>NC_066250.1:9799248-10513496 GCF_024542735.1 Bombus huntii | reverse complement strand
CGTCTTATTTCGGCTTCAAAAATCACTGCTTAAATTTCCTGGAACCTCTGGGAGGAAAATCTAACTAACGATTCTGAAAGCAGATGCTTTATGTTGTGAAATGAGTCTAAAATGATTGTTATTTCTTGTTATAAAATCAAAACAGCTTAAATATCAGCAATCCTTTGCCGAATATTGAGTGTTTCTTTCATGTTGCTTACAAGTGTATAATAAAAGTCATATTAATTTTCAGTAAAATGAAAAGTGAAATTAACAAGAATTATTTCAAGGATAGCAGAACATCTTATTTTGTGTAGTCCACATATGTACAAGAATGCAAAAATAATAAATCCATAAAGCGTAACATTATTCGGTGTTAATATCATTGTTTATTAGAACGAGAAATATAAACCGCGAAATGCATATTTTTAAAATTAACATAAAAATTTTAGTATTGAGACAATTTTTATAGACAACATTCTGAGCTTTTTTGAGATTTTGAGCTTGCAATAAAGCTGTAAATCATCTATAATATGTTTATATAACACTTTTGCTTGATTATATTCATAGAATATCCGAACAAGGTTTGGCTGCAAAATCTTAAGACATTCTGTACATATTTCTCAATGTTCATCCATCGTAACTCTCTTCCTTATAACTACTATTAAATGCAGGATACACAGATCTATTCAATCCATTAAAACTTTCTCTGTTTCGATCGTCAAATAAAACTATCCATAAGTCATTGATTTGTTTGTTCGCAGAATCGGTGCACATTCTCGAAATGCAACATACTCTGCGGGGACTATCCGGCGGGGCACGAATTAAATTACATTTCGCGCCAAATGCGACCAAGGCAAAACAGTGTGTTCATTGGATCTAGCATGTCCTTCCTCTCTGGAGGTGGAGGTATACCGCGTCGCACAAAAAGCGCTCTCGATCTTCAGTTCTTGATGTTTTCGGAGAACAACACCTCCAACGAACAGGATGCTTTAAAAAACATGAAGCCAGCCAACGAGTCCACGAAATTGTTGCGAGACGAACGAAAGGCTAGTATCGGTCAATTGAACAAAATCGAAACGTCCAAGTCTGCCTTTCGAGACAGAGGAATGAGTATCTGTCAATTCGATGCTTTCCCAAAATTATGGCAACGAGACCGCCGGATGAGTGTTTGCCAATTTGACAGGATGGAGGTACTTGCCAGACCGTTGCAAAGAAATCGTGGTGGAAGTATTTGTCACTTCGATAGAATGGACGTGTTAGCCAGACCGCTGCAGAGAGATCGTATAGGTAGTTCTTACCGTTTTGATAGAATGGATGTTCTGGCTAGGCCAAATTTTTCTCTTGGCAAAATCTTGATGAGGGAAAGACGCGTCAGCATGAGCAATTTTCTCGAGAAAGACGAGGGAGCAGCGAAAGGTAATCAAATAGCACGGCGTCTAAACAGCAATAGCGTTGAAAAAGTCGAGAAGGCAGCATCTGTCGACGAAGCGGTATGTAAAAAGAAAAAGGAGAAATTTGCCAAATATATACCCGAAGAAAATAAAAATACCTCTTATCAACTGGAACCGTCATGCAGCAAAGCACCCGAAACTGTGTTTGATTACAAGACTACTTGTCTGTAGCAGAAGCAAATTATACGTAAAACTTATTAATATCCTATTGCTAAAAATCATATTAAATTTTCAATAATGTAATAATCGTTTTACTGTTATGAAATTATATCAGGAAACGGTATGTAATGATATGAACAAAATATGAAAAAGTAATTACATGATATGTATCTTTTATCTCTGTTTCGAAAACAGAAATCTCTGTTACCGACACAAAAAATTGCTTATAACTATAGTTTTTCGTGAAAGTTATTATAGAATTGAATACGCACGTTAAAAACTCTAAGGTGTATAATTATTTATATAGATTCTTTAATAATATGATGTACCAGGTGTTGGTTTACAATACTTCAAGCTTCTATGGAAATGAAAAGTTATAATTTTGAGAGTTAACAATTTCTTTTTATTTTAATACACAATGTTTGCGAAATTTTACACAAAATCATTTCAAAAATGTTTATTCAATAGAAACAAGATTTCCGATAAGAGAAAAGAAACTAATCCTATTTACACTATTTAGAAAATTAAATATTTAAAAATGATAAAAATAGACCCACCTGCAAAACATAAAAGTTCATTTTATTAACAGAGGTGAGTTCATTACACTGGTTTATTACGAAAATAAAGTTGTGTATGAGAAATCAAAATAATATTTTATTATAAAAATATTTTAAATTAAACCAGACGGATTCGAATTAATGTGCGAATTATACCTGCACAAATTCAGACCCAACAGCGTTCAAGAAATAAAAGCTACTAATATAAGTGACTTATTTTCGGGAAATTCAATTCCACTTCACTTAATCACATTCTAACGAATTAATGGTTTTCTATAATTTCATGACATATGCAAAATTATATTTTATTTTATTTAAGCATTATTTATTTATATTATAGCACAGTGAAACCTTCTATATTTGTGCTAACTCGTACCAATTCGTACTAAGATAACAGAATGCTCGGATTTAATAAATTTTAACTCTTTTCCGTCTTTACAAACTTCAATAACATTTATTTTTTAGATTTTTGTGGGTTAAAAGAGAATGTGCAATACCGTTTTTCCTTATATTCGTAAATTTCGAAAAATTGCAAAGTTTCAACTTTGGAGATGTTTAATACTTTTACAGTAGCAACTATCGAGTTGCATGAGCATTTGTTAATTGTAGTTGTATAAACTTTTATATATGCTTAAATAATTATTAAAAGTGAAAGGGACACCATTTTTGTTTACATTTTTTAATTTATTAAAGCTAAGTCTAAGAGAAAATCTACCGGTAGCTCGCGATAGAAAGGATATCTGTGCAGAGAAAAGCATCAAGAAAAACTAAAAAATCAAAATCATATGCTATTTCTACTGTAAAAACGAAACAGGTTGGCAAGACATGCGATGGCGGCAGTGTTACGCAATGCTAGCAATTAATAGCAACGTACGGTTATGTTACGCCAAGCGGCAGGCTTGTCGTTTGTTCGCTACGCGTTCGGCGCGCTTGCAGTTTGAATAGTACAAAGTATCGTGTCTTTATAAAATTAGCATATCATGAAGCAATACATATGTATATACATCGATTCTTTCGATAATTTTTTGTCCCATTTTGTTAATAGGTGTCAAATATGAAATAATACTGAGTACTATGAATACCTACTGAATATTCAGACTTATTGTAAATGATTGCCTGTTTAAATTCTTTTGTTCTGTCTGCAAAATGTATATTTATACTAAATACCTTTATGCAGTTATAACTACATTATACATTTTCAGAATCGTTTATTCTCTAATATAATCATGATAACTGGCTGCCGTACCAATTTCAAAACATTTTATATAACACACATAATAGGTCGAGAAAAAGTGTCGACAAGTGTACGAATAATTTTGTGATCCACTGTAGTTAGTAATGAGAACAAATTGTCAGTACAAAGTGTATAAAAAGTAGGTATAAAAACCACCGTAGCATGATTCTACACAATTCTGCACTTCTGGATCGATGGACATTTGTAAAAAAAAGTTCGTACAAACCTAATCTTGGACATGATTTTTAAAATCAATATTTTTTTATTGTAACAAATTTATTTTATAAGGTTATTAACATGATCAAAGTTATTAACAAAAGTTTCAAAGGAACCATAGGTCGCAAGTGACTTCATCTCCCGGAAAAGAATATTAAGGTTTTAATAATTCTTAGGCTGGCTTTATTCATAATATGTTTATATTTCACATTTAATGAGAAAGTAGCGTACTATTTACAAAACAACAGGAAATTAGAGATTAGCTCGTAAAATATATAAGAATATTGATCATGAATTAATATTGCGACGTCTGACTGGGTCGACCCAGCATGAATTAAAGAAGAACAGATTGTTCAAATGAAAATCAATCACATGATAGATTTAACTAGTATGGTATTCGACGGAGTTTCTGATATTGAATGCTACATAAGTTGTAACACGATTCACACTTTTTCGAGGGTGTAATATTTACGGATGAAGGTAGTTTCTCAAATTGCAGTATCCTCGATCGACAAAATACCAGGATTTGAGCTTACAGAAATCAACATGCAACGGTTGAGAGATTTAACCCAGGACAATTTACCATAAATGTATGGGCAGAAACTGTCCGAAACTATATTCATGTCCCTATCTTTCCGCCTCGATAACATCGATAGCAAGTGAAACCGAATTGCGATTTTTACACTCTCATCTTGTAATGTCATCTTCTAAACAAATTGCGTGAAATTATACCATGGCAGAGTCATCACTTCCTCTATTTTATGCACAATGATCCTCCACTACACAACAGCCGACCGATACCCCAACTTTTGAACGAAAAGTTTCGATCACTATAGATAGGATGCCAACGTGGAGGGTAGCACTCACTTGGCACGGCAGGTCTTCTTATCGCGATAACCAACGTTATCGATATAAAGAAACGCGCACGGGTCTACAGGCGCTCGCCATCTTGGTATGGAGGCCCCGTTACTCAGGACAGGGTTATAGAATCATCGTTAGCCTGGTGCCGATGTACGAATTGATGGTGCCACCTGTACGTACAAGTTACGATACGTAGCATTCGACGAGTATCCGGAACTTGTCGTGCCATCTGGGGACTATTGCTAGTCACGACAGTTAGGTATTCGAGCACCGAATATGAGCTGGGCGCGTACTACGGTGTATCGAGAGCCATGTGATAAGCTGTATTGTTAAGAGTATTTATTCTCTTCACTCTTTGTTATTGGCCTATCGCCCCTTTTAGTTTAAGACTGGAAGAGTGGGTCTATTCCAATCACAAGAGTTAATTACATGGAATTAGCTCGAATGGGAGGAATTTACTAAGCGAAAGTTCCCGACAAAATGGTGGTTTGCGAAGTTTGGTTCTCGAGACGCCATGTTGTTGTACGGGTCGGTATGTTTCCAGGCGCGGTGCTCGTTGTCTACTTGCAACCTCGAGTAGAGGTCGCCACATTACGGACTTCTTGTTTGTTGACAGAATTAGAGTCTGCTCTAATTGAGTTTCACCGTTGTTGAGCCGTTATTTTAAAGATGCTGTTGGGTATTTCCGAAATTTTTTCGCGGTTCAAATCTATTTTAAATAATGGCTTACAGTGACAGCTATCTACTTGCCAAGTCACGTTTCAGGAAAAAATCTGGAAGCACGGGAAATTACTTTAGAACCCTGAGAAGCTCGGCCTGATATAGTCGGCTGCCTGAAAGTTCCATTTTGATATTTCATTTATAAGGACGGCAAGCGCGGGTTTCTCTTAAATTTTTTGGTTGATTGGAAACATTGCCGAAGATGAAAACATAATTTAATGATGCATATACAGATGCAGCTTCCTATTGGCTATACGTGGCAGTAGGATATGTTTGGAAATTTTGGATGCTACGAGCGATGCTCTGTTCTTATCGCCGAATTACTGGACTCTTCTAGGGGATCGTCACACTCTTATTTCGTGAAGTGAGAGGAGCCGGGTCACTGTTGTGCAATGTTGCTACGATATAAGCGTGAAGATTTCGCCTACAGGGGTAGAGCTTGTAGTCTGGGTGATCTTCAACGCGCTGATTTTGTGATTTAGCTTTCTATTGTGGTATTTAGCAGGTTTCACGGACAGGTTGTGGCTCGTATTTGTCTTTAGATATATCGCGATGAAATAAGGGAATACAGAGCCAAAGACCTCACGTACTGACGGACTTGAGAAGACTCACTTGGACTGATTGATAACGACTTTGGCTACGTTTTAAGGACACGACATTCGTATAACTCAATTATGACGAACGCGGCTTTGTTCCTGGACAATGATATCTTTTCTTTTTTGATAAGATAATTATGCATAGTACACATAAGAGTATTAAGGTTACGGCACAGGGGGTTTCGGAGCCTCCAGGCCCCGTCTGTGTTTCGCGTGGTGTTCCACACTCCACCCGACGGTCATCCTGCGACTGGTCAAAAGACGAGAGGAGGCTGGCTACCGTGGTCCCCTCTCGTTTGGTAAATGCGACCAGGGACCAGAGTTTTGAAGATAGCTAGAGCGAAGTTGGAGGAGGTAAAAAAAAAAGGTAGAAAAACATCAAAGAAAGGGGCGTCAGGTACTCGCCCCCCCTACCTCGAAGAGGAATACGAAGCTTCTGGAATTTGAATGACATTCGAGAGGTGGTGGAGGGAAAGGAACCCGGCAGCCTAAAAGTAAGCGGCGATAACGGAGGAATAGCGCCGAGTATTGCCACCGTCACCACCGTCAAGGAGGGGTATATGCCTTCGGTAGTAGAGGAAAACTCCTTTGTAACTTGGTTGAGTATAACTGGGAAAGCTTGGTTAGCAAAGCCATCGATGAGGAGGTCAGCACATCCGAAGGAGAGGTTTCCGTATCGGATAGTAGCCGTTACAGTACTCGGATGGCAAACAGAAATAGGCGTTCAAAGGAGCCATTTATCAAATCGGCGCTGAAGAAGCAAAAGAGTACAACGAGCGCGGAACAAAACAAAGAAGACTGAAGTCAGGATCAGTGAATGGCATCATTAAGGGGCCTTTCTGAATATGAAAGATATTGTGTAGAGACTTCATTTAATTTCCAAAAAGGACCCAAAGATCAGAAAGTTAGCCGACTCGTTCAATAATAAAACGAACAGCGTCTGGGAGGGACTGGATCAACAAATGAACAAGAAAGGATGCGAAGTTAGGAGACAGGTGGGAAGGCCCGGGGAGGTTAATGTCTCTACGCAAATTTCCCCTCCGAAGGATGAGATTGGGAAAAGAAACGGCGACTTGAGAAACAAGTTGCCTGTCGAATTGAGCAACAAGAGAAAAACCGTGCCAGCGCTCGAGGATAGGAAGGTTGACAGGAAGAAAAGGGCGAAGAGAGAGGATAGCTCGTACGCGGGGGTATGTAAGGAGAGAGAAAAGGGCGACGGGGAAGCTAGGGACAAAGCATCTAATGACTCTGGAGATGAGTGGATCGTCCAGACGAGTAGGAGAGAAAGAAGACGTGAGAGAAAAAGGAGTATCAACAAGAGAAGGAGGCCACCGGCTAACGAAGGCCGGAGAGAAAAGTTGACGAGAACTCGAAACAGAACTGAGACCCTCTTGGTGTAGGTCCGGGAGAGTGAGGAATAGCTTCAGGCGTACAAGGAACTTATGGTAGCGAAGGAGGCGCTGTGCGAGAGTACGGGCGTCAGACGCACTAAGAGCGGGGGTATCCTTGTGGAATTGAAAGCGGGAGTCAAAGGGGACGACACATCCTTCAAAATAAAGGAGTCAACAGGGGGCAAGGTTCTTGTTTACTTCCTGCAGAATAGGGCATCAGTGGAAATTAGGGACATCGACACGCTGGAAACTAGGGATGACCTGAGACAGGATATCGTTAACGGGGTGAAGATCAAGGATGCCAACGAGGTCGAAGTTAAATCGTTGAGGGCAGCACCAAGTTTTTACTCTTGCGAGTTGAGCTTTCACTCTGGCCCCTCTCATGTAATTACGGGGGAAAGCTCGGTGTGGGTGTGCTTTTTGAACGAAGGAAGCGGATTCGTTGTTCACACTTTTCGTTAGGAAAAGTAAGGGTAACGACCCGCGGTTCCCATTGGTTATAGTCAACGTTAATGAATGAAGATATGAGGAGGAAACCTCCTACCAACGTGGCTCGTGGGTGACTTGTTCATGGAAAAACCCCGCTTTTCCAGTTAGGTAAATACTCGCTTTTCCCGTTAGGTAACTACCCGCTTCTTCCGTAATTTTTAAGAGTGCATAATAAATCTAAAGACTGTTCTAAGGACCAGCCATAAACCGAAAACATTTACAGGATTAAAATTCCTTCAAGTTAATAAGATTAAGTTCATGGTGGCTCCTTAGGTTTATTGATGGTCTGAATAACGGTACGTGGACTCTTAGGGGTTAGACAACGAGGGACGCCGCACGGATCATCTCACGCGACGTAACATTCATTATACGTTTTTTTATAATGATCGGTAATCTTCCTATCAGTTTAGAAAAATCTTGTTAACTTAACCTTTAATTTAGAAGTTAAGGAATATGACGAGTTATAAACAAGTACTAGTAATCAGACCAGTAGCGTAACAAAATAAATTTTGGGGGAGGCGTTGTCGTGCTTGCCAGATGAAAAGAGAATTCCACGTTTCGTCCCGGAATTACCGGTGGACTCGTCAGTAAGGCTATGCCCGGTAGTCCCTGCCTTAGATGTAGAGAGAGTCTCGTTAGGTGCGGTATTTGTATCATGCGCCCGTTTATTCGACCGCTAGCGAGACAGACAGACTCGTTGTCGTCGTAGTGGCCCTCTGGTGTTGGCCGGTTGGTACCCGGATCGTCCGGGAGGTGTTACGACCGCGTTGATGCCTCGACCTGTCGGCGTCCTGTTAGTACCGATCCGCCACAAAATCTATAATGTTTTACAATAACAAACACCAGTCGTATTATTCTATATTGGTTCTTAAAAATCAATTAGAATGGCTTTATTTCGTAGATATTATGTATTGTTAAGAACGACTATGACAATTATAAAGAATGAAATTATTGCAGGTCAATTTAATAGTACCTTTTTCCTTAAAGTACATCTTGTTAAAGATAAGCAAGTGCCCGTATACTTTCAAATGGTAGTGTATGTATGAAGAAAAAGATGTTACGTCTTTTCAATTGAGATGCTTTCCAGGGATTTCTTTTATTAACCACGACAAACAAGATTCGGCTGAATAACATGCAAGTGAATAAGAGGTTATTCCTTATGAAAACGGAAAAAATATACAAAAAATATACAAAATTTGTTGAATTTATGTGGGATGGTGTGACGTCAGGGAAGGACGTGGTTGATTGTTCATAAACGTTGTCAAGATATGTTAATGTTGTCAAGGAGTGTTGTGAGCGTTACCAAGGTTTGTTAAGGGAAAAATGAGCGTGGTAATTGCTGTCAGAGTTGAATTAATTGTGATCGAGAGAAGTTCATCATGTTGCTGTGACGTAGAGTTAGTGAAAAGCGAATTCGTGAAACGCGATATTATATTCGATTTTGTGAGAGTGTAACGATATTGTGTTTATCATACTGTCTTTTCTGTTAATTTATAATATAACATTCCTACATTTAAAAATTATCATACATACCTAAACATGGCCAATAATAGCAAACTGGACAGAAGTAAATAATTGACAGAGCAACACGTGCGTGGTGGGCCTAAAAAAAGACAAAGGGATGCTAGAACGGCCAGAATGTGAGTTTAGAAGCCGCAGAGTGTGAGTGGAGGAGCTGGAGAGTATGAATCGGGAAGTTGAGAGCCGAGTATGATAATAAGATGCACGGCGATATTGTAATCAGTTTTTTGTATTGAGTATTGTTTCTTAAACTAAACTTTACTCCAAATAAAACATCATTACTTGTCCTTACTCTAAGACCCATATAAGTTACCACATATATGTGAAAATTAAAAAATATAAAATAAAATTTTTTCACAAGATGTTGCTTCCTCGCAACTGAACATGTTCAAATTCTATTTTTGATTCATCTTTGCATATGTTTTTATGTGTAATAACCTTTAGTTGGCGTATACTCATATCTAATCGATACTTACTATTAGCCAAGTTTAAGTATACTTGATAAATTTTCGAACCTTTTTTTTTGCACGTGGAGAAATCCTCATGGACACTCCGCTGCTGTTAATAATCGGTAACAGCAGAGTAGTGTCGGACTCTTACCGACTAAAACTCCACGAAGACCATCCTACGCATATGACACGAGTGCTCCAGGAACCTCCTATGAAATATCTTCCGTTGCACCCCCTTCCTGCGTCCTCTTGTTCGAGCCAGTACTAACAATTCCCTGACTGTTGAATTTGGCGTTAGGGGAGACGGCAATGAGGCGGCTCTAAGCCACATGACCGCCATCCCCCTCCATCGCGTTATCCTACAAGGGTGAGAGTTTCTCTGTCTCTCCCTTTCCGCTCGTTCCTTTCCGAGCATAACTCGCTCGCAGAAGAGGCGGACAGCCTCATATTCCTGTGGTCCGCTCAGCATCGCCTCTCAGGGTCAGTCTTTCGCCTATGATGTGCCGCAGGGTGTAGCGGAACAGCTCCCACGCCGGACAAAACTCCAGCGTATGCTGCGCCATGTCCTGCGCACAGTGGTGGCAGATGTCTGTCGTCTCCCGTCCGATTCTCTTCAGGAAAACGCCGAACACGCCGTGTCCAGTGAGCACCTGGGTCATCCTGTAGGTGAGCGGGAGGCCGCGGCGGCTTCTTCATATCTCCCAGTTTGGGAGGACCGCATCCGCGCCTCAATGTTCGCCTCCCTCGTTGATCAGCTGGGATCGCCACTGGTCACACGCATCCTCCTCGGCGGCTCCTAGGTCGTTTGTTGTGCCCTGCTCGGTCGAGGCCTCTCCCGGGTCCCATACTTTCACATGGGTGTATCTCCTCTTGAGCGCCAGTCCCCGCAGCTCCCACGGGGGAGACGTGGCCAGAACGGTTGCCGACGCGTGGGACACTGTTCGGTATCCCCTGACGACTCTGATGGCGGTTACCCTGTGCAGCTTCCTGAGGAGCAGGATGCTACGACGACTCGCGATCAAATCATCCGCTCATACCAGGGCCGCGTACATCACTCGGGACCGAACAACGCCCTCGAACAGTACACCGCGACTCCCGCCCGCCGATGTTCGGCAGCAGGCCGCACAGGGCATTGGCAGCCGCCGACACCTTCGGAATCAGGGAGTCGAAGTGCGGCTCAAACGTCCACTAGCTGTCGATGACGAAACCCCGATATTTCATACGCAATTCCACCCCGACGGTTTTACCAGCCATGTTTATGCTCAGACCGAGCGGTGGAGTCCCTCGTCTTTATTGTCGTAAAACCAGATGGCCTCCGGCTTCGCAGAGGAGACCCACAGGCCCAGTCCGCGTACAGCACGAATGGCGCAGGCCGTTGCGACTTCGCTGATGCGCAACGTCTCGTGCCACCCGCGACTTCCAAAGTGTCGTCCGCGTAGCACACCATGGCCGCGCCCGAAGGCAGCGAGCAATGCAGTACCTTGTCGTACGCGATGATCCGCAGGATCGGTCCCAACGCCGACACCTGCGAAACGCCGCGCTCGACGGGTCGCCTTTCCTCCCCTTCCCTGCTGGCGTAGCATACCAACCTGTCGTTGAGGTAGGCGCGGATCAGCCGAACGAGGTAAGTATTCTTATCTTTGGTTTCGGGTGCTTTCCTGAGCATAAATTTAGCGCTGTACAGTACCCGGGGCACCCCATAGGGCCATAGGGGTTGGGGTTACGCCCAACCAGCGCACAAGGCACCCAGTACCTTGCTACCTGGATCAGCTAAGCATGGCAGGGGCTGTCGCTCGTCTCAGCTCGAACGTGGCGCATTCTAAGCCCTTCTGTCTCTCCAGGACGGTTTCGGAGCAGGTGGGACGTTGCTCACCCGCCGAAGGCCATTCGGGGGAGCCAATACCCCTAAATCGGCCCTCCTGTCAGCATCTTGTCCATCAACAACTGCCACCACGAGTTCAAACCCATAATTGGCCCAGCAGAGGGATCGCTACTCTCTCTGGGCTTACACTCGATCCCCATAGTACCATCCTAAGTCATTGGTGAGACTATCGTGTGGATGTACGGCCACGTCACTGCCGGCCGGCGACCTGCTAATCATGCTCGGCAGTTCCAGATGGGACTCACGTAAGCGGGAGCCTCAAGGTACAAAGTACCCGAGAACTTATCCCGACGGTCCCATCCTTGGCATCAGGATTGTGGGTGCGCTACTACCCAAGGCCACGTAGAGAGAGTGTAACCGTACTTAAACGGCTTACACTTCCGGCGACCTTCCCTGGGGTGTACATAGAGGACTCACGTAAGCGGGACGCTTATCCCGATGGTCATCCCTGGCTGCGGGAACGTGGGTTTGCCAGCCCCCATAGACTTCCATAAGCAAGTCCTCCCTGCGGGAGCCGAACAAGGTAGCTGGGAACCTCGAAGTGTTCCAGGGCCGCCATTATCCTGTGCCACGGCATGGAGTTGAATGCGTTGACGATGTCCAGAGACACTGCCAGCGCCACGCCGTCGCGGGAAACCATGACCTCCGTGAGTGTCCGCACGCGTCTGAGCGCGTCAATTGTCGAGCGTTTCTTCCGGAAGCTGTACTGGCTTTCATGCCAACCCGGCATCCGCCCCACCATGTGTCGCTCCAAACGGGCGGCAACCACTCTCTCGAGGAGCTTGCCGACATCGTCCAACAGATATATCGGCCTTTCTCAGACATCTCGTGTAGAGGCGCCGAAGTTTGGGAGTCATGACCCCCATCACTTCCCCCCAGATCCGACCCGGGATTCTGTCCGGGCCCAGCACCACGTCGCGGGAGGCCATTCTTCTGATCGCCTCCCACAGCTATTATATTCAAAACCTAGTAGATTTTAATCGAAGTAATTAGTTAACTCCCTGTATTTGTACTTTACTTTATGCTTTCTCAATTATGTGTGTGTGTTGTGTATTATGCAACATTTATTGTTAGTGTTTATTAGGTAGTTACAGTTGTGCTTGTTGGAGTGGTTCGGCTTCGTGCTTTAAATTTTATAAAATAATTCACGATCTACATAATTACCTATAATCCTCCAAGAATGAAACAAAACTTCTAGTAAGCTTTATATACTTTTTTTAATTTTCAGGTCAGTGTTTATACATCTCAATCGTATCGGCTTAAAATATAATAGAATAATGTCATTTTAAAAAGACGTTGTCCAATCATTATGCTTCGTATATATATGTGGGAGTGAAAGGACACCGAAGCCTTCTCTTTGGAACTTTGGGAAAATTTAAGCTCTCCATAAAAAGAAATAGTTGTAATGGCACTCGACAGTAAACATTACAACGGTTTCTGTCCCGTGGTTCGCCACACGCAGACCCTATTCTTCGGGCAAGACAATCACCAGTACATGCTCAGCGAGCTCGAAGAACCGTTATAAATCTTAAGATTTAGTTAACTAAGTTCCCTCAAACAAACAGTCTTTGTCCATTTTAACGGGAAGATAGGGGAATCTATTTTTTCAACGAACGACGCTTCCCACTAGCAACCTTCCCTCAAGGACGGCTAGCATCCTTCTCTAACCACCAACCCTCACTTTCCGAACGAAGACTTTTCTCGATAAATCCGATGATCTCGTGTCATTAGACATACTCCATCATAGTTTTTTTCTGCAGCATCATCGTGACGGAAAGTCATTCTTCGGTGAGGTTTCATTAGCGAGTTACATAGCGTCTTTATGCTCAGTGAATACTTTTACGTTTTAACAAAGAGCTAGTTTAGTAATACTTGTATCGTAGACACGTAAGTCGACACGTAAGTATACTTTGGAAGAAAGTACATTTGTTATCCCGTTGACCACGGATTCGTTGTCGAACCGAGGACCATTGTCATTAGTGTCTAATCACCGCGGTTTCTTGTCAATTCTGCAATATCCACACTGGTACTAATAATCATATTTGCACTAGTAAATATCTTCTTTATTGCATAACAACAATGTCTAATCCAAATGAAGATTCGTCACACGCCCCTAACCCTAATTATAATGTGAACCCGACATAAATGTCGGAGATGAAGGGACACCGGAGCCTTCCCCCTGGAACCTCGGGAAAATCCGTACAATTGTAATTAAAATTTACAGTGGTAATTAAACAATTTGCCGTCATTCTACCCAATCATACTTGTTTGCGATTTGTGATAATAAACTTGAGCTCAAGGCGACCATCCGTCGCCGAACGTAGCCACGGTCAACGGGACGGGCGCTTCGCCTAACAAAGGTGCGGAGTTATAGTATGACCCTCATTAAAAGAACTACCAATAGAGGTACGTGATAGTAAAACATTCCAACGGTTACTTCGGACAATGAATACCAGATGTTGAGGCACTTGCACAGCACAAGTTCAGTTAGCCTGAGGACCCGCTATAAAACCTGTGTTTTTTTGGTAATTAAGATTTTCAAACGGACAGGCAGTCTTTGTCCCAAATTGATCAATTGACAGCGACGTCAATTTCCCTTACTTTCGGAACGAGGGCTATACTCGATGAATCCGATGATCGCGTGTGTCTTTAGACACACCCCATCATAGTTTTCCTCTGTGGCATCATTGGGACGAAAATTCATTCTTTATTGAGATCTCATCGACGAAGGGAGTAGCGCCTTACGATCATTACACGTTTGAGTTAGAGCAAGTATATCTATCTTCCCGTTGACCGTGGATTCGTTATCGAACCTAAGACCAACGTCACGAGTATCGCAAGTGCCCAACAACCGCTGTTGATTGTCGCGTCGGTAGTATTCATTCTCGTGTTAGCAGACCGTACCCGTGTGACATCGCAACGATGGCCAATTCCAATGAAGATCTATCAAACGCCCACGACCCTCCTCCTGACCCTTCTCCGACATATATGTCGGAGATAAGAGGACACCGATGCCTTCCCTCCGAAACCTCGGGTAAATCCATAAAAACATTGTAATTAAAATCTACAGTTGTAATTAAACGATTTGCCGTCACTCTACCCAATTGTATTCGTTTGAGACTTGTGACAATGAGCTTGGGCTCAAGGCGACAATTAGTCGCCAAACGTGGCCGCGGTCAACGGGAAGAACTCTCCATCTAACAAAGGCATTGAGTAACCCTATAGCTCTCCTTAAAAGAAAGATTTGTAGCGGCACGTGGCAGTAAACATTCCAACGGTTTCTGTCCCGTAGCTCGCCACACGCAGATCCTATTCTCCGGGCAGGATGTTTACCAGATGTCAACGCCTCTCCGCAGTACGTGATCGGCTAGCCCGAGGACCGTTATAAACACTAATATCTAGTTACCTAGAATCCCTCAACAGATACACAGTCTTTGTCCCAGTTAGAGGAAGACAGGAGAGACCTATTTTTCCACGAACGACGTCTCCCACTAGCAACCCTCTCTCAAGGGCGGCTAGCATCCTTTTCTAACTACCGATATGGAGATTGGCCAATTAGCAGCAACGTCAATTTCCCTTACTTTCCGAACGTGTGATATCCCCGACGAATCCGATGATCTCGTGTCCTTAGACACACCCCGTCATAGTTTTCCTCTGGGGTATCACCGGGACGGAAAGTCATTCTCTCTCTTGCGACCTCACCGACAAAAAGAGACTAACGCCTTACGGCCAGTGAATATCAATACAGAATCCGACTTAGATTTTTTGCGAGTGCGTACGATTACCGTCCCGTTGTCCGCTGACTCGTTATCGAACCTAAGACCTTTGTCACTAGCGTCGCGAGTGTGTGATCATTGTGAGTTTGTGTCAACTCTGTAATAATTTCGTGTGTGTCAATAAAAATAACTTCAGTGTAAAAGAGAAAACATGGATAGCTTCAGTGAAGAATCCTTACCTGTCCCAAGCCCCCGCCACGAGGACGACTCGGGCCCAGACTCGGAACTTGACTCGACATATATATATGTCGGAATGGCGTTGGGGATAGGGTTGTCGGTGTTTGAGGAGTCTTCATTGAAGGTAGCCATCGTTGCGGTGTAACGTATACGATTTATTGACACAGGTATGAATAACGCAGGTTTGACAATCTACCACGGCGGTGAGACGTCCGCGACACTAGTGACAGTGGTCTCCGGTTCAATAACGAATCCGCGGCCAACGGGATGACAGATGGGCGTTCTCGCTGAATCTAAGTCTGACTCGTAAAAATAATTGCTGAGCGTAAAGACGTTACTCTTTAGTCGACAGGAGCGCGTAAAAGAATGCCTGTCCCGTCCCGATGATGCCACAGAGGAAAACTATAATGGGGTGTGTCTAAGGACACGAGATCATCGGATTCGTCGAGGAAAGCCTTGGTTTAGGAAGTAAGGGAAATTGACGTTGCTGCTAATTGGTCAATCTCCATATCGGCGGTTAGAAAGAGATGCTAGCCGCCCTCGAGGGAAAGTTGCTAGTGGGAGACGCCGCTCGTTGAAAAATATGTCTCCCCTATCTTCCCGTAGTTGGGACAAAGACTGTTTGTCTGTTTGAAGGACTTTAGTTAACTAAACCTTAAGATTTATAACGGACCCTCGGGCTAGCCGAACATGTACTGCGGAGACGCATCGACATCTGGCAATCATCTTACTCGAAGAATAGGGTCTGCGTGTGGCGAGCCACGGGACAGAAACCGTTGGAATGTTTACTGTCGCGTGTCGCCACGAATATTTCTTTTAAGGAGAGCTATAGAATTACTCCATACCTTTGTTAGGCAAAGCGTTCATCCCTTGACCGCGGCTACGTTGGGCGACAGACTGTCACCTCGAGCCAAAGTTCACCGTCACTAATCTCGAACAATTACAATCGGATTGAATAACTACAATAGTTTAGTTACAGTTATAGTAGACTTTAGATTGCAATGTTGCGGCGCTATCCGAAGGTTCCGGTGTCCTTTCATCTCCGACATATAGATGAGAAGTGATAAAATGCGACAAACTCGTCACCGAGGCGTGCGATGATTCTGGACTATGCTAGTGAGGTGTAAGTGTTGTCCGTAATAATAGTAGCTGCTGGCTATAGATGTCGCTGCTGGGGTACTGCTATTTTTCTTCTAATTTAGATGCGTGGAAGAAAAATCGGACTACGGGCACCGGGATTCGGACCTGAGTTCCGAACGTTCGTAACCTAAGGCGCTAATCACGATCACACACCTCTTTTTCGCTGTCATCACGTGGGGTGGTCGCCAATTTGAGGTGATAAGACGTGATAGTGATTGAAGGAACACTCGAATTTGTTTAACAATAAATATTTATTAACAACTATATTCGATGAGTATACTTGACGTAAAACTCGCGGTTAATAATTTCGTTTCGCGGTTCACGGTTACAAGTTCGAACTCGGGTAGATACGATTCGATATGCGCTACGAGTTCGGACGATGATTGCCTGAGATGTCGAGCGACTCGGATCAGTGATTGCTGCCCACTATCAACTATCAATTCGGACAGGCGTCTCGCGACAGACTCTCCATCATGATAATGCTGCATAGGAAAAAACTATGATGCGGTGTGTCTAAGGATACGAGATCATCGGATTCGTTGAGGAAAGCGTTGGTTCGGAAAGTGAGGGAAATGAGCGTCGCTGTTAATTGGCTAAATTGGTTGGAAAAGGATGCTAACCACCCTTGAGAGGAAGTTGCTAGCAGGAAGCGTCGTACGTGGAGAAAGCAGATTTCCACTATCTTCCCGTAGTGGGTGGTAAGTATAGGGACTGTTAAGACAAAGACTATTTGTTCCTTTGGAGGACCTTAGCTAACTAAATCCTAAGATTTATAGCAGGTCCTTAGGTTAGCTGAAAATATTGTGAAAGAATGTATCGACAACTGGCAATCATCTTGTCCGAAGGATAGGGTTTTTGTGCAGCGAGCCACGGGACAGAAACCGTTGGAAAATTTGCTGTCGAGTGCCACTACACTAGAATACAGTAACCAACACTGATGCAAGTCTTGCGTCCACGTTCTTTGTTATAAGTTAGGTGCTGCTGTGGGGCAAGGCGTTGTGTGTGTCTGCACCGGATCCCGATTTTGGCATGAATACTTAGCTGCTCAGAAGCACGTCGAATCGCAAGCTTTCACAAGGTGTAATTTCTTGGAGGTTGGAGTTTGCACATGGTGTGTCAACTAAGTGAAAACTGACTATTCAGCTCAAAAGATCATTCATCTATCCAAGAACAGATTACTCGTAGGATAGTTTATAAGATAATCTTTAGAAACTAGGATGTTTCAAGAAATGACCTCTACATTGGCTGAGATGTATCTACTCGACAAGACGAAACACTACAAAAAGCTAAATGATTCGACTTCCTCGCACTTTTTAGAATTTAGTTAATGTTAAGAGCGAAACTGTGGTGCAGGTTTCTTAACTAATCTATTTCTATGAGATAGTCCCAAGTCTTTCCCTTCCAATGCACCCGTTGTACGCTGCATACTTGAGACGGGGGCGATGAGATTAGCCATCGACGACCAGGAAGCACCGAGAACTGACTCGGCACCGAGCATCTGAATTGCAGACGATCCTATGAGATATAACTTTATGATACTTGCAAAACATGGAACCGATCAATCGACCGGTTCCCTACATATCTAGTACATAAAGTCCAGCATGTGGGCTGCAAACCAGCCTACTAAAAAAATTTAGTGAGCAGTGAACAAAAATACACGAAGCTTCATCGTATCATAAATGTCGCCGTTCGTAACATACCTTGAGCACGCGTTAATATGTCGGAACTTAAATCTATAGTATACAGACCTTAGTAAGACGGCAATTACATGATGAAACAAGGTATAATATTTACACAAAATGATATGGAGATGCCATATTTACAGAAAATAATCTAGTTTAGTGATAGTTGATCCTGAAGGTCTCAATTATTAAATTGTTACAATTGTTTATATTAAGTGCTGATTTTAGTGCATAATACAATTATACATATAACGCTATGTGACTCCATGAGGAAATACGTACAGTTATATACAGCTATGGTGAGGGAATACAAGTAGCCGAATCAGGGGGAGAATGCTTATCAGCCTTCTCTGCGTCCGATAGGTATTTCATAGGAGGCAGATTGTGTTCTTTGATCAAAACTACCGTACCTCGACCTTGATCATTCCTGGTAAGTATGCAAATATTCACATCATAGCCATCACTTCCAAAAATGTTGGGCCATTTGCTGGGTAAACTGGAATCTGCTTAATCTATTTTCGATAAGATTAGTAACGTCTAGCTGGAAAAGTGATCATGGGTCAAAAGGGTGATAATTTTAAGATCGGTAGAAAGGCGAGATAAGGGACATGAGTTCAAGCAGGTTTCAATTTGCGTAAGTTTTGAAACATGTGATGCATTGTTGTAGGACCCTTTCCCTGAGCGCATCCCGCGTCAACCGTACTCTGTTATGCAACGAGGCGAGCGTTTGCTGATAACCGGCGTGAAGTAATCGCAAATGTTTAAGTTTTATTATGAGGATGATGAGCGATCTGGAAATGGATAGAATTGCCGATGTTGCGTCGTATGGAACATCTGCATTCCAGCCGACGCTACCTAGCAGCTAGCGGCCCATCGCCAGCCTTCCAGACCCTCAATAAACTCAAGGACCCACCATAAAACGGCACTTTTTAGCTGCATTGTTTCCAGACGTTTGCCAGTCAAACTATTGTCTAGAAGTATTTTCGGTTAGAGTTTGTTAGAGTTTCGGAGAAGTCCTTGAGTTTATTAGACTTTCAAAATTCACGGAGAAAGCGGGTAGTCGCCGAACGGAAAACCGAACACATGGCCACCAGAAGCGACTGGTTTTCCCCAAAAATGAAGTCAACCCGTTCCACGCTGGTGGGAGACTTCCCTATGTCCTTCTTCATTAGCAGTGGTCATAACCAATCGGCATCGCGGATGTTTACCCTCACCTCCTTAACGAAAAGTGTGAGCAACGAATCCGCGTTCTTCATTCTAAGGGCACACCCACACCAAGCTTTCCTCCGGTAAAACACAAGGGCGAAAAGCTCAGTCTCAATCAAGCATCTCGTCAAGCGGTCAGCAATTCGAATACAGTGAGTCGACAAATCCACCCGTATACGCGACAATCCGTCTAGAGACTCAGGTCGCACTCATTCGTAGTCATCTTATAACAAATATTCATTTTGTGTACACCGAAGTTGTTGGTTTGTGAAAATATATAATAACCTGTTAGCAACAGCGTTATCTTTTATTTAACTACCCTTATTATCCTAAAAGAAATAAGGGATCGAGCGATTTGCGGCGTCGATTAGCAAATCGTAACGGGAATTTACGACTCCCGTTGGCGCGCTTCTTCGAGATCGCGTCTCCCCGCGAACGTGCGAAAACAGCCGAATGTTCCTGATCGAAAGGTAATTGAGCGTCCTAAAGATGTCCACTTATTCTGAGGTGTCCGTCGTATTCATCAATGAATGAGTTGAGCGACACGAATGGATTGCATTTATCTAGATAATTTCCCTTTGTCAAGCTTTCCATCTCATTACGAAACTGAGCTCTTTGCGTGGCCGTAATAATCGCCTTTTTAGTGCGGGCGATGTCCGCGGTGGGAAGAGGGCACAGCTGACGACTAATGTTTTAAGTACGCGCAATGAAGTTTTTCACGCGATTATTTTCGAGAAACCGCAGACAGTAAGTAAATATACGAAGTAATTTCGAATACAAGGAGTACCGCAAAGCCAAATCAAACGACAACGAACCGTTGCACTCGTTCGATGCACTCAAATGTGTTACAATTGAATCCCGCTGTTCCGGAACGTTGAGAGCGATCGGCTCCGAGAGTAGCCATCAGTCCACGTCCCAAGAAAGCAATCGCAGCCCTTGCCACTAAAGATCGCTATCTTTTATAGCTATCGAACTACTTCCGCACGATATGGGATCTGCGGGATTGTCAGCCGGCGTCATGCTGACGTTACGTTCTATTTAGTTGCCGAGGAGAAGGTAGCCTTAACTGACGTTTAATGCAACTGCCAGTAAACTCCACTTTCGGCTAACCTGCTATGTGCGGGAATACTGGCACGGGAGAGGATTAAATTTGCTCGAAAGTAAATTAACAATATTTAATGATTTATTCAAATCTTACTCGATTTCGATATTGACAATTGACTAACAGACTGACGGATATAAAATTCTTCGGTTGACAAAATGGTAATTCTTCGCTTGACAAGATGATGCTTCTTCGGTTAACAAAATGATGATTCTTCGATAGACAAAATGATAACTAGCTCTTCGATAGGTAATTAATTAATAATATTCGATAGACGAACGGTAATTAATATACTCCATACATGAACGATAATAATTATTATTACTCGATAGACGAACGTTAATTATTATTCTCACTTCTCTGAGTCGCTACACTTATTTATATCTGTCGGAGATGAAAAAACGTCGGGATCTTTCTTTTGAAAATGTTTGGGAAAATCCCAAACGTTTTTTCAATTATCGACTTTGTTTACAATTTAAATTGTCTTAATATTGTTATAAAAACATAATTAAGTAAATATAAAGACATAGTTAGATAAGTTTTCGCAAGATATAGCTTTTAGTGGCTTTAACTACCTTTCACTTCAAATACTGTAAACACAGTTTGAAATAAACGTTTTAAATTACCTTGATTTGAAAGCAATTATCAATTTTACTTTCGCTACGGATCGTGCTGGTTGCGGGTCGTGATACTGACACATGCAGTACCAATTATCAACAAACTAAGCTGTTGCATTTCAAAAATGTGATTCGCAACGAATTTCCTCTACTGAAATAGCTGGCCTTTCAACTAGGCTAATATTATAATCGAATCGGTCCAATAATATTCGCGAGCGAACTCAATGTGCAACACCTTTTTGATCTTGGTCGCAAGAAGCGTTAGCAAGAGAACGCTGTATAACTCTAAGCGGATGAGGGACACGATTTTTAATGGTACAACACATGATTTTACATATTATATTCGTGGCTTCTATATGCTTCTGTCTGTTTTTGCACGCGGATAGATGACAGCTTCGTATAACTCTTCAGATGCATTCAAGAAGCCATGTAACTGGACCTTCAGCGCGTTCGTCGGTAATACATGCCGCGGAAAGTAATGCCATGTAACTGTTGTGGGAGACTGTCATTCCAACCCTATTGTATTTTCCAAAGCTGCTGCATAAGCATCTTTGAGGGGATTATCACGAATAGATAAGGCCAAGCAAGTTGAAGATCTCGGATAGAATGTTATGTATCGTAATTCAGAAATTCGATATTTAGATACTCAGAAATGAGCTGATTGATTTAAAATGACCAATACAGACCTAACGTTTTTGAATCATTATCGGGAGTTCTAATCTCTAATGTATTAGGGGTTCTGGAATTCCCTTTCACAGGTATGTGTTTGAATGTCGTTGGTCATCCACTCGTTGAACGGCATGTTGACCATGGACAATAGACATGTTAATGCGTGTTTCAGTAAAAATGCCCTAGAATGTGTTTCGATGACTCTTAGCAAATCGTCGATGTAAAGATGATCGGTGATGGATGATTGCTTACATTCTTCTGTTAATCTGGCTATGAACGCGAGTCACCAGGAAAGAGGTCGAGGACATACCGTAAGTAATTTTGTTTAATTGGCAGACGCTAATGGGAGCATTCTCGTACAGACGCTCAAGCATGCGTTGGAACCAATGTTGTTACTCCTGCACGCGAACCTGTTTTCGGAATATTGTTGATGAATCGATGTTTTCGGAAACAAATTAGGATGCACATGAAATCGCTTTGCACCGCTGGACCTTTTTCTTTTTCTTTTTCTTTTTGTTTTTGTTTTTCAATGTAGAGAAAACTTTCATAGGCACCCCGCGTCCTTCCCCCCAGACGACGCAAGCGTAGGGCCCAATTCTTACCGGTTAAAAACTCCAAGATGGCCATCCCTAGCGCAAAAGGAAGGGGCCTTGGAATCGCTAAAAGCATACATCCCCTCGCGGAAAGTCCTCCGCAGGTCGATGAGATCCATCTGGTATCAATATGTCAATCTGGCTGACCGGTTGCTGCTCCGTGAATATCTTTTATTAATCTCTTACATCTTTGCCCGCATTTGCGCTTTAATATATATAGACAAACAGAGTTGCATGAAAGATAGTTCTGTACGCTGTCGATGTATGAATTAATGCTGATCTTTGCACTTTTTTGAGAATTTTCTTATTGTTAGTCACCTTTAGGGCTCCTGCACGTACTGGAGAGGTAGCATTTACCTGGAGAGGTATATTTGGTAGCAGGCACCTTATTGCTGCGACCAAGGCATCTGCTTTGCCGCATATTGCTTCCATATGAGTAGTAACCTTCTCGCACTTTCAATTATTATATCCAGGTCTTTAATATTTTTACTTGTGATAATTTTCTTATTTCCAATGTTTAATTTATCACTTTGGGGATTCGCATACCAGTCAGTATTATTATTTCAGTTTTATCCGTAGCTATTTGCAATCCTACGTTATTACACCAATTTACAATTTTATTCATGAAATTGTTTGATTTATATTCTATGCTTTCTTTCATCAGCGGAGGCTATAGTTTTTAAGTTTTTAATATTGTTAAATTTATCGAGGGATCCATTATAATCTAGGTTCCATAGTAGAGGTCTCACTACGGAACCGTGTCGGATTCCTGCGCAGACCTTGCTTTTGACTATTCCGTTGTTGCCATTAATTACGACTCCTCCGTCATTCAGGTAGTCATAAATGACTTATTAAAATAAATTTATTAGGTTTCCAGGAAGCTTCCTATATTTGGCTTCGTTAATTATAGTCTCCCATCTAAGAGTATTGAGTGCATTTTTAATGTCTATGGGCATCAAGGTGCATACTAAATTGTTCTTTTTGTAGAAGTCAGCGAATTTACTAGCCTGCATGATGGCATCTGGAACTGTACTCCTGCCTCTACAGAAACCAAACTGGTTATTGTGATATAGGTCCGGTCTCAGGTATTTCTCAATGGCAATTTTAAAAGTATTCTCCCATACTTTCCTCATTGCAGGTAAGATAATAATAGGCCGGTATGAAGTTAGATGGAGGGGATCCTCTCCTCGTTTTGCCAGCAAGATTACTCCGGCAATTTTTTAGGTATTTTGCCTATTTTGTATATAAAATTAATCATATTCACTACATCGTGTGCTCTGTGCTCGAATATTAATTTAATTTATGTACCAGGGACCCCATCCACGCCAGTCGCCTTTTTAAAATTTAATCTTCCAACGGCCTTCGCCGAGTCGTAAGTTCGTAAAATCCATTAATAAGTTTGTAAACAATATGCATCCCACATACAAATGTCGATGAGGTGGAGAAAAAATTTATGATATTATTTCAATGATTTTCGTGTTGAATCGACGGTACTTACCACCATATCTACCTTATCTACTATGCCCATTGATTTATTGTAATCCATAACGCAAACAGGCTTCTGCATACTGTGTTTCCCTTCATATTTTGATGCTGTTGCAAAATCTGTACTATGCATACTCGAAATCATGTAAACTTATTTTCTATCTATCCACTTCATGGCTAACAAACTTTTTGAAGACTGACAACATGTCTCTCCTTTTTTTAATTTCTCTTCAATCTTCGGCATTCCTTTTCGTCGTTTTTCCACAATCCCGCATACATTGGTATAATTGTTGTGTAAAAAGGTAAATAACTCGGGATTTGAATAAAAATTATCAACGTAGAGTGTATGACCTTTCCCTAGGTACGGTTTCAAAAGTGACAAAACTATTTCCCCCGATTTTCCAATTCTCGAGTTTTCACTTTCTATAATCGTTGACATTCCGGCATAAACTATTAAGTCTTGTACATAACCTGTTTTACAATCACAAGGAATATTTTCTTTTTTATTTCTCTTTCATTCACTTTAATTCCGACTTCTTTGTCTTTCGAGTCATGTAGTAATCTCATTAATTTAAATGTCAGTTGCCTATATTTCACTTCACTTAATATTGTTTCCCACCTAAGGGTATTGAACACGTTTTTGACGTAGATTGACATCACGATGCATTTTAGATTTTTCTTCTTGCATAAATGAGCAAACTTATTAACTTGTATGATCCTGTCCACTGTACTTCTGCCTCTACGGAAGCCATATTATTTACTATGATATGGGTCCTGTCGCAAGTGTTTTTTTATTGTATTTTTGTATGTATTTTTTCATATTTCTCTCATTGATGGTAAAATACTGATAGGCCTATACGATTTGGGAGGAGAGGTTCTTTTCCTGGCTTTGTTAACAAGATTACCCTGCCTTCCACTTTCTGGATATTTTACCTAGATTGTAGATATTATTATTCTTATTAAGTAAGTCGTATGGTCTATATTTGTATATTAATTTTATTATGTTTCAAGGGACACTGTCTATGTCTGCCACTTTTTTCGCATTAAATCTGTCCACGGTTATTGCCAATTCTGACATGAGGACGGTGGAACTGTCATCGGCTCTTTCACCTTCATCGCATCTGCCCATCGATATTCCACTATCGGTTTTCTTATCTCTTTTTGTGATGAAGAACGTCTCTATTATTTTACTCCATTGTTCAATATTTAGGTTATCAATTGGTTTTTTGTTTTTTTTTAAATTGCCGATCATGCTTTTATAGGATTTCCCCGTGAGACTAGCTCTAAGGTAGGGTGAATTCCTTCCACGCCTGGTTTTTACTTTTAAGTATCATCCTTTTCAGTTCGTTTTTCTTGTTTTTATATTTTATGGTTAGCTCCTTTACATTACCGTCTGATCTCTTGTTGGCTCTTTGTGCTGTCCTTCTATGTTTCTGTACGGCTCTTTTCAGATTGGCAATTTCGTCGTTTCACCAATAGTGAGCGTTCTTCAAACCCCTAGGTGGGTAAACTTTCTTTAGTACGTTTTTACAGATAGCTTCTATTACATTTTGGAGAAATTCCTCCTGGTTTCTCCCGTCGGCTAAAAAAGACTTTAATAAATTATTTTTGTTCTCGTTGTAGTTTTTAATAAAATTATCTGGATCCAGGGCCTCCCTCGTATACTTAAAATATCCTCTACTGTTATACCTTGATTTCTTATAAAATTGATGCATTAAATATGTATGGTCCGACGAGTTAAAAATTAGTGGGATTTCCCTTCTCTTATAAAACTTAATTAATTTGCAGCTCACGTTCATTACGCGTAGGAAGCTTCTTTTCTTTCCTTTTTCGTATGTATACTTCTTATCAACATTTACGGGTATGATATTCTTTTTGATCAGCATCTCCATGAGGGTTCTGCCTCTTTTATCTATTAGGTTGTCCGAAAAGTTTCTTCCGTTTCGCGTTTCGTATGGTGATAATTGATCAACAACAATTACTCTTTTATAATATTTTATTGAATTATGTATGATCCATTTCGTTCTATTTCTATTATTATATTCATGCATAATTCAGTAAAGTAATATAAAACAAGAAAACATTGTGCGTCTATGTCTTGCTTATGAAACGAAAGAAATTTATCGGACAAACTAATATTTTATCACCGACCCACGCTGTGGATTTGGTGTAAAAGTCGCCGGCGATGATAATATTATTTTGTGCGTTTCGGATTGAAATTATTAATTTTTCTAAATTGTTAGTAAAAGTGTAAAAACTGTCAATCTTGATGTTGGGGTACAATAACCACTCACGCAGTGCCAGTCAGCTATTTCTACGCCCACCATGCCTTCGTCTTGCATTGTTGTCCTATTATTGGGATGAGTAATCATGTTCGCTGCTACCACATTTCCTGCACAATTCCTTACCCAGACATATAGCCCTACAGTGGTTAGTCTTATGTCCGGTCATATGACATCTATAACGTTTCTTAATTTTTGGTATTATCCTTGCTGTAGCGATTGTTAATCCTGTTTTAATTTTTATTATTTTATCGTCATCAGGCATACATGACGCAATCACTTATTGCTGCAATCACTTGCCGTGTCTCCCATTTTGTTGTTCGGATCGCTTTTATGTTGACTCAATTGTCTTCCTTAATTTTCAACTCATTACTGAGCTCCTTTATTAATTCCTTCTTGGTTAACAGTGGATTTATATTTTTTATCTCTAAGGATGTTCTGTCCTGTAGTGCTATCAGTTGAAGTCTTTCTTCAGTCATTCTTCTGATGTCCTCTATCACCTTTGCCGCTAATATTCTGTATTTTAAATCAATTAAAATATCATTCATTAAAATTTTGTATGTTTCGATCCACTGAGCAGTTCTACTTTTTTGCTATTTTCTGTTTTACTTTTCCAATACTAATTACCTCTATTATTCCAGAATTCTCTATTTCTTTCCTTTTTCTTCTCCTTCTTTCATCTATTTTCCAAACCCCGTTATCATCTTCTTGCGTTATCTAATTTCCAGTGTTTGCTCTACATACATCGGCATAAGTGGCTTCATCCCTTTTCTATTTTCTTCTTTCTTCTTCTCGGCTGGTGAGATTTGCTTTCTTTTCGTCGCTTCGATCATTTTTTGCCTCCTACTCATTAGGGTTTCCTTGCTGTTGTTCATTTCGTCTGTATAGCGTGGAAACATCTGTGTCATTGAAATTCTGCTGTCAGAGATTACTCTCTTGTCCGTCCTACCACTCGTTATCTTTCTTCTTCTTGGCTTGTTAGTCCATTCAGTCAGTGATGTAGCATATCCGTCCATCATCCCTTCAATTTTAGCTATCTCCGAGTCCCTTTTTGAAACCAGATGTATTCGTCTTTTTAGGCTGCAGATACTTTCCACTGCATCCATCAATATCTAGGTTAAATGTTTCAGCTCGCCTACTTTTATAATGATTGCATTCTTGCCATCTACTAGTTTGGTTTTATCTTTCTTTCCATCATGAATTGCAGCATTATTCTTTTTTTTGTTTTCTTTCTCTACGTGGAGACCGGGCTGGCGACTTACACGTTGGTTGTACTATCCGGTGCGACGTATCGAGCAAGTGATGACCGAGTGCCCTAGTTCGCCGCACCGAACACATCGGTTGGAAATGAAGGGTACATGTCCGGCGATGTTCACATTGAACGGCTGAATCTCCCTCGGAATTCCCGGTAACGCCTCCACTAGAGCGAAGGGGGGTAGGGGGAGGTCAATAATACTGCGCGCGCTTGGGCCTGCCCGCTCTGCCCTCGCACCCAATTCCTTCAACCCTTCACCTTTGTTCTTCTTCTTACGTCCGCGACGTCTTCTTCTCTTTCCCTTTTTTTTTTCTTTTCTTTCTCCACGGCGGAAATTCCTTACTACCTTCGCATATTCCGAGAGCTCGGAGGCCACCTGGGCTAAGGTCATTCCCGAGTTCCCCGCTGCGGCCGCCCCTCTCTCGATGTTTTTATTTTTTCTGCCTTTTGTTCTGTCCACTTTCGAGCCGACGATGTTGGTGGAGTCGTCCACCTCGTATTCCGACGTATCCATGGACGATAGCGAGGAATCCCTCCCCGACTGCGACCTCACGGATTTCGCAGCGGGGAAGGCGCACGCACCTGAGGGTACCACTCCCTTGTTTTTAGTTGGCAACGGCGACTGCGACGGCAGCATGTACAGCCGCATTTCCGTTATCATAAAGCGGAACAGATCCTCGAGTCCCTGCAGCAGTTCACGAAGCCGCCAACGACCGAATCTTCTGTATTTTTCTTCTTCGTTATTACACGCTTCGCCGTGAAAGGGGCGCTGGCTCAACGCGAGTCGACGAGGTAGGCCCATGTCAGCCGTTCGGACTCCGGGTGTCATTCTTGTTGTCGTTGTCGTCCCTGTCACCGTCGGCCCCTCCGCCCTCTCTTTTTTATCTTCGCTTCTTTCCATCTCTGTCCCCTGCGTCAGCCGCGTCACCGTCTGTTGGAGGCGGCCCACCTTGCTCTCGAGGTTGCGCAGCCTCTCCAACGTGCGTGTGCTCGCCTCAGAGTCCTCTTCTCCCTCTTTTTCCGCTCCCCTGTCGTCGCTATTGGAACAACGGCGGTAGCGAAGAGGACTGGTCGGCGTCGCAGTTTTGGCGTCTATTTGCTCCCGAAGCATAGCGCTGGCTGCCCGCGCCTTACGGGACGCAATTATCAATCGCCTGATAAACGCCGGTTCCAAGTTCTCGGAGAAGGTCGCAATCCGCTCCACTTCCGTCATTTCGTGTGTTATCTGCGCGTCAAGTTCGGCGGCTGTCTGGCCGACCATTGGTTCCCGACTATTACTATCCGACCGCAACGATTGGGCAGTACTTCTCCTCTTCTTCACAGGAGCTGACGCTCCTTCGGTTTCAAGATCCGAATTCTCGTTCGTGCTATCGTCGTCAAATGCGGCGATCCTTCGATTCGGGCGCTTCTTCAACTTTACCAACGAGGAAGGTTTACCAAGCGGCGATTTTTTATCATCGAAGCTACGCCCCAACGGTAACTCGTTCCAAAAGTATTTAGACTGGCTCACTTCGGCACACGACGCGCTAGAATCTGTGGACGTCCTTCGTGGACGTGGATAGTAATCCACACTGCCTTTCTCATCACCAGACGCAGAGGCGCGTCCAAGGGCCTGGTGGTCCACCCCCGGACGGCCGCGGTTGCACGATGTCGACGCAGAGGGGCCCGCTTGACAACCCTCTACTGCGCCGGTACTGGGGTCTCCCTCCCCTGCACCGTAAACTGTATTCTTGTTACGATTGATATTCATATTATTTATTTAAATTTCGCCGAGGTCGTCACCATCAGTTCCAGTCCTAGTGCCACTCACTCTTCCGCACCCTACCCCGGTTAAAGCCGGTGTAGTGTGACGGGGAGCCCCAACGAGAAGGTGAGGTGAGTGGTCTTGACAGGTATGGGTCCACCAACTTCTCCGAAATTCTCCGCACCGGATCGGCAAATCGGCGGATGTGCAAAGGCACCGACCGGCCGCCACCCGGCTATAGGACAATATCAGATTCATCAGGGTTTCCCAGGGCGTGGTACTACGCCGCGAGAACCCATACCCGTCTCGTGCTCCCCAATCTATCCCCAACGTTTTTCTTTTCTTTTCTTTACGTAGGGAAATCCTCATGGACACCTCGCCGCTCATCCGGAATCGGCGGGGTAGTGTTGGACTCTTAACGACTAAAATCCTACGATCGCTTATCTAATGCCGAACAGGAGTGCCTCTGGACCTCTTTCGAAGTGCTGCCGGAGCACTCCTGCATCATCTCCCTTTCTGAGGAAGCCAATTCTCGTATCTAATTCGGGCGTTAGGGGGGCATCACGGCTCCTAACACCACCCCCTGGGCGGTCGTGCAAGTACGAAGAGGTTCCAGAATCTCCTCGGCGTGACAAGCCCTATGACAATCCTTCAGGCTATTGATGTAAGTATCCTAGAAGCTAACAGTAATCGCGTTCTGAATCGATTGAAACAAACTTGGATACGCGTGATTTTTTCATGCTAAACTAGCATTTTTGCACAACGTTGCAGCGCGTGCTCACCTTTGCATACGGAATATTTCGTTGGTTGGCTAGCAAAGACTTCTGACTCGTTCTACCATGATCACTAGTGGTTGTATTGTTCGCGCTCACGGCCGGCTTGCTCGATCTCTTGGGCGTGAAATATTTCGCTCAATGTTCTAAGGATGTTGCAAAATCACGGCAGGCAGGCGTAGCCGGTAGATCCATACATTATTTTTCCTATTCATCGAAGGACGATGTAGGGTCCATTTTCCGGGGCAAATGTATGTGAAGCAAAGTCTCCCAAATTCTGCTGAGTTTTAGTGGCAACTCTAAGACTCATTTCTCGTTAAGTTACCGTTTCTCGGCGTACGAAATTATACGAAAAGGAGTCTTGTCGAATGTCTCGCGTCCTACTAATTGCGTTGCCTCGTCGTCTATTCTAATTGCCAGAGTTTCTATCTGCGATTGTACCTTATCAAATGTATCGTAAAGACCTTCATTGATCTTCACGCGCTTTTCGAATGCTGTTATATCAGTCTCACCGACTGCTACTATGTTACTGTTAAATGTTGACCATACGTATTTTTTTAACCATGTCATCTTCGATTTAACCAATCACGTTTCGCTATTAATGCTTTTAATTGAGCCCTTATCATACCGTAATTTACGCAAGGTAAAGACAAGGAAGGACAAGACTCGCGTTAAGAAGATGGAATCAGATCAATGCTGCTGAATTGCTTTTTCCAAGCATCGTCCAGGTTTTCATTGATGCGTCTTAGCACAGATTGCTATCTCGTCCAGTAAGGTGCAATGTCAAGTCAACTTCACTTATCCCTATTTGTCTATCTGCAGAACTGGTCTGATGCAAACCTTCTTCTTTGTCTGACATCTAAGGAGAACTCCAACTCCGACCGTAACTTCCACAATCCATAGTAGAAAGAGAATAGCAAAGTGAACGTCCTTAGAGTCGGCAAATTATTAATAAATTATTAATAAAAAGTATAATATAAATAAATATAAAGTAACATATATAGTAAAAATAAAATAAAAATAGAGAAAGGTGGTTGCAAGCTAATTAATAGAATAATCACAAATAGAAGAAAGAAGGAAAGAAAACAGATTGGATTTTAAATGTACGCAAGAAAAATTCAGAACCGCTATACAAGCAATAAAAGATAATGGTGTGAATGTCAGTAGAGCATATAAGGTATTCACTATTCCTAGGGTAGTAACGTAATTAATAAATTAAAGAAGCATGTACCTCTTCAAAGGAAAATGGATTCTTTATTCGTACTAAATCAGGAAGAAATACGGATTGAGAAGTGGATTTTATATGGATTCAGAGTTGTTTCTCCTATGTGGATTTGTGAAGTATAAGACACAATAAGAGTTACAGTAGTAAAAGACACAGAAATTAGTACAATAAACAAATCGCGGTACACCATTTAAAAAAGGTAGACTTGGTAAAAAATGGATGGAATTGTTTTCAATATCCCTGAAATAGATAGGAAAAATTGATATAATTTCAAAGGCTTGAGCCTCAGTTATAAAAGTAAGTAATCAGGAGTAATTTTTCGAATTGAAATCTTATTCGAAATCTATTAATAGAGAAGAAATTCTGCAATATCCTATGTTATGTACCTCTATATGTGACACTCTATATAAACTAGAATCCGTCTCTTGGTTAAGACGGTCACTAGTTGTGTAAATATAATTATTCGGATCGCAATAATCCTAAGAAACGGTCATAAAACTAAACACGTTTACTTTACCGTCAAGGCCCTTAATTGCTGCAACATATCTTTCAAATCAAGACATTTCTTAGGGTTATTGTTCAAACCAGTAAAAAATGGGAACAGCAGGGTTTTCCCATGTTCAACGGTCGTTTCCACCCGCAAGTAACCGGTGGTGGAACGACCAGCGACTATCACTGGGTCAGTATAAATAAGGCCGTTACAGAACATGACTGAAGTGTGTTTTTTGATCAGTTACCATCTTCACATGTATTGCTGACTCCGTTCCTTCAATGTCTTAACTTATATCAGTCAACATATTAACTGTTATATCAAAACTGGTATTCTACGAGAAGAAATTGTTGGAATAAAAACTGTATATCGTAATCTATCAATTAAGTATTATAATCGCGTCCCCCGCGAGTCAGTCGAACATTCTAGAAGAACATTTAACTTGGATGAAGAAGGTTTTTTAACATGTTCAATATCTGGATAGCTGTGGTGCCGAAACAGGTACGAAAATGTGTATCACTGCTCTGTGTATTTTTTCTGACAAAAGAGAAACTGTTAATCCAATGGTAGTTTGTCAACACAAAAAAATTTTTCAATATATAGTTAATTCTGCATCAGCTCATGTTGCAATTGGCCGAAGCGACCAAGCGAGTGCAACCTTTTACAAATACATAGCAAATCTTTTTTATCCTTTGTTTATAAAAAATAAAACTATTTTCCCGGTACTTATTACTTGTGAATGGTCATAAAACACATATAAACGAAGACCTTTACAATTTTTGCATTGAGAAATGAATTATATAGTCTTGTTTATTTTCTAATGCTCATATATTACAATAATGTGATGTATCAATTTTTCGACTATTGAAAAATAGTTAGAAAACAGTAGTTGCAAAATGTAAGCACATTACAACTAAATTTTTTAGTAATTAGTATTAGTAATTTAGTATTAGTAAAAGAAATTTTGCTCCTCTATTTTGTGAAGCTTTTCAAGATATAAAGCCAGAAGAAATAATATGTGGCTATATCCATTTTAGCCTGGTCGAATAAATTATGAAAAATGTATTTCAAGGAGACAAGAAATAGACACATTTGTAATAAGTACAAAAGGAAAACAAAATCTTTGTAAAAATGATTATGTCACGATCCATAAAATCATTGATGCTGAATTATCGATCGAAACCGTAAGATTGTTTGAAGATATTTTCAAAAAGCTTTAGCTGAGGAAGAAGAATGAACTTGAAGGAGAGGAGAATTTGTTCACCCTTTGAAAAAATAATAAATTAAAATCACTGAACAATGAAAATGTTGAAAGTTTCAAGAGGAATCAAGACAAGAGGATAATTTTGCGTTGAAACAAGATGCATCCTCATCGTTTGAAACACAGCAATAGCAGCAAACACAGATATTTAGCAGGGTATTAGGTTTATATTTACAAAATATTTTTAAAATCCATAAATGAAGATCTCAAAATTCTGTTTGAAGCTATTGAAAACTTGATGGTAAATCATTTTATTAATGAATCTGTACTAAAAAATGAGGAAGTAATTGAGTGTAGTAGTTTATGTAGTTAACATATATAAAAACGTAATCTTGTACTAATAGATAAAAATAATAACATTGATATTGATGAGCATAATAATACGATGGTAAATACAGGCGGTAAATACATAAAATGCAGGCAAAATGGCAAGATCGTTTTAATGTGGATGATTCCTGGCATGAACATCTGCTTTGCTCACAAATGGTCGCTCCAGCAATTAGAAATAAAGAAACAGTCCCATTTACTGTTACATATGAAAAAATGGAAATAATATTACAACAAGAAAAAAAGGAATTGACAGAATAAGAAAAATTAAAAAAAAAATACGAAAGACAAGCAAATAGGATTGAGATGAAAACACAAAAAAGGAGTAGAAAGAAAAAATAAGCATGTGGACATACTAAGTGCATATTCATATGGAATAATAGTTATGAAAAATATTTTTAATGTTTTCAATTTATCTCTATGTAACTTTTTATTTAACTGACAGTACATTATTCTAATGTCATACATTACTCTAATTGTTATTCATTTGTATATAATAAAACATAACATAAGCATTTTATTTAAATTTTTATTTGCTCCAGTTTCTGTTCTAATTTTTCTGTATATTGCCGGTTACAGCGCTGTGTTTACTTTCCTACACCTTAAATTTGTGCATGTGCGCCATTTGTTTTCACTGACACTGGAGTAATGATCAATGTCAATCAACGGACTTTATGATTTTGTACCTTTTCTCATCATTTTTCCGCTTAGAGTATGTCATAGAGTATGTCTAAAAAAGTCATCTGTGAAGGACAAGGACTGCGGTTTCTGAACTAGTTGCTTGCAGTAAATCACACTCGGAAAGTTTTTGTCCACAACACTGTTCTCTCTTATGGTATGTTAGTTGACTTCTTACATGTAGCGAAAAATTACCGATAACGACGATTTGTTTGTGAAGATTAAGGATTTCTTTGAACTTTTTGAAACTAGAGAAGGGATTACAAGTCTTCTAATCAAATCTAGAAATGTTAAACAATGGACTGATTAATGTTAATAATAGAGTTTCTAAATTGGAATCTGCTATGAACTTTAATGAAGAAGCTGTGCTTGTAAAAATTAACTAGTAAAATTAATTAATTAAATTAATAAAAATTAATTGATTAATTAATTAATAAAAATACAAAATAATTAATTAATATGCAGTTAACAATATTTTGGCGAAAATCATTCCTACTGTAGACTTTGGTAATTTTCGTATTAAAAGTAGAAGGAAAGACTGCTGATTTTCTTCGTCCAGCTTGTTTATTTTTTGCATCCCCCGATATACCGAAATTAATACTAAACAACACGAGGATATAGAGTCTTTTCAGAATCGTTCAGGATTGAACAATAAAACAACGGACTTATTTCAATAAACTCTAGATAGAACTGCGGAATGCCAATGATAATAATAAAACAATTAGGTATTTTAATGGTTTGCCATAAATTGCGTTTAAACCTAATCCACCAAAAAACGATTAATTGAACTGAACATTTGTTATCTTATATAATGGAACGAGTCCGATAATACCATCAATGTTGCGACCTATCAACTAGGCAGCGATCAATCTGGTGCAACTGTTCGGTTGCGGTCAAGGACCTTGAACGATATTATCGCTCAAAGTAGAGATAGATTAAAGACGCAGAGTAATCTTGTATTGAGTTGATTTATTTGCATTGTTTAGTAATACACGGAAGAATATATACTGCACGTAACTTAGTTTAACTTAGATCTTTGCCTGATGGCTCGTGCTTGATAACTGACTTGTGCTTACATTCTAACTCTCCGTCCAGGGAGTGCCCTTTGTCCTGAGAGGTGGGAATCTATTTCTATCCAATCCTGTAATTCTCGAACCATCGTGGGCGTATCTCATGTGGTCCGTCTTGTGCGTACATGGTCGAGGGTGTGTAAACTAACATCCTGTTCTAGTGTCGCGTTTTCATCGGGTGTTGATGATTTGGACAAGTGGTTTACTTTAGAGCGGACCCGTCGAGCACTTAGCCTCTTGACGAGGTCCGCATTGTAAATCTTACAACTTGCGAGGTGAGAATTTCTAACTTCCCAAAAAACGCAGATGCGCTGTCTGTGTCGAAAACTGAGAATTACCCAAATCCTGAATAACCGACGAGGTACAGAATAGACGTATCATCTTATAGAACTTTTTGTCGTACTTTCTGAAATACCGATCGTATAAAAGAGAAAGCTTTTGCCCTACCCTCTGCGATTTACAGTGGTAAATTTAGGAATTATTTTCAACCCAATTATTTTCAGACCAAGATTGATAAAGTCAATAGAAGTAGAAATATGGTATATACAGTATAGTAGAAATACTGCCCAAAAGCATAGTTGTCAAATCGCATATCAGAAGATTGTTACATCTCTCGCGCAATTTCCATATTCCTGAAAAATTCAATTTCGCTAGAAAGAATTATTTACGTCAGTGGTTCTTAACCCACAGGTAAGTCATTATTGTGTAATTCGAATAACAAATATTTTGTGTGTATATTTATATATCCGTAATAAATCTCTTCCCTCCAAATTTGAAGGTTGTGGATGAGTGATCTAAATATATATTTGGCACATTTAAATTATAGGATTTAAATTTTGAGTTTAATCTTGGTTATCTGCGACGACACAAAATTATTTGAAGAGGTTTTGTGGTAAGCAACAGGATGCAAATTTCAGGTTTATTTGTAGTATCGCTCGCTTTTAACACTAAACCAAATTTCTACACAAATTTAATCATATTTAAACGTTATCATATCGCTTCATAATTTATGACTTTTCATAAAACATGCATACGATATATTTTTCGGTATTTACCTCTAGTTTGTTTTTCTTTTTCTAAAAAAAAATTGTATTCTGTTCTGCCTACCGCGGGCGGTTAATTTGACCGGTCGATAAAATATTTCATTTACTCTTAAAATAAATAAAATAAGTACAAAAGCCTATCTCAAGGTCAGATGACAAACAAAGTCAGTAATAATAAATAATAGCAACCGCTATGCTCGTAATCTTGTTATAAACCATAATCCATCCCCCGATCAAGATGACCGCCAGGTGTCAAAGCATATCAACTTAAACCTATAATAATCCTAAGGAACCGCCATAAAATTTAGTATTTTTAAGGTCAATTGTTACGAACATTTTAAAAGTCGAGAAGTTTCTTAGGATTATTGCTCATTCCGATAAAACACGAGAAAAGCGGGTTTTTCCCATGTTCAACGGTCAATTCCATCCTCGAGCAACCGTTGATAGAGATGGGACAACATCCATGAATATTTTCGAATAAATATCGCAGTCACAGACCATTTCTTACTTTTTATCGTCCTTTCGACCAAAATCCATCTCAGTTTGTTAGTCAATCAGCCAATCTAAACTTGTTATCTCTAAAACTCACACAGGAAGCATGTCAGGACGTTTTGTGTAAAGTTGTTATAAAAGAAAAAGTAAAGGATATATTCCGTATATGGTATTATTCTGTGATAAATATTTAGCCTAAAAGTGTCAAGACTTAAAAAAAAATTACTTAAAAAACAACGGACATAGAAGAAGACTGTTCAGTGTGCAATAAACAAGAAACTTCAGCGACTGAAAACAGCATGGAAACACAAGAAAAGATATTTACAACCGAATAAGAGTTGAATATTATAAACAAGCGTTCACGTCCAGGGCAGAAAGGGAAGAAATTATCGTTGACACCAGAGAGTGAGACTGATGTAGATGTAGAGAACGAACGCATGCGTAATAGACGCAAGTCCCAAATCTGACAGGACATCAGTTCATAATATTTTTAGAGATATGCCAAACGTCATATAATGAAAGGACATGTAAAGACGGCATTTTATCTTATCATTGATCGCCGTATAAGGGATCACATAATAAGATGCACAGAAGAAGAAGCATTTAGAGTATTGGGGACTAAGTGCGAGCTAGATACAACAAAACCAGATGTCTCATACAGGGTGGTTGGTAACTGGTGGTACAAGCGGAAAGGGGGTGATTCTACGCAAAAAAAGAAGTCGAAAATATAGAATAAAAATTTTCTTTTTTTAATTTTTTTTTTAATTTTTCCATCGAGACAGTGAGATCCATTATAACGAGAAGTGATAAAGTGCACGCGTACCGAGCGAAAATTCAAAGTCGATTTTCTCGAAAACAAAGCCTCAAACGAAAAATTTTTATTCTATATTTTCGACTTCTCTTTCCGCGTAGAATCACCTCCTTTCCGCTTGTACCACCAGTTACCAACCACCCTGTATAAAAAGAATTAAAGATGTCTTATATTCGTGGAATAAAATTTGGGGACCTGCACTTTTTTCAAAAGCAATGAGCAGGAATGACTTTGCTGAAATTATGAGGTTTATACGATTTGATAAGAAGAGCGAAAGAAGTCAACGTTTTCGAACCAAAAATTTGCAATAGTATCTACAGTATGGGTCCAATCTATAGAGAATTCACAAAATTGTTATATACCTGGTGCATACATTAGTGTTATATAAAGAATCGCGGGAAAAGACTATGCAATAAAACTATCAACAAGTTCAGATACATTACTACAAGAAATTGTAAAGGTTAGAAAACTACGAAAATCTGTTCAAGATACGAGAAATATATATGCGGCAAATGTACCTTTGATAATAAGATAATTTGTAAAAAATGCAGCAAATTTGAATAAGATATAAATAAATCTATATAAATAAAAGTGTAATTTTGTCTAAGTCTATGATTGAAATTAAACAAAAGTAAATTTGGACGAAATTTTCTGAAAGTTCATCATTTTATATATTCAGTTATAAATTAACCATTATCTAAGTTAAATCATAAAAACTATTACTTCTTTAATCACCGGTCATTTTGACTGCACACGGTAGGAATAGGTATACACGAAGTGTCGATAGGTTTAGTATTAAAATTAACGCAATGTAACAATTTTTTTCTGATAAATGCACTATATGACCTAAATGAACTCGGCGGTAGAATTGTAAGAAGGAATGAGGAAAAAAAACAAAATATAAAAACCGCAATATCTTTAACTTTTTAAGATGTACGTATTACTTGTCCCATTATCGTCAGTAGACGTGTCGTATTTGAACTCATTTTAATCGGAAGAATCTTAACTATCCACTATCGAATTTTGAATATTGCCTAACAATTTGTTTTACTTATGACATTACTCTAAGATGCGTATATCACGTTTTCTTGCGTCACATTTATTTTTATGAAATTATCGATACTTATCTGTTACATCTTCTAATGTATTGATATACGTTTCATACTTACAGTGATTGGAATAACAAAAAATAATCCCATTGTTAACAATTTATTATCTTTACGAACACTTTGAACTCGATAATCGTTGCGACACTTACCGGAGCTATGATAACCGAGTCAGGTGCTGCTTGCGCGAAGACGGTGTACGACTCAAAAAAAAAGGAACGAAAATGATGATCGCGTTTATAAACACACGAATCGGTCGACGCTTCGAACAAAAAATTCAAAGGACGAATCGTTCCGTTGGTAACGATAAATAGCGACGCGACTGTCACGTAAAATAAAAAAAATCGAAGATGAAAATAAAAAACAGAGAATTTATTCACTAACACCTTGATTGCAACAATGATAATTTAGTTCCGAACTCCAGCCGTGACTTTCCAAGACTGAAGCTCTTACAATTCGACTTTCGATCGGATTCGATTATTTTTCCTTCGTTGCCCCTCAATATCCCCACTCTCCACGCGTTTGTTAGGCATACGCGACCGTTGCCACGCATGCCTTGTAGAACATTCGGCGAAAGGACCGTTGGGATATTGATGGCTCATTAGACACTTTGCTTCGGCGATATTGTTGCCGATTGTTGCCGATTGCCACCACATCTTTATCTCTGTCATTAGTCCAAGAAGAGGCGGACTGTCTCGTATTCCTGTGACCCTCTCAACATCGCTTCTACAATCGCTGAGGGGGTCAATCTTTCTCCTATGGCGTGCCGCAGAGTGTAGCGGGGCAGCTCCCAAGCCAGACAGACCTCCAGGGTGTGCTGCGCCGTGTCTCTGCCCTCTCCGCAGTGGTGGCAGATGTCTGTCATCTCTCGTCTGATTCTCCTCAGGAACTCGCCGAACACGCCGTGTCCAGTGAGCACCTGGGTCATCCTAAATGTGAGCGGGAGGCCGTGGCGGCTTCTCCATGCCTCCCAGTTTGGGAGGATCACCTCCGCGCCTCGATGTTCGCCTCTCTTGTTGATCAGCTGGGATCGCCACAGGTCCCACGTGTTCTCCTCGGCGGGCGATAATAACCTGCTAAACCTAAGAATGATTTCACGTCTGTGGCATTGCGGGGTAATCGAAAGTTTTTTTACAGCGTCCAATTTTTTGGGGTTTGGTTTAACTCCTTCAGCTGAGACTACATGAACTAAGTATTCTAGTTCTGGTTTTACGAATTCACATTTGTCCGATTGTAACTTAAGTTCTAATTCTCTGAGTATCTGGAATACTACCGCGAGGTTTTCGCTATGTTCTTAAATCGTTTTGCCGAATATCACTATGTCGTCCAAATAAATAAAGTAATATTTTCCTACAAGTCCAGTTAAAGCTCTGTCCATTAATCTTTGAAAGGTAGCGGGCGCGTTTTTAAATCCGAACAGCATTAGATTGAATTGAAAGTGTCCTTGCGGTGTCGAGAAAGCGGTATATTTCTTAGAGTTCTCGTTCATTGTAATGTGGTGAAATCCTGAGAATAAATCAAGCGCCGAAAATAATTTTGCGTTTCCTAGTTGTGTTAAAATGTCGTCTATATCAAGTAAAGGATAAGCGTCTTGTTCTGTGAGTTCGTTTAGTTTCCTAAAGTCAATAACTAACCTCCATTTCTGTTTTCCTGAGGCGTCTAATTTTTTCGGAACTACCCATACCGGAAAGTTATAAGGGGTTTCGGATTCTTCTATAATATTTTTCTTCGTGTTTCCTATTTGTCGTGAAGTCTCGTGTCGACGACATTCCTGTGGTCTGTACGATCGTGTGTTAGTAATCTTGTTTTTGGTTAACGAAATTGTGTGCTGAGTTAAATTAGTACAGGGAAAAAGGTCGGGTACTAAATTAAAGATATCAATGTAATGAGGAATAATCTTTTCGATGGATTCACGGATTGATTTTTCAATGTGGTCTGTTCTCACTAGACTTTTTACTTTTGATACGTTGGAAACATCATAAGAATTTTGTATATTGTTAGAAATTTCAATGTTTTGCTCACCAATGTTAATAAAGCATATGTTACGACCGTTCGCGGAGAGACGCGGTCGCGAGGAAAACGCGTCAGCCAGAGGCGTAAATTCTCGCTACGATTTGGTGAATCGACGCCGCGAAGTAGTCGGTCCCCTGTTTCGGTTAAGATAACAGAGGTGGTTGAATGAATATGACACAGTAGAGTAAGTTATATTTCACCGTTTATTCCAACAACTTATAACGAAGACAGTTACGCTGGTGCGTATGTACGAGATGAGTGAGTGACTGATCTACGGGTGTGTATACCCGGTGGAAGGATGTTGACCGTTCGAAGGATGTAAAATCAGTACCCTCTTGGGAGACGATGCTGTCTCGGAGGAAAGCTAAGGATGGGTGTGTCTAGCGCACGGGACCATCGGATTTGTTGGTGCCGATGTTAGTTAAGAGAGTGAGGGAAATAGGCTTCGTTGTTAATTGGTTAAACGAAGGGTCTTAACCGCCCTCGAGAGAAAGTGGTTAGTGGGAGGAAAGTTGCAGCGTACGTGAGAAAAACTAACTTTCCCTAGTTAAACCGTGGTAGACAATAGTCTTTGGAAATTCTTCGAGAACAGATGTTTGTTTGGTTTGAAGGAACTTTTCTAGGAAATCTATGAGATTTATGGAAGGTACTTGAGACTATTGAGGGTACGCTGCGAGTATCCGAAGACATCTGGTTGCCATATTGCTCGCGGTGTGTGGCCTGGGCTAGGTAGAGTGTTACGCGACGTAACAGCATACTTTAGTTGGTTTGCTTTCCAGATAGGTTGTTTGAACTCTGTTTTCTCTAGGAGTCAAGTGTATTGGTTTCTGAAATAAAATGGTTTTGTCGTTTAGTTGGATTTTGTCATTGGATATTGGATAGTTATACTTCTCTAAACATGGTAGCCCAATGATTCCGTCTTCGATAGGGAAGTTGTTCGGTACTATGTGAAAAATGTGATTTTGTTCAAAAATTCGTTTCGTCGCGTATTCGTTCGTTTCGTATTTGTCTCGTCCCATGGAAAATTTTTGTTTAGGCCCTATTTGTATCGCGTTGATAGTTTTGTTACGTTTCACTAAGTTTATTCCTGCTCCTATGTGGACCAGAAATACTCGCTCTGCGGTTCGGGTTGATGAAGGTATTATGAGTAGTCTTCCTGTGGTGGTGTTGTCTCGTATGTCTCGTACGGTTTGTCCATATCCTAGTTCGATGTTGCTTCTTGTATTTCGTCCCTTTTCCCGGACTACCTGAATTCTTGCGGGTGATCGGGTGCGCTGGCGGTGATGGAAAATCTTGACATTTGTTGGCAATGTATCCCAGTTGCATTGATTGGTTTTTGGGACGCTTACTAGCAGAAGGTAACCGATCACTTGACCAATTGGGTTGCCGTTCTTCTTGTAATTAGCGTTCTACATCGGCTACTTTCTTTTCAGCGTCCACACGATTCAAAGGTTCACTGCTTAGTAATATTCGTCCTATGTCGCATCTGAGTTCCTTTAGGTAGACACGAATAGTCTTCTTTGTGATTTCTTCAGTCATGATCCTGCGTGTTAGTGGTTGTGGATACTCGTTGGTTACTGCGTACACCAAACGGTTGAGTATTCTTCTAAAGCGAATATTGAAATTTTGCACTAATTCTTCGCGTCCTTGTCTTAATTCTTATAATTGTTTCTGGTATTCGTCTGAAGTTACTTGAGCTGCTAAATTGGAGCTCAATGGGAATGTTACGAATACTTTGGACTGCTTTTCTATGATCTTTTCCACTTTTATTGCTTTTAACAATAGGTCCTGCTCCATACAACGACCCTTCATACTTCTCACTTCTTTGATAAAATTTTCGGGGACGTCATCGTCCCCGTTGAGCGTTGGGATGTAACGTATTGCCTGCTTAGCTCGTAGAGTGAGAGGAGCGGGCGGAACATAGCCTCTCTCTTCCACCACGGGTTGTTCGATGTCGGGGTAGTTAGGTGGGAAGTCTGGAGCTGCTAACCCTGACAGTTTGCGTGCCTTTGCAATATTCCCAGTATGATTGATTGCTGTCGATACACTTTCATTATCTTTGATGATAATAGAGGCAAAGTCGTCGGTCGCAAGGGATCCGAAGCCAGTCCGTGGCTCTGCGAAGGTTTTCCCAAGTCTCTCGATTTCTGCTGCCCCTATGTCTATTCTTTTCGTCACTTTGCATAGACGAACGTAACATATCTTCTCGCAAACGGCCAATATTCTCATTCTGTTTTTGGATACTGTCCAATATTGCTCGTAACATTGGGTTCGTTTGTCTTAGGCACTATTATGCTGATGTTACTACTTTCGGACAAAGACGAGTCTTGGCTACTGAAGCTAGGTTTTCCCTCCCGGTAACGTACAAAGGAATCCAGTTTACCTTTTATTGTCACTCCACTTGGTTCATGATAGTTGCTTCGTTGTTGCGGATGACCGTAGTTCCAAATAATTCTATCATCCGTAGATGATGAATGTCTTTTGGTTTCCGAACAAACATTTTTCACTATCCTGGCAGGATCGCCAAAATGTCACGTAAAATAAAAAAAATCGAAGATGAAAATAAAAAAAAGATAATTTATCCACTAATACCTTGATTACAATAATAATAATTTAGTTCCGAACTTCAGCCGTGAATTTCCAAGACAGAAGCTCTTACAACTCGACTTTCGATCGGATTCGATTATTTTTCCTTCATTGCCTCTCAATATCCCCACTATCCTCGCGTTTGTTAGGCGTCCGCGGCCGTTGCCACGCACGCCTTCTTCTCGAACATTCGGCGGAAGGACTGTTGGGATATTGATGGCTCATTAGGCACTTCGCTTTGGCGATATACATTGTTGACAAGTGCCGCCACATCTTTATATCCGTCATCAGCCCATCGGTTTTGAAGTGTGCCGGTCGTGATACTACCGTGGTTTGATTCCTTAACATGTTTTGATATTCGTTTGATACTGGTGATAAGACAAATATCAAATGAGTATTAATGATATGAGGTACTATTGATAAATTATGATACCGTACCGATTTTATATGGTTTTTATATTATATGGTTTTTAAGATCTGGTCTTGATCTTCGGTAACCGTTATATGTTACTTCAGATGTCGAATTGTAGATTTCTCGAATTATATTTAAATCAAAGCAGTAGAAATAGACCACCAGAAATAGACGTTAAACTATTTCGATTAGTTCGACTATCGTTCGTTATTTCGAAACGAGGCGGACGACTGAATGGGATAGATTCAGACATTTGTCGCATTATTCTAAAGCGCGGCACTATTCTAAATATTCCAGAAGAATCTTCAACCTCAAAATATCGCTACCAAATAGAAACCGAAGAGCAATTTGAATAACACTATCGCGCTATGAGTGTGAAAATTGTGACGTGGGTCTATATGTCGTACCGTGCTTTAAAATACATCATACACAATTGTATTATTAATTATTAAAGAGAATTATTAAAGTTAAAGTATATGCATCATATCTTTAAGAAAAATTATAATTTAATTATCAAAAACTTCATACCAATGTGCTTGCGTACAGAGCAGCATTATTCGTCACACATTGCAGTTCTGTATCGTTTACGCGTAATTCGTGTCAAACTCTAGCGTACAAAGAAACAGCTCTGCACAAAATTCAAGTCTAGTTTTTCAAGATTCGATATATAAAAGATTGTACAGTTTGATGAAGGAACGCAATATACAAGTAGAAAATTTAGTGATTTTGAAAAAAAACTGGGATTTTAAGACTACCACCTCGTTTGCAAGATATCTACAAAGCAACGGAATGGTGGAAGGACATATTCAGACTGTTAAACGTATATTGAAGAAGGAGAAATTTGAAAATAAAGACCCATTTCGATTCCTATTAGAATGTAGATATTTATTAACGTTCAATATGAATTATGAAAATACGGAAGACAATAATTATGAAACAGGGACAAATTGTGGGGCAGACAAATCACACAAAAAAAGTATTTTAGCAGGAAAACGAAAGCTCTTTCGGATTTCTCAGTTGATTATAAGTTTAGAATACAAAATGAGAAAAATAAAGTGTTTGATAAATCGGAGATATCTTGTAATATTTTAACAAAATCGGAAAGGATTGTTAATCGACACAAGAAACATATTATGCGCGATTCGAATAATAGTAAATTTAAGATTGTTAAACAGGAAATAAATGAAAACACACTATTTATTGGTGATAATAGTGTAAGAAGCGAACTAGATACTAAACAGAGAGTAGGTAGTAAGAAGAAAATGCGATAGGCCTTAAGAATAGTCAAACAGATGTAAAAATAAAAGATGAAAAGCGCAAAAAAAAAAACAATAGATCAACCAAAACATCTAGTTATTTAAAAGGTTACATTTTAAAATACAAATTTTATGTTATGTTATTTTAAGATGCCAAGATTATGATTCTTTATTTTGTTCAAAAAGTATATGAGTATGTGTACGTAATAGAGCCAGCATGGCGCTGACCAAGAGACTGAGCATCTCTATTGTAAGACATGTTCTAGGATGAAGGTTTTATATCGTATTATAATAATATCATAATTTTATTACAAAACATAATAGACGTCGATAGTGAAGCGAAAATGTCGTACAATTACTTATCTGTTGATACTGATCTGTTGACGTATGTATTGTTAAATTATACTTATAATAGTTCAAAATATCCCAAATAATTTTTTTCACTACTAACTAAATTAGTGACAGCTAAACGGGGACCCCATCTAAATTATAAGGAGACTCCCATTCGTTTACTATTTACATTTTTCAAATCTACGATGTATATGTAATAAATTAATTGCAGGATGTTATTCCACATATGTTAACAATACCGAACGTCCAATAGGATTTAATGTCAACGTCGTTCAAATTGTTCACTTCATCTACTGCCGATTCAACCTGAAATAGTTATAAATAACGAATGTATTACTGATATCTTTATACTGTTCATTTTCACAGTGTCCCTGTCTCTGACTTCGTCTTTTGATTTTTCTCAAATGACATTCAAAATATTATCCATACATCTAGCCTTCTTATTGATATCAGCGATGTATTCTCTAAACTGAATTCTTAATAATACGTAGGGCTCAGGATATGATTCCGTTCCTCCTATCTATTTTAAATATTGTAGTTTTATTTTAGCTGGACTATATTGGATTATCTTCAACAAATTCTGAAATTCTCATCCAGAATTCAAATGAATCCTGGAATTTTTCCAACATGTCGGAAAACCTTCTTAGTTACACCTATTCTTAAGTTAGAAAATGCTCCAGATGTCGGTAACTATAGCCCGTTTCTATGCCCAGTCTAAAGGTCTGAGGTGGGATTTGATGTAAAGTGCCCAAGAAATACTCTCGATATTCAACAATATAATTTATTTAACAATCGACAGTCAACAACCAACAATCAGCAATCAACAATCCTCGCTTCTCGACTATGTTTGCTTCGCTGTTACACTTGACCCTTCGCACTCCGCTGTTCAAAACCGAATGAATTATTGGACAGGTTCTTTTCTTTTTTTGTCCCTCGATATCCCGACTACGCACGCGTTCGTTAGACGTCCGTGACCGTTGCTGTGTACGCATTCTTCCGAATATTCGGCGGAAGGACTGTAGGGATATTAATGACACATTAGGCATGTCTGCCTTACGCTTTGATGATATTATGCTGTGTCACGAAGCCATCGGAAAATTCCGTCGTCGAGCGCCGCCACAGGTCTTTGAAAATGTCGTTACCGATAAACTTGGTTTTATTATTATTTATTATTATTCTTAATTTCGAATTTTAGCTTTCTCAATTGACGCTTGAATCTAAACAGTAGTTGCTACTACCAGAAATAGTCGTTAAACTATTTCGATTAGTTTGACCCTCGTTCGACCTTATTTCGAAATAAGGAGAACAATTGTATAGGATAGATTCAAGAACTTGTCGCGCCTTTCTAAAGCACAGCACTATTTTGAATTTCCAAACTCTTGATATTTTATTTCGTTAATATGACGGTAATAGCAGCGTCAACTAGCGTGTTAATGCGACTGGTAAATAGACTCCACGTTTTGGCTGTGTCCAGGAGTATTAGCATGGGAAGGATTAAAGTTTTCTTGCTTATATGTGAGGTGTATAGGTATAGTTAGTTAGTTGTGGGTGATAGTGCTACTGCTGGTGTAGAGGCCGAGATAGGTTCTGCTGCTGGTGTAGATGTCGCTGCTGGGGTACTGCTGCTTTTCTTCTCGTTTTTGTATCGTGAAAGAAAAATCGGACTACAGTCGCCGGGATTTAAATCCGGGTTCCGAACGTTCGTAACCTAAGGCGCTAACCACTGCGCTGCCGTCGTTCGATACTAGTTGGTGTCGAGTGCCGCTACATATGTATTGTCGATCGCACTTTGGAAATTTTTTTTTTTTTTTTTTTATTTGTTGAAATTACAATCAATTCTCGCGTTGAGAATTTTCAGTAATTTTTCTGGCGTGGCGCAGTGACATGGCTGTTTATTTACAATAAGTTAATACTTATTATAGATAGGTATAATTTATAAGTATTATAAGTAAGTGCATATGCTTAATTTGGATAATTAAATGAATCTAACGTTTAGGTCAAGCGGGTAGTGCCTCTTCAGCCTGCGAATCTGGTCCGTCGTATCGAGTAGTCCAGTGATTAGGGGGTTTCGGTGTTTGTTGATTCTTTTGCTATATCTGTCGCTATATTTTGCTATTTCCTCTTTGACGGTGGGTATCTTGAGGTCGCGGTGTATTGTTTCATTGGTTACATACCAAGGTGCGTCAATTAGGGATCGTAGCGTTTTCGATTGAAAGCGTTGGAGTATTTCAATGTTGGAGTTACTTGCTGTTCCCCATAGTTGGATTCCGTAGGTCCAGACAGGTTTTATTACGGTCTTGTAGAGGGTAATTTTATTCTGTATGTTTAGTTTGGAGCGTCGGCCCGTGAGCCAATAGAGTTTTTTTAGTTTGTCCTTTAGTTGCTTCGTTTTATCTGAGATGTGTGTCTTCCACGTTAGTCTCCTGTCCAGGGTCATGCCCAGGTATCGGACTGTGTCCCTGCTAGGAACTGTTGCATTGTTGATGGTGACCTGGGGGCAGGTTTGTTTTCGGAGCGTGAAGGTTACATGTGAGGATTTCTTTTCGTTGACTTTGAAGCCCCATTTGTGAAACCACTTTTCCATGGAGTCGAGACTTCGCTGGAGAGTGGATGAGGCTATTACCGGATCTGCGTGGGTAGCTAATAGCGCTGTGTCGTCTGCAAATGTCGCTATTGTTATATCGTTTGATATAGGTAGGTCGGCAGTGTAGATGGAGTACAGTAGGGGTCCGAGGACACTACCTTGGGGTATGCCGGCTTCTATTGGGAATGTTGCGGAAGTGGCGTCTAGGCATTTAACCATGAATTGTCTATTGGTTAGGTAAGATTTTAGGATGGAGTAGTAGGGGTGAGGTAGGATCTTTTTAAGCTTGTATAGTAGCCCTTCATGCCATACTTTGTCGAATGCCTGTTGGATGTCTAGGAAAACCGCTGAGCAATATTTTTTCTTTTCGAGTGTTTGGCTGATCGTATGAGTTAAGCGGTGGATTTGCTCTACTGTAGAATGATGTTTTCGGAAGCCGAATTGATGATCTGGGAGTGTTTTCAAGTTCTCTAGGATTGAAAGGAGTCGGTTCGTGAGCATCTTCTCGAATAGTTTGGACAGGGTAGGTAAAAGACTGATTGGGCGATAGGAGCAGGTTTCGTATATCGGTTTACCGGGTTTAGGGATAAGGGTAATCAATGAGATTTTCCAGGCCTTAGGATAGTGTTCCAGGCGAAGGATAGCATTAAAAATCGATGTGATGAGTGCTATCCCTTTTGTGGGAAGTTCCTTGATTGCTTTATTGCCTATTAGGTCGTGTCCTGCTGCTTTCTTGGGGTTTAGGCGACTGATTGTTTCTATAGTCTCTGCAGAGGAGAAGGGTTCGATAGGAGGGGACATTTGGAAGGGGGTGTGCAGGTATTCAGTAACGTCCGCGGCGGCTTTGGGGGAATGGGGTTTGAATACTTTTGACAAGTGTTTAGCAAACAGGTCGGCTTTTTCTATAGGGCTTCGCGCCCATCCACCTTGCGGACGGCGGATAGGTGGGATTATTTGTGGGGGGCGTGTGAGTTTCCTGGAGGCCTTCCATAGTGAGTAGTTGGAGTCGGCTGTGGGGGATAAGCTGGCGAGGTGTTTATGGAAACAGTCGTTTTTATAGTTTTTTAAGGTTCTGGATAGCTTTCTAGTTGCGTTGTTTAGTTTGCGTTTGTCCTCCGGTGTTCTATGGGTCTGCCATACTCTTCTTAGTCTACGTCTTTCTGCTATTTTTTTTTAGTATGTATTGGGGATATTCTTGTTTGCAGTTAGATGGCTTTGTCGGTGTGGAGAGGCGGATTGCGTTTATTATGCTCGTGTTTAAGTATTCCGTGGCTGCTTCGATTTCTTCCTTTGTTTTTAGTGGGGTGAAGGCTGAGGTTGAGTGTGTAAAGACTTCTCTGAAGAGCTGCCAGTTGGTGTGTTGGTTGTGAATGGAGCCATTAGGTGTACTCTCGATGATTGTTGAACTGACTGTTGCTATCACGGGAGAATGATCAGAGGAGAGATCTGCCGAGGAGTTGATCTGGACGTGTCTTGATGGGATATTTTTAGTTATGAAGAAGTCGAGAAGGTCGGGTATTTTGTTGGTGTCAGTGGGCCAGTATGTGGGTTCGTATGTGGTGAGGTAGTTGAGGTTGTTGTTTATTATGCTGTTTAAGAGGTTTTTGCCTCTTGCTGTAACCAGTCTGCTGCCCCATTGGATGTGCTTGGCGTTATAGTCTCCTCCAACTATGAATCTGTTGCCCAGGGTGTCCAGGAAGTTATCAAAGTCTTCTTTGGCGATGGAGTGTCTGGGAGGGCAGTATACTGCTGAGGTGGTGATTGAGCCATGACAGTCTTCTATTGCTACGTTTGTTGCTTGGAGGTAGTCTTTCTGGAATGGTGGGAGTTCGTAGTGCTTAATACTTGCTTTGATTATTATTCCGGTGCCACCGTGGGCCTTTCCGCTGGGGTGTTGAGTATGGTAGAATTTGTAACCATTTATTTTCAGGTAGCTCTTGTCGGTGAAGTGGGTTTCCGATACGAGCATTACGTCGATTTGCTGGTGTTTTAAGAAGAGTTCTAGTTCAAGTTTGTGTTGCGCTAGACCGTTGGCGTTCCAGAGTGCTATGCGCCTTGGTTTTATTTTGAGTCGGGGCGTGCTAATTTTTCCACGATGAGTGTTAGTAGCGATAGCAAGTGATTTATTTGCTCTGATTGTTTCTCTATTAGCTTTTCAAGCCTTGAGGAGTTGTCTGTGTTAGGTGGGTTGGGGACACTGTTTTGGAGAAGGTTCCTTTGGCTGTTCGGGTTATTTTGGATGCCTTGTACTGCTTGCGCATAGGAGGTTGAGGTGGAGATGAATTTGGTAGGACTGGGTGTTTGGTTGGTTGAGGGGGTTGGGGTAGTCGTGAATTTCGGCGGTCTGGGTGTTTGGTTGGATACCTCTTTTGCTCTGAGCTTAGGGTACCTGTTCGTGTATAGTGTTTTATATGCTGGGGAGCCTTTGTAGTTGGCAGGGTGGTCCCCTTGGCAGTGGATGCATTTCGCTGGGGTTTCCGGTGATTTGGCGCACTGGTCAGTGGAGTGAGTGCCTGCGCATTTAACGCAGCGGAAGGTATGGTTGTAGTATTTCTGCGTATGACCGTACCTTTGGCACCTTTTGCATTGCACTATTTCTTTTTTCACGAGCGGTGGTTCGATCTTTACTATCGCGTTCATTAGGCGACTGATGTTGTAGATTTCCTTATTGTTCGGCTTTTGTTTAATGTCTAGGAAGAATAAGGATAACGGATCTTTCGAGACTCTATGCTTTATATTACTTACGTTGATGACTTCGTGGCCGAGTTTTGAGAGTTCGTATTTGAGTTCGTCTATGTCTGCTGAGTGGTGTATGTTTCGTAGGACCACCCGGAAAGGCCTTTCCTGTTTGAGGTGGTAGGTGTGGAAGTTGGCGTTCAGGGTCCTGAGTGTCTTGGTGAGTTTTCTGTAAGCTTCTGGGTTCGTCGGCAGTATTTTTACTTTATTGTTGCTTATCTTAAGGTTATATTCCTCCTTGCTGATATCTCTCTCTAGGGACTTGATCATTGTCTGTATGTCGATGACGTCGTCCACAAATATTGGTGGGGGAGGGGGGATTCTCTGTGAGTGTTGGTCTGGTGGCGGTTCTACGATTTCCATGGCGTCGTTTGAGGATTCCAATACGGCGAACCTGTTGTGTGTGTTTATTTGCGTTGCTGTTTCTATTTTCCTTTTCTTTGTAGTATTAGCGTCGTTAGTGCGGAGATTTCTGTTACACTTCTGCCACGGGGCGGGTAGCACGGGGTAGCTGCGAGTCTGCTCCGGAGAACCTGGTCGCGGTTGCTGGGCCATCATCGAGCTAGTTAATTCGGAATGAACAACTAGTCGTGAGGCTGTGAGGCTAGTATTCGGGTTGGGTTTAGGTGCGTGGGATTTTCTTCTTCCTAAAGGGTAAGGGACACTTAGCTGTGTTCTCTTTCGACGGTTGGGCGACACGTGTTGTTTTCGGACTACGCTGGGCACTAGAGACACGTCTGCACGCTTCGGCACTCCACAGCGAACTGACTTTGGAAATATCGCACTAAACAATCTAAGTATAATTGTTTGAAGACCGACTTCTTGATCTTAACTCTGACTGTTAAAACCCTCAACTTCTCAAAAACTACTGCTATAACTGAACTCAGCTTGATATTAACTCACGATCAATTCTTTACTCAACTTCGAACTGACTGATTGACCCTTTACTCTAAGTGGCTATGCTCATTTATACTAAAAACTATCACGGGATAATTGTTATGTGACGGTTTATTCCACGAACATGAGGAATTTTGGCACGTAATTGTTTCTGCGAACACTGCAATTTTCGTTTTTGCTGATGTTCTTCCAAAAGCGTTAGGGTTTCTTTTCTCCGCTGATGTGGTTTTCGTGAAAATGTTTCTGAAGTTTTCCTTTTCTGAAGTCCTTGCTATTGCATTCCTCTTGCAGTTTTAATTTCTACTGGTGATAAGTCGTACTCCTTGACACGTAGTTACCTTTGTTGATGCCGATACTTGATCCCTTGATGCGTGGCAGTGCTACGTGAGAAGGTCATAGTTCCTCATCTTTCGTTGCTGCTTATCGTACTAGTTATTGTGGTGGGGAGAGCGCGCGCAAGGTGGTGCGTGTCAGCGGGCGTCTCATTGTTCCTTGTTTCGATTTCGATTTCTTAGATTACGTTTTAATTTTGTTCAATAACATTGTTGTGTATTTGTTTGTTGATTTATCGCGATATTCAAGTATTCATACGCGCCGTATCTTTTATTTCCTTTAAGCTTTCTGTTCTTAATTACATATGTTTAGAGTAATGGCTCGCGCTATTCACGGGTTGTGATGTATTCCTTTTCTATTTTATGTTACGGCTCGTGCGAAGTGCGAGACGTGACATTGGTAATATTTCATCTGGCATTATTTGCGGGGAACAGCATGAATTTATTCAAGGTTGCTGTGCGATCACCAATCTTATTATATTTCGAAATAATATTTCCACTAACTTAGAAAATAATTTTCAGATTAATTGTGTTTTTAATGACTCTAAGAAATCCTACGAATCGTTTGATCATTTAATACTACTATAGAAACTCTTAGCTATAGGATGTATGGGAAACTTGTTGATGTATTAAGTTTTAATTAACTTTAAGATATTAACCTTACCGCTTACAAATTGTTAAAATAAGGAATTGTATATATTTGCTTATAAAAGCTACCTTTGGAATTCCTCAGGGGTCACATCTTGGCTCATTATTTTTTAATATTGTTATCAGTGATTTATCTGATGTTTCTGTTAATAGCAAACTTCTTTTATATGCTGATGACCTCCATATTTTTAGAGGAATTTAGAATATGAGCGACAAACATAAAATTCGAATGTGATTTAATCAGATTTGTGATTGGTATAGAATAAACAAAATGTACCTCAATTTCGCTAGAGGCTATCTAATCAGATCATTTCGTAACAATTATCCTACTATCTTTAATTATGTACTTTAATGGTCAAGTTATTGTATTTCATTGTATTATAACATTTAGTTAGGCCTCGATTAGAGTATGCCTCAATCATTTGGCCTTCTAAATTCTTAAAAGACAGCTTGACGATTGAAAGATTTCAGCATAAATTTCGAACATATATAGCTTTCCGTTTAAACAAACCTATGTTGCAACGATAATGACTATGAAAAATTACTTAATGTGCTTAATGTAACTTGTGCAGCTGATGATAGAATTAACAGTGGGCTTCCTTCCCTATTTAAAATTATCAATAGTCAGATCTCATTTCCTCTATTACTAGTGTTTATTTACTTGTACGCTTCTGCAAGGACTTTTAGAAAGAATCATATATTTTACTATGCTGTGCAATGCAAGTGTTGCAGTACCTAAAAATATAACACAGAGAGACACTTCAACATTGCTTATATAATCTTTAATACAAACTTCCCAATAAAATCTGTAAATAGTAAAAAGAATAGGATGCGTGAGCTGAAAATGAATTTACAGCTAAACAGTAAAATATTTTCACGAAAACAGCTTCACAGTCAAAGAAAACTCTTTTAAAATATCTTACTTATTAGGAAAGAAAAAAAACATTTGTAGGTGATTTAGTAGAGAAAAATTTAGTAGAAGAAGCCACATTGTTAACTTCTGAGATACCTTTGGATGAGTATAAGAATAAAAATGAAATAATAATAGCAATGGATACAATGCAACTAGCAGCGGAAACAGTAACGCGAAGTATCGAAATTATTACAACAGACGTTGAAACAAAATTGAAAAAGTATTTAGAAAAATGCGTTTACTTAGTTTTGCAATTATACGAGTCTACTGATGCATCGGACACTTCTCAATTAGCTATTATTGTGAAGATGTTTTTCGACAACTTTTTACAAAGGAAGAATTCCTCAAGATTCTGCCTTTAAGAGGACGAGGAAGAGGAAATGATATCTTCAATTTTCAAAAAATATATGAAAGAAAATAATTTTTCACTAGGAAAGTTTACCGCAATTACAGACGTCAACGCTCTAGCTATGAAAGAACCAAAACAACGACTTATCACGTTATGTAAACAACATAGTTCCAAAATTTATGTCATATTGCTGCATAATTCAGCATAAAATGTTATGTACAAAGGTAATACCTTTTCAACATGTCATACAAATAGTGACGAACATTAATTTGATAAGAGCTGCATCAATACAACACTGATTATTCAAATTACTCTTACAAGAATAGAACGTCGAACTTAATGATCTTACTCACACGGAAGTGCGATGGCTTAGTAGAGGAAAAGAACTCGAAATGTTTTAGATTTATTGACTGAAGAGAAGAAATTTCTAATATCGAGGAGTGAATCCTGCCCACAGTTAGAAGACAAAATATGATTATTTGATCTTAGCTTTCTCACCGATTTGAGAGAGAAAACTTAACGAATTAAATTTAAGTTAACAAGACAGCAATCACTACAACGTTCAAGTGATAAGTGCAATAAATTCATCCAAAAAGAAATTGTTACTTTGAAACTCGCATTTGTTGAGAAATAATTTAGTCCATTTTCCAAATTTCGAAATGGACAAAATGAAACATTATTAACAATAATTTTGCATGACATTTGGGCATATTTATGGAAGAATTTAGTGTTAGATTCCAAAAATTCTCCGAATTGGTTTCATTAATGACATTTTTTATAAATCTTTTTAACTCTACGGACGAGAATGTATCTACTAAAATGACGGCTTATTTCCAAATTAATAGCCCGAGAAACTTGAAATTAGAAATTATAAATATAAGAAATGATATATTTAGATCACATCGGAATAACGAAACTTTCTGGAATTTAGTTGATAAGAATAATAAGAAAATGTGCTCTTGAAATACATTTGCATTGTTGTTCGACATATTCGTGTGAATCTCTTTTTTCAAATATGAAGTATTTGAAATCCAAGTATAGATTACGACTCAGTGATCCTCATTTAGATCACTGCCTATGACCTAGAAATACCACTTACGTACCAGATTATAGTAACTTAGCTGAAAATACGCGATGTCAAATATCACTTTAATGTCTTTTTTTTCTTTGGTATATAAGTTTGAGGATAGAATTTTATATTTTGCAGTAATAAATGTATGTATAAAAGTTCGTGTAAAATAGAAAACATTGAATGTATTTTAATGTTACAAATTTTTCTTCATCAAAATGAAGGTGAAGTACCCTGTGTCATAAAATTAATTATTCGGAATAATATTTATAGTGAAAAGGTTGCAGATTAGTGCCATACATTATAGTGGGTACAGAAAAAAGGGAAATTAGAAGGTCCTGGTACGAAAGGTGGGGCTTCTCGTTGTCTAGAATCATCCGCGACGACCGTGCCATGGAATTGTCTCGAGTATTTTGGGCATGGAAGTAGAAGGTAATACTCCTTTTCAGTACTTTGGTGGTCTTGATCGTTATAGTTATTGTATTAGACAGTTAGATGTCAATTTTTCGAGCGATATATATGTTATTACGCATACAGATGTAACAAGAGAGAATACATAATCTTTGTGCGATAATGTCAATATTATGAAATTGTATTTCGATTTACTAAGTTATATTGTGTATAATATTTTATAGTTTCTGTGCGTAAGCTTCAAATATATTTATGATCGCGTACATTGAACTGCTGATTATTAAATTACACTGTATTATGGATAAATAGCACAATGAAGATAAGTAAAGAAGGTGTAACTATGTATATTGTGAATACGTAGAATTCTCTGGATACATGTACTATGTACATCTTAGGATTGTCTAATTAACACGTTAATCATCCATCAATATCGCATGTGTTTCCTATTGGCCAATGTTTATGTATCACTATACGAAATTCCGGTTACGCAGTACGAGATTCGAGTTACGTCGATCAAAGTTTGTATTTCAAAACATTACTGATACGCAGAAAATATTGTTTGCAATTTACTGGCAACTCAAACTCGCACTCAACGGGAGTATTATTTATCTCGAACAGTATAGTGCTTGTAGTTGTGTTGATTATGAGGTCCGTGAAATCTAACAGGAACGTAATTGCAAGTGAGGCGAGCAGTGATGGGAATGAATTTATTCATTCGAAGCGTAGGGGAATATAGAGGATTTTATCAAGTTGTAATTGCGAAAATGATAACGAAATAGAATATAATGAACATGGTAGAAATATTAAAGACATGTTGCAAGAGTTAGTTTTGGAGGAGGAAGTGGAAATCAGAAATGGCGATCATCGTCGACTGGACAACATTGAATGGAAAACGTTTTCCGGAACAAAGGTCTTTTGTTTTCACTTGCAAAAATTGAATTTGCCAAAGGAATTATCTAGTGTTGTTCGCCCAGTAGATGTTCTGCCCTGTTCATAAATGACGAAGTAGGAAGTTCCAACATAAGTTGCGAAAGGGGATTATCTATTCCCACCAATGGTTACAGTTTGTCGTGACCGCAGATGGCTAGGGTAGGCTTCTGAGGAGCACTTCAAGTTGGTGGGGCCTGGTAAACACTGGTTTGGTAGTGGCTAATGGAACAATTGCTGATGGCTCCTTTTCTCATACCTATCCTTGAACACGGATGTACGATTCTTGGCATGGACGCCGACATTTTAGGAAGACGACGTAGGCCTTAAAACCCACCTTTCCAAGTAGGCAAATGGGGTGATGACGTGGGCTAAACACCTACACGGCGCGGGTTTTCCGACCGGCGGTCTTCGCGGGTTAATAACCTGCCGGACTCGCGTCAGCTCCTGCTTGCTAGGATATATCCTTGCTAGGGGCAGTGATCGGTGCTCCTCCTGTCTTATTCCTTTATTCCGATCCCATTCCTTTCCAATCGCGTGTCCCACTTGATCATGGCACGTCTCACCCAACAGTTTCATGGCTACGTTCGAGGAGTTCTTAGACGGGATTAGCAATTGGGTGAGGCGATGCCTTCCCCTCCAGGTGCTCGTCTTGGAGGATTTAAATGCCCATCCTTTACATAGTGGGAATCCCCGCACACACATTATCGACCGAACGCTATCGAACTGGGCACAGTGCCGCAGACTCCTGCTGGTAAACAGGAGCTCAAACAGTACATGTGTGAAACGGAGAGAGTGTTTTGTTGAGGACATCACATAAGATACCCCCAACGGGTTCCGATGGGTCTCAGGCTGAAGAGTAGCAGAGGATACCTCTCGGACCACCTCTATATATTTATGGAGATGGAAGCTGTATCCAGGTCTGAAACAACGTCCGCAGGGGATGGTTGTGGTACTCGGGGAACGGGGCGTTTACTGGACGGAAACAGATAGCGGTTGAAGGAGAGAGACCGCAATTTGCTTCTGTTACCGTTACGGTGTTTTGGCGTTTCGACGAGCTAACTGTGGCCTATACGGTACGGACAGTGCACGGGCTAGATTTCAGTGTCTCCCCCGCCAAGTCTGAGGCCATTTGGTTTTACGATAAGCGTTGGAGGGGGACTCTTCCGCCTGGCCTGTGCATAAATATAGCTGGGGAGGCTATCGAGATGGGATCTCAGATGAAATATCTGGGACTCATTATCGACAGTCAGTGGCCGTTCGGTCCCTGTTTCGAGCTGCTAGCCTCCAAAGTTTTATGCCAATGTTTTATGCGACATGCTATCGAAAATTGGCGGGGTTGGAGTACAATGCGCCAACTATACGAGGGGGTATCCAATCTCGGGTCCTGTATGGAGCCGGTCATTACATTTGTTTGTCAGAGAGATATTTCAGTTTCCAAACAATTGCCTGATATTCTGTGACAATTATCCTCGTTAGTAGTCGTTCATTGTGAAAGTAAACGACTACGTTTACGATACCTAATATTCAACATGACGATTGTAAGTTCATCAGTAGTAAATTGATAAAACTGTAAAATAACTTTGCTTAACTTTAAACGAAATAAACTACATGCATGAAACAATTACAGATTACGAATGGTGGAATAATTGTAGCATATCTCGCCCAACAACTTTATAAATAATAATGAAAATTATATAATACAATACAAAGGTAAGTAACAGATAAATATTTTTGTCAATATTACATGAAAAATATGCAAAGCTACTTTTTTTATTATAACAAAAGAAATGCAATATGTTTGTTTTCCTTTCAATGGCAAACTGTTATAAAAAACGAGTATCAGGTTTAAGAATTAGATATTATTTCGCTTTTTCCCCAAAAATATTAAAAAGTCGACCATAATAGAGCACTACTAATAAGAAGATCGTCAACAAACAGAAGAGAATATTTTCAATTTTATAATATTATTAGTTAGAGCTACTACACGTACAACGAGTTTTCCTGTTGCTCGTGTCCTCTACCTTCCTCTTTCTTTCGTCCGTGCTTGACTCAAGAACAGAAAATTGATGTCGCTCGATATTTCTTTAGAATTGGTATTTTATATTATACTTACCCGAAGTGTAATTGCAATGTAATGTTATTTTATTTAAAATTGCATTCAAATGCCAGAGTTATTAGCGAATTACAATAAAATCGTTCACATTCTTACAAATATTAAGACCTTTTTTCTATTTCGTTCGGTAATTTTCATATTTAACCTATTCAACATTTTCTTCTAAATTAGTTAATGGTCACTTTCCAAAAATTGACCGCTATTATCTAATTTGATCTGATCGTTCCGCTGTAAATACATCGAATGTTAAAAATAAGAAACGAGAAAAGGAATCGAAATACAGCAAGATACAGAATTCATATTCAGACAGATCAGTTTTAAAAAAACGTAAATTAATTTAATTTTTGTACTGCAGTGCTTTGGTCCGTTTGGACTATTTAGCAAACGACGGAACTTGTTTATGTTAGAACGATAAGAAGTCAGAGTCCGAAAACAATCCAAATGACAGATTTAACATTAACATTCGGCAGCTTATAGATGGTTTGCAATATTTGGTGGTAGTGGTAGCGTACATGTTACACTGTTGCCATTCTGAATGTTCTCATAAGCGTGGGTTCCGAGTTCATGACCACTTCCACTTTCTATCTGTACTGTAGTACATCGGGTCTTTCTTAAATAATTTTTTTCACGATACTACAATATTATTACTATTAATAGAAAAATCAAAGTAAATAAAGGAAAGCTGTGAAGAAGAAAAAAAGTTCAGTTATATTCGATGACGCATTATTTTATATTTTTATAATATCGATATATTCATGGTATATCCATAAATTTTTAGATGTGTATGCACAATTAATTTTATTTCAAAACATTTAATTTATTTAAAAATTCTGGAACACGTAATTGTTAGATATTAAAGTATAAACATAATAGGAGCCATTAGTTACATCAATAATTGCTAATACTTTTACTTATTAAACAATTAGATGAACTTTTAGGACCGTTCTGTCCTTCCCGATTTCGATAATATTTGAATATGTAAAGCTCAACATTTTGAACAACTGTTTCATAAACAGATAACCGCTGGACTCGCTTAGTTTTTAAGATATTCGCAAAAAGCTACGGGTACCGCTACAGTGTATTTCCGCTTATAGTTTGCGCGTTTATGGCAGCGTATGCGTTAGTTTGATTGCCAGCCGTCGGTTGCTAATCTTCTGTTTATAAACGTGGATTAAGTGAACTTAGAAACTCCGTGCACAACTTATTGTGAGGCTACAAGAAATGTCTATTACATTTTACTGAAAAATAGTTGAAATAATAACAAATTATTTACGAAACTAAGAGGTGAATGAATAATAGATACTATTTTACAAAATAGGATAATCGTTATTACTTCACCCAAGCGATTGAGAAATCTAACCCGAACCTAGACTCAATATACTGATGACATTCCCCTTTGATTGAATTATAGGTTACGATAGACGTTTTTTTACAGTTTTGCCTATTGGCGTTAAGCACAGGTTATTTAAACTTGCTCGTCCGTCGTTTATATACATAAGATAAGCAATCAGTGGCAGGCAATTAATTATGACGCATACACTGTCACAAACGGACAATTATAAACAGAAATACACTGTAGCGGTACCTGGAAATTTTCGCAGAAATAGTTGAAAACTAGGCAAATCCAACGGTTACGTGTATAGAAAAAAGTTTTTTCTATAAGATTTCTATAAGATATAAAGAAATTGTCGAAATTGGAGAGGATGAAATGGTTCTACAGTTTTATCAACAATTAATTACTTTTTATATATAAGCACTTTTTTTTAGAATTATGGCACACCATAAAAGTTGAATGACATTACATTACTCTTTCCGAGAATAAAAGAAATATAATTTGTAAAGTATGTCGAATTTCATTGGCGTATAATGGGTCGACCTCTGTTACAATTGTATACAGAATGCAAATGTATAGATCGTGCATGATATCTGTGAACTTCACAAAACACAATCCCTTAATTGATATGAATATAATATCTCTTGAAGCTGTAAATCAAATAAAATCTGTGACAAAAAATCTTGTCCACTATTTGTGCAAAAATGTAGGTCATAGACTGTTTCTGATCGCTCGCGGAGAAACGCGATCTCGAGGAATCGCGTCTACGGGAATCGTAAATTCCCGATTATATAATCGACGCCACGAAGCTGATCGATCCCCTATTTCGTTTAAGATAATAGAGGTAATTGAATGGATTATAACGCTGAGGCAACAGATTATAATTTACTCTTTATTCCTGTTAAGGGGGGGGGGGGTAAGGTTAATTCGTACAAAAAAAGGCATGTTTTGTGAATTTTTTCTGACGATACAGTTAAAATTTCTTTTTTAAAAACAATAGTACATTAAAGTATGACATTCGAAGAATATTGTATAAAATTTTCACGGAGAAATATTAAAAAATACGGCAATGGCAGCAATTATTCAGACGTGTCTCGGAAAAAAATATAATTGCGGTGCCCCTCAGATCATAGAGCTGGATCATCAAAAATCAAAAAATTAAAGTTCATTCGTTAGGTAACAGCTTTCCCCAGGTAATGCTGCGAAGATTTTTTCGAAATTTCAATTTTTCACTTTTTTGGAACACTTTGAAGGGAAAAACGCGATTTTATGCGAAAATTTTCGGCTAATTTGTTATTTTAAAATAAAAATAATGAACAAATTTGAAAAAACTCCACAGCGTTACGTCGCAAATTATGTAGAGAAGTAGTTTTCAAAATTTCAAAAGGATCGGTGCAGTAGTTTTGAAGTAATTGGGGGCACCGACTTTGAAAACGTGAGTTGTGGGGAAAACGCTTTAAAGTTTTGAACACTAAAAAATCTAGTATAAAACGTTCATAAGCGAATTTTATCGGTTTACCTCTTCACTAGCGTAGCAATTGTTGAAAAGACTAATAAAGAATAAATTATCCTATAATATTTTTCACGATCCTTCGTAATTTGATCAACAGTCACTTTTATTTTTTTAGCTGACGCGCTATTTGTTGAAGTGCCTCCGTATTTACGTTTATGCGGAGGTACAATTTTTCTAGGTCGATATAATCTCGAACCAGTTGATTGTCTATCAGATCTAGTAACTTTTTTAGGCATTTTAGTAATAATTTAACACAAAACTTAATGAAAATGGAATATTTACTCCTACACTAAATTTTTTACTCTACACTGACAAAATATACAGTACAGGCATAAGGAGGTTTGTACTTAAGTCGTTAAGTACTATAAATAGATCTGGGGGTAAGATTAGGTATTATATAGAGAAAAAAATGTCTGCGAAGTAACAATAGCACGCTCGGGTCGAGTACGTAATATCATCCGACATGTATAAAAATACTCTTAACTTCGTCAATTTTGCACCAATCGACTTGAAATTTTGACACAATATTCTTAAGATGTTATGCATTCAATTAAAAGAATAAAAAAATGCAAAAAATTTGTAAACCTTACCCCCCCCCCTTAAATAGATGGTACATTTATATTGTATGTGTGAAAGTGTATGTGAGCGTTGAAGGACATCCAGGTCTCAGTTGAGACAAAAGCGACTAAAAGCGGTTAGAAGTTATTAAAAGTCGTTAGAAGTGATTAGAAGTAATCAGAAGAAAACAAACAACTAAGCGAGTAGGTTATCGAGTCCTTCAGAGAGTAACATACACGTAGAGCTGAATAATTTGTAAATAAATTTTAAACTATTTGTTTTTCCCAATCCTCTCTATACCTTAACAACCCCAACAACTTGTAGACTGGATGATTACGCTCGGTGCGTATACAGGGTGGTTGGTAATTGGTGGTACAAGCGGAAAGGGGGTGATTCTACGCGAAAAGAGAAGTCGAAAATATGGAATAAAAATTTTTTTTCTTTCTAAATTTTTAAATTTTTGCTATAATTTATGTGTTCGCTATAATGAAAATGTATGAAATATGTGAATAGTTGATTACGAGTCGAAAGTAGAGCAGGTTCAAAATATCAAAGAGTGAAAGTGGTTGGTTAAGATGAGAGTTACGATTCCATTAATTCAAAAAAAAAAAAAAAAAAAGAAATAAAATAGAAAAATAGAAAAAAGTAGCAAGTTTAGATTTGTAAATTTCGAAGGAATGAGTATGCTATATGTTGAAGTGGTTACCACTTCTAAGAAAACTCTACATCTGGTCTTTTTTAGTTTTCTCAAGCACTGCAGCCATCGACAGCGCGTAGACAAAAGACTGCGACGAAGTCAGGCCATAAACAGTAGACAGGCGACGTTGGCTTCGGGGTTTTTCAGTTATTAGGTAACACAGCTAGCGTGCGGATCTGGACCAGCTCAAATTGTATTTTACTTATTCACTTCTATTTAAATATATTTTTCTACCTTACAATTTATCCACGTGTTTTCTCTGTTTACACACCGAATAACCTCAACAGGTTATGGGCCCAGGGCTGTAAATTGCAAGGTAGCAACGTGAAGTGAATAAATTATTAAAGTGTTGTGCTTAGTAAAATAAGGGATAGTGCTAAAATGGAATCAGCAAGTGCGAAGGTCGAGATGTTACGCGGCGAAGAAAATTGGCTCCAGTGGCGTTTTGTTATGCGTACACTTTTGGAGGAAGATGACGACCTGATCAACGTGTGTGAAGGGAATTTGTGTCATCCAGGTAACAGCGCGGAGAAAGAAATCGCTCGTGGAAGATTTTTGAAAGCAGATCGATTAGCGAGAAAATTAATCGTGACCTCAGTAGGAAAGAAACCGTTGGATCTTCTTTTATGTTGCACGACAGCACATGAAATGTGGAAAAAGCTGAATACAGTATATGACATGAAGTCGGATGAGAATTTAAATATGGTCCAGAAGCAGTTCTTCGATTTTAAATGGGAAGAATCTGAAAATGTCTCTTACAACCTATCAAAGTTGGAACTCATAGCGGCGAAGATGAAAGCCCTTGGGAGTGAAATTGGCGAGAAAATGCTGATAACACGCATTTTATCGGTGTTACCAAACAAATTCGATCATTTTCACAGTGCGTGGGATTCCGTGGAAGAAGAAAAGAAGACCTTAGACAGGCTTAGTACCAGGCTGATGACGGAAGAAATTAGAAGGAAGAAAGACGACCAGGAAACATCGGTGGCACTGGTAACAAAAGGTAATAATTATAAGAGGGAACAGCAGAAGCAGTCAAGTAAACGTGAATACGAGAAACAAGGACCAAGTTGCTTTAACTGTGGAAAAGTTGGCCATCTAAAGAAGGATTGCTTTAGATGCTTTATATGCAAAAGGAAAGGCCACACCAGCAAAAACTGTTTTAAAAATAACAAAAGAAGCAACAGTAGAGACAACCAGGAACCTAGAAACCAAAATCGGGATCACAGCGGAATTGGTCTATTAGGAAGTACCTCAGCGATACAAACGGCAAACCCTGATGTTTGGATAATCGACTCAGGAGCTACGGATCACATGACAGGACGACGGGAATGGTTCAGCGTTTTCGAAGAATTCGATAACACGGTGAAGATAGAGATCGGCGATGGTACGTTCATGCATGCGTGCGGCAAAGGAAAAATCAGAGTAGAGACTTTTGTGGACGGCAAATGGGTAATATGTACAATGAACGATGTTCTATACGTACCAGGTATGAAAAGAAATCTGTTTTCGATTAGATCTGTCGCAAGAAGGGGCATAGATTTTTGTATTTCAAAGGAAGGGACCAATTGCATATTTTTACAAAATCAGAAAATAATAGCAAGAGGTTCTGTTATCGGAAATTTGTATAAAGTAGATATGCGAATTATCATACCGTCAGTTTGTAATTTTAGCAATAGAGCGGAGTCAAACGCGAACACAGCAGTACATGTCATAAATAAGACGGGGCTGACAAGACAAGATAAGAAAACACCATATGAACTGTGGTACGGGAAACCGCCGAATTTAGAAAAGTTTAGGGCTTTCGGTACTGAGTGCTTTGCTCACATACCTGCGGAGAAAAGGACAAAACTTGACAAAAAGGCTAACAAAGGATATTTGGTAGGCTATTTAGATGACGGACGAGGGTATCGAGTGTACGTGCCAACAGTAAAAAATGTAATATTAAGCCGTGACGTAATATTTAAGCCTGAACTAGAAAATGCGAAATTCGTAAAATTAAGTTTACCGAAAATTGTCGAGCGCGAAGATGTGAGTGCGCAGAGCGATAGAGCATGTACGTATGAAAGTGCAGAGAGTGAACATGAAAAACAACCTCATGGAACTAGCGACAATGTGAGACAATTGAGAGATAGAGATAAGATCAAACGAACCGATTTTTATGGTAACCCAGTAACGTACGTAGCGGAAAAATTACCGGTGGATTTTAACGAAGCGATGAGATCCGAAAAGAAAGAGTTATGGGAAACAGCTATGAATGATGAAATGAAATCGCACCATGAAAATAAGACGTGGATACTTGTAGAAAAACCTAAAGATCAGAAGGTACTTAGCAATAGGTGGGTTTTAACGATAAGGCTAAATCCGGACAACTCGGAACGATACAAAGCGCGACTTGTAATAAAAGGGTGTTCACAGAAAGAAGGAATAGATTATAAGGAAACATATAGTCCCGTTGCTCGGTTTGACACAATTAGATTAATGCTCAGTATTGCAGCCAAAAATAATTTACACCTCGGACAGTTCGACATTAAAACCGCATTCTTATATGGAAGTCTGAAAGAAGATATTTATATGAAACAACCTAAAGGTTATGATGATGGTACAAATCGGGTTTGTAAATTGCTAAAAAGCCTATATGGCTTAAAGCAGTCTCCAAGATGTTGGACGGAACGTTTCACAAAATTTATCTCGAACTTAAAATTTTATCAGAGTAACGCAGATCCTTGTTTTTATATTTATACAGAAGACGACAAATTAATGTTGATGACCATATATGTAGACGATGGACTGGTAGCAGCTTCAGACGAATCTTTAATTGATAAATTCTTCGATGATTTAAATAAAGAATTCAAAATTACGAGTTCGAAAGAAGTAAAGAGTTTTCTTGGACTTGAAATTAATAGATTAGAAGATGGTTCAATATTCATTCATCAGAGTAGGTATATCGAAAACATATTGGAAAAATTTAATATGAATGAGGCAAACAGTGTTTCTACACCTATCGAGACTAATTGGAACGAAAGTAATATAGGCGATAATGATTGTAACGCACCATACAGAGAAGCCGTAGGGAACTTAATGTTTTTACAAACCGTAAGTAGGCCAGATATTAGTTTTGCAATAAATATAGCGGCGAGACACTTAGAGAATCCAAACCAATGGAAATTAGTCAAACGAATTTTGCGCTACATAAAAGGGACCGCAGACATGGGACTCTTATATACAAAAGCAGGCAGTCTCGAAACCTTTAGCGACGCTGACTATGCAGGCGACAAAGAAACAAGAAAGTCGACATCAGGCGTTGTATGTAAGTATGCGAATGCGGCCATCACATGGCAATGTAAGCGACAACAATGTATAGCTCTATCTACGACCGAAGCTGAATATGTCAGTGCAGCCTCAGGAGCGAAAGAAATTATGTGGCTAAAGAAAATATTTCTTGAATGTAAATTAGAGATCCTTAAGTATATGCTATGTGTAGACAATACTAGTGCCGTGAAATTAATTAAGAATCCAGAATTCCATCAAAGAAGTAAGCATATTGACGTAAAATATCATTTCTTGCGAGATTTATACAATAGAGGCGAAATTGATATAACGTATGTAACAAGCGAAGAGCAATTGGCAGATATATGTACAAAGGCGTTGCCAAAACCGAGATTTGAATATTTAAGGAAAAAGTTAGGTTTGAAAAGTAAAAAAGATATTAAGAGGTAATTGTTTGTAAACATGTAGAGTTTTTAGGGAGGGTGTCGAAGTGATTATTACTTCTCAAAAAAAGAAAAGAGGAAAAACTCTACATGATCTGTTTAGTCTTCTAGTTTTTTTGTGTATTAAATTAATTTGTATGGAAAAGAGAAAGGCGGCTGGCAAATGTACTTGAGAAGGCATTGACAAATTAATTTTCAGATATTTACGACAAGAGTTAGAAAATATTAAGAGATAATTCGTAAATTTGAGATAATTGTTTGTAGGGATGTAGAGTTTTAGGGAGGGTGTTGAAGTGGTTACCACTTCTAAGAAAACTCTACATCTGGTCTTTTTTAGTTTTCTCAAGCACTGAAGCCATCGACAGCGCGTAGACAAAAGACTGCGACGAAGTCAGGCCATAAACAGTAGACAAGCGACGTTGGCTTCGGGGTTTTTCAGTTATTAGGTAACACAGCTAGCGTGCGGATCTGGACCAGCTCAAATTGTATTTTACTTATTCACTTCTATTTAAATATATTTTTCTACCTTACAATTTATCCACGTGTTTTCTCTGTTTACACACCGAATAACCTCAACACTATAGAAACAGATAAAATTTTTGTCGGTGCATCCGCCATAAACATGAAACTTATGGAAGATAAAGAAATTCGTATTTGTTGACGTGAGTCTCACTTCTAGGAAAACTCTACATCTTCTCTAGTATTTAGTTTTCTTAATCCTTGAAGCCATTGAGTATTCTTTAGCTCAAAATCATAGCCTTTCTAGGAACATGCCACGTATAGATGGTGGAGCGGGGTATAGACGGGCCAACTTTCGTAATTATATAAATACCCACAGGCCTGTAACGTCAATTCGCATCAGAGACCAGGCCACATACCGCGGACAGAATGGCACCCAGATGTCTACACATCCTTGGCGCGTACCCTCAATAGTCTTAAGTACCTACCAGGGGTCTTGGAATTTAAATAGTTAAGGTCCTTCGGACCAAGCGAGTATTTCTTGTCTTGGATTTCCCTTTACGTTTATTGTCTACCACGTGTTAGCCTAGAAAGTTGGTTTTCTTCACATCTGGTATGTTCCGTTAGCAACTTTCTTGCGAGGGCGACTAAAACCCTTCCTGGTCCACCAACCGTCTTATTATCCAATCGGAGACGGTGTCTACTGCCCTCACTTGCTTAACCAACATTGTCATCAACAAATCCGATAGTCTCGTGTCCTTAGACACACCCACCCCTAGCCTTCCTCAGACACGGTATCGTTAGTAAAACTCACTTATTCTGTATCCTTAGAATAGTCAACATATCTTTTACCGGTCTCTACCCTTATAACAGTCGCGTACTTAATGTATCATTGTAACTAAGTTTTACACAACGTGGTTGGAGTGAATTGTGATTTATGTTAATTCAGTGTGCATTACATTGTGATTGCTGAATTCATAATAAATAGTATAAATAAATAGTTGTGTTACGACTCATCTATTTTATTTCATCAACCAACCCTTAAGTTTACGTGACAGGCCCATGGCTTCGGAGTTCTATTATAATGTAACGCTGCCAGCGTTCGGATCTGTATTAGCATACACTGTACTTATACTTACTTAAATATATTTCTATTACACATTCATCCACGCGTTCCCTCTATTCTATCGAGAAAAACCTCAACAGTATTGACAATGCTGTTAATTATTGCATATTACAATTAGCTTAGGCGATACGCTTTTTTTATCGTATTTCTAGAAGAGTCATAGAGCAGACTGCATATGAACCGTGGAAATGACATAAATAAATACAGAATTTTTAATCGTGTTAGTAAAACAAGGTTTGCTATATATATGTCGAGTTCTTATTAGGGTTAGGCGTGTAACGAATCTTCATTTGGATTAGACATTGTTGTTATGCAATAGAGAAGATATTTACTAGTACAAATATGATTATTACAGAATTTGACAAGTAGTCGTGGCAATTATATATTCGAGATGCTAATGGCAATGATCTTGGGTTCGATAACGAATCCACGATCAACGGAGTACTAAATGTGCTTTCTTCCAAAGTCCAAGTCAAACTGCACTTATATACTCTTCTCCGTACCTCGTACTCTGTGCTGTCAACTATATGTTTAAGGAGAACTATACAATTACTCCATACCTCTGTTAGGTAAAAACGTCCATCCCGTGACCGTTCAACGACCCGCTGTGTCACTTCGAGCCCAAGCCTATGGTCATAATTCTCGGGCACACATAATCGGATTAAATCATAAACAACTACTTCTAAGTTTTATATATTATTTTATAAGGCTTTTCTCTACGAATCCGATGATCTCGTGCCCTTCGACACACTCCATCATAGTTTTCTTCTACAGCGTCACCGTGATGGAGACACTCTCTCGTACGATCTCATCAACGATTTAAGTAACGTTTTTACGAGCAGTGATTACTTCACGTTTTAACATAGAGTCCAACTTAGACTTTGACGAAGAAGTAAATTCGTTATCCCGTTGACCGCGGATTCGTTATCGAACCTGAGGCCATTGTCATTAGTGTCGAGAGTGCCGAATCATCGCGGTTAATTACTAATACTGTAATATCTCTACTTGTGTTAATAAACTTTTCCTTTGTTGTACCGCACCGATAAACGCTAATTCCAGTGAAGATTCATCAAACACCCATAACCCTAATCCCAACGCCAACCCGACATATATGTAGGATCTTTATTTATTAATTTATTTAAACATGGACTAAATATATATTGGTTAAACAGGAAATGATGGTTATTTAGCGTGAACTAAATACAATAACGCATTATAATTAAGACAACTAAATAGTTAATTTACAACTCTCGTCATCACGGTTCCAACGCTCTCTCTCTCATGCAGACCACACTCACTCGACAACGCAATTCGCACTCCGCGACTTCTCAACTAACACTGACTGTTAATTCGTCTCTCTCTCTCTCTCTCTCTCTCTCTCTCTCTCTCTCTCTTAGCATCCCTTTGTCTTTTCTCTTAGCTTCACCACGCACGTGTTCCGCAACCGCTCGTTGCCAGGGTTACGCAGGCCTTTTCCGCGTAACTATTCGATTGAAGGACCGGCGATACATGGATGGGCCTGTCTGCATTTAGGTTTTCTCGAGAAATTATGAAGATAAAAATTTGTGAAAAGCAACATGGCGGCAGAGATGCATTAAAAGAATATATCATTGAAAAAAGATTTTGATAGTTGTATTTTGTTTAGCTAAATCCCATTACACCCTTTTTAACGGGTCATTAAAAGTAGATACTGATATATGAAAATAATTAAAACATCCTATTTCGTTCTTTCATTCTTGAGCCCAGTTGATATCCAATATCTTTCGTTGATCGTTTTTATAAGACTATATTCTCAAAACGTAATAAAAAATGTATATGCATCAATCTTGTTTGACTGTAAATAGCAGAATAAACGAACAAACAAAGGAAGTAAACATACGTATGAGAGCTAGATTTTCAGTGAAGATAAGAAATTGTGTAAACGATGCTTTCGTCTGTTATTGATTCGGTAAAATTAACGAACTGCAAGTACGCTTGTTGTATATAAACAGTGTACGAAGAAAGTGAACTTTTTCCCAGAAAAGTACTCTCGGTCTCAGTTTCTAGATTAGTGTGCGATGTTCCTGTAGAGCAAAATAAATTGATTCATGTCGAAAATTGACAAATCTTATGCGATAAATCGTTGAATAGTATTTGAAATGAGATTATTAGGAATCAGCGTCAATAGATAAGATAAGGGATAAAAAGATACACTCTGTATTTGTAACAGTTTAGGAAAAATAACAGAAAAATCCATTGGAAGTGAGAAATGACAAAACGTCAAAAGAGGTAGGCCACCGTTAGAGGTAACTATTTCTGGCGATGGAACATGAAAAAAAGAGAATTTCCTTCATTCTTCGGCATGTAGTAATAAAGTGCTTGATACTGTAATAAAATCAAATATCTTACAATGATGCAACGTTTGAAAGTACAAAGTAGGTACCACAGAGTATAGAAACTAGTTAAAGAACCGTAAAGAACAGTGTACAATAAATCATCAAGTTAATGCAGGCAACCTGGAAGTTGATGCTGTGAAGGAAATGTTTCTACGATCCGAATGCAGATTTAGAGTGAAATATTACATCGGAGACGGAGATTCAAAAACATTCAAGTAGCTTTTAGAAGGAAATCCGTATGGAAATGAGACACCTATACTAAAAAAAGAATGCGTTGCACACATTTAAAAATGAATGTATACGCGGCTTAAATATGCCAAAAAAAAACAAAAACAAAAAATGTAGATAAAAAAATTGAAAAATAGACGAGCAAAGTGATAGAAAAACTGACAAGTTATTACGGCTTGGCTATTAGGACGAGTCCTGATTTAATAAAGTACATAAGCAATGATGTTTGAAGATTTGTAGCCTGACTATCGGTCTGCTAAATGATGTACTTGGCAACATGTAAAGGCGAAAAACAGACTTGTGAGTTATAAACACAAACCACTATCTTTGAACCAAAAGGTTCCAAAAATTATTCGGCCAATATATGAAGACCTGACTTTAACCAATTTGTTAGAAAGATGTTTAGGTGAATACACCCAAAACAAGAACGATCACATAAATTCATTAATTTTGGACTGTTTACAACAAGTCGTTCAAAGTTAATAAAGGTTTCTGCGCGTACAATCGGAGCTCGCTGTCGATTGTTTTTGTATCGAAAGATGGTTTTGTATTGTATTTATATTCGATCGCGCACTGTTGAAATTTGCCGAAGTCGGACAATATGCGGTCAACTGCTCGAGGCCATTAGAAAAACAAATGCGACGCTTAAACAGTCGGATTAGTATGTTTTCATCTGAATGGTATGTGAACGCATCTCTGCCAATTGTTTGTCATATTGGCATTTTTCTTCTTTTTACATCTTGGAACATAAACAAGGCATTCACAACAGCTGCATTAAAAAAGAGCTCGAAAACTAATTGTCTGTACCATCTTATTGTCTTTCTCAATGGACAGCAATATGCACTTCTTTTATCAGAAAGATCAATGGCGGTTTTTCCTATATTGTATTCAACGACCATTTTTGGTTTGCAACAAAACCATCTTTTTGTTTTTATATTTACCATTTCGCTAGAATTTTTCTTAGAAAGGACCAAAACATTTCTTTTATTTTTCCATTTCAAAATTATAATTTCATTACTATTTTCTTTCGCAACAACTTCTCCGCGTTTCAATTTAGTTGTCATTTCATTTAGGTTTTTTACGATTTATTCGTGGTGTACCAATCAAATGCATATTTTTCTTTATTAGCTTATGCGCGAAATCCACACTACTGTATCACTTATCAGTACATATGGTATGGCCTTTATGAAACACACCCTTACATAAATCCATCACGATATTTGATGATGCTATATTTTGTTTAGCCAGAGCTTTTCGCGTACAGACATGGGAACTATAAGTGTGTCCATAATTTTTACGTTATGAGAGTTTTATGAATCCTATCCATAACATCAGTCTAAATTGACGCTTTATTTCATTTTTGTTCGTTGGTATCCATTTATGTAAACGTTTGGAAGTCATTCTTGCTTGTAAAGCATAAAGATTTGTTTATTCACTGATGTTTAAAAAATTTTATCCATGACGAGTAATCATCTATAAAAATCTTCCACTTCGTTACAGTTTAGCACTCTCGCGTTGTTTTGGCACCGTAGATAACTCGTAAGAGGCACAATATTCAACCGGTTGCATTGAGGAGCACTCATTTTGATAACTAGTTCCAATATTACTTATTGAACGATCAGAACAGTGAGAACTATCTTTATCAGATTTTGCTATTTTGTTTGAGGCATTCTCAGATGATGCCAACGATTACCAAAAATAACTCACTTGATGAATCGCTATCTCCTTCTTCCCTCAACATTTTCATTGAACATATTATGTTCAACAACTATTTTCGAAAATAATGCCTGAGAAAATTGCTTCGTAAAACGCAACTTTGGTTAACACATAGAAGCAAGGAATTATAATTTTCTCTGTTCAAATGGTCTTTATTCTTTCGTATCTTTTTTCTGTTTAACTGTCTCTTGGTACCCGCCTTTTTGTCATTCCTCATTTGATTATCGATTGTTTATACAAAGATTGAAATAAATTAATGCATTTTGGATACTTCAGATAGTGATAGTGATGTTTTTCAAATTCGACGCGCAACATACGTTTTAACATTAACATGAATTGCCGAAGAAATTTATGTACAACGTGATTTCCCTGAGTATACAAAAAAATCTGGACCTCGATGCTAAATAACAAAAAGACGGTAGAAAGAATGAGAAATGCGTTCGATAAAACCATTTATTTTTCATTCTTACAATATCTTTATGAGTAGTGTCGGCGAATCTGATAAAATGCTGTATATCTATCTCGATGAACGAAAAACAGTGAAGTACTGGAAAAAGATGGCATTGAACGTAATCGGCCGTATGGCTTTCATTTACAAAAAAAATAGTTGGTGCAAAATCAATGACTCGATTACAATTCATTTCGAAAGTTATTTTCGGAATTGAACGCGAGTGGATGGAAGAAAAGAAGAAGCAACATTTTCAACGTTCTGATAAGGGGGGCAGGGGAACGTTTGGTTTAGTAAAAGTGCTAGATCGTAGTTCGCGAGAATGCTTTGTTTGCAGTAAAAAAACTAGGAGAAAAAGAGCTCATTTAATTTGTGTGCACTGTAAAAAAAGGGTTCATCTCACGATTGGTAAACATAAATATCATCAAACTTAATTATTTATTAACTGAAATACTGTTTCTTTCTAAAATAAAAAATATTTTCAGTTTATAATATATTAGTTTATGGTTTATATTAATATTACTGTATATTAGTACCATTAATTTATAAGTAACTTTAGTTTCTATTGAATAAAAATAATTGAAAAAAATAGCAACTAGTAACGAAATGTATTACTTATATGATTTACGTTAAGCAAATCAAAATCTGATGTGGTGCTAATATTTACCAGCGGCAGTCTTCTACTACTTAAGGAGATTTCGACTAAGTGAAAATGATTTAAACGGGACTGTAGAGTAAGGACCCTATTTGTGGTAGCCCTGCATTGAGTGTGGGATTTGAGTTTCTTCACTTAGGTTTATTCAGTGTAGTAGAAAGGCCACGAAGGAAGTTAGGTTCTCCCCACCTCTTGGGTGGCCGCCTGTAAAATAGAGTACGCAACTTTACACCTTGTATCTATTGCAAAACCACGAGTTGGTGTTTCTCAACAAGTGGCCCTAATATATGGCTCTTCATAAATGAGATAGCAACTTACGGCTGCATGACTTGATCCTTAATGCTATACGCATGCTATCATTATGGCTAATTAACTGCCATGACGGCTGATACAGAGTCAAATACAAGGCAAAACAGCGCTTATATGCGCCCTCTATGAAATGCTTGTTCGTAATAAACACCGTCTATAGACGTTATTCTTCTGTTAAATCAATTGAGTTCTGAACAATTGAAATGATGTATTGTTAAGTCTGGCACTAGCTTCTTGTGTAGTGTTTTTTCAAATAAAGACTAGTAAATTTACACAAATTGTGAACCAATTATGGAGGAGTAGAGATATAATCTGCGATGCATCGGAACAGTCATCAGGTTCTGAAATTACCAGAGAGTTCGGATGCAGAGGTAAAAATATAAAAACATGTTACAAAAACCTAAAAATATTTAATACCTCGGAATTTTATTGCGGCCAAGAAATAAGAGAACGTTATTCAAGTTTAACGGGAATTAATCCGAGAAAAATTCTGTGAACTATTGTGGATTTTGAACTACTCTTACTTCATGTTGTGGAAAAGATGTAAACGATTCGAACACACGGACGAGACTACACTAGTCGTTCCTAATGGCGAGATTGAGTCTATGATTTGTAGAGGATTGGTCGAGGATTGATAATACTGTTACGACCATTCGTGGAGAGACGCGATCGTGAGGAAAACGCGTCAGCGAGAGACGTAAATTCTCGCTACGATTCTGCTAATCGACGCCGCGAAATAGTCGTTCTCCTGTTTCGATTAAGATAACAGAGGTGGTTCAATGAATTTAACACTGTATTAACAAGTTAATATAGCTTGTATATTTAACAATAATGAATGTAATATTAAAAACGTCACAAATTATTTAGAGATGAATACAGTTAGTATGTTACAGAAATTCGACCCGACTTTACGATATCTCTCGATGAATTCGTTAGACTAAGCGACTTTAATTTTAATCATCAGACCTCTCGATATATAACGTTTGATTCTTCAGAAGGGATTCATAGCCCTTCGATTCTTTTCGTTGTCTTCTCTGGAAGACGACCCCCACTATGCTCGGATCACGCCACCGTTTGCGCCTATGATCACATATGCCATCTTCTTTATGTGTATGAAGTAACGGACCGAAATCGACGTTTCTACAACTCGCTGCTTGGTGACAACTATGCGCTTGTCACGTAAAGTTGGTACTTGGGTGGTAGTCAGAAGGCTGAGTCGTAACCCAACTACTTATTTTCCTTTATAAAACTTTATTATATATGTTAACACTTACAAAATAACACCGAACCGGAGAATAGGAGTTGTATGAGTACAGCAACTAGAAGAGGAACAAGAACTGCCCGAGCTGGGTGAAGTTTCGGTTTATATACGTTTTGATTTTAGGATATTGAGGGGCTAGGTGTAGGTTATGATGTGGAAAAATGTCCGAAGGTCGGGGGTCCATATCCTATCTCTGATGTGGACTAAGGTGCGTCACAGCCTTGGTGTATGCTATGATGATAAGGTGGTGATGTGTCCAAAAGTGTCCGAAGGTCGGCGGTCGATGTCTTATCACTGATGTAGGTTGAGATGTGATTGATGTCACACGCTCGTCGATACATTGTATATTTTCCGTCGAGCAGATGAGACGATCTGTCTGCTACACTGTAATGACCGCGAGCGACGGTTAGAAGTACGACCTATAGTAAGCTTCGTGGCGTAACAAATACTAAAATAACGAGAGCAAGAGATTGCTGTTGTAACCCGTCAAATATATTTGGAATAAGTTAAACAAATAAATAAATAAAAGTACAAAAGACGCTCGTTAACTGTATGCGCAACGATAGTATATGTTCGCTCACGGAAAACCCGATTCGTAGATGTTGATCGCTAATTCGTGTCACTCGGTATATACTGACTCGCTCGCGATCGCGTCAGTATATGGACAATAATTTTGTATTCCGTACATTGTGTTATTCTGGGATAAATATTTACCCTAAAAATGTTAAGACCTCTCAAAATAAAATTATAAAAAAAATAACGCACATAGAAGAAGACAGTTCAGTGTGCGATGAACAAGAAACTTCAGCAACTGAAAATGGCAAGGAAACACATGAAAAGCTATTTACAACCGAATCAGAATTGAATATTATAAATAAGCATTTACGTAAGGGTAAAAAGGAAAGATATTATCGTTGACAGCAGAGAATGAGACTGGGACCGATGGAACAGTTTGAAAAGAGATAGATGCAAGTCTCAAACCTGGCAGGACATCAGTTCATAATATTTTTAGGGATATGCTAAACGGCATACAATAAAAGGACAAGCAAAGACGGCATTTTATCTTATCATTGATCACCGTATAAGGGATCATTTAATAAAATGTACGGAAGAAGAAGCATTTAGAGTATTGGGGACTAAGAGGGAGCTAGATGCAACCAAACAAGATGCATTTATTGCTCTGCTATGTGCCCGCGGTGTAAATCAGGCAAAAAATTTAGATGTCTCATATTTGTGGAATAAAATTTGGAGACTTGCATTTTTTTCAAAAGCAATGAGCAGGAATGACTTTGCTGAAGTTATGAGATTTATACGATTTGATAAGAAGAGCGAAAGAAGCCAACGTTTACGAACCAATAAATTTGCAATGGTATCTACAAAATGGTATGTAAAAATTTACAGAGAATTCACAAAATTGTTATAAACATGATGCATACATTACTTTAATATAAAGGATCGTGAGGAAAAACCATGCAATAAAACTATCAACAAGTTCAGATTCATCGCTACAAAAAGCTTGTCAAGTAAAAAATTGTAAAGGTTACAAAATTACGAAAATTTGTTAAAGATGCGGTAAATATTTATGTGAGTGGGGATGGGTGGGGGAAAAATCACACTAGAAAAAGAAAAAACTCGCATTATTATATATATGTCGGAGTCAGGTTGGCATTTTGGAGCGTTCGATGAACCTTTATTTACTTTACCGTCGCGAATGTAGCCAATCGTTATCAGTATGAATGTGGACACTACCAGAGGCTACGAGTAATGGTAATAGGATGGTCGAGATGATGGTGACAACAAATTCAGGTTCGATAACGAATCCACGGTCCACGGGAGGACTAGTATCAACGTGCTACTCGATTCGGGCAACTTCCCGATAACTCAATCGGCAATTCGTCCAACGACTCACTAACCAACTAACTAACTCTAACTCTAACTCTAACTCCCTTAATCCAAAAGAGGCTGCCCTTATATACCCCTGTCCCCGCTTCTCGGGTTAATCTTTGTTTTAAGGAGAGCCATATAATCATTTCATACTTCTGTCAGGTACATGTCCCTCCCGTGACCGTGGCTACGTCCGGTGACCTGCCATGTCACTTCGAGCCCAAACCCATCGTCATAAAGTCAGATTGGAACATTAAGACTATTTCTTATTTTTATTACTTAAGGGCGGCTATAGTAAAAGTCTGGACTACTGTATTGGGGTTTTTTCCAACATTCCGAACGGGAAATCCCGCTGTCTTTCCCTCTCCGACATATATATGGGTTTAAAAGAAAAGAGGGAAAAGTTAAGGAAGTGGATTGGAGATAGAAGTTTGGCAGAATGGAGTTTGGCAGAAACCAGACCGATTAAACATGCGGGGCATAATATTCAAAAGAATAGAAGACAGGAGGAGCACTTAAAGGATAAGACAAGGATAGGAGTGGTGATACTGAGGCAAGTTTGGGGGATGAGAAAAGGACATTCAGAAAGAATTAGGGAAGGAAAGCATGAATGTTTGATAGGTTAGTTTGGTCAACGATGCAGTATGGATCAGAAATTTGGGAATAGACCGAAAAAAGAGAATAAAAGAGTTACAGAGAGGTATCAGGTATAAACCGTAGGAGTGAAATGGAGGACATCTAAGTCTTGACATCTAATCACAATTAGAGTGGAACTCTAAGAGCGAAGTTAAGGAAAAAGCGGAAAGAAAGCGGATTTTGAAGAACGGTTGAGGGAAGGGTGGGAGGAGTGAACTGGCAAGGAGATGCTGAAAGGAGGCGAGAAGAGAAGGAAGAAGAAGAAAGAAGAAGAGCTGAAGAGGAAAATAGAGAATGGGGGGGGGGGGAGGTTACGGAGGAATAACAGAAAGAAGAGAAAGAATAAGGCAATCAAAATATAATAATTGGTACAAATGGATAACAGGAGAAGGTTTGATGTAAAAGCAGATGGAAGAGCGTTGCAATATTTAGGTTAGAGAACGATCAGAGAGGAGGGTTGAGAGAGAAAGAGGTATTGGGAGGAAGAGGGGAGGAAATATAGAGTGTGCAAGAGGACAAGAGGAAACGTGGGCACACGTATACGAAAGGTGCAGAGAAAGAAAAAGTGAGGCTGGTATGAAGTAGTTAAGGAATGTTGAGTGAAGAGGAAGGTGAAGAGTGCTGAATGGCAAAGGTGGAGGAGGTAAGGGATACGGTGAAAAAAGCGGGAAGAACGAATAGTGACACGGAAATAGATGGAAATTGACAGGAAAAGATATCGGAATGAAGATCCAACACAATTAGATTGTAAAGGAAGTCTATGTTAGGCTCACGTGTGCCGCAAACTCTAACTTTGAGGAAGCGCAGGAAGAAAGTATATGCATGCACTTGGGCCTCTCTCTCACTCCCACTACATCTTTTGCACTGGACAGATGCTAGGATTGCAGAAACTATCACATACCTCTTATTTCTTTCCTGATGTCTCCAATTTCGTGTTATTTCTCTCGGACGACGTGGGAGGCAGTCTTCTGAGAAACAAATAAAAGTAGTTCACACCAGAGATAGTGAACACGATACAGGAAGCTCCAAAGTTCAGATACCTCTATGGGTATTTCCTTTAATGAGGGCCATACTATCGCTCCATACCTTTGTTAGATGAAGCGCCCGTCCCGTTGACCGCGGCTACGTTCGGCAGCTGATGGTCGCCTTGAGCCCAAGTTTATTATCACCAATCACCAACAAGTACAATTGGGCAGCATGACGGCAAATTGTTTAGTTACAACTGTAAGCTGTAATTACAATCTTACGGATTTTCCCGAAGTTCCAGAGGGGAGGCTCCGGTGTCCTTTCATCTCCGACACATATATGTCGGAGATGAAAGGACATCGGGGCCTTTCTTTTGGAATGTTTGGGAAGGTCCCCAATACTTTAATTCAGACTTTCTATTATAGCTGTACTTAAGTAATAAAACTCAGAAATAGTTGTTTATGATTTAATCCGAGTATGGGGGTCCGAGATTTATGACAGTGGGCTTGGGCTCGAAGTGATATAACGAGTCGCTGAACGTAGCCACGGTCACGGGAGGGACGTGTACCTAACAGAGGTATGGAGTAATTATATAGCTCCCCTTAAAAACAAAGATTGAGCCGAGAGGTACGGAGAGGAGTATATGAGGGCAGTTCCACTTGGACTGCAGGGCAGTTCATTCAGATAAGTTCTATTTGTACGTTGAATCACACTTGAATCGTGTATCGCATTCGTCATCCCGTTGACCGTGGATTCGTTATCGAACCTAATTTCTTTGTCATCGACATCTCAATCATCCAATCGCCGTTATTACTTGTTACACTCTGTAATAAGCACATTTGTACAAGTAAATATCATCTACAGTATATCACAACGATTCACGTGAAGATTCATTATACACCCCTAACTCTAATGATAACCCGACATATATATACTACTGCTTTCAGCCTCAATTGTTTTTCTTTTTTAAATTGTAGAATTTTTTATACAAATATTACAATTAAGTACTAAGTCTTTGCTAATCTTATTTTCTACAGAGATTGGTGTTGCATTATGAACTAAAGAGCGACTGGTCAGGTTCAACCGATCGGTCGATATATCTTGAATGAATTAACACTCAAGGTGAAGGAGGTTTAATAAATCAAGTGTTAGTGTAATTTGGCACTTTATTTGCACTTGTTTTATACAATCAATGTTTGGTGATCTGAACACGACGGTTGTAAGATCTTGTTGAGACTCCAGTATTTTACCCGCACGGTTCGACGCTCTGTTGATGACTGTCCTCGTATTTTGTTGATACTCCCCACCAGCCATTGAGTCTCATCCGTCCATCGTGCCTTTCCGGCCGGTGATTTTCCCTGGGTTTTCCCCTAACTTCTGAGTTATCAGGTTTGTAGCTCGGGGAGGACATGTAATTCGGGCTTTTCCAAAGAAGAACATACCGCCCCCCCCTTAAACGGTCCCGTTCAAACGTTGCCGGTAATGATGTATATTTATTCCGTATCTTCCTGTTTATCGTCGTCGATAGGTAATGGGGCTATTTTATTGACCCTGCGATTGTATCCTCCATTAATTGTTCTTACGGTAACTACTCGGATGATCCCATCAGTTCCTGGGTGTAGATTTATTATCTGAACCACAGGCCACCGAAGTGGATGGGTGCTGTCTTTCTTTAATATAATTAGCGCGTCTTTCTTGAGTTCCGTCGTTTCCGGCTAGTTGTATTTCTAGAGTTTCTGATTTCCTCGAGTAGACCATCTCGTTCATATTTACACTTATCAATTTCGATGTTGATCTTCTTCAAAATCGAATCCAAGGTTGCAAATTGTTTCAAATACTCGTTAGATTTTATTGCTCTCCCTAGAGATAAAGGACTAAGTCGGTTGCTAACTTTTGTAAATCCGATGTGTAGTCGCTGTAAATTATCGTTCAATTCGCTGATTTTCTATATGTATTTTAAGCAATCCGGATAGCAGTCATCCCCTTCGTTGCTCGTATATTCTCCGCTGTAATCCACCGCCGAGGAAGTATCGTTGGGCATCTTGGTTATTCTTTGGATCTTTGGTGCCGAGTCTCTTGAACAGAGTAACCACGGAAGACGAGATCAAAGGTGGCTTTTCTTCCGCTTTTTCAATTCCTCCCAGTCGATTGGACGCAGATGATTGAGCTTTCACCTACTGGCGTTTGTAGACATCCTGGGTCACTGTGTCGATATTTATTCGTTGTTAGATTGTTCCAAGGTTTGCTTCTTGATATAGTCGTCGCATTCGGCGTGATATCGTCCTCTTGTTCCGCGTAAAGCGGACTACCCTGCTTTGACTCAGTTGTCAGAGGGCTGTTGCGCTTTGCATTGACCGACCTAAAGCTTAGTTTGTTTCTGGAACGTGCCATCGTGCTGGAAATTTGCAAGGAAGTATTTAGCGAATTTGTCGTTGGGAGACCAGGTTGATGCGACTGATCGGTAGTCTTTCAATTACCTTCGTAATCCGAAATCTTATCTCCGGGCGAACTTCGAATCGTACACCACATTTATTATGTGTGGTGGCTTCTTCGTGACTGTCTCGCCCGTCACAATTCAACCTATTTCTGCGTTCCGTAATTGCATGTGTTTATCTGCTAAGTTGACCCTTCCTCCGCGAAGGATGTTCCAAAACAGTTGAGGTCCAATGAGGCCGTCAACGCCAGCTGACCGATGGAACTCTGGATCGGCTAATGGAATATTTCTTGATAAATCTAACTCATCGTCATCAATATCTTCTGATGGAACTGATTGCGACACCTTGTCCATTACCAAAAATGTTAACTCTGCCGTATTCTCACTGATTCGCAAGTGAACTTTCGCTCGAGTCATTTGATTAATGTATCAGGTCATCTAGTTGGTGCCACATAGAAGTACGTCGGCTCTTTGTGTGGTTAACCCTAGATGCCTCTATGTGTCGTTAGTCAACAAATATGCCTGTGAGCAGGAGTTTAACAGGACTCTCCACCGTTATATTTTCCAGCTCTGATCACCGATATTTGTGACGGCTGTAGATAAAATAACATTCGAAACATCTTCGGTGATAGACATGCTAAATTAGTTCGATTTGGCTGCCTTGATTTATCTATATTAGCATGCAAGACAGTATGGTGTCTTTTACATGCAGCTACCAAATGTACATTCCTTCAAGGAATGTGTGTTACGCAGGCAATTGGTACAGAGGTTTCTCTCTCTCGTTAGTTTAGATCTCCTGGAAACTGACAGCGATAAGAATTATTTGCAGTTTTGTACTGTGTGAGATCTGTTACAAAAATTGCACGTGATTGGAGATTGGGCGGCGAGGGTCTGCTTTGACGTCAGATTGCGTATACCGCTCTTGGTTGTTGACACGTACATTATACGGAAGGATTGTAGGGTGTGATGGTGTTTGATATGTAGAGCCTATCTGCCTTAATACATTGCAGCGATCGTGCAAATGGTGGAATAGTTCTCCGACGCTTGGAAAGGGTTTGTGGTCTATTCTTTCCTTCCATCGTAACTGTGTGTCATGATCTAGCTTGGATGTAATCAAATATAGTAGCACGGTATCCGCCGTTGGCTGGTTGAGTGCTTGCAATGCTTTGTAATGCGTTTGTAATTCGTTTACATAGGCTTCTATGTCTTGGCGCGATGGCCGCTGTGAAGGAGATACATCGAACAATACTTTCAAATCGTTGGTTCTGATTTTTGCCGCTTGGTTGTATCGCATTTCCAAAATTTCCTATGCGACAAGATAATTGAAAGCTGTATTTAAAGTCGATGCTATTGCATTAGCCGCTTCCTGCGTTAGAAAAGAGCGGAGATACATCAATTTCTTACAGTCGTCAATCCGTGAATTCTTGTGAACTGTGCAGCGAAATTGATCCGCAAACCCTGGCCAATCTTCGAAGGGTTCAGAAAAAGAAGGTAATTGAATTTTCCGTAGCGCAACTTCATTTGCGACTAGATCTGAATATGATGTGTCCGGTGCGTTTAGCATATTCCTATCAGTCGGCTCTCTGAACCGCCTTTTAGCGCTCTCAATTATATCCGTAGCGCGTGCTTTACTGTCCAAGAATTTATATCTTATGGCAACGCGTTCATCTCATGCCTGATCCTCGTCTATGTCGTCCAATTTGCCCTGATTTTCACTATGCGTAGCATATTCTGCCTCTAAATCGTTTAAACGGTATTGAATAACGGTTACTGACCCTCCTTCCTGATAGTTATCAAGTAACTATTGAAAATTTGCTAATTATTTCGTGAATCTTTCCCGTTTCTTCTGTAATTATTTTAAGCGTTCTTTTTGATGAGATGGCATGGTATATGCGCGTGAGTTTCGATACGATAATTTTACGCCGTGTATAAGGGGAAAAGCGAATCAACAAGTGTATTACTTACGTCTCTATGATATTCGTCTCAATTCGTTCGAATCGATGCTTCGTCTGCTGCTCTTCGTTATGCAGCGAGATATTGGCTGTGCACTTCGCGATGAAGGTGTTTCCTTCCCGAAGGTGGCTCGCGCTTGGAGTTGTCCCAGCTGTTTGTTGACGCAGATCGCTATGTAGCGGAAGGTTGTGTGCGGTGTACTTCGTGATGCAGGTGGGTCCCTCTCGCTATTTCTTAGGCAATCTGTCCACGATACTACAGTACTATCGTCGAATCTGACCAGAATGTAATTATTTGGAATGTAACATTTAATGCTTTAATAACATTGTTAAATAATTTGTTTAGTAACATTGCTGCACATAATTCTAATCCTGGTAACGTTTGAGTTTTCAATGGTACTATCTGCGATTTGGAACCTAGTAAATATATCTTGTGATTGTTGTTTGGATCTGTGCTACGGATGTACATAGATGCTCCGTACACTCGCTTACTTGCATCAGAAAAATTGTGCAACTGCTATTTGATGTAGCTGTCTACAATAACACGCCTAGGAATCATATCTCGGTGAATTTTTTTCCATTCTGATTTTACTTGCCATTTCCATAATTCCTGCAATATAAGTTTCGTGAGAACTATTACAGGCCCCAATAAATCGAGCGGATCGAATAATTGTGCTAGTGTAAAGAGTATTCCTTCTTGCATTATTATTATTATTATTATTTATACTTAGTTCATACCTCCATACCTTTCAGCTTTGGACGACTTTCGGTTTACATCCCTTATATAATGCCCTTACATCACTTATGTATCTCTTACACTAGCTCTTCTATAACTATATACAACTGCTTATACTTATCTATTGCACCTTACTTGATCTACCTCTATGTACTAACTTATAACTAACGCTTATAACTAAGTGCTCATTCCTTCTTTGGCTTTTGCTTCCTTGCTGTGCTCCGTCCCTGTCGCCCCCCCCCCTCTTATGCTACTCTTCTCTTCTCTATTATCGCTTTCAGTTCTGCCAGTCCTTCTCCAGTCTCATTCAGTACTTCTACCATGTTCCTTGCTCCTCCTGTTATCTCACATTCCTCTACTACGTGCTTCAAGTCCTTCTCTCCTTTTTTGCATAATCTGCATCCTCTTTCTCCCTCCTCTTTCCAGTGTTCCCTTGCCCTGGTTTCGTTACCACATCTAAATCTTGCTACCATACTTCTGTCCTTCCATTTCATTTTTCCTTCTAGATATTTTGGTAGCCCTTCTTTTGCAATGTTTCTGTAGTATCTGTTGTATTTAGATTCCCTTATTCTTTTCTCCCTCTCCTCTGTTTCTCTTTTCCTTCTTTCTTCTATGATTTGGTTAGCTGACATCCTTTCCTGTCTATCTCCTGCCTCCACTTGTGTCCTTCCCTCTCTCGCCTCCTCTAACCTCATCTTTCTTTTCCTCGCTCTTTTCCCTTCTTGGCCCTTTCCCCAATTCCTTTCTCTCTCTTTTATACATTCCTTTACTAATTCCTTCTTCGATTCCAAGGCTCTCTCCTCATACTCCTTACTGCTCTTTTCAGTGTCTTTTCTCTTATTTCCTCTATCTTGCACTCCTCTCTCAGAATGTAGTTTAGCGTTGTTATGTCTAAGCCTAGAATCCATCTCACGTATCTCCTTTTTACCCTGTCCAGTCTCTCCTCTATATTCCATCCCCACACCTCCGGTCCAAACAGCGCTACACTCTCCACCAGTGCTCCAATCATCCTCATTCTCCTTTTGTAGTCCCTTTTAACCATACCTTACTGTAGTGACCATACCTTACTGTCTCCTACCACTATACCTCCTACTTGACCTTTCCTTATTTCCTGTTCCAGTCGTGCCACATAGATGTTGAATAATGTCAAGCTCAACGTGCACCCTTGTTTCGCTCCCCTCACTGTCCAAAACTCTTTTGTGTTATGGTTCCTGATCCTCACTACGTTCTTTGTCTCGTATATCTCCTCTATCCTTCTGGTTAACTTCTCGTTAACCCCCTTGTCCTCATTATCTCCCCCAGCTTCTTCCTGCTGACCCTATCAAACGCTGCCTTTAAATCATGCATATAGCTTCCCTCTTTCTCTATTTCTTTTTGTAATTTTGTGTGTTATTGTAGTTTGTTTTAACGAATAACCTAACATATCTTGAGTAGCTCTCTGATGTAGTCCTTAAGTCTTTTTTGTATCTATGTGATCTGAAGCAATACGATCAGGATCATCTGTTTTTGTTCGTATTGTTAACGACTATCTATTAAGCTGGGTTCGTTCCATACCCACTGTTTGAGTTTGAATCCTCCTTTCGCGGGCATGTCAATGATTTCGTCGCGTATCGTAATTGCCGCTTCAATAGACTTCTCCTCGGCTAACAAATCTTGAACATAAAAATCTTTTTTCAATTTGTATGTCGCTACTATGTAGTACTGTCCTTCGCCCTGAGTTCATTGGTATAACATACGTATTACAAGGTATAGTGCAGATGCCGTCCCGTTCGTCACTGTGTTTTATTGATACGTTTTTCTCGGATCATTTACGTTCTTCCGCCAAAGAATTTTGTGATATTGCCGATTGTCATTTTATCTGCAGCTATTTCATATTTGTATGTTCTAAGTCGTATAATTAGAGCGAATAAATCATCCTGTATTGTAGGGCCGATTATTAGATGATCATTTAATGAAATTTCTAATGACGATCGAGCAGAAGAAACAAGTACAACCCGTACTTTTGAAGTGACTCTGCTTGCCTTTATTACTGGATGGTGTGGGAGGTAACAAACACTACTTCCGAAATCTATCTATTCTCTTGTATTCGCAAAGAAATTCTTGATACTGCGTATTATAGACAGGGTTTTTGTAAAGTGAGCGTTCTAAGGAAGGAAACTTTTTTACAACCATACCATGCGTGTCCTCTAACTTGAGGCACTTGTCTTTGACCCTTTTAGCGTTGAACAACAATATGTCGTCGTTAGCAACACTTGAGGAAAGTAACACCGACGACGATATATCGTTGCGTATGTGATGACACCTTATTATTCGCATCGCAAGAGAATTATATCTCAAAATAAATTTATAATGATGACGATGTGATGTGATGATGAGACTATATGATGTTTCACAAATTGAGAAAATTGTTTATGGGTTTAACTTTTTGTTATATTCCGCGATGTTGATACCGATACTATGTATACGCTAGTGTGGTAAGATAAAAATTCGATACGGAAGATTTGTTTCAAATCGTAATCACAGGTTTTAGGTAACACTGTTTATAACAAAATATCTCCTTACGTTTTTATAGGGTTACATAGACAGGGCGAAAATTAAGATTTTTGGTGGATATGTACAAAGATCACGCACAATTTGTAATCTGTACAATGAAGGATTACACCATGTATACATTAGAAACCATTAATGCTAAGTAAATGGTTTATATGAGTAATAATAAGTAAATATTACACATTTCAATAGCCGAATAACTATAAATGTTTATACTATTATTAAAATGTTATTACAAGGATGTTATATTAGCTTACGTGTTTTGGAGTAAGTAATCCTCTTTGCGCTTACTGCGCATACTCTGATTATACATGGGATTATCATTTAGTTTTGTGTTTTGATATTAGAAGTTTTGTTATAAATAATTGATAATGCAGTCACCACCGAGGCTCCGACGCCACAGGCGGGAACTGTTCTCTGTGCGAGTTCAGTCGCGGTGAATCTCGCAGCCTCCCTCAGTAATTTAACATAAGTACCATTAAGGTGACTAGATGTTTCCGCCATCTTGGAGACTTCCGTAACTCGCCATATCAGCTCCGCTCCGATGTCCGCAACAGAGGACGTTCTCGTCTCCTGTACGAGTTCCTCCGGAACCTCGGGAGACCCGACAACCCTCCTCTTCTTCCCACGATTGCTTTGGACGAGGGGGAAGGGGGTTTCCTCTCCTCCGACGTCTCCGTCCCGCGGACTCCCTACCGTTGACCTTATTGGAGAGCGGAAGAGCCCCTCCTTGGGCTCCCTCTCTTCCTACGCCTAACGTCTGCCTGCGCAGACTCAGGACCAGTGTCCTCTTCTTTCCTTCCTCTTCTCTTCGTTTGGTTTTGGTTTGATTTTTTTGGAGTTCTAATCATCTGGATCGTTCGGCCCCATCCACCAAGGCTTCTGGGGATCACCAACTCCTACGAAAAGGATGTCACCCCCCGGCAGAGCCGCTTACCGGGGGAAGGCTGCTACCACCGCGGATCGCCAGGAACCCTGGATTGGCCGCATCAGCAACCTCACAATGCCCTCGGGGCCAGATAATAAATACATCGCTTCGCATCTCTGCTTAGGAGAGCTAGGGATTTTTTATAAAGGTTATCATCCTCGCGGTCCAACCATTGAAGGCAGGACCCCCGGCACATTGAGACATGACAAATCGGATATGGTACTTGGGCTAGGGTTTGTTGGAATTGCATTTTCGTACTGCGACTCGTCAGCGAGTCCGCAGCCCCCTGAGGGATTGGATTGTAAAACGATAAGGGAAACGGAGGGTAGTAGAAGAAGAAGGGAAGAACCATGATCCTCCCAGCTCTTTAGTAAGATGCCTCCTTCTTGTCCATTCCCGAGCCAGTCAGACCTGCGCCGTGTGGATGTTTATGCCACGATGCCCCCAGCTCTCTTCCTCGAGAAGGGTGGGTTTTTACGCCGCATCGTCTTCATTCATACAATCGGCATCTTCTTTCAGAACCACCTGCCACAGCTCAAGGATAGAAGTGTAATAAAGGAGCAGGACAGGTGTAGGGGGAAGGATGTTTGCTTTCCCAACGAAACAAGATAAGCAGACACATGAAAAATGCGTCTGAACACACTTCCGTTCTAGATCAAAGATTCCAGCATATACACATGAATATCATAGGTCCACTACCTCCATCGCTAGATTACAGGTATTGTTTGACAATAACTGATCGCCCCCCCCCCCCCCCCCCCCCGAGGCAATACCAATTTAGGACAAAGCCCATACCATGACATATCGTCCTTCGTTGAACGGTATGATAGAAAGATAGCACAGGTCATTAAATTAAAAACCGCGATCACATGCCAGAACACAAAAGACTGGACAGGAACTCTGTCGTCAATTATTCCTGGTCTACGAACAAGCTATAAATTTGACATCCTAGCTTCTGCAACAGAAATGCTCTTCGGAAATCCACTACGACTACGCGGCGAATTTTTCACCAATGCAAAACCAACAGACCCAGGATTCCAGGATAAGCTAAGAGAACATATACGAAGAGTTAAACCAATTCTTCCTGCGCAGTATGCAGAGGAAGAATTCGTATTAAAGGATTTATACCCATATACGTATTTGTGCATATGGGCGCAATTCAAGGCCACTCGGCCCATTCTACGAAGAACTACAAATATACAAATTCATAAAGCTTATCACAGATAAGGTATTCACAATAAACATTAAAAATGTTCCAGTAAATATTTCCACAAAAAGGTGCGAACTGGCGTTTCTGGAATCTGATATCCTGGAAACACAAGCTACGCAGAATGTATAAACAAAAACATATCCAGGGCCACTATAAGGAAAATCAGTAAGATATTTGGGGCAGGTGGTGTAGCGACGTCGCTCTCTAGTAATGGCGCACGAGTGAGCTCCGTAGCCTGTTCTTTACTAATCCCGTTCCTATGGAATAATAACCCTCCTTCTGAAATGCTCAAAATACCTTTTATTGTATATGGTTAGTAAGAATGAACTGGTAGCCCTTAAAGTAAACAAAAAGTGTACATTTTCAAAGAATGAGAGAACTAGTTTCTTAGATATTATCAGTACGGGTAGAAGACTGGCAAGGAAGCAAAAGGGTAGCAAAATACCGAACGTGTTGGAAGCCTCAGATTATTCCTACATACTACACGGTTTTTAACCTAATAAGACGAGACGTAATATCGATAATTTTAAATATTCGACGAAGGGAATGGACCTCGATAATTTTATTTCAAAATTTGACCAAAATTACAGTAATTTATTTATTGAAAATTCGAACGACCAAGAGGCATTTCCAGGCGTTTCCAGAAAACTGTAAAAATATATACTCCGACGGGAAAAAGAAATAGGAACTAGTGGTGGAGCAGAGAGCTAAGGACACTTAGGGCGGAGGTCTTCAAGAAAAGAAGGAAAGCGCAGAGAGCCAGAACGAGACGATTACAGGACGTGAATCAACTGATTCGGGAGTTTAAAATAAGGAGAAAAGAACTCAGGAACAAGATTGTCGAAAACAAGAAGAAAGAATGGAAGGAGTTTTGTGCCACGCTGGATATGGACCCTTGGAGGAGACCTTATCGGACTACTATATCCAAAATAGCCCGAAAAGTCTCAATAGATGGCCTCCACGTTAACAATATCCAAAAGATAGTGGACGAACTCTTCCAACTAAGACCAATGGAGCAGATACGCGAAGCGAATGATGGCCGTAATGGCGAAAATGGTGTTAATAATATTGTAGTATCGCGAAGTACACCATCAACATCTTTCTGCATAACGAGGAGCAGCAGACGAAGCATCGATTTGAACCAATTGAGACGAATATCATCGAGACGCAAGTCACATACACTTGTTGATTCGCTTCTCCTCTTATGCACGGCGTAAAATTATCGTATCGAAACTCACGCGCATATACCATGCCATCTCATCAAAAAGAACGCTTAAAACAATTACAGAAGAAACGGGAAAGATTCACGAAATAATTAGCAAATTTTCAATAGTTACTTGATAACTATCAGGAAGGAGGGTCAGTAACCGTTATTCAATACCGTTTAAACGATTTAGAGGCAGAATATGCTACGCATAGTGAAAATCAGGGCAAATTGGACGACATAGACGAGGATCAGGCATGAGATGAACGCGTTGCCATAAGATATAAATTCTTGGACAGTAAAGCACGCGCTACGGATATAATTGAGAGCGCTAAAAGGCGGTTCAGAGAGCCGACTGATAGGAATATGCTAAACGCACCGGACACATCATATTCAGATCTAGTCGCAAATGAAGTTGCGCTACGGAAAATTCAATTACCTTCTTTTTCTGAACCCTTCGAAGATTGGCCAGGGTTTGCGGATCAATTTCGCTGCACAGTTCACAAGAATTCACGGATTGACGACTGTAAGAAATTGATGTATCTCCGCTCTTTTCTAACGCAGGAAGCGGCTAATGCAATAGCATCGACTTTAAATACAGCTTTCAATTATCTTGTCGCATAGGAAATTTTGGAAATGCGATACAACCAAGCGGCAAAAATCAGAACCAACGATTTGAAAATATTGTTCGATGTATCTCCTTCACAGCGGCCATCGCGCCAAGACATAGAAGCCTATGTAAACGAATTACAAACGCATTACAAAGCATTGCAAGCACTCAACCAGCCAACGGCGGATACCGTGCTACTATATTTGATTACATCCAAGCTAGATCATGACACACAGTTACGATGGAAGGAAAGAATAGACCACAAACCCTTTCCAAGCGTCGGAGAACTATTCCACCATTTGCACGATCGCTGCAATGTATTAAGGCAGATAGGCTCTACATATCAAACACCATCACACCCTACAATCCTTCCGTATAATGTACGTGTCAACAACCAAGAGCGGTATACGCAATCTGACGTCAAAGCAGACCCTCGCCGCCCAATCTCCAATCACGTGCAATTTTTGTAACAGATCTCACACAGTACAAAACTGCAAATAATTCTTATCGCTGTCAGTTTCCAGGAGATCTAAACTAACGAGAGAGAGAAACCTCTGTACCAATTGCCTGCGTAACACACATTCCTTGAAGGAATGTACATTTGGTAGCTGCATGTAAAAGACACCATACTGTCTTGCATGCTAATATAGATAAATCAAGGCAGCCAAATCGAACTAATTTAGCATGTCTATCACCGAAGATGTTTCGAATGTTATTTTATCTACAGCCGTCACAAATATCGGTGATCAGAGCTGGAAAATATAACGGTGGAGAGTCCTGTTAAACTCCTGCTCACAGGCATATTTGTTGACTAACGACACATAGAGGCATCTAGGGTTAACCACACAAAGAGCCGACGTACTTCTATGTGGCACCAACTAGATGACCTGATACATTAATCAAATGACTCGAGCGAAAGTTCACTTGCGAATCAGTGAGAATACGGCAGAGTTAACATTTTTGGCAATGGACAAGGTGTCGCAATCAGTTCCATCAGAAGATATTGATGACGATGAGTTAGATTTATCAAGAAATATTCCATTAGCCGATCCAGAGTTCCATCGGTCAGCTGGCGTTGTCGGTCTCATTGGACCGCCACTGTTTTGGGACCTCCGTTACGATGGAAGTTTCAACTTAGCAGACAAAAATATGCAGTTACGAAATACCGAATTAGGTTAGATCGTCACAGGCGATTACGGGCACAAAGAAGCAACCATCCAAAGCAACTTGTAGTGTAACGCTACACTACTCTGTCCTCTTCATAAGGAACGTGGAGGAAGGCTCTTCATGAGGAACGCGGAGGAAGGCTCTTCAACTAAAATTTTATCTCCAGAAGACCAGGCCTTTGAAACGCATTACGTGGAGCACTCCACTCAAGATTCGTCCGGACGATACAATGTCCGCTTACTATTTAAGCACAATTGTTCCCAGTTACAATACAAAGCTACGTACAAAACCACAATATCAAGAATTTTTGTGCGAATATGAGGAATTGGGTCACATGTCCGAGATCCCAAATGATCCAAGTGATGATCACCCATTCATCAAGGCAGACAGTGTCACGACCAAAGTACGCGTCGTCTTTGATGCTTCTGCCCGATCATCATTCGGGAAGTCATTAAATAATCTTCTAATGATAGGCCTCACCATCCAGGACGATTTATTCACTTTTCTTCTAAGATTCAGGACACACAAATACGTAATTGCAGCCGATATTGCTAAGATGTACCGGCAAATAACCATTCATCTGGAAGATCGACGGTATCATAAAGTTCTTTGGAAAGAAAACATAAACGGTACAATAAAAACTTATCAATTAAATACCGTAACATATGAGACAGACTTCGTACAATACCTTGCTATACGTACTCTACACCAATTAGCGCGAGACGAAGAACATAGCTATTCAATAGGGGCACGGATATTGAAACGTGATTTTTATGTCGACGATTTGCTAACAATAGTGAACACTCTCGAGAAAGCAAGGTCGCAAGATTCGAGCTCAGACAGTTGGTCTTAAACGAATCCAAATTAATAGAGTCACTAAGCATCAAATCAGATCAGTCGAACCACCTCTCATTAGACGACAATGATGTTAAGAAGACGTTGGGACTACGTTCAAAAGCTACATTATCGAAAGCTACATTGGAAAGATACTCCGGGATACTCATTAAAACAAGATCCCAGAATTCACAAGATAACAAAAAGGGCAATACTCTTTAGAGTAACTCAACTATTCAATCCGTTAGGTCTGAGGTAAAGTTGTTGGGCGTGATACTTGTAGGTGCTGACTGTAGATGTCGCTGATGGGGTACTGCTATTTTTCTTCCAATTTAGATGCGTGGAAGAAAAATCGGACTCCGGTCGCCGTATCCGAACCCTAGTTCCGAAAGTTCGTAACCTAAGGCGCTAACCACTGCGCTACTGTCACGTAATTTTTAGGGCTGGTTAGTGGAAATAAAATATAGTTGAGTCGTAACACAACAATTAACTTTGTTTTAATCAACCTTTATTGTGAATTCACCAATCACAATGTAACACGCACTGAATTAGCATAAATCACAATTCACTCCAACCACGTTATGTAAGACTTAGTTACAAGACATTACATTATGTACTCGACTTATAAGGGTAGAGACCGATATAGATATGTTGACTATTCTAAGGATACAGAATAAGTGAAGTTTTACTGACGATACTGTGTCTGAGGAAAGCTAGGGGTGGGTGTGTCTAAGGACACGGGACTATCGGATTTGTTGATGACAATTTTGGTTAAGGAAGTGAGGGCAGTAGACACCGTCTCCGATTGGATAATAAGACGGTTGGTGGACCAGGAAGGGTTTTAGCCGCCTTCGCGAGAAAGTTGCCAACGGAACATACCAGATGTGGAGAAAACCAACTTTCTAAGCTAACACGTGGTAGACAATAAACGTAAAGGGAAATCTAAGACAGGAAATACTGGCTTGGTCCGAAGGACTTTAACTATGAAAATGCCAAGGCCCCTGGTGGGCACTTAAGACTATTGAGGGTACGCGCCAAGGATGTGTAGACATCTGGGTGCCATCCTGTCCGTGGTGTGTGGCCTGGTCTCTGATGTGAATTGACGTTACACTGCCGTCGTCCGACACTAGTTAGTGTCGAGTGGTGGTATTTGCTGTTGAGTACCGCCATATGTCTATTAGAACCGGAACAAGTACAGGCAAACTTAAAATTACAAGAACTCTGGAAATGTCACGTGGAACGGGACGATGCTAGGTACCAAGCAATATTCGTGTAGCATGGTTAAAACTCCAGTCTCAATTACAAAAAATTCACTGAGTTATCATTCCTATGCGGGTCACTATAGACAGCGTCACGTTACAGTTACATGGATTCGTTGATGGCAGTGAGCGAGCATATGGAGCTTGTATCTACCTCCGCAGTACAGACAAAGGAGCCATTTACTATGCTCAAAATCTAGAATAGCGCCACTGAAAACGCAATCCCTACCCGGATTAGAGTTATGCGCGGCAGTATTATTAATCAAGTTATTCAGCAGGCCTGAAACCTTGCAGTTGAAACAACCACCATATACCCTTAAACCTTTGTTGCAAATAGAGCAACCGAAATTTTTCAAGTTAGTCAATCCACCTTGCACGCCACACTTTGGAGGATTATGGGAAGCGACAGTAAAGGCGCTGAAACATCACTTGATTCGCATCATGAAAGACACACTCTTCACATATGAAGAACTAACGACATGCAGATAGAAATTGAAGGTATCCTTAACTCGAGGCCATTAACACCATTATCATCTGATCCCAATGACCTCAGTGTATTGACACCCGGTCACTTCCTGATAAGTGATTCAATAACCAGCACTCCCGAGTGCGATCCCACTATCCTAAAACCCGGCAGACTGTCTTCGTGGCAACGGATACAACAAATGTAGAACAGATAGTATAAGAAATACTTAAATCATCTGATGGACGAAAAAAATTGACATAAAGCGGAAACCACGGAACTCAAGAAAGGCATGCTAATCATATTAAAGAAAGACAACACTCATGCACTCCAGTGGCCTATGGTCGGATAATAAATCTACACGCAAGAACTGATGGGATCACCCGAGTAGTTACCGTAAGAACAATTAACGGCCCCATTACCTATCGACGACAATGAACAGAAACATACTCAATAAATATACATCTTTTCCGAATGTAAGTAATTACACACTTCATTACTACAGGCAACTTTTGAATGGGACCGTTCAACGGGGGTGGTATGTTCCGAATTTTGAGTGGCCATCCATCTATGGCTCGGAGAGCACCTTTCCTTTTTTTGGGAAATTCCGAATTGCCTACTTTTCCGAGAGGTAAATCTGACGACGCAGGGGTTATGGAAAACCCAGGCAATACCAGGGCATATGAACCCTCGAGAGTACAGGTAAACCATGGAAAACCCAGGGCTGCAAAACACGATGTGCGGACGAAACTTAGCGGCTGGTAGAGAATATCAACAACTTGACTCTTAACAAGATCTTAGAATAGACCTGTTCAGAACACCAAGCTCTACTTGTATACAACAAGTACAAATAAAGTGCCAAACTATACTAACACTCGATATATTAAACCTCCTCCACCTTGAGAGTTAATTCATTCAAGGTTCGAGATATCGACCGACCGGTTGGACCTGACCAGTCGCTTTTTAGTTGGTAATTCGCAACAGCCTTCGCCGATGACCTGGCGCTAATAAGTAGAGCAAAGGGGCAGGAGAAGATCGAGAACAGACTCTGCGAAGCAATAGGGACGGTAATCCGATGGTGTGCAGAAACAGGGTTAGATTTATCCCAAAATAAAATAGAGGTTATTCTGTTTACGAAAAGGCGAATTCCTAAGATAATGGAAATAAATATGGGAGATTACTTGCTGGTGACAAAATAGAATATCAAATATCTTAGTGTGCAGTTGGATAGCGGAAGAAAATTTACCCAACATCTGGAGAAGGTCTGCGGTAAGGCGGATGCCCTGATGGGGGCACTAAGGACATTATTGCCGAATGTCAACAGGCCCACTGGCTCCGTTAAGAAACTCTATTACGAAGTGTGGAAGTTGGTGGTGCTTTATGTCACACCAGTATGAGCCAAAGAACTGAAAATGTAAAAGAATAAAAATATTTTGAAGAGGGCGCAAAGGGCAGCACTAATTCACACGTCTACTGCGTACAGGGCGGATTCCTACGCAGTACTGTGTATACTTACGGATACACTGCTTGCAACCTGACACAAAGAAAATAGAATCAGTCTTCACAAAGATCAATACCAAACCACAGAGAATCATAAGTGCAGCATACGTATCTCACAAAAGCAAACTCCCACCTGAATCTCTGGACATCCACCCATACTGAGCTCACGCTCTGGGCAATAATCTAACTCTCTTTTCCTCATCGGTGGACATTTCAACTCCCCAAACCAGGAAATGACGAAAATGATCCTATCAACTACAAACAGACCTGTTAAGTTTATTCAGTAAACTCTTCGAAGTGATAACCCTCATATATCTTCACAATTATCTCCAGAAACAAAATATAATTGTAAATGAACAGTTTGACTTTAAAACAGGTCACGCCACAATAAACCAATTATTCAGAATAAGAGAACACATTATTCTGGAAGTACACAAAAAGGAAAGCACTCGACACGGTTTGGTACAATAAAATCATCCTAGAATTAACAGAAGTACACATCCCAATTGAAATAATCAAAATAATGTAAAACTTCCTCATTCATCAACCCCTAAATTTATCCTATCTGGGGTCTCACAAAGATCTATCCTTGGCCCAACTCTCTTTAACATATACATCAACGACATTCCCTTGTACAGAAAAGTACACAATGCAATCCACACTGTACAATCAATACACATCCTTGTGGCAACCAAAACAAAGTATCAGAAATCTCGAAAAGCACCTAACACAAGTCACTAACTTCCTAACGATCTGGAAATTAAACACAAATATCCACAAAGCAGAGGCAATAATATTCACCACTAAAAGCACCCAAATACTATCTTCCCTCACTGTTCAAGATCAACAAATCAAATGAAAAACACACATTAGATACTCAGTCACTATACTAGACCACAAACTCATATGAAGATTAGCTCTATATTAGCTATACTCAATAATCAAAAACGCTAGATCGATCGTAACCTAAGGTGCACAAACCCAGGATACAGATCCCAAATTTCACATTCAAAACACACAAAATGTCCAAAACAGATTCCTAGCAAAAATCTTGAACTCACTTACAGACTATAGCACAAGAAAACTACGCAACTAACACGTAGGACACTAAACATAAATCACAACAATCCACTAATAAACAAAATAGCACCTTAAAGGTAAAATTGTACCTAAACTACCTAGAACTCTAACCCCATTAGAATAACTGCCATGCTCATGGGGTTTTGAATGTTTATAACTGAATATTGTTTATCAATCAATTTGGACATAATATTCCGCTTTTACATTATGTTCATAGTTGCACTTAGCATTCTGTGACTTTAGTAATCATGGCTCCATGATATAATCGTGGTTTGAATAATTTCATGTATCGCAAAAAATAATACCATTTGTTTCTAAAAACAAAACATGTTCTTCATTTAACATTACTAATCTCTTTTATATTCCAACATACAATGTCAAGATATTCGCAAAATTTTAAGTTCCTTTCAACGCGGAAAATATAAGAAGCACGTTAATACATATACCCGAGATAAGAGACATTGCAAAGAATAGACCATAATGTGTAACTCTAAGTGAAATGTACAAGAGATAGTAATAAAAATCTACTCGTGAAATTGTTTGAAATCTGATGAATTACGGCTTTTTACTCCTAAATATTTTATTCTTTTTACTTCTATTTATCAAAAAAAGGTAAAGGCTCTTAACCCTTTGGAGTCTTATGTCGAGTCCGAATTGATATCACTTTTCGTACCAGCCGATTCTTCGTCGACTGTGATTCAGCTTTATTTTTCCTTCCAAAAGTAATGCAAATTTCTTGACAAGAAGTATAACAGGTGAAGCGATCATTTAAATTCTTGGAATAATGCAAACAAGTAGTATGAAATGGCAAAAAACTTGTCTTTCGTCTTGCAAACTACACATTCGCATCTTACAGAGATAAAACTCTATATTTAAAACGACTGTCATAAACATAGTTACAAAATTCTCACGTTTCTTATATTCTCATTATCGTTCGTCGAACGGAGCAATTTAGCCACGACACTTGCAGGAAGTTCTACGTTTCACAGTGCTGTTAGAATCATCTTTATATACAGATTAAATTTCTAATGTAGTAGAATTAGAAAAGTAAATGGAGCAATGATGACGTGATGACTGCGAAAACAGTGACTACAAAGATTGTGTGCATGGCATTGATATCGATTTTCGAAAAATAAGCATTTTATATGATGATCAAAATAATAACAGAATAGGCGGTAATTTTCAAGACTCGCAAGATGAAACAACTGTATTTGAAGGTCACAAACGATCATGAACTAAATGGTTGGAGAAATGTTTCTCACAACAATAATTATTTTAATGATATAAAGTTTACAATTGGACAAAATCCCATAGCAGAATCCCAAGTTCCAAAACACTGTACCACACTTCTATAATTTTTAAATTTTTTTTATAGATGGCCTTCTTACAAAAATAGCTTTTGAAATCAATTCATATGAGGAAAATATTATTAAGTCTAAAGTGACAGCAAAACATTCAATATGACATGGCTAGATAGACGATACAATGTTAGAAGTTTAAACGTTTTTAGATGTAATAGTCAATATGGAAATAATACCCCTTCACTATATAAGCGGTTATTACGAAGTGTTTTACTTGAATATTTCAATTTTTATTAAGATATTCACGCGTCGTCCACTTTTTCATATCTTCTAGGCATTACATGAAAACAATGCCTACATTCAATAAAGATGTGAAAACAAGAACTGAACGAATTTCCTGAATTATTTGAGAAAAAAATTTGGGAATTACTTTGTTCCGGCTAATAATAATTCCATAAATGAATCCACTGTCGGTTTTAAAGGATGATTATCCTTCAAAATACACAATTCAAAAAGCCTGCAAACTGGAGCCTCATTTACAGAATGACTGAATCCCTATCTGGATATATATATTCATTTATATCATATTTTCTTCTATATTTACAAATAAAATTGTGCTGCACCTTTACAATAATCTACAATAGTCAATACCAGAGTTACAGGATATTATTTACTTACTGATTGTTTTTATACAAGCAAGTTTTATTACTCTTGTAAACGAACTATCTGAAATGAACTGCCATCTCACGAGAACGCTAATGGTAAATAGACGAAAATATCTGCATCGCAACATCAGAAGATATCTGAACTGTGTTCCAAGATTGAACGGAATAACTGATTGTTTGAGGGTAGCAATGTAAATGTCTTGTGATTGAAAAGTGAGTTGTTTAATTGTTGTAACGTGAGTGTTCACTCATCCAAAAAAAAGTGTCTTGAAACATCTGGGACGAGACACGTTGGTAAAGGTAAGACACGCGGATTAAATGATGTAACAAATGTTCACTGGTTTGATAAAGTGGCATGAAAATATGAAAAAAATTAATTAATTAAAAATAATCCGCGAACAGCACGGAACAGGAACACATCGGAAGAATCAAATTCTAGTTCTTGCATGTCAAGATAAACTTGTTGTATCAATGATAAGTATGCGGAGCATACGTGGAGGAAGATTGGTTTTCAAGTCAAGTGTCACATTAAACTATAATAAAAACATGGACGATGTAGATCTAGTCCATCAATATGCTACAACGTATTGTTTCATCCCAAAATCACTGAAGCAGTAGAAAGAACTATTTTTTAAGGGATCTGAAACCTCTATTATCAACGCTTATATTTTACACAAATCATGTACAGAAAAACAATATTTAAAACACATGACCAATAAACAATTTAGACAAATACTTTTATTGGATCTGATTGATGACTTCCGCGTGACATCCAAAATTGGTCGACTATCATCCAGTGATCAGGAACAACGAATGGATGAAACATTATATATTATTATTATTTTGCAGTCGTAATGACAACATACAGATTGTGTAATGTGTTTATATCGCAAGGTACCAGGTAGAAGAAGAGGGACTTGCTACATATATAAATCATGTGAACAGAAACTGGATTTCATGTGGACAAATGTTTTAGAAAATATATTATAATGATCAATTATTATAAGCTGTAAATAAAAAAGGTAATAATTAGCTTAATTTACATGTTAAGATTATATTTAATGAAAAAATATAAAATAACGCTTTTGAATGTGTTATTGTGTTAATTAGCTCCTGAAACATTGCAATCCTTCCAGCACCACTCAAGTTTTTCGCCGAAATACTCTAATATGATTTTTTATGTCGACCAAATTATTAGGATGACCTGATAGTATTTAAAACAAATGTAATATTTTATTAAAGATCAGGAACAAACTTTCGGAGCAACCCAATAGCATTTAACAAGTATAATATTTTATTAAAAGTCAATAAGCATATTTAGAGATACTTCTAGTAACACTTTTTAATCTGATATGCTTAGAAACAATCTCCCCGATGGAGGTACTAAGCAAAATTTATAAATATATCATGTGTCGCCCTTCTGTTGTTTGCAGTCCATATGCGGCATTTTCTCCTTGGATACTCTTTTCCAGTGTCAACAATTTGTTCTAAAATATGCTGCCACATATTCCCAGACAATCTTTCTGGTGAATCCCTGTAAGGATCACGTCTGGTACATGTTGACGTTCCAGTTTGTGCAATTTCAACTGCATCTTCTCATTATTTGCAAAATTGCACAATCATTATTTGCAAAAAAATGTATACTGTAGTTTTAATTGAACAAAGCACAATTGATTATCCAAAACGCCACATTCCTTGACCACTTGATTGTTTTACGAGGTATTGAATAGTAGAACAAATATTGATTTGCTTTATGCATTCCCTTCAGGAAAGTATTATATTTATCGATACAAGTAGGTTTTGTTTTTGTATTACCATTTTGACATATTTTACAAAATGTGCTATCATCATGAATTGTCGAAATCATATGTACTATTCAAATATCCTTGCATGAAAGGAAAATTTTACCATTTCTTCTAAAGGTCATTTCTTCTTCAATTTTAGTTCTTCTGACTTTAAATTTGATGGAAGTTTTTTTTTGAAATTTTACAAAGGGGTTTATTGAGTCCAGAAAATACAGATTTTAAGTACATTATTCACAATAAACATGAATTTTTGTAATGATAGGTTAGGCAAAGGTACCGATACGCGGCGGTACGACGTAGCCATGCTGTATTATGTGTCGGCGCTTTACATTTTTCGTTGTATGATGCAGTTTTTGGGTTTAAGCCTCTGGGGAGCGGAGCTTTTTTTTTAGTAGCTTGCTTTTTGGGTGCTGTGTAACTTTGGGGAGGGGTGGGATGAGAGAGTCAAATAGGATTATTTACAAATATTTACAATATTTACAGTTTACACCTGTGTTATGCGGTGTCAGAATTGAGTTCTGTCGGTTTAATGCTCTCTCTTATTTTGTTATGGGTTCTGTATCCACCAGTATTTTTTTGTGTTTTTTCTGTGTTTGTCTTTGGTGTCTTTCCGGGGGAGGGCCATGTTGTATCTCCATCTGGTGTCTGCGGTCTGTCCATTTATGTTTTCTTCGTAGAGTATGGTTTTGATCCCTATTTTTCTTTTTATGTGATAAATTATTGGAATATCGTTTTGGTCCTGGAGGTAGTTCTTTTCGTCTATGTATAGGAAAGCTTCTGGGGGGATGTGGCTTGTTGTCAGAGTGTTTTTGTAATATGCGTTGCTAGGAAATAGGCAACTGAAGATTAAGCTGTTTTCTTTTATTTTTGCCGCTTGCGCGAAGTGGTTTCTTATTAGCTTTAGGATGTGACAGTCTATGCGGTGAATGTTGGCTAGGTCGTATATTGTTTTGTTTTTTACATATTTTTTGAATCCGCTATGTTCGGATCTGTAAGTACTCAAGCAAGCCCTGATGCATTTTCTTTCGAATATGCGGATTTTTTCCATCTGGGAGGCTGATATGTTGTACCAGATTGGGCAGCCGTAGGTAATGATCGGTCTGCTTAGTGCTTGGTAGCATAATATTTTTACTTTGCTGTTGAGATGTTTGGGGTAGAATAGTTTTTTTATTTCCCAGAATGCTTTATTGGCCTTAGCAAGTTGAGTTTCGGTGTGCTGCTTATAGTTTAATTTGTAGTCTATGTTTACTCCTAGGTATTTTACGCAGTTTCTGTGTGGTATGAGTGCCCCATTGTTTGCCTTTTCTCTTAGTTGGAATTTTCTGCAGTGTTTTCTTTCTGTTGGGCCGATTTCACATGACTTGGGTCTGAACAGTATGGTTTCGCATTTGCTTGTGTTGATTTTTAGTTTCCATGCGTGGTAATAGTCGTTTATTTTTTCGAAAAGTTCTTGCAGTTCAGTTTTTATTGTCTTAGTTTTGCGGCCTGTTACGTAGATGATTAGGTCATCTGCGAAGGCTATGGAGCGTTTGTGGGTGGATGTATTGAGATTAAAGAGGTTTAGTAAGTCACTGTTGTAAATACTGAAAAGTAGCGGAGAATTTACTGTACCTTGTTGCAGACCGTTTGTTATGGAGAATTCTTTGCTTGATGTGTTTGAACCTTCGGTCATTACGAATGTTCTGCTTGTGATCACGTCCCAGACTATTTTAATTAGGTGTTTGGGAAAGTTTACCTTGATCAATTTGTATATGAGACCTGGGATCCAAACTGTGTCAAAAGCTTTTTCGAGGTCTATTAAGCAGGCGGCTACTCATTGTTTGCGTTTAGGGCCCAGCAGATATCCGACGTAAGTTTGTTTATTGCGTGGATTGTGGAGTATTTGTGCCTGAAGCCAAATTGATTTTCTGGGATTATGTCATTTTTTGTGCAGAAGGAGGTTAGGGGGTTGTTTATGATTATTTCAAATACTTTGCTTATGTTGGGAAGGAGACTTATGGGTCGTAGGTTTGCGGGCAATGAGCCGTCTTTGTCTTTTTTTGTAATAGCTATCAGTTTGGCTTTTTTCCATTTTCTGGGGAAATATATGTTGTTTAGTGTTGTTGAAGAGTACTGTATAGTGCCATTTTATTTTGTTCGGTAGGCGCTTGAGTAAAATGTTTGGGATGCCGTCGAAACCGGAGGATTTTTTCTTGTTTAGTTTGGAGAAGATTGTGTTTAGTTGATTGTAATTTGTGAAGTAGTTTATTTCTGGATCTGGTTGTTTGGGGTTATCTGCGGTGTTTTCGTTTGAGAATGTGCAGACTGTTTTGTTTAGCGTTTTGTCTTGTTCCATGTCATTTTTGAGTTTGTTTGTTTCGGCGATGATAATTCTGTTTAGTTGATCTCGGCCCATGTGTTCATTTTGTGTGTGTATTTTGGAAAAGCGGGTGCCGACAATGTCTAGTTTTTCTGTTGTTTTAGTTATTATGAAGTTACCCTCGGTGTCTTTGGTTGTGTTGTGTATTGTTATACCTGCTTCTTGGATGAGGGAGGTTTCTTCTGGGGGCAATTTGAGAGGTGGGATGGGGCTTTGTCCTTTTGGTCTGAAGATTTGATTTATTTGTGGGAACATGTTGGCTGAGTCGTTTTTGGAGATGTTTCTTATTTTATTTGTCCAGTAATGGTTTATAGCGTTTGCGAATTCTTGTTTCATTTGCGCTTTTATTTTGTATAGTAGGTAGTTTAGGAATTCTAATTCTTTTCTTTTGTCGTAAGAATAGTTAAGTTTTATGTTATTTATCGTGGAGATTATGTAGCTTTTGTCTCGATGTAGCTCTTTTATTTTGTTGTTGATATAGGGCTCGCATGAATTTTTTTGTTTTATGTTTGGCACAGATTTTTGAGTGAGTTTTGAGCGACTATGAATGAGTCGATTTGTCTGTTTGTTAGGTTGACGTTGTTGTAGATCTTTAGGTCGCAGTTTTGTTCGAGTATGTTTTGGAACTTTCTCCAGTCTGTCTTTTTGTAGTTGTACCTGGGTATCTCGGTCTGTGTTTCGAGTGTTAGGAGGTCAGATGTGTTCTTGTTTACGTGAAATATTAGGGCGTTATGATCACTGTCATAGGCTGAGGTTTTGAGGGTGTTATTTGGACGTAGATTTTGAAATTTTGGTCGTGCATCTGCTAAGCATATGTCCAGGTATGAGCGTCCTTTTGGGTAAGAGGGTAGCTCGGAGCTGTATAAGGTTGTTTTGTAGTGAATGCTTTTATTGTCTAGCCAGTTTCTAATGAAGTTGCCTCTCGTGTTGTTTGTTTCGTTTTTCCAGCTCGTATGTTTTGCGTTCAGGTCGCCTGCTATTATATAGTAGTTTTCCGGTTTATTGAGATGTAAGAGTTCGAAAAGTTTATTGAATTCGTCGCTAAATTCTTTCTGGTTTCCGAGGGTTGCGTAGGCTGCAGTGATAAACAAGTTTTCCTTATTGCTTATTTTTATTTTTATGATCGTTGTTTCTAAGGTTTTGAAACTTGTTATTTTGTCATTTAGAATTGTTTTGTGTTTTATGGGGTTTTTTATGAGGATTGCTGTTCCTCCTCCTTGGCTGGCGTTCGGTCTGTCGTGTCTTATCATGGAGTAGTTTTTGAAGTGTACTTTGTGTTTTTTATTTAGTTTTGTTTCTGAGACGAGTACAATGTCGGGGGTTTCTTTATTTATTAGGGTTAGCATACTGTATCTGTTTTGGTTTGAAATTAGAGAGTTGGCATTTATTGCTATTATTTTCAGGTGTTTTAAGTTTAATTTATGTGTCTTTTGCTGTAATTGTTGGTTTAGTGGATTTTAGCTATTCATCTTCTGCACTGTTCAAAGTGCTGAAGATGGCGCTGATACTTTCTTCGTGTGTCGATAGTGTTTTTTTTTTCATTTAATTGCGTTTGTTGGTCTTTTAACGCTTGTAAGATACTTTTTTTGAAGTCTTCGATAACGTTTATAATGCTTTGTTAGGGGGTGTTATCGGTTGTAGTTGCGCTTTGGCTCAATCGCGGATTTAAGTTTGTTATTTGTGTTGTGTTTTCGATTATTTGGTTTAGTTTTGTTTGTTGTTTCACTACGTCAGAGAACTTTAGTTCTACAACATATTTACGGCTTATTTGGGCAATTCGTTTTATCTTTGTTTCCTTGTCTTTTTTCTTTTTTTCAGCTAGCTTTTTGCGCATCTCCACGAGTTTTGGACTCCCCTTGTAAGATGCGGGGTGTCCGTAGTTTTTGCAGTTAACGCAGAATATTTTCTCCTTGATTACTGCTTCTCCTTTTTTTATTTTGCACTCGCCTGGGCCGTGGGGCTCGCTTTTACACAGCGGCAGTTTAGGTTACAGTTTTGTGCTGTGTGTCCTAGTCGCTTGCATTTGTGGCATTGAGTTATATCGTTATTTTTTTTTTATTATTTTTTCCCATTTTATTTTGTAGTAGTTAAAATGGTTTATACTTAGCAGTTTGCTTATGTTGCTGTCGGGGGATACTTGTATTATGTAAATTAGGGCAAAATATATTGTTCTCCCTTGATCTTTTTGTCGTGAATCATGTGACTTTTGTGAATTTTACGTCGTCTATTTGCAAGGCTTGTAGGTTCGTGAGTATTTCCATTTCGGTGTAGCTATTGTCTAAGCCTTTTAGCAAGTATGTGTGGTGTTTCTCTGCTTTGGGTGTATACGTGTTGGCTGCCCGAAGCGTTTCTTTCGCTGTGTGGAAATCGGATAGATTTCGGAGGTAGAGAGCATGCTTACCTGAGTGTATCCTTTTGATATAAAACTCATTGATCTTGGCTACTTTCTCTATGAGCGTTACTGTATCCTTAGGGTCTTGTAACGTTATGTTGATAGGCGGTAGTTTGTATTCCCTTGTAGTGGATGGAGCCTTCGTACGCTCTTCTGCGGCGTGTCTGGTGGGGTGTCCGTCTGGGGTGGGACTGTGTTTTCCCATTTTGCCACGTAGTATTTGGTTTTTTTGTTTAATTTGCTCTAGCGTTGTGTTTGGCGTTGGGTAGTTTGCTGGTCCCGGCTGTGACAAAATTTGATGGAAGTCCCCTGTTTTTTTCTGATAGTTTTACACATTCTTACCTTATTCTTGAATAAATTTTCAGCAATTTTTATATTATTATAATAATTATCTTGGTAGATGTGGTACCATTGATCGAGATATGGTTCTGAAAGAGATAAAATTGTTTCCTTTAATCTTTTCCCCTTTCCTCCATAAATTTCAATATTCCCAATATATCCTGTAGTGGTTTCACATATTACTCGAACGAGGAGACCATATTTTATAATCTTTGCCGGGTTATATGTTCGAAATTTTAGTTTTCCTCTCCATGGTATGATACCTTCATCCAAAGATATTTCTTGATTTGTTTTATATACGAGTTGACATTTTTTTACAAAGTAATCTAACATTGGTTTTATTTTGAAGAGTCTATCTGTAATATTACCTTGCAAATCGCAGTATTACTGTAGTATTACTTTTGCAAAAATCGGAGTTTCTAAATATGAATCAGTAGACCAATTTAAAGCGATCCTTTCTTATATGTCCCATAAGGAAAACAAGAACACGAAATTTTTTCATTTTTTTTTCATTTCTACATCTACTCACGTTAGTATTTTAGGATTTTACTTCCATCTATATTCATTTTGATAATAGTATAGGTTGATTGCACGGCAAAGCATTTCAAAGAAATCACTTCCAAAGAATAAACTTACGATTTAATTAACGCTAGTATAATCGGATGGAAATTGCTTTACTCCAGGGTTACCTATAAAATCTTCCAGAACAGGAATTTTGTATTGCTTGGTCCATGAATTTGTTTCGTAAGATATATGAAGGTCTTCGACATCTTCTTCACTACTGTCTGAATCACTCAACAAATGACGAATGCTTCTATTTCTGGTAAAATCAATTTCCATCAATAGCATTAACACTAATATTATCTTCACTTTCGGTATCACTTGGTATATCTGACAACACACGTGCACAAATTTCTGCGTCATATTCAACAGACTGATCTCTCATTTTTTACTATCCTCTCATTACAAAATAAGAGTGTCGAGTACTCTATAGCGAAGACGCAGCGACTTCTAAGAATCACGGTTTTCTGTTTACGAATAGGAGATAGAAAATTTTGTTGCAAATCTCCAAGGTACGCGCGTGTGTCTGATGACTCGAAATCAGTAGAAACGTCAACACTTGAGGGTGCCATAAATTCTCTCACCCGCATGTGACCATTTTTGTGGTATGAGTATTAATAGTATGAACCATTTATATGGGCCAGCGGCACTGACGTCTTACGATTGCGATGCCTAAAAACGTGAGTCTAAAAAAAGACAGCAAAGCCTCTTGGGAGTATCGAAAGCAATACCTTCTCTCTTGCTAGCGCACACACTAAGAGAGTTTTAACCTCCTTCGCAGCTACGACGCCGATGTACAATCGTCGACATGTACGAACGTCTATGTAAAACCATGCGAGTTCGGCATTCCCGAATTTATAGAACGTGCTGTAAACATGACTGCCTTTAACCCTGCCTCTCAATCGCCATGGCATTTCGTGCGTCAACTTGAATGGCGAATAAGACAACAGACAGTCTCTGTTTATGCTAGATTTCGACATCTATAATTGATGAGAGTATAGTTGATTCGTAAATAGGTTCCTTAGCTCTTTACGTTCTTTGATAGGAAGTATAAAGTGTTACGCTTTAAAATGAAGATGAAATATCTAATCTCAAATCCTTCCGAAACTATGGTTCTGATATCTTCGACGTCAGTTCGAATTCGACGACCATGGCAAAAGTATTATAGTTTAAAAACCCTCAAAAATGGATTTTGCAAGTGAAATTAGCTCAAACGAAGATGAATTTGATTTTGAACTGTTGAGAAATGAGATCGATTGTATTCATGAAAGAATATAGAGATAATGATAGAGAAAATGAAAGCAATGATGAATATAGTGATACAGTATTAGATGTAAGAAATCGAAAAATTATAATAATAGATGGTGATTCCGAAAGTGACAGTGACGCCCCACAGGATTCTAATAATTTAGAATGGACAATTTGTGGAGAATCTAGCGAAATACTACCAAGAATAAAATTCATGGGCAGCCAAAAACCTGCAGGGCCGCAGGTATCCTCAAATGTTGAATAACCGATGGATTTCTTTCTAGATATTTTTTGTCGACAAACTAATAGATCAAATAATAGCTGAAAGAAACAATTATGCTGTAAGAAAAGGTAGCGAAGAGGACATTGTGGCATAATGTCACTAAGGAAGAATTTTGGCCAAACCAAGGATGCATCTTGGTGAATGCTTTATAAATTGTCATACAATATCATACAAAAAGTGCAAAAATTAATATTATAAAATTATATTTTCAAAAATGTAAATATAGATAAATTATTAAAATATAATGCTTTTGTAAATTAATTTGTGTATAAAATCATTTTAGGCTACCTGTAAGACATTCTGCAGTTCAGTCGATCATCGAAAAAGTCGTCAAGCCCAAAAAGTTAATTCGCTTTTAGTATTTCTTACACAAAGTACGGAAGATACCTTATCTTCCAGTAAGTGGACCATGAGAGACGGCAGGAGACTTATCCCAGAACCTTGATCGAACACGCGTCTACCACTTTTCAATATTACTTTTTATGTCGACTAAATTCTTAAATCGGAACGAGCCTCCCAAGCAGTCAAGCTTACATCAATTGATAATGATTTCGTGTTATTCAAGCATGTAATATAAAAATACTTTCATAACATTTCGTTTATAGCATCCATTGCTTTTTTTACTGTCTTATTTAACAGTAGTTAAAATTTTTATAGGATACTAAATGAAGTATGAAAGACACAAATTCGCGTCTCCAGTCTCCAGAGTGTTAACATTATCTGTTAAAAGATTTTAAACTGTTGTTTTCTACTTTTAACTGCACGACATTTGGACTTTATCCGCACTCGCTCTTACGAAATGGCATTGACACTGTACTACCAAGACGTAATCACCTCTAGATCTAAAACAACGTCCATATTCAAAGGCACAATAATATTGGCTTTCTTATTATTTACTTCACCAAGTACTATTTCCTTTGTAGCGGTTGCGTTCAGATTATATAAAGGAAACAAAAACTAGGTAACAGTTACGCGGAGAAAAAAAGAAAAACATTCGTTTGGTATCCATGGTAGGGGGCCCTGCTCCCCCTTATTAACGTATGAAAGTATTTGTTTATCAAGTCTAAGAAGTCTAAAATGTCAACCATAACAGGCTTACGTATTCGCGGTCAAGAAAACCTACCAAAGTAACAAGTAAAACGCACGATATTAAGACTATGATGAGGACGACGTTTATTTTCGTGAAAACAACCTTGGACGGTCCTGGTTTAACATAACGACACGATCAACTCCTGAACGCAAATCGTAGTTCAATACTTGTCCGATTAAAATAAATCTTTTACAAACTTTTGTGCAGTGACAACAGTCTTTCAATCCTTTCAACTTTATAAATTTGTATTATTAAAAAACAGAACGCATGTTTACATGCATTCTACAATAAAGACAATAAAAAAGAGACTCACCATATAAGTATAAAAGGAGATCTATAATGATTTACCTCAAAGAGGAATAGATTTACTCAAACATTCCAAATTCCATTCTCAAGATTCTAGAGAGCCAAAGACTTTAGAAGGCCTAAAAAATTAGAGTAAATTAAATAAATTGAATATTATTACATGAAATGTGCAAATATTGCATGAAAATATCAAAATTGTAGCATGATTATTTTGTAAGAGTATAATATTGAATATGCGCGATTAAGTTAAAAGGTCACGATATATTTTCCAAATCTTGCAGTACTATGTTATTATTTGTTCAAATTTCATCACATGTTGTTAAATAAGCAGATTTTAATAAAACCAAATAACTTACAGAAATAAAATTAAAGATGTTACTACCTTTGTAGTATATTTTATTTAGAAGTTACAAATGAATTTATAGCTATAATATTTAGGATTCCACAAAATATTCTCAAGATCTATTTTGCCCTAATTGTTAAAGCTTTCAAATGGATTTTTTTAAGATGTATGACATTGGCAGATCTTTTTCAATCATCGGCCAATTAAATTGATCAGATTCTTAAAATCTGAATAAAGTATTATGGTATAATTTTATAAGCAATGCTTCATAATTTTATATTTATATTTATAAAAGAACTGTTTATAAAGAAAGGACAATTGTTCACAAAATTAAAGAAAATCATGTACTTCATACAGTTCTCAACAACTCAAAGGCTTGCAAAATTACTGAAAATGTATATTATTTTATAAACTATGACAAGAAATAGAAGAGCCAATGACAGTTCAATATTTCAATGCTTATTTATTACATATTAATGTTATTAATAGTCATTCTGAGGTAGTTGATTTTTAACATGTAAAGATGATTTTTAATTGGTAAACTGCGTTTTCAATATATGCGCCTCAAAATCTACATATGGATATTAGAGGTTTCCTATCTGTTAATTCATATCTAATATACTTTTATGTCTATACTCATATTTTAATCTATGAACTATGACAGCGATATATAAACAATATGAACATCATCAATTATTGCTAAAATACAGTTTAAAAAATAAATAACTATGGCAGCTTAACTCTCAGATTCCATTTTACATATATTTCAAAATAAACTTTTGCAACCTTTTATTAATTTTATTTTTAATTTAAAAAGATGTATTATAAAAATAATTTTTTGTGTCAATAAAAAAAATTTCGTATATCACATCACAAGCTGAACTATAAAAATTGAAAAGTTAATCGTTACGAATAGTTACATAGGCCCACAACAATAGTCGCAGATATATATTCTGTTGCTTAATATTGTTCGTTTCTGTACATATTCGTAGGTAGTTGTGTATTAACGCTACATAAATAAAAAGTACGAATCTATATTCAGAATTATTGTAAAATACAATTAAATGAACGTACATTGCGAATTGTTCAATACACATTACACGTGTATTTTTATTACGCGTTTAAATTTATGGTCTCTATTATTCATATTTTCGACGCTGCTTGATAGTATAGGTTAAATTACGTATCACATATCTTTTTCAGATTAGGATAACTTAAATACAAGTAGTCGTTAAGTGGTTAATTGTATAAACATATAAAATATTTACCTTGATTAAATCAATGGTCGATCAAATGTTACATCATTTTGTACTCACACATTCACTTCTATTAAAATTTAAGAAATTATCTTTGAAAATTTTCACATACAAATCATTGCAGGAACAAAAATGATCCCTTCTACACGACGCGCATCTTACAACGTGTGAATCCAAAAAAAGGATTTTGCGGCGTCAGTCGCCTCTATTTATTACTAAACAGCTAACGTTGGTAGCACGTTTCCCCCACAATGGCAGTTTTCGTAATTTATACCAGGGAGAAAATGAAAGTCCCCATGCTTATGGCTCCAGTTCTTCCAGGACTAATGTTGCCATCACTAGTCAAGCCGCTACTAGGCAAATACTGCAAAGTGTGTCATACTAGCCTATACAAAAACTTATTTAGTTACACCACAAACGAGGTATACTCACTGTGATTTTACTCTACAAAAGCCTTTGTACAGTTCCACGAAACAGTTTATAACTAATATTTATGAATTCGCGGTTTTTGTCCATCTCACTGTCATTACTAAGTAAAATGTATGGTGATAATTTAGATGTAGCCTTATCACCGATTTTGATGATTTTTTAACATGCTGTCGGGACTATGATTCTGTAGCACATTTGTTCTATACATGTAACTGTTGCTTCGTCTTAGTTTTCAAGATATTCACAAAAAAATGTTATTAGCTCCAGAGAGGACATTTTCTCTCTGCTAGCTCATTGAATCGGACCTATATTTATGTATTTGTGACACAATCACAAATGTAGCCATAGCACCATAGCACACCAGAACATTGTTCTTTCTCCTTTTCTTTCTTTTTCTAATGTTTTTACGTATGGAATTAATCGAACGAATTCCAAGCAGTCGTGTTTACAGTCTGTTCTGTATGCTCGGAAATATCGAACACGCGTGGTTTCACTTTGACCTTTGTCCCTGTCACAGGCTCAGAAACAGTAATAGGGTAGACAAAATATCCTGCATGCCACAATTATCGAAACAATAACTAGAGGGTAACAGGATAGCCACGTCTGATGGACACCCGACGATAACCCCTCCCGAGAGACCAAACCTTAGTATAAGAACCTTCCCAAATCAGCACTCAACACCTTTTTGTTATAACACACTGAACCGTCACTCTATTGGATTCGTACAATAAATTTTATTACCATATCTAAAGAACGAATGTTTTACCTTACTTGCGAAACGTTCGAAGTGCGACGCGAGGAAACTACCGATGATCTGTTAATTTTGTGATTTCCTGTGTCCTCTACGTGACAAGAGAGCTATATCACTGCGGGAGGGTCTTATTTCGAAGAAAACGAAAGCCTTTAGATAGATTCATTAAGAAAACTTTTATAAACCCTATCAGTTTTTATAATGTCGACTTCTCTTTAACAGCTTCTCGTATACAGAACCATTTCCACTAAGAGCTAAGTTAAGTTGTGCTATGTATTCTTTTTCCGAAACTAAGTTTCTCGACATAATACATGATTTCCTTGTGAGCGAATCTTCTGAAGACAGCAGACACAGCTTTCTCCTCTTGATAGCGAAAGCACTATTTCCGCTTGTCAGCTATCAATTTAAACTTATTAGAATTAGTAAAATATTTATCAATTATTTAACTGTTCATATTGTTTTCTATCAGAAATGGCATTACAATTGGGCCTCTCAAAAACTAAACTGATTAACTTTACTTTTACATAATAGGATTGATGGATACATGAACGATATTCATGTACAACAACAAAGATTTATTTTTAGGAATGTATTTATCATAAGAAAATAGCATAAATTATCGTAAGTTTCAAGATAAATTAACCCCTTAACCTACAACTACAGGCATAGCCCGTAGTATGATGATCGGACCAAGCGTAAATATTACGGGCATAGCCCGTAGTAGATGATCAGACCAAACGTAAATATTACGGGCATAGTCCGTAGTACGATGATCGAGCTAAATATAATATATAATAGCTTGTTTACGTTTTCGGCCCAAAATTCTCGAACGTAAATCGTAGGTTAAGGGGTTAAAAAAGATAATATTTGTAATCGTAACTTTTTTCTACATTTCAATTTATGAAGTTTTGGATGGAAATTGTATTTGATTTATGAATAAGTTTCTAACCCACACGCATCCATCTACTTACTCTACACCCTCCACCACTTCCCCTACTCGTTTACGCACAACCTTCTCCTGTGTCACCTCTCAAGAATGTCACAAGCTCAGAAGTAGTAATAGGGTAGACGAAACATCCTGCATGCTACAGCTGTCGAAACAATAACCAGATAGTAACGGAATAGCCGCCTCTGATATACACCCGACGAAAACCCTTCCAGAGGGATTAAAACCTCAATACAAAAAACCCTCCCAAATTAGCGCTCGACACCTTTTTATTGTAACACTCTGAACCGTCACTCTGTTAGATTCGTATAATAAATTTTATTAACATATCTAAAGTTCAATTTCTTTATCTTGTTTGTGAAACGTTCGAATTGCGAAGCGAGAAGATCACCGGTGATCAGTCATTTTCGTGATTTCTTGTGTCTCCTACGCGACACGTGCTTCCTCTTCACCACATTTGCCAACCATCTTATTACTAACCCCTTCCTCATTGACTGTTCTAGCTACTACATACTTTATTTAGCAATCACATTTTTCTGCCTGCCTACGCTTTTTTAACAAATGTTTCAACGTGCCCCAACCCTCGTACACACCTTCCTTTCCTCAGCCACCCAATATTTATTCCATTCTTCTATATTAACACACCTAACTGTAGCTATAAGCTTCTAATTACCAGTAGTATCTACTTTACATAAATATTCTGGCCCATTAATCGTTATAATGTACTTATACCTTTCATTATATCTAGATTTTTTGTATTTTGTTAAATTGTTTCTGCCCATGAACATCTCGCACTCACCGCTTAATAACCTCCATCTTTCCAGCTTCCGTCGCTTTGTCTTATATTACTACCATATACCATTGCTTTAATGCCGGTCACAATCCTTGCTCTATCTCTTCTTATTTCCACCGATACAATATAGTTTAGTGCACATCGTTTTAAGTCTAGACACCATTTTATATATTTGCGTTTCTTGGCACTCTGTCCAGTTGAAAACTTTTGCATCGTACAGTACTGTCCACACTATTATCCTGTCGAACATGAACAATCTTCTCTTTAAATCATTGGAGGCCTATCTCCTGGGGCTGACGCATCACTATCTCCTTCTCTTATGCATTTCCTAACCCCTCTAGTACTTCTCGAATATCTTACTGCCAGATAAACAAATTTCCTTGCTGATTCAATCTCTCTACCTTTTTATTTCCATCCCATTTTCTTTTTCTTCCTCCCTTTTTGAAAATCATGATTTTAGATTAGTCATGATCCAGCGTAAGTTGCCTATTATCAAGATATCTCTCCAATCTTCTTACCAACAGCTGGCAATTCCTTTTTTCTATTGGTCACAATCATCGGCACACAAGAATGAGTAAATTAAATAAATATCCCGTACCCACTACCAGTCCGACTCTCTACTCCCTCATTAGCTCCTTCTCAATATCACCAATATCCCTAATAAAAATAGTGAACGAAGTTGAAATTAACACACATCCTTGCCGTAGCCTCTTCCTCATCCATAACTCCCCTGTTATCTCTTGTCACACCTTTACCACATCACTTGTTTCTCCGTAGATATCTTTTATTTGCTGTATTAATCCTTCCTGTATATCTCTTCCATCACTTTCCACAGGAGTCCTCTGGAGTAACGATATTAAACATCGTTAATAAAAAACTGCGGTCTTATCTCCTTTATTTCCCTACACGTAATGTAGGATATATACGTTATTCGCCGTATATATCCCTTTTACTTTTACTTACCCTTTTACTTCACGTTTATCACTTTTTTCGATCTCTCATTTACGATTCTCGCATATATTTTATATGTTGCATTTAACAGGGATATATCTCTGTGATTGACAAGGTTTTCCGTGTCCCACTTTTTACATAAGGCAAAATTATCCCATTCTTCCAATGTTTCGAAAACCTTCTCCCTGCCAAAAGCTTGTTATCAATTCTCCTAGCTGTTCCCTTATCTTTCTTTTGCATTCTTTTCACATTATTTTTCGCATTCATTTGGCCTCACCTTCTCCAATTTCTTTCTTTCTCTTTAATGTTGCTATTTTTTATTCTACTGTCTGTTTCTCTATCTGTTCTTCATCTGTCATCTCCGTTATATGCTTTCTGCTCACTCTATCCGCATCTTGTTAGCATGGACGTGAAATGGATTTTTCATTCCGCCATACTTATATTTCTTCCTAGTTCATGTCTCTTTTTCCTATGCCTATATACACTGCCAAAATCACGACTCCCTCCTAATATTCCTTATTTCGTCTCTTTTTTCTTTTCTTTATAGATCCTCATGAAGCTCTTATTCCTTTCCAGATATTCTTCCCTAGCTCTGCTTCTTACAGGACAACTTTTGTAGCGTCTTCTCACTTTTCTCTTCTCTGACCGGCTTGTCTCGCCGCTCCTGCTTACGTAGTTGTCTCTTACACTGGGCAACCACCCTCTATCTAAACATCCTCTTACTTACTTGTTTGTCAACTCTTTAATCCTACTACTAGTATTTTCATTCCATCAAATTCAATCACCACTTCCTTCTTACTTTCTCCTCTGTTCCTCTTCTTTGTTAGGTTCTTTTACAGATACAGACATGTGACGGCACTCGACCATGGAAATTTCAACACCACAATGCGCTATACCTTCAAAGCGTAAGGCCGACAGGCCTAATGTATCATCGATATCCCTACGGTTGTTTTGCCGAATATTCGGTAAAATGCATACGCGGCAACCATCGCGGACTTCTAATAAACGCGCGCGTAGTGGGGATATTGAGGGGCAACAATGGAAAAAATCTGTTTTGTTTTGAACCAAAAGATTCATTCTGCACCGAGCTGCGAAGTGCGAAAGGTTAAGAGAAGCAAACACAATTCTCTAATTGTTTTTCTAAACGAGTCATCTACTCTTGAGAGTTCAGTTTTAATCATTAATTGTTATTAATCGTTGTTAAACGTTAATGGTTGTTAATCGTTAATCGTGATTAATTGTTATTTGTTGTTAATTGTTAAGAGTCTAATAAACGTTATTGTTGAAAATCAAGGGTACTTTCTTGTGAGCACCTTCACCGACGATCACCTCAGACATAACGTTTGATGATGTGATTCAACTCTATCGCCAACCTCAAATCTCTTCACTGCCTCGAAACTCTCTATATTTAAAATTACATAATCGTAAGATGATTTGGTACGTAGGTAAATTGTTCTGTCTCATCTCCGAATTGCCATTCGTCATATGCCGTCCTCTATCCTCAATTATTCTCAAAAGACACTACTTGTTCGGGATTTTGACTAGCCAACCGTTTATGGCTCGGACAGCACCTCTCCCTTTTTTGGGAAATTCCGAATTGCCTACCTTCCCGGGCGGTAAATCTGATGACGCAAGGGTTATGGAAAACCCAGGCAATACCAAGGCATGCCAACGCCCATGCCATGCTGAGTGCACTCGTTCCCATAAGCTTAATCTTCAGTTGCCTATTTCCTAACAACGCATATTACAAAAACACTCTGACAACAAGCTACATCCCTCCAGAAGCTTTCCTATACCTAGACGAAAAAACTACCTCCAGGACCAAAACGATATTCCAATAATTTATCACATAAAAAGAAAAATAGGGATCAAAACCATACTCCACGAAGAAAACATAAATGGACAGACCGCAGACACCAGATGGAGATACAACATGGCCCTCCCCCGGAAAGACACCAAAGACAAACACAGAAAAAACACAAAAAAATACTGGTGGATACAGAACCCATAATAAAATAAGAACAGAGAACATTAAACCGACAGAACTCAATTCTGACACCGCATAACACAGGTGTAAACTGTAAATACTGTAAATATTTGTAAATAAACCTATTTGACATCCCCCCGCCCCCTCCCTCTCATCCCGCCCCTCCCCAAAGTTACACAGCACCCAAAAAGCAGACTACCGAAGCGTCCTGTTTTTCAGGACAGAAAAAAAAAATAAAAAAAAATTCATGAAAAAGCTCCGCTCCCCAGCGGCTTAAACCCAAAAATTGTATTATACACGAAAAATGTAAAGCGCCGACACATAATAAAGCATGGCTACGTCGCACCGCCGCGTATCGATACCTTTGCCTAACCTATCATTACAAAAATTCACCGTTTATTGTGAATATGTATCTAAAACTGTATTCTTGTGCTAAATAAACAAATCCCCCCCCCCCCAAAAGCACTCGTTCACATCAGATCGCGAAAGTTAAGCAGCGTCGGACACGGATAGTACTTGGATGGGTGATCGCCTGGGAACTCCGTGTGGCGTTGGCGAAGCGCGCTGAGTCCGCCGCGCCCCCCGGTGGGGTTCGGGCTTGGACGCTGGCGGTTCAGCGCCTGGGGGCCGCCATGCAGTCCGGTAGGGGAACTGGGCTGCCTGACACGGCGGCTCCGACGATGAGGCGCGGTGTGACATGGCCACACACCGTTCTATTAGCGGTGGTATTGAGCGCGGGGGAGGGGCGGTGTGTCGCTCGCACCGGTTCCCGGGCCTCTCTCGATCGCAGCCGGGACGGTCATCGTGGAGATTTTGTCGGTTGGAGTCCGACACTACCACGCCGCTTTCCCCAGAAGCGGTCTGGTGTCCGTGCGGATTTCCTCCACGTAAATATAAAAAACAGGCAATACCAGGGCATATGAACCCTGAGTACATGTAAACCATGGAAAACCCAGGGCTGGAAAGACACGATGGACGGACGAAACTCAATGGCTGGTGGGGAATATCAACAACTTGAGTCTTAACAAAATCTTGCAACAGACGTGTTCAGAACATCAAGCTCTACTTGTATACAACAAGTACAAATAAAGTGCCAATCTATACTAACACTTGTTATATTAAACCTCCTCCATCCTGAGCTTTAATTCATACAAGGTTCGCGATATCGACCGATCGGTTGGACCTGACCGGTCGCTCTCTAGTTGATAATTCGCAACACTACTCGCCTTCTATATTTTGAATTTCTTCTTCCGGTCCTCTCCATATATTTCCCTTTTTCTCTTTCTGTCTTCCCATTGTCGCTTGCATATATACAGGCTGTTCGGTTACAGATGTAAAAAAATGTAAGGATAATTCTTGAAGCTAAAATAAGGTAAACACTAGGAATTAAAAAAATACGTTTTCGGTTTTGTTTTTTAATAATTGACAAAAATAAGCCGAAATATCCCTGCACACAAGCGAACCTCCTTGCATAAACGAAATGGGTATCTCGTACAAGTCGTAGATAAGAAGACTATGGTATTCAGAGATATAAACAACTCCGCGCGACGTTTTACAAAATAAATGGTAGATTGAACATTAACCCTTTCGCTTCGGCAGTCCAGTCCGCCTAAGTGTTCTCCCTGTACGGAGGCGCGCGCCACAAAAGCGCACAGTGGCGTGATTGCTGTATAAATGTTTTCCTAAGTCTTACCAGGCATGTAAATACGAAACCGGAATTTTTGTATAGAAAATACACGTTTATTGTATGAAAATGATTAAAAATATTTTATTCGAAGTATTGTCCATCGCTAGCTATACATTTTTCACACCTGTCTGGCAATTGGTGGATGCCACGCCAAAAAAACTGTCGCTCTTTTGAGGCAAACCAGTCATCGAGCCATTTTCGTACATTTTCGTAAGAACTGAAGTGCTGGTCAGAAAGTGCGTGTCCCATCGATGCAAATAAATAGTAATCGGACGGAGCCAAGTCTGGTGAGTACCGCGTGCAAAAGTATTTCCCAACTGAACGCTTCAATCGTTTCCTTGACCGGTTTTGCTGTATGTGATGGTGCATTATCACGAAGCAAAATTACTTTGTGTTGCCTTTTTTGGTATTCTGGTCGTTTTTCACGCAAAGCTTGATTCAAATCGATCATTTGTTGTCGGTAGCGCTCAGTATTAACGGTTTCGTCAGGTTTTAACAGCTCATAATAGATCACACCCTTCTGATCCCACCAAACACAGAGCATTGTCTTCCGTCCATAGCGATTTGGTCTTGTAGTCGATGTCGGTGGCTGGAGCTACCCACGATCTTTTACGCTTAAGATTCTCAAAATATATCCACTTTTCATCGCCAGTCACAATTCGGTGGAGAAATGACTTTCTTTTGTATCTGGCGAGCAGCATTTCGCAAGTGGTTTTTCAATTTTCCTGCTGTCTTTCATTCAGTTCATGTGGAACCCATTTTCCCACCTTCTGGATCTTTCCCACGGCTTTCAAACGTATAGAGGCGGCTTCTCGTGTCACGTTTAATTGTTCAGCGAGTTGCTGTTGCGTTTGAGCGTCATCCTCATCCAACAAAGCTTGCAATTCGCTGTGTTGAAACTTTTTCGGTGGTCTTCCACGTTCTTCGTTCCTCGCGTCAAAATTGCCACTTCTGAATTTTTTAAACCACTCAAAGCACTGTGATTTACCAAGAGCATGCTCACCGTAAGCCGTGCTGAGTAAAACAATAATAAAACAATCTTTGTTTCACTGTCAATGGATTTAATAGATTTTTTAGCATGAAACACTATACGATCGTTTGGATATATGAAATATATTGCGTGAAATGTTTTGATGTTGTTTCAACAATAAGTAACTTTTAAGAAGCGATTAATCCAATATATCAATAAAATCAACAGAAAATGTTCTGCCGGTAACGAAAAAATATATTATTGATTACAGATGGCACTGGTATATGCCTGATCGTTGCGTGGTCGCCGCCTATAAGCAGCACCCGTACCCACAGGTCATCTAACTGGCGCCGCCTATAAGCGGCACCCGAAGCGAAAGGGTTAAACCTGCTTACTCGCGAAAATCCATAAGTGCATGTCGAAAACTGCCCTATGAGTAGAGAGGAATTTCATTGTTGCGCGATTTTGTCATTCATATATTTGTCTATCTTGAATAGAAAAGGAGATATGAACTTTTCCGTAAAACCGTACAATTAAATAGATTCTTGCAGCGTAGAAGTCAATAGATTCTTGTATATGTTAGTGTGTAATCAAACCTAACTTCAATGTTAGATACATAGGTTCTTGTATATGCTAAATTACAACCAAACAGAACAGATCCCTAATTTTATAGGTTTTTGTATATCCTAATTTTGATTGAACTCAGTACTTGACCGCATGGTGCAGCACTAGTCCCGAGACAACCAGGTCCGTAAACTCTCCAGGTCCGGAACACTCTCATTTCCCATCTATCCTTAAGTAGTGCGTGTATGAAACCAGAAAACAACTATTTGCAAAAGGAGACTCGAGTAGTGTCGATGCAAGAGAAGCACGTGAGTACAAAACTGAACTCGCATTTTATTCCTTGAGATGCTCCTCAAAACTTTTCCGAGCTGCTACAACTATAGTAGTAAGCGTAACATGTTAAACTGTTGCCATTTTCAATATTCTCGCGAGTGTGGATCCTGAGTTAAGAAACAAAAAGACGTATTTTTAGTGAACTGTATCTCTTATCTTGATGCTTTGAAAAAAAGGTGCATTACATACTTGTAATACCGATACTACCGGTTGGTTCATTTTCATTATTTAATACAAACAACTTTATTGTTTTTCATAAGAATTATTTTTCTTCGAAAAACTATCACATTCTGTAATATTTATAAAATTTTCGATTTTTCTTTCATGTATTCGCATACTAGCTTAAATAAGATTTTCACTTAGACTGAATTTGGCAATCAGTAGTTAAATTTAAATGAAAAATATGATATGCAATTAAGTTTCTTTCATAATGTAAAATATTATATGATATTTTACATACATATGTTTTCATATTTTACATACAGCGAGAAACAAAATTACTCGTACAGAATATATGAAAAATATAAAAATATAAAAATAATATATTATAAAAATAAAAAGATCAATATTTTCTATGTTAAATATATTCACATATTGTCAATAATGTTAATGTACATGTATATTATACATTCGCCCATGAATCGCGCACTGGTTCTACGTTGTACCTCTGAATTGTTGGCAAACAGTAATTAGTACCAATAACTGATAACCTTAACCGTATCTTGCAAGCGTCCTTTGGATTCACACGTGGTAAGATGTGTGGTTATGTACAATAGAAGGTATAATTTTATGCCTACGATATGTATTATATTTCAGTTGATAATAATAAGTTGATAATAAGAGTAAGTGCTAAGAGATGAATTATAAAGTTAATTTGTTACATTTTGGTAGAAGAGAATGTACAAACACAAACAGATATAATATTTGATCGACGATTGATTTATTCAAGTATTTTATATATGTTTATACAACTATAGATTATTTATATTTGAGTTATATTAATGTGAAAAATGTATGTTTCATGTCATTTAATCTATACTAAAACGCCATATTAAAGATATAAATAATAGAGACCATAGATTTTAAATGCGTAATAAAAATATACGTGTGTGTAATATGTATCAAGGAATAATTTACATTCTTAATTTAATTACATTTTTCAATAACTGTATAAGTACATAGATCTGTACTTTTTTATATATGTGATATTAGTTCACAATTATCTAGAAATACCTACAACGAAAACTAAGCATCAATATATTTGTGACTATTCCTATGAGCTTCTGGTTAATTTTTTAATTTTCATAGTTCAGCTTGTGATGTGTTATAGGAAATTTTATTAATTTCTATCAATTTCTATCTTTAGTGACACAAAGCAATAGATTTCAAAAGTTTATTTTGCAATACATGTGATATATTTTCTTTCACCTTCTGTTTTTATTAAAACTTACATATTCCTTTTGCCATACTTCATTATGTTATTAAATATAGATTTGGGGTTGATATTTAATTGATTCACACAGATTCAGTTTTTGCTTTCTATATTTCACCTCCTCGTACAAAACATCTGAACACGCCGGATACACTTAGATAATTAGCACGTGGTCGACTCCTAAGACAAAAAAGCGTCGTTAGAAGTCGTACCAACTTAGCTTGTAGGAACTGGCCATCATACCAACTTAACGTTTCTCAACATATAGTACTTTCCTATAACCTCTTTTAGCATTTTTTTACTTGCTACTCTTTTACTTTTCTCTATCAATATTCTATATTTTTCTTTCTCTTTCCGATATTCTTTCCTGCATTGTTTCCCCTTTTTCCTTTGTTTCAGCTTTGTCTTGTCAACTTGTTTCTTCCTTCTTTTACATTCTATATTTCACCATTTTTCTACTTTTGGTTCTTCTTCTTTTTCGTAATCAAAGCTTTTCCTTTATCTTTAGTTTAAAGCGAAAACGTCGAAACATCAACAGCTCACAGAAGGAACAATGTATTTAAAGACTAAACATAATCAAATACGACTACATTTATCATTAATTTAAATGACTTTTATTATTAACTAGAAATTTAAACTAAACTTACATTACTATAGTTATTAAAATGAAACTTAGATCAAAACAAACGTTAATGTTTGCATGTTGGAGTAATGCGTGATAGTGTACAAGATTATGGAAGAGAAGTTCGTAATGAAGTACGAAGGCAAGATTTTAGATTTTTTAAATACGCAGCGGTCTAAACAGTCAGGATATTCGATTGTCTCGCCAACCGCCGAAATTTGCCGAAATCGATCGATGTGCGGTGAAATACTCAAGGTCGTTAGAAAACTAGATGCGGCGCTTAGACGGTTTTTAAAAGCCTATTGAACGGCTTTTGCCGTTGTACGCATTTTCTTTTACTTTTCTCCACTCAAACTTAAACTTTCTTGTTTTTAATTCTTTCTATACCTATCTATGTCTTTGCTTCATCGAGCTAAGTTTTCTATCTCTTTACTCATCTTTATTCGGAACGTATTGTCGAGGGGTCGACGATACACCAAGGAAAGAGTTTAGATTAAACGAAGAATAATCACGACATGCATTGTAACAATGTTAAACTTTATTAAAACAAAAATTCAACGAAGAGACAATACACGGCACGAAACTTAGTCTAGTGTTGTGATTGTGATAAGCCGAGCGTGATTATGAGTTCTGGTACGATCTGCATCACGAACACGTACTTGATGCAGATTAATAGCTTAAGCGTGGCGTCGTTCCTTGGGGACTGACGGTGAACTTCTTGTTTAGGTGGTGTCAGTCTCTTGGGACTAACAGTGAACTTTTCGTTTGGGCGGCATCGGTCCGTGAGACTGGCAGTATCAAGGTTAAAAAGTGAATGTTATAATTTTAATGTATGAGGTGATATTAAGTGTTAGTTTATTAAAGAGACGAGTGGTAAAAATGTAATAGTCAGTGTATATTAAAAACACTTTAAATATAAGTACAGAGATAGTGTATGTCGGTCATAACCGTCGCTCATTCAATTCTACCGTAAAAATCGCTATGATAATTCGCTATGATGATCGCCATACTGATTCTTTCTAAAGACTTCTTGTAATGAGAACTCATGTGCCGCTACATGTAGTTTATTAAAACATTCCAAGTAAAGATTTGGTTTCGCTTTACAGGAATTACAAAAAGTGACGACCTGTTTGGTTAACTTTCTAGCTGTATTGCGCCCGAATGTTCTCTTGGATTTGCGTTATAGCATTCAGAACAGTATTTTCGGACTTTATTCTATCGACTTCTTCTAACGACCCGGATTAGTATTTCTTTATCTGAATGCCCTGAGAGTGCATCTGCCCATTATTTGCGAAATGTCGTAATTGACATTTTTCTTCTTGTTACGTTTTGGAACATGAACAAGGCATTTATACCAGCGATATTTAAAAAAAGCTTGAAAGCTAACTTTCTATGCCATTTTACTGTCTTTCTCAACGGGTTGCAATACGCACTCATTTGATCAGAAAGATCAACAGTGGTTTTTCCTGTATTGTATTCAACGACATTTTTGGTTTGCAATATAATGGGCGTATTAACGTCCGCCACAACAAAACGCCATTTGAATTCCCGTCGAAGAGACAGGTTCAGGGACACCGGGATGGTACCATAAGTCGCAATATGTGTCCCGTTGGCCGCGAACAGATCGTAATCGTCGCACACTGCGTTCATGGACGACTGCTTGCGTTTCCCTAGTTCCAATTACAGGGGGAACGGCAGTTATTTGCGCGGTTACGGAAAGTCCTGTCGTAGTAGTATAGCCCGGACTGCTGCTCTCTTTCTCTGGAACACGATCGTGATTGGCAACGACTGTCGAAGTTCATCGCGCTAATTTGCACTTCCAATTGACCTACCCTATGGTGCATCGTGTCCGAGGCGCAGTTCGGTTGTTCGCTGGCCGCTGCGATTAGTCCAACTTCCAGGCATATTTTGTGAATCCTGTCTGTTGAGGTTATTTAATGTATAAACAGAGAAACTCGTGGATAAGGTAGAAAATATATTTTAATATAGAAGTGTAATTATAAGTAGGAATACAATTTGTGCTGGTCCAGATCCACGCGCTAGCAGTGTTACCCTATAACTGAAAACCCTGAAGCCAACGTTGCCTGTCTACTGTTTATGGTCTGCCTTTGTCGCAGTCTTTTGTCTATACGCTGTCAATGGTTTCAGTGCTTGAGAAAACTAAAAAGACCAGATGTAGAATTTTCTTAGAAGTGGTGACCACTTCAACACTGTCTATCATCTCGATTAGGGCGTTTGCATCCGTTTTCCTCGTGGCGGCCAAGACCTGTTGCGTATTCGCTGGAAGATGGTTTTTCCAGAACGTCAGAACGAAGTCATCCGAGATGTTGAAGTGGCCAGCTTCTTCAAGTTCCTGTAGAACTAGGACGGCATCCTATCTCCAATTTCTTGGCCCTCGAGCAACTTCCGTACTCTTATGTTGTCTGAATCTCTTGATAAGTTCTTGAGCCTCTCGTATCTTAACGTCGCCGGCGGGTCGAGCACTATATCCTCGACTTGTTCTAAATATTGTTCCCGGTGGTTCGCTATGATGGCGTTAAATTTCAATTTGTCACTCGTGATGCGCGTAACTTCTAACTACCCTTCCAATATGACAAATCACAGCATTATTCTTTGAGACCATAGTGTCTACGGTGTCCGTAGCGTTCGTTGCTCGCACTTCTCCGTTGGCATTCGGTAACAATTTGTCGGCATTTGTCGGACACTCGTGATCTACAGAGACGACGTTTATGTGGCACGAAAACACGTTCACCTCTCTCGTTCACCGTTCATCACGCGATGTTGATACTGTTCTGATACTCGCTCGATACAATCTCGATAATGATTGAACTAGCCGTACGACTACCGTCCCAACCTCTCCCTCGTTTCCATTTATATAGGGTGCCGAGGTCCTCGGAAGTCCGGATTTTCCGTTAGATAAATAACCGCTTTTTTCGTTACGTCACTACCCGCTTTCTCCGTAATTTTTAAGAGCGCACAATGACGTCCGCGGCCGAGCTCGTCCTTATCTGGATCGCTAGTTCTTCGGGCACGTCCGGGGTTGTAATTGCGATCCTCCTCTTCTTACCCCTGGACGTCGTCGAAGCCAGCGATCGATCGAGGCGACCGACTCCTCGTCGTCGGACCTCGCTCGCGTCCGCAGTTTTCCTGCCGTCGGTGACATGGCATCGTCTACCATGGCCGGAGCGAGAAAAACGCTCTCCGACCTGTCCGCGGTTCTCAGCGAACCTCTAGTCGTCCTTCTTGGAGATTCCTCCGTAACCTCCATCCTACTGTTTTCCGCCTCGCCAGGCGCAGAAACACGCCCGGGGGCCTAGCGGTCCACCCTCGAACGGCCGTGGTCGTGAGATGACGACGCAGTGGGGTCCACTTGACTACCCACGGCTGCGCCCGTACTGGGGTCTCCCTCCCCTGCACCGTAAACGTTATTCTTTTCTTTACCCAAATCCATTATTATTTTCTTTTGTTGCCGCCAAGTCGTCCTCGAAGTATCCATCCTGCTGCCACTCACTCTTTCGCATCCTACCCCGGTCAAGACCGGTGTAAAGTGACGGGGAGCCCCACTAGAAGGTGAGGTGAGTGGTCTTGGCAGATATGGGCCCGCCAACTTCTCCGAAATTCTCCGCACCGGATCAGCGAGTTGACGGGTACTAAAGGCATCGACCAGTCGCTACCCGACTATAGGAGAATATCAGCTCCATCGGGGTTTCCCAGGGCGTGGTCCTACGCCCTGAGAACCCATACCCCCTTCCTGCTCCATGACCTCTGCACGGATCCTCCTCCAACTAAGCGTATTAAAGGTGTTCTTTACATCCAGAGCGACCAAAACGCACACCAGCCCTCCGTTCCGACATAATTCCGCAATCCCGCACATTTTACCCAGCGCATTTAACGAGCCCCTGCGCCTCCTAAAACCATATTGCTCCTTACGGAAGAGATCCCTCTCTAGGTACCTTTCGATTAACATCTTGCACGTATGCTCCCCAGACCTTGCTCAGAGCCGGCAAAATGCTTATCGGTCTGTACTATGATTACAGCGGATCACTTGCTGGTTTTGGCAAAAGAACTACTATTGCCACCCTCCACACCGCCGGAATTCGTCCAGACCTATTTATACTATTAAAGAAGTCCAGGGTAGTTGTTCCGTGATGATCTTAATGATCTCCCCAGGAACTCCTTCCATACTTCCAATACTTCACTTCTCAATAGTCGTTTGCAGGTCCTCCTCGGTTATACGCAGATCTTGCTACTCTTCCTCTTGCGTCTACGGGCTCCGGGCCCTATGCTCTACGTCTTCCTGCTCCACTCGTCTGGTGACGAACAGATCTTCCAGAATTTTCGCAACTCTGTCCTTACGAAGATCATCCGACAGTATATTCCGAGTCATTTTAGCTCTTATAGCTCGATATGGCCCCAGGGATCCTGGTCTAGAGTTGCACAAAACTCCTTCAACCTTTTCTCCTTGCTGCGTTCGATCGCCCTTCTTAGCTTCCTCCTTACTTCCTTAAATACGGTTACCATCTGGCCAGCATTGCCCCTACTAGCTGCCACAGTCCACTGCGCTCTTCTTCTTAATCTCAGCGTTGCCCTTCTCAACCCAGACAACTCTTCGTTCCACCAATAATTAATGCTTCATTCGCCATAAAATCCAAATATTCATCAAACCTCCTCAGGAATTTTCCCGCGTCCACATTCTTCGTCAAATATCTAAAATATCCACGCGCTGGTTTCTTGCCATTACTCGCAAATTCGTGTAAAAGATATAAATGATCAGAGACAGAGTACCAGTCCATAACGGAACTCTTTTTCCATCTCTGCCTCATTCGTCTATTCACACTCAAAATATCTGGGAAGCTTGTACGCCCATTCCTAACAAAGGAATACTTTCCCCTCGTCCTAATCGGCATCAGCTCATTACTCGTTAACATATACAACAGGTATGCCCCACCTCTGTCCTCCTGCCACCCCAGGTCGTGGACTTGGCATTAGGATCGCCGGCCACTAACAGCGCCGGAGCTCTTCTTCTGCTATCTCTGATCATCACCTCCAGTTCCCCTATGTATCCGTCGAACTCCTGCTTATTAACATTGAGGGAACAATACCAACTGATACATATCATGTCCTCCACCTTGATGCCGACCCATCCCTCCTTGCTGACCAAAGTCTTATTCGCCGCATGCTTTCCATTGAAGAGGGTAACCCTTATTGATCCATCCCCGACCGTATCATTGTACCAGTATGGTAACTATCTATGAGGTTCGCAGATGAACACTACATCCACTCTATTTTTACACGCGTACTGTATTAATAAATCTTGCACCAGTCTGCGTCTATTCAAATTAATCTGAAAGGCAAGGAGGAAATTACTTGAACCACGGTCGACTACCTAAGGATGACTGAAAAACAGATGCGACGATTTGGATGGCTTGTCTTTAACATAGGCAAAACCCTAGAGATAAGCAAAGCGAACCGGCTGCTATTGAGAAAAAGTGGGTAACCGGTCGCCCGCTCAGATAATGCGTAGCAGGAAACTTTGTTGAATTCCGTAGACTTAGCGGAATTATCGTCATTAACGTACTTCAGTGCCCCATAACTAATTCCTGAGGTTTCATTCTAGAAAACTTTTTCTGCGATATAGTTCTATCCTTCTTCTACAACCTCCCCAATGTTGTCAGTCTTGTTGGCAGCGAAGTACTCAATCTGTCGCTTCATATCAGCGAGGAAAAGAGTCATTAGCTTTAGTGTTTCGTCATGGTCTTCTCTCGATTCTTCAGTCTCGATGTACGAGGTTCATCCCTGGTCTCAACATAGAGCAGATGAAATTTTCTTGACCTTTCTTCTCGAGCTTGCACAGTGCTCTACCAAACTGCTTCCGGTGAAAGAACTACTTCTCCAGTAGCACAATAGCTTTCGACCTAACCTTTTTAGTCAGACATTTTTACTTACTGATTTTCGCTTCCCGTGCACATCATTTCTCGTTTGCAGCAAGTTAACGCCCAAGAATATCCGGATCAAAGGATTAAATACATGTTAAACAGAGGTCTGTGACATACCCTACTCCCACTCAACGGCTTGCGGGCGTTGTATCTACGTGTTGTTCGTTCGACGTCTCGGGAGAGAGAAAACAAGGAGGAGGGATCGTTTAGTGATTGTAACGATCAATAGTGGCGCTACAGATCTATATGAGAGCGATCGAAACAGAATTCAATTAGCGGTTACGTCGTGACCCTCGCACAGCGCCACATTTAGCACGTACTAGACCAATTTTTGGTTACTTTCCCCTCAAGTCTTATAAGGAGTATACGATTATTAATTTTACTTCTTATGTATTCCTTAACATTTTTATAATAGTGAAAACAATATAATAATCAAGGAGAGGGTATATTGTTTAAGTTGTATTAGACATCAAAGCAATAAATTTCATTTTTAAAGAATTGATTTCACAAACACGTGGTTGAAGATTTACATACTAAACGATTCGCATGCTCTTATACAATATTTTTTAACGGTGTCAAAATTCAAATAAAAAAAAACTAATTTAAAACAAACATATTATTTTAAAAATTGTTATTATTGTTTACGTTACATATTTGCTTATAATCACAAAGGCATATTATAGTGAATTTTATTGAAACATGATAAACATAAATATGGTTTACCAGTACAACTATTGCAAAATATTGCAATTTTCGTGGTAAAACTCTTCACCATTTGTGGACCAAACATTTTTACGTTATTTTTAAAAAATTCTACAGCGCCTTCTTGTTGGATTAAAGTTAGCCTCCTTTTCTTTAATTTCATGGCGATTTCTCTTTGGTATTATGAGTAGAGTATCATTATTGCAGGACATCGGATATATAGCTAATTTTTTTCTAAATTCGAGGCTTGATGTTTTATTATATGTAAGATTATTCTATACAATCCATGCATTTGTAATAGCTGTGTTTAAGCAAATTTCAAATATAATTTTTTTGTACTACTTGGTCGATTTTCGTAAAGGACTGCACTAACACGTCATTCGATCGGAGACATCTACATAAGACTTTCCATTATTGTAATCTATGACAATTTTTGGTTTTATGTGATCTAATTCCTTTTCCGTACAAACGCAGATTCATCAGAATGCTTTGTTGATAATAAAAGAACATCACGCTTGCCTTTCCATTTTAATATAGTTAATCCATCTTTACTTTCTTTCGCAGTGTACTTATCTCGCTGTAATTTTTTGGGACCAGAGCTTTTGGAATTTGGCATTGGAATTTTTTATCTCATCGCTCCAATTAGATGAATATTTTCAATAATTAATTTTTTGGCCATTTCGATACTTGTGTGTCAATTATCGATACACAATTACCCTTACCAAATATATTTTAGCACAATGTCATAACTATCTTTGTAAGCGTCGTTTTTTCTGCATCTGCTTCTTTCCGCAATAAATTTGAAAATTGATTGTGTATTCCAGAGCCGCACATAATTTAAATATTAGTATGCCCTGTTTGTGTTGATTTTGCTTTATATATTGTCTGAGAATGATGCAACCTCGAAAGGGAATCAGAGATTATCCACACAAATAATTTCGCGTTTCGTAATGCTGGATCGTAATACTTCTGAAAATTTTCATTTAACATATTAATTATTACCCTAATTTTATACAGACGGTTGTTCACATTTTGATTTTCATTATCACAAAAATGTAATATTCGCAATAGGAGCTCGGAACGATTTCTTGACATTATTGAAGAGGGAAGACTTCGTACATAAGCTGGATTTTTGTACCAATATAGATGAATTTCAGGAAGCTAAATAGTTTGACTGCCACGTCGCATGGGACGTATATGCCCCACTATGCGACTAACGCGGTATGCATGATATTAAGATGTCGATATGTGACTCAAGAAAAAATTCTTTTTAATTCTTCGTTTGATAATGAAAATTCCAAATGAATGACTTGGACAGATAGTTCAGCGTGGAGCATATACGTTATATACGCGTATAGAAACAGGAGCACTGCAGAATTGACATTCGCACGTTGAAGCTATGCAAGAAGTACTTCCGCAATATAAATCTAATTTACACGCAATTCCTTAAATTATTTACAATTATGATCGCTCGCCGTGATAGAACAGCATTAATTTTCGTACAATAGACTAAACAGAAAATTTACATAATTGTTATATCTTTATATAAATGTGTCTCGTCGCATTCTTTGGATTCCGCAAGGCATTTTCGTTGGTGTCAACGGGAAGAAAACAGTTTGACGATCGGATGCTTGTACTCTAAATCGGCAGTCTTAACAGTAACCACCCGGATTACGTTATCCGCTCTGGGATGATATTTGATTATTCGCCCAAGTTCCCACTTGCACGGTGGTGCAAGGACGTTTCGCAGAAGAACGATACGACCAAGCTTATCAAGGTGATTCGCGATGCGTCATTTTGTGCGCTGTTGAAACGAGTAAATATAATCATTCAGCTACGTTTTCCAAATGTTTTCGTATAATTTTGTCAAGAGTTGCCAACTAGTTAAATTCGAATCGTGTACGTCGAGAAGAGTCGCTGACGGAACTGTAGTAATCGCCGTGCCGGTAAGAAAGTGACCCGACGTCAGCGCTGTATAATCGTCGATATTATCCGAAAAGGGGCCATCGGACGGGAATTCATGCATGTTTCGATCTGACACAAAACGGTGGTTAGCTGCTCAAAAGAGAGAGTGTGCGCGCCGATTACTCGTTTTAAATGGTACTTCGTGCTTCGAATTTCAGTTTCCTATAGTCCGCCGAAATGCGAAACTGAATAAAGTTGTGGAATAAAGTTTCATACTACTTGATCATTCGCGAGTTTACTGAACAGATTCGGGTCGCGTGGAAACTAGTTCCATTATCGCTACATATAGCGATCGGTAAACTGCGACGAGAGCTGAAACGGTCGTAGCACGCGAGAAACGCATACACGTTGTATAGGACCCCACCAACTTCATTGTGCACGGCGCGATTTGCTATGCATATAAAACGACGCGACATGCGATTTTGTCGATTTGTGTACGCGACCAGGGTTCATTCGGACAGGGGTAGGGCCCGCATAATCCGCGCCGCAATGTAAGAAAACTTTTTTTGCACGAGTAACGCGCACCAACGAATGATCTCCCACAATTCTCACGTAATTGTCACACGCATATCATGCAATTATATAAAACTTGACGAACGGAAAAACGTGCCCGTAGCAACCATAATTCTTGTCTTAAATTTGACAACATTAATTGAAGGCCTACATGTAGCAGCTTCATATGCAGATGGTTAATGTAAAGCGAAACTAGAGGATGCCACGCAAGTATCAAAGTATGTTTGGTTTCTTATAAAGCCGCCCTCCAACGCAAATCAGTCCTTTCGAATCGAGATACTGGTTTAGAGAAATTAATGGGCTTTGTCGCGGGAGAGAAAGTTTATCTCGCAGATGCTGCAATTCGACTGGTTGTCAGACTCGGACAATTCTCCGATTGACACTCTTTTGCCGATAAAGACAATTGGGATAGTTATGGGACAACTGAAGTTTTGTGATGAAACGCAACATATATGCAGTCACGCGAAGAAGCTTGGGCCAACTAGAGAATCCCTCAAATCCCACGGTTTTGGCGAACTTATCGTATTAAAAGCGACGGGTACATGTTCCTTCAAAGAAACCGCTGTCTCGAGCTGCAGTATCCCGCAAGGCCACGAAATCGATGACGGCTTGAGCCACCTAGGGCCGTTTCGCCATAATGAGTGACTCATAAAATGCGGGCCGTCCATTCCGCGAGAGGTACAGTCAGCGGGATTTTCCTCAAAGTGAATATGATGCCATTGACATTGTGGCATGTTTCCTGAATATCCACGGCGCGGTTTGCGACAAACGTTTTCTAGCGGAAAACGGGTTGACTTAACCATGTGAGTGTAATCGTGGAATGGGACCAACCATGCAACTCGCATTTGAAATCGCCGAAAAAAGCTCATATGGATGCCATCAAACGAGAAAGAAGTAAAACTGCACATAGTTAAAGTCACGGAATTGTTAATGATTTTAACGGAGCCACTTTAAACTTAGCAACGAGAAGACAGGCAACAATATTGCCGTTGTTGTAACGCGAAAGTAAACAACTGCCGTGCAGCTTTGTTTTAAGAATTTGCATGCCTTGTCCTGTCCATCAAGGTAGAACCATAGAACGAAGAGGAGGAAGTTGGCTACAATACGTTGTTCACGTATCGCGGAGCTCATTCGGGATAATATTGACCCGACCACATTTCTACAACCAGAGATGTTGCATCAGAATTTTCGACACGACAATAACAGGAGCAGTCCAGACCAGTGGATCAGAAAATATTACGATCGTCGAAAGAATCTCCTATTTGATTTTTGGAATGACGTTATTAATAACAATATCGAAATGAAGAGATCCCGTCTCGGGATTCCAATTTATATCGAGGACCTTCAAATTGTCGTCGGGTAACAACGCTTTACTGGCTACAAGACCGTGATCCGAGGGATCAATATCAGCAATTAATGCAGGGCAGTCCCTGGTCCATTTTCGCGATTTAAACATACCTTCTCTCAACAGAACAAGCACGTGATCACGAGTTTGACGTACTAACTGTGAATCGTCGACACCGAACGCGCAGTCATCCACGTAAATTTGATTGTGAAGAACTAGCGGATAGAGAATATTTGGACTTCATCTTTCGCGAGTTCTTGTAGGACACGCACTGCGAGATAAGGAATGCAAACAGTATCGTGCGTAACGGTCAAACGTCAATAGTGTCGCAATGGTTTCGATGGAGAGGATCGCCACAGAATCTATTGATAATCAGCATCCTTGAAATCTATAAAAGTCTATCGGTATATCTTCGCAATGTGTGCGATAAAGTATCGACAACGTTAACATCGAAGAATTACTACGGCTAAGTCTGTTTGCAAATTGGAGCCGATCAATACTTATTGATTTATTGCTCCTCGTTTTAGAAGAAGCGTTGAAAACTACTCAAAGACGCGATGTTCACGAATGGCTGCGTAATGCAGTATGTACACGGTTTGAAGTAAAGCAGCTGGTGAAGAATCTTTTACTTCAACCATATAGCAAGTGCTCGCATAAGAATGCAGAATATTCCGCTGAATGCTCAGCATTTCGTTGTAAACGATTTTCCTGTCGTAGAAACATGTTCGTCGCCGCGGAAAGTGAAGACCCAATATCAATGGGAGATCCCTCAATGAAGGGTAGCCGATCGATATATTGTCTATTTGCAGCACGAGTGTGCGTGCGTTGAAAATATTCCTCGCATTGTTATTCGGCAGGAGAGAGACATGTGCTGGACGGCAACTCCTCAACTTCCCAAAATCGTCGAAGTTCGGCATCTAAACTTAATGAGACGTTGCAATGGACGCTTATGATAGAAGCGAAAGTACCAGACCCTGACGATGGAACGGAAACGAAAAGAGAGTTTCCGAGAGTTTATTACAACGACTCCCGCGTCTCAGTATGTATCACTGGAATTGATAATGACGTGGTCTCTTGTCGCTCATCAACTACGTTTACTACCGTTTCGTGTAAAACTGAGTCTGTACACTCCATAACTGTTTACTTTTAAACGACGAGCATTGTATGATAATGTGATTCGCTTTATATCGTTCACTCGGCCTCTTTGCGACCGCGGCATCGTGTAACGACACCGTGGCACGAAAATGACTTGATTGGTTGCAGACAATTCCCCGATCCGAGATGCTGATACTGACGCAGACGGCGAGATTCATTATAACGCGCTTATTCGAAATTGTAAAAACGTATCTACATCACTAAATTTCAGACAAACTCGTACTATTACATAGTTTCAACACCGAAGTTTTATGCAATGCAGAGTCTAGTCTTTTTGCTGCGAAGAAAACAAGCATGTCATCCCACGTGTCAACGTGACGTTCGATATTGTTTAAGGTGTTAGACGACACACTGACTTCGTCGTGATAGCTTCGAAGTTGATCGGCCGATTCAGAACGAAGTTGTGGAAAATCATACAGAATATGTAATGCGTTGTCACTAACAGCTGCGTAATTTTCGTAACCAAAAGATCCCACGCGAAATTAAATCCCGTATCGGTTATCGCGATGTTCGTTACGAGGTCACTAGCCTCGCCTGGTAAGCAGGGCAACAAAGGCTAAAAGCGAGATACGTTGGGCAGGCCTTGGCGAGCGATGATCTTGGCTGAAAAGCAATCTCGGAAGCTTTTCCATTTACTGATGGGTCCAGAGAATTGCGGAACACGAATCGTAAATAGTCGATCCAAAACGTCACCGGGTTGCGAAACATCCTGTCGGTGGGGGAAAGAGTTTCTACCACGAAATCCGATGTATCCAGGTAAATCTTGTGTAAGGCCAAGAAGCCATTCTTCGTGAAGCAATCCAAGCTGGTACGTTTAACTTCCATAGCAGTAGCAATGATTTTCTTGTGCAAAATTTTTAATTAATTTTTTTTAATAAAATTTTTAATTAATAAACGATAGATTGGTAGAATTAAAAAAACACGTTGGTAGATGATAGATGCTAACTGACTGTTAGACGAATTAAAAAGAGAATCTGACTAGTCGGTATATTGTAAACGGAAAATTAGGGAGTCTCTACAAGGTTTGTTTTCTAGAAGACTCGCAAAGTAAGAATTGTGATTTGTTTAAATACAACCGTCTTAACTCTTTTAATTTTTGTTATAGCGAGTCAGCATAAATATTAATCGATATCTGCTATTCCGTTACGAATTTGCAAAAAAAAGCTTTTGCTCTATATCAATTTGGAGCCGAGATCATTTTTTTGTTTAAAAATCACTATAGTTCTAATTTTTAACATTAAGATCTGAAAATATCGCGGAATGTGGAGCGTCGATCGAACTAACTGTGCCTAAGTATTTGAATCAATCGTTTCAGAAAGTATGCTTTAGTAGAGGTTACAGATTTCTACAAAACTCGCGTTGTGAACTTAGTGTTAGGTTATAAACTTTTATACAATCGAGATAGCATGCAGGTGCGGAGTAAAAATAATGGCAGCATGTAACAACTCGACTGCGAACACGTCTAAAATTAAATTTAATCGCGTACGCGATTATCCCTATTATTTTGGACGTGTGCAACGGCGATCGCCATTGTCCAAATACAGTGTGGACCAAGTCATTCGCAAACGCGATTGTGTCCACGTTCTTCATCGGGTCCAGTGCCTTCAGGATCCCATCGTAGACCAAGTTCCACAACAGCGGGTCCAGAACTGACCCCTGAGGCGCCCCCGCATATACGCTCCTCCTGACAACTTCACCCCGGCAGTGGGCAACTATTCTCCTATCCGAAAGATAGTCGTCTTAAAATTCGCAGCAGCTGGCCCGGTAAACGACTTTCTTCAGCCTCCACGAGAATCCTCTTCCAACTCAATGTGTTGAAGGCATTCCTGATGTCCAAGGCGACTGGAACACAGACCAGTCCCCTCCTCCGGCATAGATCCGCAATCCCGCAAACTCTGTTCAACGCGTCGATCGTACTCCTGCGTCTTGTAAAGCCATATTGTTCCCGCTATGGAAGGGGTCCCTCCCTTGGCACCTTTCTATTTGGATCTTGCATGTATGCTCCCAGACCTTGCTCATGGCCGGCAGTATACTCATCGGCCTATACGAAGATGACAACAGCGGGTCCCTTGCCGGTTTTGGCAAAAGAACCATCCCCGCCACCTTCCACGCCGCCCGGATCCGTCCAGCCCTATATGTGCTGTTAAAAAGGTCCAGGAGCCGCCCAGGCCGTTGATCCGCTACCATCTTGACGACCTGTCTCGGTACCCTTTCCATACCCGCAGCTTTTTTCGGGTTACATTTCTCCAATGCCGGCCGCAGGTCATCCTCCGTTACGCACTCCTCCTCTTGCGTCTGCAGGATGCGAGAACCATGACCATCCTCCGTCTGCTCCGTTCGACTGGTGACAAAAAGGTCATCGAGAATCCTTGCAACCTTGTCCCTACTAAGACTCTCCGGTGGGCTGTTACTTGTCATTTTTGCTCTTATTACACGGTACGGCCTCCTCCAGGGATCCCGTTCCAGAGTTGCACAGAACTCCCTCCACTTCTCGTCCTTGCTGCTCCCGATCGCTCTTTTTAACTTCCTCCTGACCTCCTTAAATTCGTCTACCAGGCCAGCGTTGGCTCTACCAGCTGCCCCTGCCCGCTGAGCTTTTCTTCTCCATCTCAGAGTTGCCCTTCTCAGCTCGGACAACTCATCGTTCCACCAATAGTTTCTATTTCTTCTCCCACGCGGCAGTAGAATCCTCTTCAGTTCGTCGGCACACGTATGTTCCAGTCGTTCCTGGAATTGGTCGCCGTGTGTCGCGTCGTCATTGTCCATAAAATTGAGATATTCGTTCAATCTACTCAGGAATTTACCCTCGTCAACGTTCTTAGTCGAATATCTAAAATTGATACTACCACCAGTCTGCCTCTTCCTATTATTTAAAAACACATGTAATAAATAGCTATGATCAGAGGCAGAGTACCAATTCATAACAGCACTCTTCTTCCAATTCTGCCTCATTCGTCTGCTCACACTCAAAATGTCCGACAAGCTTGTTCTTCCATTCCTTACAAAGGAGTATGCTTCCGTCGTCGTGATCGGCATCAATTCGTTCTTCGTGATAGCTTCAAGTAGATACGTCCCCCTCGCCTCCGTCCTCCTTCCTCCCCAGGTAGTGGACTTTGCATTGAAGTCGCCAGCCACTAACATCGCCTGGACTCTTCTCCTGCCCTCCTTTATGGCCTCCTCCAGTTCTGCTATGTAGCCGTCGAACTCCTGCCTGTTCACATTAGGAGAACAATATCCACTGATACACATAGTGTCCTCGACCCTGATGCCAACCACTCCTCTCTTGCTGATCAGCGGCTCACTAGACGCTTGTCGTCCATTAAAAAGAGTGACCCATAGCGATGCATCCCGGACCGTATCATTGTACTAATACGATAACTGTTAATACGTCTCGGATACAATCACTATGTCCACCCTGTTTTCGCACGCATATTGTGCTAAAAGATCCTGCGCTAGCCTGCATCTATTCAGGTTAATCTGCAGGACTTTTATCCTCTTCGTCTCCTAGTCTCCACCCTGACCATCGGGTAGACCAGCGAGTCCGTAACGTGCCTAAAAGTTGCACCTTCCTTCCTGGAGCACATCGCACATCTCGGCTCCTTTCTGCACTCCTTCATTGTGTGTTCTCCGCTCCCACACCTCCTGCATAGCTTCCTACCAGGACATACCACGGTGCATCTCGCCGCCGTATGCCCTAGTATATGGCATCTATAGCAGCTCCGCACATCCGGCAGGATCCTGGCCGATGCTGTAGTCAGGCCAGTCCTAAATCTCCCTAACCCCTCCTCTCTGGGAATCGCATTGGTTGGTAGCACCACCACCGCCATTTGCGTTCCCCAGAGCGCCATCCTCATTGACTTAGTTCCGATGCTATCGCCCACGGACCTCCCCCACTCCCTTTTCAGGCCCACCACCATTTCCTCCTTGGTGGTGAGGGGATCGATATTTTTGATCTGCATCGTTGTTCTGTTCACCAATGCCGACACTTCCATTTTATCGCTCAAGGCGGCCTTGAGGTTTTCCGCCACTTCGCCCACAGCCACCTTCCTGTCAAATTCAATGAGGATGTGAACAGCCCTGGTCTTCCTCATGCCGATCGCCCCTACGATCTTTTCCCTGACCGTCATTATTTTTCTGTAAATCTCCATCCAATCCCGACCTTCTTCCACCTTGATCAGGATTACCCCCTTTCTTCTCCTTTCAGTTGCTATACCTCTACTGCTACCTCTCTCTCCCTGTTCGTTACCACGAACACCTGAGGAAGGCGGCTCCTGAGGTCTTCCCTCTCCCTCTTTCTTCTGTCTACTGTCTGGCAGCCGTCCGAGATTTCACTCCTCTGCCTATCCGAATATTCATAGGCTTGCGACCGACCACACATCTCGGCTCCCCTTTCCTCGGCCTCTTCACTACCGCGGCTGCCTTTTTTCCTTCACCAGGGGACACGAACTTCCTTTTGGGATATTCGGATATTAGCCTTTAGTCCACATCATCTCTTCTCTCACTACAAGTCAAACTTCTCTTCTCTATTTTTCCGCCCGGCCCCTTCCACTTTTACCCGGCCAGGCTTTGTCCTCCTCCTTCTCTCTGTCTGACCAACGCATTGGTTCAAGGACGTCGCAATACCCTCAATCAATCTGCCTACCTTCTTTATACCTTGATTCTTTTCCCTGTCCACATTCAATCTCCTCGCCAGTGCTTTCAGCATCTGGACAGCCCCACCAAGGCTTGGGTTAAACATCTCATCTCGCCGACCGTCATCTTGACTTCTTCATCTTTCCCAGCCTCGCTGATGTAATCGTCGGTTTCCTCCTTAGCACTGTCCTCCGCTTCACTGCCCACCGGCAGCATTTTCCCATATCTAGCTAGGATACTCCTCTCCATCGCTCTCCTAGCAAACTGTCTCTCTCCTTTTCCACTCTTTTCTACCGGCGTACTCTGGTCGCTAACCCCAAAGGATATTTCACCCCCTTTTGATTCTTCACCAATCTCCGCCTCCCTTTTCTCCCCGCTATTGAGCTCCTCTAAAGCCTCCTACTCGGCTTAAAAGGGCTTAACCATTCTCCCTCCTTTCTTCCTTTCATTTCAGTAAGTACCGTAATCGTTACATCCTTCAATTTGATATCTGAGGTAGCTTTAGGCTTCTCCCTCATCGTATCTTTCTTCGGTCCACTCGAGCCATCATCTTCGCCCAACTGGCTCCTCCTATCCTTCATCTCCATCCTCTTCTCCCAAGTTGCCTTTACCGCACGAGAGGGTGCCTTGAGATCAACACCCCCCCCCCCCCCCCCCCCGCCATTCTTCCAGTCACTAGATGACCGTCGAGCCTGGAAAGCCACTCGGAGCACCGATGGGATCTGGAGGCTCCGAACCCCCCTGTGTCGTAATTTTATTCGCCTTTTTTAACTTGTTCATAATTTTTAAAAATGTTTTTCGTAGTCCATAAACATAGCCGGGTGTCATAAAATCTGCCAATTCACCGTCCGAACGTGAGATAATCGTAGTCCTTATACATGCCAACTTCGTCATCAAAAATCCATAGCAATCCTATTCACTTTTGCATTTGCTTCATGCACTGATTCAACTAACACTACCTTTGAAACCCCTTTCACTAATGTCATAATCATTGTCTCACTATTAATATAAATTATGCTATCACTACAATACTATCAATTTTATCTTAATATATATTGTATATGCATATATATCAGTCATTCATAATTGTTCTATAATGTATTTGTCTACATATTCATACTTACTTATACTTACTTATGTTTATGCACTTATTAATAATTCATGTACTAGTATATTTATTTATGAACTCATGTTTATATGTTTATATGTTTATGTGCCCTTATGTGGTTATGTGCGTGCCTTACATATATTACTATATTATTTTATTCGCTTTACACGCCCATTTAATTCTTATTTTATATACGTGCACATATACCAACCTATTTATTAATTTTTCGAAAAATATACGAAATTTATTATGTTGATTTCGGCTCTATATACTGTATGTTCATGGTGGTTAAAAACGTCACTACAAGTTTCAACTCTCGTATGTCTATAGTTCATGGTTCTACCGATCCGCTGCCGACAAGATGGCGGTCGCCGAGAACCAAACTCACGTGCGTAAATTCAAATAATCATATGTATCACGTACTCACGATTACGTCGATCGTAGTGCTCAATTGTTGTCCATCGTCCTAATCACCTCCACTCGCACCACATGGGCCCCTTCTCTCGACCATTTCATCGTTACACTACGTATGCACATCTCCATTGCACGTACGAAGCACTTATACCTCTAACCTCACTAAGGTATCTATACACTTATTAATTTAAAACTAATTGAAAATTCTTACCATTCGTATGCTTATAAGATGCATCGTCTATACAGTCTATTAATTATTAATTACTAACTACCTCCTTCTACAACTTGCAAAATATAACCTGTGAGCAATTTAGATATACAATATAATATATATATGTCGAGTTTATATTGGAATTTTGGGCGATTGACGAATCTTCACTCGAATTGGCCATCGTTGTTATGTATTCTAGCTGATCTTTATTGGTACAGATGTGATTATTACAGAAGCTAGCAAGTAAAAGTGGCGATCGGATAATCGAAATGTCGATGACAATGAATTAAGGTTCGATAACGAATCCGCAGTCAGCGGGATGCCGAATGCGATGTGATACACGATGCTAGTGTGACTCAACGTACAAGTAGAACTTATCTGAATGAACTGAATCGCAGTCCAAATGGAACTGCCCTTATATACTCCTCTCCGTACCTCTCGGTTCAATCTTTGTTTTTAAGGACAGCTATATAATTACTCCGCAGGTCACACTGTCAGGTACACGTCCCTCCCGTGGCTGTGAAAAAAGTGTCGATCTCAAAACAGGAGATCGAGCTCTTTATTTCCACACACTTATACAATGATTGATAGTAAACTTTTTATGATGTTCGAGGTTCACAACGATAGACTTTTAAAGTTTTGGGTAGTTTTGAATTATGCAGACTGCAGACCGGCAGACTAGCTCGAGTGATTTCGAAAAGAGTATTTATATTCTTTTATTTGTTGGAGTGGGAGAAAGACTTTGATCGTACGGATGTATCATATGCTTGGATGTTACTCTGGACTTTGGTTGTAGGGATGTATCGTGTTTAGAGTGACTGCCAGCGTTCGGCTCGAGACGTTGACGTGTGCGAACGTGTTTGTGGCGCGCTCCCGAAATTAGCAATTATTGAGAATTAAGAGTGACGTGTGAGTACGTAATAGTAGCATAAGTGTAAAGACTACTATTATTAATGTGTTAAAACAGTGAAATGAAAGGGAGTGGATGGTAGATATAAGATAAATAAGTAATATACGATGCCGTTATGACAGGAGGGACAATTTGAGATAAATATATTACATAACTAACAATAGACTGTTTAGTGGACAGTAAGTTGACAGTGGCATATGCTCGTGATGTGGAGGAGACAACTAGTCGCGTATAACCACTAATAAATGGTGGAAATTAAAAAGTTTGAAGTTAGGTTATGGGCGGTTATGTATTTAGCGTAAACAAACGTTAATTTGGGAATCACTTGATAAAACGAACTTTTTGTGATTGCAAGGAGGCGGAACTGCCAGCGTATAGCTCGGTCCCGGCAGGTTGGCTTTCCAGCCGATTATTCCGGCACCGTCTCGGCACTCATTTGCATGAGTACCGCCTGTACTGACGGTCGCAGGTTTCCTCTCCGGCCCGTGCTTATCGTATTTTTCTTTTCCATGGTTCTTTGTCTATTGCTTCTGGTTCTTTCATGTTTGTTGTCCTATCTTGAGTCCTGTGTTGTTTGTTGTTCCGAGCTTTTCTTCGTGAAGTTTCTTCTATTAGTTATTGCCGTCTTCGTCGTTATTGTTGCTGTTATTGTTCTCTCTGTTGTCCAGTGTTGTAGCTTCTTCTTCTCTGTCCTGCTCGGATGCCCGTCGAGCCAGCCTTGGGCTTCGTCTTGGAGGCTGGCTTGTCTGCTCACTCGGTTGTGTCGATCTTCTCTCTGAAGGTCGCCCCTATTATAACGTACCCCCCATCTCTCGTAGGATTCTCCTTCTCTTCTGCTTCTTTGCCTGCAGAACGCTCCTTGTGAACTGACGGAAGTGGGAGTATATGTTCTTTCTTACGAACTTTGTTACGAAGATTAGGCAATCCTCTAGGATATGATGAGGGGTTTCTTCCTCGCCGCAGTCGCACGTGTCCATTTCACTCAGACGGAATGTCTTGAGTTTGCTGTTGAAATCCCCGTGGCCACTGATGAACTGTGTCCTGGCCTTCATCGTAGCCTGCCAGCGTTCTTGCCGCTTCTCAATGGCTTCTCTGACGATTGCTCTTTCGCTGTTTGCATCATCCTGTCCTGTTTTCTTCTTATAGATCCTCGCCCTGACTTCGATTAACAGGTCAATGGGAATGACCCCAGCGATGACCTGTAGTGCTTCTGTTGACGTACCTTCCTTGTCTATGAACCGATTGAGTCACGTGAGTTTCCCTCTTATTGCCGCATTTCGATCCTTTCGGAGCGTACGGATTTCCTCGGAAAAATGGATGTTCTGTAATAATTTTATTAGCTTATCGTGTGTTAGGTTCAATTCGGTTACGGTTAAGGGCGTCTCTCGGTTCTGTTTTTGTTTCCAACGGAGGCAACGAGCAATGATTCGTATCAACTTGGGCCACGATAAGTATCTTTGTAACAAGCTATAACCGGTAGGAGTTGTGGACAGACAAATCACCCTTTTTTGTTCCGGTAATTCGATTTGCGGCGTTAATGTCCATGTCGGCTAGCAGTCTTCAGACTGCTGGAGCAACTCAGGACCGTGCTTCCAAATGATCGGGCGTAGAAACTCTTCGGACGTTTGGCCTCGCGATATTGGATCCGCGGGGGTGGGAATATAGCGCCAATCGCGGATACTAGTTCTTGTTTGGATTTCGGAAGCTCTGTCAGCGACAAATGTTTTGAGCATATGAGGTGATGTGTTTATCTAGTAGAGCACAATGGTGAAATCGGTCTAATAGATAGTTCGAGTAATATTGTGTAATAGGGCCTGCTGTGCTATCGATACCAGGAACGTGAGGAGGAGTGCTCCGCTCAGCTCGAGCCGAGAAATGGTTTAGGATTTGAGCGAGGCGACTTTTGATTTTACGGTTAACAGTTGTATCCAGACGCGGCCGTTGGGGTTGGTGGTTCAGAGATAAACACAGGCTCCGTAAGCCTTCTCGCTAGCGTCACGGAAGCTATGCATTTCAATCTCCGTCGCGGATTTAATTATTGTTTTGCGTTTGAACCTTATGTTGTTTGACGGTGGTAACTGGGAGTATTACTTGTTCCATTCTGTATGCAAAACAATCGGAATTGATTCGTCCCAATCGATTTTGAATGACCATACTCATTGGAGCAGCATCTTGGTCCGAACGATTACCGACGCGAGCAAACCTAGCGGGTCGTAGATTTTGGCGATCTCCGAACTGATGATTCGTTTCGTGACTCGGGACGGGGTGGGTCTGACTTCGACCGAGTAAAGAATGGACCGTCGGATGAGTTTCAAAATATACCCAGTGTTTTCAATGTTTGCGAATCATCCAAGTGTTATTGGTGGTTTGTTTCCTCTGCGGAAAGTCCTTGTAATAATTCCTTGTCATTTGATGCCCATTTCCGGATGTTTAAATCCACTAGTTGAAGTACCTCGGCGAGTTCTGATCTAAGTGTAAGGGCTTCGTTCTTGGTCTCAGCATGAGAGCATCGTCGAAGTAGAAATCCCGCTGCAGTACTTACGCTACACGCGGAAATCGATGTCCCTCATCTTCTGCCAATTGCTTGAGGCACCGAATGGCTAGATACAGGGCTGCGGATAAACCGAACGTTACTGTGTTGAATTGATATGTTTCGGTTTCTCCACTCGCGCTACGCCATAATATCCTTAGACATTTTCGGTCCTCTGGTCGTACGAGGAATTGTCGGTACATCTTTTCAATATCGCCTGTGAGTACGTATTGGTGAGAGCGGAATCTCAGTAGAATATCGAACAGATCCTCCTGCAATTTTGGTCCTGTGTGCAAAGTATAGTTTAATGAAACTCCAGCGGTGCTTAACGCCGATCCGTCGAAAACTACCCGGAGTTTGGTGGTGTTGCTCGATTCCTTCATCAAGCCGTGGTGCGGTAAATAATACCGGTTGCTTGTGGATTGATCCGAGACAATCTTCGTCATGTGGCCCAAATCTAAATATTCTTGAATCACCGCACGATATGCGGTCTCGAGTTGTTTGTCGCGCTGGAATCGGCGATGAAGAGAGGCGAGTCTGTTCATTGCAACTGACTTAGACGATCCTAGAGAATGAAGCCTCTCGTTGAATGGTAGGACAACGATGTAGCGTCTTTCTCAGCCACGATCCTGAAGCGAAGGGTGAGACCGTCGGGAGAGCCGCCGAGGTACATTTCCTCAACTCCCGCTTGCGTGAGTCTCATCTGGGTCTGGGACTAAGAATGGTACCACGGGCGGTCGAGTGTTAGCCCTGAGAGTATAGCGAGCCCTCGACTCGGCCAATTATGGGTATGGACTCATGGTGGCAGTGGTTCTGACCAGATGCTGGCAAGAGGGCCGATTTAAGGGGGACTTGGCTCCCCCGAGTGGCCTTCGGCGGGTGAGCAGCGTCCCACCTGCTCCGGATACCGTCCCGAGAAGACGGTAGGGTTTGGAAAGGGCCCCGTTCGACCTGAGACGAGTGAAAGCCCCTGCAGGCCTAACTAATCGAGGTAACATACGTACTTGGTACCATGTGCGCTGGTTGGGCGTATCCCTACTCTGATGGCTTCTGGGGTTGCCCGGGTGCTGTATGGATTCTATTTCTGAGGAAAGTACCCGACACCAAGAATCCACACTACGTAGCGCCTTTCTCTGGTACGTTGGACATGATTTCGAAAGTGCTCCTCGCATTGTCGTTCTGATTCCAAAGGTGCGTAGTGGGCGGTCCCTCGTCGACTTCCCTAAACCGCACGAGGTCAGCTTATAGAGCCGTAGTGGATGCGTGGAAGGTGTTTGTCGCGGTTTGGGAAGTTGAACTCCCCCCGATTACCCAACCGAATCGCGTTTTCTGGAGACGCAGTTTAGACTCGTCTGGTTGCGTTAGACTAATTTGTCCGACACATATCGACGCAAGTGTTGAACCCGAGCTTAATAAAATATCGATCGGGGCTGGTAAGTGGAATCGTGGATCGACTAATATTAGATTCCAGGGTGTGCCAAGGATCGAGCGATCGATGGGTTGGCTTGGGATTAGGGTCGATATGATAGGTATGGCAAGGAACGTTAATGTTCGTTTGTATGTGTTGTCTGTCGAAGTAATAGTGGCCGTTACATATCGCTTTGAGATCGTCGTTAAAGTGTCCAAAGCTCGAATTAGGACCGAATATTTGTTTTGTCTTATTTCGAGCGAGTTTACTAATTGTTCCGACATTCCGGTGTCGAGTAGCGCTCGACATCGGATTGGTTGTTGCTTCTTGTTTGGCACGTTAATTTGAGCTGTTGTTATTAGGTCGTTGCATAATGAATTGTATACTGCTGGTTTAATATGTTCGGTCGTCAATGGAGTCGATTATCGGCGTCATTGTTTAGGTGCTCGTCTGTGATTGAGAGATGTGCTTGAAGACGATGCTTTTCGTGGAGTCTTTGATCTGTGCTTTGTTTTGTGCCTTCTTTGACGAGTAGGTGATGCATGAGATGATGAAGAGGGTGTAGTGGATCGGTTATTTGATGATGAGGATTCTGTACTAGATGATGAGGAGCGAGGCCCTGCATAATGTTTTACTTTATGTGACATCGTATGGTGTCGTTCTCCACACGCACGGCATGACTGGGCGCGACAATCTCGCGCGGTGTGTCCTGTCCGTAGGCAGTTGACGCATAAAGATTTTCTTTTGATCTCCTTAAAGGCGCTCGCGAAGGGATTTGATTTTGAATGTTTCACATCTCCAACTGGCGTGTGGTCCTTGGTAGGTGGCACATGTCGGCGTACTCTGTGTCGTGGTGAATACGTGGTGCGCGTTGACGTAAGTTGGATTGATCTGATGAGCCTCTTGGTTGTTTGACCTTGGTGATCGATCTGGTGCTTCTTGCCAATCGCTCAAGGAAATTGAATAGATGAATATATTGAGGCAATTCCTTATTGGTTAGAGTCATCTCCGACTGTTGCTGGATGCTCGCCGGTAGTTTCGATAGTAGAAGACTGTTGATCATAGCACTTGTATCGGGATAAGATTCTCCTAATTTGTTTAACACTAAAGCTACCAACACTTCGTGTATACCTATTCCTGCCCTGTGCGGTCAAAATGACCGGTGAGTAAAGAAGTAATAGTTTTTATAATTTAACTTAGATAATGGTTAATTTATAACTAAATGTATATAAAATAATGAACATTCATAAAATTTCGTCCAAATTTACTTTTGTTTAATCTACCAATCTGATTATGGAGGAAAATCCTTTACAAAGCAGTGCCCTGAATATAATTTCAATAACGAGTGTCGAATCGATTTCTACGTAGTGGAGGCACCAACTGGTAGATCAAGCCATCCGGGTGAGTCGTTTCCATTTTACCCCGATTTCGGAGCCGAGTGTTCGCTAATTAAAGAATCCGTAGTCTTGAGAATTTCTGGAAAAAGAACGATTGATATAGTAGTAATGCGAGGAATAAGAAATATTGGTACTAAACGTATCGCTCAAATCTTGTCCGTTGCAGGTGTTAGTGGTTAGAGATAAATTTTTCATGTCCTCGCTGATAGTTATTTAAAAATATGATATCGCGATTTCCCGTTCAATTTTAAGCCAAGGTTTTGATGTAATATTACACAAAATAGTCTCGCTATGTGTAAAACAAAAATAATTCATGCCTGTAATAAAACCGCTGAAAACGAGATCGATGTTAATGAAGTTGACAGTGAGGTGCGTGGTAGTGATAAAAGTTGATTAATCTTTCTTTTCGAAAATGCAGAGATTCATCCGTTACGGGTTTCCTACGTACTCGCGTAAATACAGGCCAGTTAAAAATACAATTAATTGATCCTAACATCACCGTACAAAGGAGTTCTAATAGACTTCGAAGAATAGTACGTGAGAGAATAAGCTAATTGATTAGAGCCAAAAATCATAAGGCCTAGTAATTCACCGTTTGCGAGCCCTATGTTACTTGTGAAGACGAACGATGGTTCAGATAGATGATTTGTAGATTTTCGAGAACTAAATAAAAATACGGTCGCGGATCGGTATCCTTTACCCCTTACTGCGGATCAAGTCGCGAGACTGCAAACGCGAGATGTTTTATTAGTCTGGACACGGCAAGCAGGTTTCTCCAAATCCCTATTCATCCCAATTCTAGGAAATATACAGCATTGGTTACCCTTGATGGGCAATTTGGACAATAAGTTGTTGTTTTCTTTAAATTCTCTTGTGCCTTTGTTCGATCCATTCGATGTCCTTTATTTGCTTAACATAAGTGCGTGCGCGTCTAATGTTTCTTCCGGAAATTTTCCGGACGGCGATACTATGCTGACTCCATCGAAAACGGGGATCCTTACATTTTCGGACAACCCTAATAATTTTGCAACTAATACTTGTCTAAATATTCTAATATTTATGTTCTTCCTTACTACAATTTTGTAAACCATCGAAGCGTTTACCACAGAAATCCTCAGAAGGAGTCGCAGGCCAAGTCTTCTGTACCATTTGATTCTTTTTCTAATTGTGGCGACGTAAGAAACTATTTGGTCGAAGTGATCTGTACCACACTTTCCTTCATTGTATTCAACAGCGACTGATGATTTTAATATTGCGAACAAACGAAATGAGAGATCATTCTTGAGATTCCCTTGAAAGCTCGTATGGCAGCCAACGAGCCATTCGTACGTTGTCGTCTATTTGGATTATGTCCTAATTATTACCGACTCGATAGATCAAGCTCTAAAAGGATTGCACACCGTACTAGAAACCCTCGTAAAAGCCGGATTCTCCTTTAACTTTTCAAAATGTTCTTTTCTAAAGACATCGGTACTCTATTTAGGATATGTAATTCACGACGGAGAAGTTTGTCCCAATCCGGGTAAAATGCACGCCTTGAGTTTTTTACCTGCGTCAACGACCGTCACACAGCTCAGGCAATTCATAGGTTTAGTCTCTTACTTCCGAAAATTTTCACGGGTGATGAAACCCTTGTATGCGCTTACTTCCGATAATAAAAACATGACTTGGACGGATAGGCATGGAAAAATAAAGCAAACGGTAATTTACGCCCTGACCGACGCACCGGTGTTAAAGGTATTTGACCCGAACTATCCGATAGAACTTCATACCGACGCTAGTTCGGATGGATATGAGGTTATTTTAATGCACAACATTGAAGGTAAAAATAGAGTAATAGAATATTACAGTATAAGAAGTAGCCTTGCAGAATCTAGGTATCATTCTTACGAACTAGAAACGTTAGCAGTTGTGAACGCCGTCATTAGCTACACGGACGAAAATTTCTTGCCGTTACCGATTGTAATTCTTTGAAGGCAATTCTTTGAAGGTAAGGTAAATTTAAATGCCAGGGTTTACAGGTGGTGGACTCACTTACACATTTTTACTTTTAACATTCTGTACCGGGAAGGTAAACGAATGACCCACGTAGATTTCTTCTCGCGAAATCCCGTAGACTTGGATCACCGTACGATCAACGAAGTCATAGAGAAGGAAATCAATCTAACCGAAATCTCCGAAGACTGGCTATTAGTGGAATAACGTCGCGACTCCCAAATTTCTGGGATCGTCAATAAATTACTGAACGAGGAGCTCACGGGAGATATCGCGAATACGTATGCATTACGGTCCGGTACCCTTCATCGTAAAATACAGAGAAAAGGCAGAACTCTCTGCTTGTTCATTGTCCCCAGAGGTTTTAGATGGCCCGTTAATTATTAACCATGTGCAATAGTCAATTATGCACTTAGGTTGGGATAAAACGCTTGAGAAACTGTGCGAGTATTACTGGTTCGATGGAATGGCGAAGTATGTTCGCAAATTCGTAGAGAACTGTCATGCTTGCCAAGTTTCGAAGGCTAGTTCAGGTAAAATACAAGCTGAATTACATCCTATACCTAAGACCAGCATACTTTGGCATACAGTTCACGTGGGCATAACGGGCAAACCAAGCGGTGAAAATGGTTTGAAAGAATATGTCATTGTTTTGGTTGACGTCTTCACTAAATTCGCATATCTGCATCATACTCGTAAAATAGATTCTCTTAGTACCGTTAAAGCGCTTAAGTATGCTATATTTTTATTCGGCAGTCCTTGCCGGATAATAGCGGGTCAAGAGAGGTGTCCTACGGGTAATGAATTCCAAGATTTCTGTCAAGCTAAACACTAAGCTCCACTTAATCTCAACCGGTGCGAGTAGAGCCAACGGACAGGTAGAGTGTATTATGAGTACGTTGAAAATTATGTTCACAATCATAGAAACGACCGGGCGATCGTGGCTACACGCGATTGGCAAAATACAGTTGGCTTCGAATTGCACCACCAACCGCGTGACTAAATCGAATCCATTGGAACTATTAATTGGTAGGACAGCAAACCGTAAGACAGCAGGCAATAGAGAATGTGGCGGCACTTGACAGTAAACTTCTCAATAGTTTACGTCGCGTGACGCACGACACAAAGACCCTATACCTGCGGACAAGATGATTGCCAGATGTCGATACATTCGTACGGAATATTTCCAGCTAGCCTAAGGACCGCTATAAATCTTAGGATTTATTTTAGCTAAGGTCCTCCAAAGAGACAAACAGTCTTTGTTTATCAGTCTCGAAGTCGACCACCTACCACGGGGACACACGAGAAATCTGCTATCTCTCACGTACGATGCTTCCCGCTAGCAACACCCTCTCAAGGGCAGCTAGCATCCTTTTCCAACGACCAACACGAATTAGCCAATAAACATTAACGTACATTTCCCTCACTTTCCGAACCAAAGCTTTTCTCAACGAATCCGATGCCTTCGTATCCTTAGACACATCCTAACGCAGTCTTCCTCCGCAGCAGCATCGCGACAAAAAAGTCAGTCTATTACCGCGAGTCAACATACCACGATCGTTATACTTACACGGTTCAAGTCGAATAATTATCTAAGCTCTCGACATCTCGCGCAATCATTGTCCGCACTCGTAGCACATCTCGAATCGTAGCCATCCAAGCTCTAACTTATAACCGCGCATCCGCGAACCGAATATAATCGCGAGTCCTGCGTCAAGTGTACTCATTGGCATTACAGTGAATAAACATTTATCGTTCAATAAATCTGAGTTTTCCTTCAGACCCTATCACGACATATCACCTCAAGAATATAGAAATTAGTGTCAGGTACGATAAAGATGGATTCGACAAAATCAAAGCTAAAGTAGTTAGGTTTAATCTCGGTGATTTTGTATTACGCAAAAACGAGGAAGGAAACCAAACGAGATTAGATCCGAAATTCAGGAGTCCATTCGAGATAGCAAAGATTTTGGAAGGAAATAGATATACTTTAAAAAACCTTAGACGGCAAAAGATCAAATAAGGAAAGACATGACAGACTGAGAAAAATGCCAGAAAGTGGCGCCCCTGCTGAGTTGGACGTCTGCGGTGATGACAACGATGGTGATAATAACGATGCAAGTTCACTGACCTCAGAGGATCATTAACACCACGTTGTGGTCGTAGTATATACCCACTGTGATGTATCATACATTTGTAATATACCCACAGTGACGTTTTGCGTATCTGCAATATATCCACTGTGATGTCTCATACGTCTGTAATATACCCACAGTGACGTTTTGCGTATCTGCAATATATCCACTGTGATGTCTCATACGTCTGTAATATACCCACAGTGACGTTTTGCGTATCTGCAATATATCCACTGTAATGTTTCATGTATCTGTAATATACCCACAGTGACGTTTTGCGTATCTGCAATATATCCACTGTGATGTTTCATATATCTGTAATATACCCACAGTGACGTTTTGCGTATCTGCAATATATCCACTGTGATGTTTCATGTATCTGTAATATACCCACAGTGACGTTTTGCGTATCTGCAATATATCCACTGTGATGTTTCATGTATCTGTAATATACTCACAGTGACGTTTTGCGTATCTGCAATATATCCACTGCGATGTTTCATATATCTGTAATATACCCACAGTGACGTTTTGCGTATCTGCAATATATCCACTGTGATGTTTCATGTATCTGTAATATACCCACAGTGACGTTTTGCGTATCTGCAATATATCCACTGTAATGTTTCATGCATCTGCAATATACCCACAGTGATACACTCAACGTAGCAATATGATCCAACAAACTGAGATTCATCAGTGTACGAAATCGAACATGATCTGTCGTGTCATTATGGCCTGACTGGTAACTTACAGAATGCAACTGGCACTTTGAAGACAAATTATAACGCTACTAATTTTAGTTCTCTTTATTTCGTTGCTTGTCAAACCTCCGAACAGAATTTTGTTGTCAAACTGGAACCTTGACTTATTTGGAACATTTAGTTGAACGGTAAATAATATCAGTTACATCGAGTCTAATGTTGGAAAAACGCAATATTTTAGTTACACACGAGGCCGTGTGATAGTCAGGATGGCCGTGTCGGAGATGAAAGAACACCGGAGCCTTTGGAATTTTGGATAATCCCGCAACATTGTAACCTAGAATTTATTATAGCTGTAATTGAACAATTGTAGTTATTCAATCCGATTGTAATTGTTCGAGAGTTGTGATAATGAGCTTGGGCTCGAGGCGACAGTCAGTCGCCGAACGTAGCCACGGTCATGGGATGAACGCTTTGTCTAACAAAGGCATGGAGTAATTCTATAGCTCTCCTTAAAAAAGGAAATAGTTGTAACACTGGACAGTAAACATTCCAACGGTCTCTGTCCCGTAGCTCGCCACACGCATACCCTATTCTTCGAGTAAGATGATTGCCAGATGTCGATGCGTCTCCGCAGTACATGTTCAGCTAGCCCGAGGGCCCGTTATAAATCTTAAGGTTTAGTTAACTAAAGTCCTTCAAACAGACAAACAGTCTTTGTCCCAATTACGGGAAAATAGGGGAGACATATTTTTCAACGAGCGGCGTCTCCCACTAGCAACTTTCTCTCGAGGGCGGCTAGCATCTTTTTCTAACCACCGATATGGAGATTGACCAATTAGCAGCAACGCCAATTTCCCTTACTTTCTGAACGAAGGCTTTTCTCGACGAATCCGACGATCTCGTGTCCTTAGACACACTCCATCATAGTTTTCCTCTGTAGCATCATCTGGACGGAAATTCATTCTTTCTTGCGATTTCATCGACGAAGAGAGTAACGCCTTACGATCAGTGAATATTACGCGTTTTATTAACAAAGAGTCCGACTTAGATTTTGTGAGCACGTTCATCTATCATCCCGTCGACCGCGGATTCGTTACTGAACCTAGGATCATTGTCATTAGTTTCTCGAGTACCTAACTACCACGGTTACTTGTCCGGTTCTATGATAATCGTATTTGCACTAGTCAATGTCTTTTCTATTGCATAACGACAACGTGTAATCCAAACGAAGATTCATTTCACGCCCCTAACCCTAATTCTAATGTAAACCCGATATATATATCTTACTCAACTTTGTTACGACCGTTCGCGGAGAGACGCGGTCGCTAGGAAAACGCGTCAGCGAGAGGCGTAAATTCTCGCTACGATTATGTTAATCGACGCCGCGAAATAGTCGTTCCCCTGTTTTGGTTAAGATAACAGAGGTGGTTTAATGAATGTAACACTGTATTAACAGGTTAACATAGAATGATATATTTTACAATAATATAATCAATATGTTACAGAAATTTGACTCGACTTTACGATATCTCTAGATAAATTCGTTTGCTCGTCAGATTTGTCGAAGTGTCACGTTTGACTCGTCAGAAGGAACTGCCCGCCCTTCGATTATTCCTTTGTCTCATTTGGAAGACGACCCCCACTATGCTCGGGTCACGCCACCGCTCGCGCCTATGATCACGTATGCCTCTTTTTGTGTGAAAAATGTAACGGTCAAAAATCGAAGTTTCTAGAGCTCGCTGCTTGGCGACAACTATGCTCTCGTCGATACATTGTATATGATCCGGCGGGCAGATAAGACGGTCTGCCTGCGACACTGTAGGACCGCGAGCGACGGTTAGAAAATACAGCCTGTGGTAAGCCTCGTGGCGTAACAAACTTTGTTGCATTTTTTACAAATTATCTTATTATCAATATTATAAATATTTTCCGCATCTTAAGCAAATTTTTGTAATTTTGTAATCTTTACAATTTTTTACTTGACAAGTTTTTTGTAGTAATGAATCTGAACTTGTTGATAGTTTTATTGCATGGCTTTTTTCCCGCGATTCTTTATGTAAAAGTAATGTATGCACTAGGTTTATAACAATTTTGTGAATTCTCTGTAAATTGGCCCCATACTATAGATACCATTGCAAATTTATTGGTTCGTAAACGTTGGATTCTTTCACTCTTCATATCAAATCGTATAAACCTCATAATTTCAGCAAAGTCATTCCTGCTCATTGTTTTTGAAAAAAATGCAAGTCTCCAAATTTTATTCCACAAATATGAGACATCTAAATTTTTTGCCTGATTTACACCGCGGGCACATAGCAGAGCAATAAATGCATCTTGTTTTGTTGCTTCTAGCTCCTTCTTAGTCCCCAATACTCTAAATACTTTTTCTTCCGTACATTTTATTATATAATCCCTTATACGGTGATCAATGATAAGATAAAATGCCGTCTTTACTTGTCCTTTCATTATATGCCGTTTAGCATATCCCTAAAAATATTATCAACTGATGTCCTACCAGGTTTGGGACTTGCATCTATTTCTTTCCAAACTATTCCATCGGGCCCAGTTGCACTCTCTGCTGCCAACGATAACACTGAACAGTCTTCTTCTATGTCTGTCATTTTTTTTTTATAATTTTTTTTAAATCTTGACATTTCTAAGGTAAATATTTATCACAAAATAATACCATGTACGGAATACAAAAATTATTGTCAAATTTGATATGCTTTATTTATCCTTTTATAACAACTTTACACAAAACACTCTGAGATGCTTTTTGTCTGCGTTTTAGAGATAACAAATTTAGATGTCAACTAATCGACTTAGGAACCGAGATGTATCATATTCTAGTCGAAAAGACAATAGCAGGTAAAAATATGATCTGTGACGGCGATATTTATACGAAAATATTGATGAGTATTGACCGTTCTCCACCAACGGTTACTCGAGGGTGGAGTTGGGAAAGATTTTCCCGTGTTTTATAGCAATGAGCAATAACCCTAAGAAACTTCTCGACTTTTAAAATGTTTGTAACAATAGACTGTAAAAAATGCTAAATTTTGTAGCGGTTCCTTAGGATTATTATAAACCTGAGTTGATATGTCTTGACTGCTGGTGGCTATCTTGCGTAACAGCGGCTGTAACAGCTGTTATTATTTGTTATTACTGATTTTGTTTGTCATCTGACCTTAAAATAGCCTTTTCTTTGTACTGATTGCATTTATTTTAAGAATAACTAACATATCTTGTTGGACGGTCAAAATGACCGCTCACGGTAGACAAGACAGAGTATAAATTTTTCTCAGAAAATAAAAGAGCAAACTAAAATTAATTACCGAAAATATACTGTATGCATGTTTTAGGAGAAGTCAGAAATTATAAAGCGATATCATAAAGTTTAAATATGGTTAAATTCGTGTAGAAGTCGCGAGATCGGTCAATTTGACCGCGCCGGTAGATTTAGTGTTAAGGAGGGGGGGGGGGGAGGGGCTACGATTAATTCGTACAAAAATAAGGCATGTTTTTGTGAATTATTTGTGATGACACAGTTAAAATCTCTTTATTAAGACCAATAGTACATTAAAGTATGACATTCGAAGAATATTGTATAAAATTTTCACGGAGAAATATTAAAAAATACGGCAATGGCAGCAATTATTCGGACGTGTCTCGGAAAAAAGTAGAATTGCTCATAACTTGGTGCTGGATCATCTGGAATCAAAAAATCAAAGTTCATTCGTTAATTTTTCACTTTTTTGGAACACTTTGAAGGGAAAATTAACCGCAAATTTTCGCAAAATCGGTTGTCTGGCAGGAGCTAAATACGCCATGTCATCATTAATTATAACATCAGCCAGCTTCTTCGGACATTCTTTAAACATATCCTGGCAACGTGCGTACAAATAACGTCACCTGAGATTCCTGTTATTTTCTTATTCTTAGTTCTATTATTATTTTGAGCTCTTTCCACATTTTTAACAGGGATCCTGCTTCCCTTTATGGCATTATCTCTCTTGTGTAGAGATATGCCGACAAATTTATCGAGTTTGGCCGCTAAAATATTTTGATCTTCCTTAAAATCATCCCACACCTTCTTTAATTCATTATATAATTTTTGTGTGGGAGGGGTGACTTCGGAAGTCTTTTCTATTGCAATTTTCAGACAACGTCGCCACTCATTAATCGATTCTTCATCTAGGAACTCAATAACACTCGTTTTTGGTGCATTGCCTGAAATAACGGGATCGCACTCTCCCTCTGTTTCCTGGGTAACCTCCTGAGAGCTTGTTTCCTCACCACCTGCTTTAATTGCCTGTCTCTTTTTCTTTATTTGTTCTATCGTTTTCGTAGTGAGGATTTTACTTATTTCCACATTGGGAAATTTATGGTTTTTGTAGATTTCATTAAGCTCTCTCAGGAAATTCACTTCCTCTACTTTCCAAAATCTTGTTGTTAAGGAAATATATATATGTCGGAGATGGAAGGACAGCGGGATTTTCCGTCGGGAATGCTGGGAAAATCCCCCATTATCATAGTCAAAATATGATATCGCGATTGATTGTGAAATTTCAAGTCAAGGTTTCGACGTCATATTACACAAAATAGCCTCGCTATGTGTAAGACAAATAATTAATACCTGTAATAAAACCGCCGAAGACGAGATCGATGTTAATGAAGTTGACAATGGCGTGCGTGGTAGAGATAAAAGTCGATTAATCTTTCTTTTAGAAGATTCAAAGATTTATTCGTTACGGGCTTCCTACGTACTCGCGTAAATACAGGACAGTTAGAATTACAATTAATTGATCCTAACATCGCCGTACAAAGAAGTCCTAATAGACTTCGCGAGGAAGAGCGCAGAACAGTACGTGAGAGAATAAGCGAATTAATTACAGCCAAAAATTATAAAGCCTAGTAATTCACCGTTCGCGAGCCCTATGTTACCCGTGAAGACGAACAATGGTTCAGGTAGATTGTGTTTAGACTTCCGAGCGCTAAATAAAGACACGGTCGCGGATCGGTATCCCTTACCCCTTATTGCTGATCAAATCGCGAGATTGCAAAACGGGAGATACTTTACCAGCCTAGACATGGCCAGCGGGTTTCACCGATTTCCCATTCATCCTAATTCGACAGAATACACAGTGTTCGTTAACCCCGACAGACAATGCGAATACATAAGGATGTCGTTTGGATTAGAAAAATGCATCCTCCGTTTTTCAGAGGGCCATTCTCACTGCCTTAGGCGACCTCGCGTATTCATACGTTGTTGTTTACTTGGATGACGTTCTAATTATTGCCGACTCGATAGATCAAGCTCCAAAAGGATTGCACACCGTATTAGATACCCTCGTAAAAGCCGGATTCTCCTTTAACTTTTCAAAACGTTCTTTTCTAAAGACATCGGTACTCTATTTGGGATATGTAATTCACAGCGGAGAAGTTCGTACCAGTCCGGGTAAAATACACGCCTTGAGTTCTTTACCTGCGTCAACGACCGTCACACAGCTCAGGCAATTCATAGGTTTAGTCTCTTACTTCCGAAAATTCGTCCCTAAATTCTCACAGATAATGAAACCCTTGTACGCACTTACTTCCGGTAATAAAAGCGTAGCTTGGACGGATAGACATGAAAAAATAAAGCAAAAGGTAATCTCCATCTTGACCGAAGCGCCGGTGTTAATGATATTCGACTCCAACTACCCGATAGAACTACATACCGACGCTAGTTCTGAGGGATATGGGCTATTTTAATGCATAAGGTTGAAGGTAAAAATAGGGTAGTGGAATATTACAGTAAAAGGACTAGCCCTGCGGAATCTAGATATCATTCCTATGAATTAGAAACATTAGCGGTTGTAAACGCCGTCAAACATTTCCGTCATTATCTACACGGACGAGAATTTCTCGTTGTCACTGATTGCAATTTCCTGAAGGCATCCAATAATAAAGTACATTTAAATGACAAGGTTTACAGGTGGTGGGCTTATCTGCAAACTTTTACCTTCGACATTATGTATCGGGAAGGCAAACGAATGGCTCATGTCGATTTCTTTTCGCGGAACCCCGTAGACTTGGATCGCCGTACGATCAACAAAATTGTAGGAAAAGAAATCAATCTGGCCGGAATCTCCGAAGATTGGCTATTAGCGGAACAACGTCGCGATCCCCAAATTACAGAAATCGTCAATAAGGTGCGGAACGATGAGCTTGCGGACGATATCGAACTACGATCCGGCACTCTGTACCGTAAGATACAAAGGAGAGGCAGAAGTCTCTGCTTGTCCATTGTCCCAAGAGGTTTTAGGTGGTCCGTGATTAAGCATGTACACCAGTCAATTATGCACTTGGGATGGGATAAAACACTCGAGAAACTGTACGAGTATTACTGGTTCGAAGGAATGGCGAAATATGTTCGCAAATTCGTAGAGAACTGCCACGCTTATCGAGTTTCGAAGGCCAGTTCAGACAAAATACAAGCTGAACTGCATCCCATACCCAAGACTAACATACCTTGGCATACAGTGCACATGGACATAACGGGCAAATTAAGCGGGAAGAGTGACTCGAAAGTGTACGTCATTGTTTTGGTTGACGCCTTCACCAAATTCATATACCTGCAGCATACCCGTAAAATAGATTCCAGTAGCACCATTAAAGCACTTAAGTCGGCTATATTTTTATTCGGCAGTCCCTGCCGTGTAATAGCGGACCAAGGAAGATGTTTTACGGGCAAAGAATTTCAAAGTTTTTGTCAAGATAGAAACATTAAACTTCACTTAATAGCAACCGGTGCTAGTAGGGCCAATGGACAAGTAGAGCGTATAATGGGCACGCTAAAAAGTATGTTTACAACGGTAGAGACGACTGGGAGGTCGTGGCAAGACGCGGTTGGAGAAATACAACTGGCTTTAAATTGCACCACCAACCGTGTGACTAAGTCGAGCTCGTTAGAACTACTGATCAGTAAAGCGGCAAGACCGTATGACTTGATACTACCCGATAATATAAAAGAAAAGGCAATAGACATCGCTGAAGTAAGAGAACAGGCCCTAAGGAATATAGAGACTAGTGCCAAATACGACAAGGGCAGATTTGACAAAGAGAAAGCTAGAATAGTTCGGTTTAATCTCGGTGACCTTGTGTTACGAAAAAACGAAGAGAGGAATCAGACGAAGTTAGATCCCAAGTTCAGGGGTCCATTTGTGATAGCAGAGATTTTAGAAGGGGATCGGTATACGTTAGAAACCTTAAACGGCAAAAGATCGTATAAAGACAGTCATGACAGACTAAGAAAAATGCCGGAAAGTAGCGTTCCTGCTGAGTTGGACGTCTGCGGTGATGACAACGACGGTGATAATAACGATGCAAGTACACGGACCTCAGAGGATCATTAACATCACGTTGTGGTCGTAGTAATATGTTCACTGTGACATCTTGCGCTTCCAGACTATGTCCAGTGTGCCAACCTGATTCCGACATATATATTACACTCTGAAGACCTCGATAACCTTCTTACACGCGCGCTTGTTGTCAAACAGACTATTCTAAATTCTTCTAACAGCTACCAACAGTCTTTTGTCTCAACTAAGTCCTGCACGTCCTCTGACGCTTACACACACATTCACATGTACGGTGCAAATGTATCATCTCATTTATACTGTACACTTAATTGTATTTACATGCTTGTCGAATTAAGTAACAGAAAATTTAACACTTATTGCTTTATTTACATTCCTCTTATTTTACATTCATCCATGACCTAAACCTTTTGAATTTTTCCCTACACAGTGCTTTCTAAAAATATCCGCAGTATTTTTGTCTGTATTTACTTTAATTATATTTATCTTATTTTCCTTTAAGCACTCGTGAACGTAGTGGTAGTGAACTTCAACGTGTTTAGAATTTCTTGTGAAATTTCCGTACTTTGCTATACTTATCACTCCAGAGTTATCCTCATAAATTTTTACAGGTTTATCGTCTAGATTTACATTGAAGACCTTCATAATTTCTCTAATAAACATTAATTCACTCACCGCTTCCGATAGGGCTACATACTCTGCATACGTCGAGGCTTTTGTCACACACCTTTGTTTTTTAGACTTCCAACTGATTACATTTCCATACAATCTAATTACATATCTAGAAGTAGATTTCCTATCTACATGATCTCCTGCCCAATCAGCGTCCACATAACGATCTATCGTTTCACATTTTTCATTCCTTTTATAATGTAACCTTAAATCTCTAGTCCGGTACAAATATTTCAATATTCGCAAAGCATATTTAAAATGTGTCTCGCTACAACAATCTTGAAGTCTACTTAGATAATTTACACTATAACTTATATCGGGTCTAATATTTGTACTAATATATAGCAATACACCAATTAAATTCTTGTATCCAATATTCTTTCAATTTATCTCAGCTTTTTCTATTTTTAAATTTGTCTCCATAGGTGTACAGTACAATTTGCTGTCTTGTAATTTATATTTCTTTGCTAATAATTCGTTGTATTTTGTTTGGCTTAGTGTCATTTCATTTTTGATATAATCATACTCTATATTTAATCCAAGATATTCTTTTACTTCACCTAAATCTTTCATTTTAAATTTATCAGTTAATAACTTCTTTATATTTTGTATCTCCTTTTTGTTTTTACTACAGATTAACAAATCATCTACATATATTAGCAAATAAACAACATTTTCTCCCTCTCCATGAGTATATAAGCACAATTCTACGTTATTCTTCTTAAAACCTAATCTCGTCACATACCTATCAAAACGCTCATACTAATCCCTCGGACTTTCTTTTAACCCATAAAGCGCTCTCGATATTTACAAACTCTATTCGTTTCGTCTGCATATTATATTCTTTGCAACATCGCTCTCTTTTCTCTTTTATTTGCAATGTCCCATTTTTAACGACTCTTTCCTTTCATTTTTTTATTTCTTTCTTTTCCTCGCTTCGTTCTACTTTTGTTACATTTTTCGCCCTTGTTCCTCGCAGATACTTCACCTTTCCTGCTTCTATCTTCGTCATTGCCCTTCTCCAATTTTCTATTCCTTTTCCTCTTCTTATAATTTTCTTCATTCTTACCATCTGCACTATTTTCACAACAAATCGCCTCCTCAAATGTACAAGGGATATCTACACTACAATAATTTGCGTGAATCTCACTGTTGTTTTCCTCTTCTGGATACCTTATTGGAGTTCTCTTATTACGTGTAGACCTCATAGGGATCTTTAAGATTTCAGAACTATTATCATTTTCATCTTCTATATTTTCTAACTCTTCCTTATTTATGCTGTCCAATAAATAATTACCTTTTCTATCATCGCTATCTGCATCGAATGAATTCTCCTCAAAACCGATACGTTTTGTGTCTGTTTCTACGACCTCTACATGTCTAGCTACTCTGCAACCTACTTCACTATATCCTAACAGAATTCCCATATCTGCCTTCTTATCCCATTTAGAAACTCTTTTTTGTTCTGGCCTTCCTACAAAAACTTTACTTCCATATAGATATAAATGTTCAACACTTGGTTTTCTCCAGAAGAATATTTCAAAAGGTGTCTTTCTCTCTACAGTGTTTGCTAGTATTCGATTTTTCAAGTACGCCGCTGTACATACTATTTCCGGCCAGTACTTTTTATGTACTTTCGCTTCCGTTAACAAGCAACGCGCCATGTCCATCACTGTTCTATTATATCTTTCCGCTGTTCCGTTTAATTCATGTACATAGGTAGGACAATTATTTATTATTATACCTTTATCTCTAACGAATTTATAAATTCGATTGTTTAGGTATTCCCTTCCATTATCGCATCTTAATATTTTTAACCTCTTGCCCGTTAAGTTCTCAACCTCATTTACAAACTGTACAAGAGAATCAAAGACCTCATCTTTTGATTTTATACAATAGATCCTAGCTATTTTACTATAATCGTCGATAAATGAAATAAAATATTTCTCTCCATTTATTCCGGTAGTCTTAAAGGGACCGCACACGTCCGTAAGAACAATTTCCATTATCTCCCTAGCCTTAGTTCGATTATTTTTGAAAGGTAAATTTCACTTTCTATACACATCTTACATTTCAAAAATTCCTTTCCAAATTTATTCGGTATACCTGTGTTACGACCTGTGTTCGCGGAGAGACGCGGTCGCTAGGAGAACGCGTCAGCGAGAGTTGTAAGTTTCCGCTACGATTATGTTAATCGACGCCGCGAAATAGTCGTTCCCCTGTTTCGGTTAGGATAACAGAGGTGGTTTAATGAATGTAACACTGTATTAACAGGTTAACATAGAACAATATATTTTACAATAATATGATGAAGATGTTACAGAAATTTGACTCGACTTTGATCTCTAGATAAATTCGTTTGCTCGTCAGATTTGTCGAAGTGTCACGTTTGACTTGTCAGAAGGAACTGCCCGCCCTTCGATTATTTTCGTCTTTTCTGGAAGGCGACCCCCACTACGTTCGGATCACGCCACATTCTTTTACGCGAGGTAAAATAACGGCCACGAGTCGACGTTTCTGGAGGTCGCCCTGCTTAATGAACCATGCGCTTGCCACTAAAATGTTTGTTTGCCGGGCAGCCGCGACGATCCGTCTGCGACGTTGTAGGACCGCGAGCGACGGTTAGAAAATACAGCCCGTGGTAAGCCTCGTGGCGTAACAACCTGTCACTAGCTGCTCTTTACCCAAAATATTTAAGTATTTAAAATGTACGTGTCCTAGCATCCTATGCCATCTTTCTTTTTTACTCATACGACTACGTTCGGCACTGTTTACTAAGTGCTCCTTCCCTTTCAATATACTTTTCATTTTATATGTTCTATTGTCTTTGACCGCTACAGCTGTAAGTTTATTGTTTTCATCTATTATTTTTGTAATATTTCCTTTTGAAATAACCATATTATTATTATCCGTTAACTTGCCTAAACTAATCAAGTTTGCGGACATTTCTTTCACATAAAAAACTTTATTCATATTTATTTTATTTCGCTTTCCAAATGCTTCAAAATAGCTTATAACATTTCCTACTTTTGTTGCCTTTATCGATCTATTAACGCCCAAATATATATTTACCGGTTCTTTAAGGTCGATAGATTTGTCAAAATAATTTACATCATTAATTATGTGATCGGTACAACCGCTATCTAGTAGCCACATAATTTCATTATAACTTATCTCGTTCATCTCGCTGCTGTGTGCTGCGTGCGCCGTTGCCATCCATGCGCCTGCTCCTGAATTGCCATACTCGCTCGTGCCGGTTGCTGATTGACAATGGAAGTTTCCACGTCCTCTGCTCGTATAGCCTTTGTTTCCTCTTCCTCTGCTGCTACCACGTGTTGACCCACGCCAATAACTGTTACTGCATCCCGCTTGGACGCCATTTTGACACTCTCTTGCAAAATGTCCCACTCTTCCACATTTGAAGCATCCTTCATTTTTTGCGGCAAAGGCATTAGTTTTCACTTCTCCTCGATTTGATTTATCTTTCTTTTTCGCTATTTCTATTTTATTCCTCACGTACGCCACCGTTTGATTCTCTTCCTTCACTGCATCTCTTATATACGCTATGTAGCTATACTCTTCGGGTAACACATTTAGCATGTAATTCAGCTTTTCCCTCTCACTCACTTGTGCGCTGGCACTTTTTAATTCATTTATTAATTTTTCAAAATCGCTAAAGAACGATGCTGAATCACTGTATTTATCGAGACTTATCCTCTCCAATCTCCTTCTGCACACGATCTGTAGTGCCGTCGACTCTCTTAAGTACATTTCGTCAAACTTTCTTATTATTTCATACGCTGTTTTTTCTTCACTAATATATTCTAATTGTCTATTTGAGATTGCACTATAAATTATATTTATCGCATTCAGATCCTTTTTGTCCCTACGTTCTTGATGGCAGGGTGCGCATGCCGTTCATGTATGGATAACCCTCTTTGGGTGCCGAAGCTCATGGGGCAGGCTTCGCATTTAAATAATCCATCTGTACTTGTGCTGGCGCCTTTATATTTCGGTAAATGGCACCTTGCTCCATGAAGCGTCGTCAACGATCTATTGCAATTTACATACCCCCATTGGATTTGGGTATGAGGTGGTATGGTGATAGGTGCGTAAGGAACTACTCTTGGTGTTTTTAACGAACAATAGTTTTATTAGAACTAATCAACAATCAGAGTTAACAATTAACAACTAACAATTACACTTAACAGACAACAGGTAACAACTAACAAATAACGATAGACACCGCGAGTTCGTTCGACGCGTTGCTATGCAAAAAGTCCCGTGAAGTTACACATTTAATGGCGCAAGACAGACTGACTCTGCTTTTGTTTCGGATCGCGCAGATTCTTCCCTTCGTAGCCCATCGATATCCCCCACTAGCGTGCATTCATTAGATGTGCCGCCAGTGCTGGCACGTGTATGCTCTTCCGAGAATTCGGCGGAAAGAGTGTGAAGATATCGATGGTACATTGGGCACGTCGGTGTTGCGCTTTGGCGGCGTCGCGCTTTGACTCCGGAGCCGTTGAAAAGTTCCGAGGCCCGTGCCGCCACAGTACCCCCTTACCAGTGATAACGCTATATAAATGAAAAATATATAAATGTTACAGGCAAGGGTGCACGTTCGCCGGCTCCTAACGCCTATCCGAGACCCGCCTGAAACCAATCAGGAAATCGAACTCTCCTGCCCGCGCGTGTGGTGTGATGAACTCTTGAGTCCCCTTCGCTTTGTTCGTTTCGGGCACCGGGCGGTATTGTTACATTGCGCTTTTCCATGCTATGGTGTTCAATATTATCGTTAAATAGAAATGCGGGTTTCAATCGGTCTATGGACACTATTACGTTTTTATTATTTATTTTAATAGTGAAGGTCTTTTTTCCTCGCTCTATAACCTGATACGGCCCGTCGTAGGGTGGTTGTAAGGGGTCTCCGATGGCGTCGCGACGCAGGAATACATAAGGCGATGTTTCGAGGTCGCGGAACACGAAGGTTCTCTTTTCGCCGTGTCGCGTAATTGGATGAGGCCTGATTTTTCCTATTCGGTCTTTTAGGCGACTTGCGAATTCCGAATTGGCCTGTTGTTTAGTCGGTATAAAAAATTCTGCCGGCAATCGTATGCCGGTGCCATAAACCATTTCGGCTGCCGTCGCGTTTAGGTCCTCTTTAATAGCTGTTCGTATGCCTAATAGAACTATCGGCAAGATATCCACCCAGTTGCTCGTATCGTGGCATTTGATTGCTGCTTTTAGTTGTCGGTGCAGGCGCTCTACCATCCCGTTGGACGCGGGGTGATAGGCTGTCGTGCGCAAATGTCTGATGCCGAGCAACCGGCATAGTTCGTTAAATAGGTTCGACTCGAACTGGCGTCCTTGATCCGTCGTTATTTTTAAAGGCACGCCGAAACGGGATATCCACGTGGAAAGGAGAGCCGAAGCGACGGTTGCCGCCTCCATGTCGGCGATGGGAATGGCTTCGGGCCAACGCGAAAAACGGTCGATACACGTTAGACAATATCGGTAGCCTTTTGAATATGGCATCACGATAATGTCTATGTGTAAGTGTTCGAAACGGCCCGCTAATTCTCCGAATGTTCCGACGGGTGAGGATACGTGCCTGGTGACTTTACATTGTTGACACGGGATACATTGTCGTGTCCAATTTCGGGAGTCCTTATTTATGGACGGCCAGACGAAACGCGTCGTCACCAGGTTTTGAGTGGCACGTATCCCTGGATGGGAAAGTCCATGGAGCGAATTAAATACGTCGCGCCGCAAGGATTTCGGTACGTACGGTCGTACAAAGTCACCCGATACGTCGCAATATATTTCTACGTCGTGATCGGGGAAACGTATTTTCTTTAACCGTAGCGCGGGTGTACCGGAGTTGACGATGTTGCTTAGTTCTTTGTCGGCTTCTTGCGCGGCGGCGAGAGCTCGATGGTCCACAGACTTTCCTATCGCTTCGATGCGTGACAGAGCGTCGGCAACATTATTGTCTAACCCCTTGATATATCTTATGTCGGTAGTGAATTGTCCGATGTAATCTAGTTGCCGGAATTGTCGCAGCGAACACTTATCAGGATCTTGGTTGAACGCATATGTAAGGGGTTTATGATCGGTGTAAATTGTAAAATTTCTCCCTTCAATGGCGTGTCGAAATCGCTTTACCGCAGTGTACATAGCGAGTAATTCGCGGTCGTACGCGCTGTACTTTCGCTGCGCGGAGTTCAACGGTTTGGTAAGGAAACCTAACGGCTGCCAAGAGTCGTTGACGCGTTGCTGGAGGACCGCTCCTATTGCATAGTCGGATGCGTCTACCGCGAGGCTAACAGGTGCGCCAGGTATCGGATGCGCTAACATCGTGGCGTTAGCGAGGGCGCGTTTCGACTCGCGGAAGCTGGCTTCGGATTGCTCTGTCCATTTGATGGGCGCGTTGCCCTTTTTTCCTCCTTTTAATAGGTCGTTTAGGGGTTGAAAAATTTTTGCGGCCCCCGGTATGAAACGTCGGTAGAAATTAATCATACCGAGGTACCTGCGTAGTGATTTAACGGTCCCGGGGAGCGGTACTTCTACAATAGCGTCAACGCGTTCGGCTAGCGGCTTTATCCCGTCGGCGTTTACGGTGTGTCCCAAGAACGTGATTTCGTTCACACCGAATTCGCACTTTACTGGGTTGATGACTACGCCATACTCGTTTAAGCGTTCAAACAAAATCCGAAGGTGTTCGCGATGTTGTTCTTCGGTTTCGGATGCGATTAAGAAATCGTCTATGTAAGCGAACACGAAGTCCAGACCACGGGTAATTTCGTCAACGAATCTTTGACACGTTTGCGCGGCGTTTCGAAGCCCAAACATCATGTTGGTTGCTTCGAAAAGTCCGAAAGGTGTCGTGATCGCGGTTTTCTTAACGTCTTCTGGCGCGATCGGGATTTGGTGGTAAGCGCGGACAAGGTCGATTTTTGAGTAGACACGCTTACCGTACAGATGTTGCGCGAAATCTTCGATATGTGGTGGGGAGTACCTGTCGGGTATGGTGCGAGCGTTCAACGCACGATAGTCGCCGCATGGTCGTAGACTTCCGTCCTTCTTTGGGACGACATGCAGGGGTGATGCCCATGGACTCTTCGATGGCCGCATCACTCCTTGCTCGATCATTGTTGCGAAATCCGCCTTGACTTGCTTGAGACGATCCGGTGCGAGACGTCGAGGTTTACTGTAGACGGGTGGCCCGGGTGTGGTTTCAATAGGGTGTACCACACTGTGTCGGATTTTCTCTCGTCCGAAGGCCGGTGGACGAGTTAGATCCGGAAACTCCGCCAAAAGTCGATGGTAGACCGATTCGCCGATTACGGTTTTGATGGATATTTCTTCCGTCGTGGCAGCATATCCCCTTGATGATAATTGGGTTGTCGTGTCGAGGAGTCGTTTGTTTCGCGGGTCCACGAGCAACCCATAATGGCTTAAAAAATCTACGCCTATGATAGGCGTTTGAACGTCAGCAATTACGAAGTTCCACTTGAAGGCTCGTCTTAGGGACAGGTTAAGGCCAATCGCAGTGGTACCATACGTTGCGATGCGCGTCCCGTTGGCCGCGAATAGTTCGTACGCGTTTTTCTTGACGTGCCTATGGATTTTACTGCGGGGGTATACGCTGATGTCGGCGCCGGTATCTACAAGGAAAGAGATCTTCGTTCCCTTGTCCGTAACGAAGATGCGGCGGGAACTCAGGCCGTCGTCGTCTGCCGCGTCTACGGACGGCTGGTCTCGTTTCCCGACTTCCACGTGCATGGGAAACGACAGCTCCTCGCGCGGTCTCCGAACTTTGCATGATAGAAACACAGACCGTCTTGCCGTGGCCGATCTCGCGAGCGCGAACGTCGGTGGTATCGCGAACGCGAGCGTGATCGTGATCGTGGTCGACGATGATTAATCATGCTCAACGCGTTCATCTGTGCCTGCAACTGTGATATTTGCTCGCTCAACACGTTGATTGCGGCTGCCATTGGTTCGTATACTCCAGCGTTTTGTGCTGGTGGGTCCATTACTGCCGTTACCCGGGCGGTGCGCCGAAAATCCTCCGAGAATTCTTCAGCGATCAGGTCCGCCTGCCGCAATAACCTTTCTGGGTCCGAATCGTCGACTGCCGCGAGGATACGCCTGATGCGGGCGGGTAATCGGTTCCTCCACAGCGTGAGGGTAAAATCATCGGGCGTGGAGGGGCTGGAGAGTTTTTTTAAGTGTTGGTAAAACTGGGATGGCTTTCTATCTCCCATCTCCTCGCTTTCCACCAACTTCTTTATCCGGGTCGCGTCCGTATCGGATAATTTGCGAATGAGCGCATGTTTTAATTTCTCGTAGCGTCCGATGTCTGGAGGGTTCGTCATTAGGTCTTCGACGTCCTGGAGCTGTTGATCGTTGAGGCATTTTGCCAGCGTCACGTACTTAATGGTGTCTTCCGTAATTCGCGCTGCCTCGAATTGTCTCTCCAGAAGGGCAAACCATGCCGCCGTGTTCGTGGGCAGCAGTGGAGACATGCTGATCACCTGGCTGGCTATGGTTCCCTGTGTATTACTTTCCATCGTCGCGGTGCACTCAAAATCGGTGGTTAAAAACGATAGCACTATCACGCTCACCTCTTTCACTAAATGTCACGTTAGATCACGTCGGTAGTCACCAATTTGAGGTGGTATGGTGATAGGTGCGTAAGGAACTACTCTTGGTGTTTTTAACGAACAATAGTTTTATTAGAACTAATCAACAATCAGAGTTAACAATTAACAACTAACAATTACACTTAACAGACAACAGGTAACAACTAACAAATAACGATAGACACCGCGAGTTCGTTCGACGCGTTGCTATGCAAAAAGTCCCGAGAAGTTACACATTTAATGGCGCAAGACAGACTGACTCTGCTTTTGTTTCGGATCGCGCAGATTCTTCCCTTCGTAGCCCATCGATATCCCCCACTAGCGTGCATTCATTAGATGTGCCGCCAGTGCTGGCACGTGTATGCTCTTCCGAGAATTCGGCTCTTCCTCGTTTTTAACTACGAGGTCCGGCTTATATTGATTACCCCCTACCTTAACAGTTGGCTCGACAAACACGTCATTCAATTCTCTGAATTTATTTGCCAGGAACATTTTTACTTCGTCATGCCTCTTGATTCTGAGGCCCTTAGTAAATTGGCATAACTCTAGGACATGTCCTAAGGTCTCTGGTTGGGCATGACATCTTCTGCAAGTTTCGTCTATGTCTTTCTCGTGGTTCTGGTGCCAAAGGTGTTAGTTTTTAGGCGCAAGGCATCTATGAAGCGGGATGGCTTTAACAATTTGTACTCCCTAAGCCACACGTTGTTCAATTTTTCTCTTGCGAAGTCAGCGACGCCCTGGCCCTGACTTCTTAAATTAGCCCATTCTTTGACGTGTTCTCCTTTCAATATCCTTTTTGCTTTCTCTATATCCTCCAAGCTGGCTGGCCAATTTATTCTCAAAGAATTAACCATCTTTTTCAATTTCATATCGACATCGTCGCCAATTAGACTGGCCGCTGCTGGGTCTCGTGAGGTCTTAATTTTCTTAGCGCTCCTAAGGGTACCGAGTTTCACTATGTGTTCAAACCTCGGTAGCCCCAATCCTCCACAATTCTTCGGAGCGTAGAAGAATCCGGTGGCAGTTGACGGCACTAACTGCAAAATAGCTTTCACCTCCTGTCTGACCTCGCTATCCATCATTTTTAATACGCCATCACCCGAGGGATTAAGTAATGTATTTGGTAAGTAATTCCATCTTCTGGCATGGTTTTAAGGAAAGTTTCCTTACTCTCCTCACCATGCTCAGAATCTCTGGCACTATAATGTCACAATGCCTTCTACGCCCCTACGGCCCTATTTTAGCACCCAAATACCTGAAGGCTTGGTCTGAGTCTACGCCTGGTATTCTTTCTTCGTCAACTTCTACAAGCGGGTCTTTAATAAACCAGATATCCTTTTCTGTTACCACCTGAAATGTTTGACTTTTTTGGGCAGATATTATCATGCCAAGCCTCGTCAAGTACTTGTAGAGCTCGTCCATCTGGCTCTGTGCCTCCCTCTCGTCTTCCCCGAGCAAGACAACATCGTCTGCGAAGGCCAGAACAGAAACTTTATTTCCATCATTTATATTTGTCGGAGACGAAAGGACGTCGGAGCCGCTCTTTGGAACGTCAGGATAACCCCCTAACATTGTAATCTAGAGACTAATATAGCTGTAATTAAACAATCGTAGTTATCCAAGCCGACTGTAATTGTCTGGGATTAGTGACAGTGAGCTTTGGCTCGGGGCGACAGCCTGTCGCCCAACGTAGCCGCGGTCAACGGGACAGGCGGTTCTTTTGACGTTTCTAACAGCAGGGTGCACATGCCGCTCGTGGGTGGACAGCCCTCTTTGCGTTCCAAAGCTCATGGGGCAGGCCTCACATTTGTAAGGGCCTTCAGGTCTTTGACTTGGGCCACTGCAATGAGGCAGCTGCCATCTGGCCCCATGAAGCTTCGGGGAGCCTTTTCCACAGTCTCGACATCTCCATTGGATGCGGGCTGTCGTATGATGTTCATCGAGGTGCCTGCCCAAGTCTGCCAGTGATAAAAAGAAAAGGTGGATTTCCCTTTCCAGACAGACAAGGCAGGCAGCCTGATTACCCACGAATGGTACCATAATATCAAAAATCATGTCCATGGACAAAGCCGGGTCGTCAACAATAGTCCCCTCCAAAGCGGAAGAATCCGCCAGGGCGCCTCCGGGACCGAGAGACGCCGCGTCCGAGGCTTCATTTCTTTTATTGAATTCACAATTATTGTTGTGTAATACTTTTGTCACTCCAAATATCGATCATCTCATAACCTTTGCAAGCCAAGTTGTACCAAAAGAACATCGAAGGAACGAGTTCCTTACTGGGGAATTGTTCCCTTATTTTACGGTGATGGATCACCGTTATATCGGCTAGCCGATTGATGATATTTGTCTTTCGCTCCTTCGTCGCTGCACTCCGTTTAGCCATACTCGTCGCATCCGGGGGATAATACACCCCACGCTGATGCGAACGAGTATGTTACCGCCGGTACCACGAGGAGGCAGGAGTGCGACTTGAGCAGACGGGATCGAAGGCCCCCTGCCCCCGAGCATCCATAACCCACCGAGGCTCACGACACCCCGTTATTAAGCGGCATGTAGCTGCAACCTGTGGAACTTCAAAAGAGGCTCCATATTTCCGAGGTACCCCCTCGTAGGGAATTAAAATTAAAATTATAAATTATTGACAAAAGTCAATTTTAATTAATAATTATTTAATAAGTTCATATGTACAATTTTATATTATAAATAAATAAATAAATAGATTAAAATATTAAGCATCTAAAAATATACTACCCATCTCTATGGAGCTCATTAAAACATTCATAACTATAGCTTTTATTTCATTTTTATTTAATCCCAGTTCTTGTAGTATTTCTTTTGTTTTTCTGGGGATGGCTCCTCTACTGCCGAGCACAACTGGCAATATTGCACCTTCCCCCTGGCCATAAGTAGATTTTAAGAAACTCAGGCATGGCCGGTATTTGTCGACCTTTTCTTTGTAAGCTCTTTGGAGGTAATCTCTGTTCTCATAGCAGACTGCGACGTCGACTATGAGAATCCCTTCCTCGTTTTTAACGATGAGGTCCGGCTTATATTGATTACCTCTTACGTTTATAATAGGCTCGACAAACACCTCATTTAATTCCCTGAGTTTGCTTGCCAGGAACGTTTTAACTTCGTCGTGCCTCTTAATTCTGAGGCCCCTAGTGAATTGGCATAACCCTAGGACATGTCCTAAGGTCTCCGGTTGGGGATGGCACCTTCTGCACGTTACATCTAGGTTTCTTTTTTTAACTGCCCTGTGCATCACATCCACGCCGAATGACGGCGCCGAGCATGTCTTATTCGCGTGCCCTAAATGGATTGACAGAAGAACCGAGTTGAAGAACTTCCTGGGTGTCAGGATAAGCGTGGACAACTTGGTGGACACCGTAGTCACCAAGGATAAATACTGGAGGAAGTTCAGAAAGTTCTGTAAGGGCATAATGAGCTATAGAAGGGATATGGAGAAGGCGATGGAGTCAGCGAATAGGAGGAGCGGCATCAGTACGCGACGATAATATGCGGCGACAAGGTTGAGGACAACCCTGATGAATACTCTGCTGGGGTTGTCCGTGTCTAACAAATCAGAGGAAAGAGGAGGAGTTTTTAGTGGGTATGGCGATGTCACCTGACCGAGTCTCACATAACCTGGTGACGCTGGTCACTGGGTATGGGTAAATGCATTTTCCCCTCCTCGCGCAAAAAAAAGGTCCTTTTTAGTTCGTGCCAAAGTGGTTTTGGTGCCAAAGGTGTTAGTCCGGAATCGCAAGGCATCGATAAACCTTTTTTTGGGGAGTTATGTAGGACTCGGCAGATGACGTCGCCCTACCCACTAAAAACCGCTCCTCATGTCCTATTATTTCGGTACTGGAGGTTCCAATCCGATACGGTCATTCGACATTACTTCGGGTTGGCCTCTACAAGCGCGTACCCTCTTCATCCTTCTCTCCTCTAGTCATTCAGCCATCCTTCCATCTTCCACTCTTCTCATCCTCTCCATCTCCCTTCCCTTCCTTAGCCGACAACGCATCGCCTTTGTACATAGAAGGCTAAACTTCCTCCATAGGCCCTCCTCCGCGGCAATTTTTTCCACAACCCGATTCTCGATCGCAAAGTCCTCGCCGATCTCGGCCTCCAACTCAGCCCTCTCTACCGCCCATCTGGGGCACCAGAACAGGACGTGCTCCGTATCATCTAACTCCGCTCCGCAATCCCAACAACTGGTGTGACTCTCCTTACCGATCCTATGTCGGTACCAATTAAAAATTCCGTGTCCTGTGAGTATCTGCATCGTCTCGTAGTTGATGCTCCTTCTCTCGTTATAAAACACCAACAGGTTCCCAATGAGCTTCCTTGTCCAGTTGTAGGGATTGTGGAGTAGCTACTCCAGCCCCCACTTCACTTACACTTGCGTCTCCAATTCCTTCATCTCCTCCATCCAAATGGAAGCCGCCTCCTCCGGGTTCTGGTTATACATCTTCTTCACTTCATACTGCATCCACCGCAGCCAGGCCTTGATATGGATCGGCATGGTCCCCGTAATCACACACAATGCCCCATGCGCGACCATGCGGTAGGCAGTGGACGTGCGGATCAACGCCGCCCTTTGCGCCCTCCTTACAATCTTCTTCCTCGTCAAGGATGTGGCCCATAGTGGAGCACCATAGAGCACCACGGACTCCCAGACACAGTAGTACAATCTTCTGACTGCGTCTTTTGGTCTGTTCACGTTCGGCAGGAGACACCGTATGGCTCCCAGAAACCTGTCTGCCTTCTCCACTGCTGCTTCAAGGTGGGGGGGGAGAATCCCCCAGCACTGTCCAGCATCACTCCTAGGTACTTCACTACCCTGCTAGTAGAGATGCCCCCCCCCATCCCCCACGTCAAAGCTAAAATCCATTGGGATCCTCTTCCTCGTCAGAAGGATCACCTCCGTCTTCTCCCCGGCTAAGTGAAGTCCCGCTTCACTACACCAACTGGTGGCCACGTCGATAACCGCCCGAATCTTCGCCTCCATCACCCTAGCTCCCTGACCTTGAGAAGCACCGCCAGATCGTCCGCGAAAGCTACCACCTCCGCTTCCTTATCCCGATCCAGCATCTCCAGCACCCCGTCGTACACGAGATTCCACAGGAGCGGTCCTAAAACCGACCCCTGCGGTACTCCCGCATAAACGTTCCTCCTTACGACACCATCCCAGGCATAAAGTAGTATTCTCCTCTCGGCCAGGTAATCCTGCATAATCCCCAATAGCCGTCCTGGCAGCCGCCTCCTTACAAGCTCTTCCTTCATCTTCCTCCAACTCAACGTGTTGAAGGCGTTTTTCACGTCAAGGGCGACCATTACATACACCAGGCGCTTCCTCCTACACTCTTCCACCACTGCAACCGTCCTGTTCAAGGCCTCGATGGTTCCTCTTTTCCTCCTGAACCCATACTGGTCTTTCTGGAAGGGATCCCGTCCGATGCTCCTTTCCATGAGCATCTTAATCGTGTGCTCCCAGACTTTGCTCAACGGCGGCAGTATACTAATCGGCCTATACGCCGAAGATGTCGTCATATCGCAGCCAGGTTTAGGTATCAACACAACCCTAGCCTCCTTCCACACTGCCGGTATCCTTCCTCTCCTATTAATGCCATTGAGCACATCCAGGAGCACCCCCGGTCTTCTCGCTGCTAACACTCTTATCACCTCGCCAGGGATCCCTTCCACTCCAACGGCCTTCTTCGGGTTGCATCTCCCGACAGCTATCATCATTTCTCCTCCCGTTATCTCCAACTCTTCATCCCCGCCGTCGGGCGATGCAATCGGTGTATCTCCTACAAACTCTTCCTGACCATGCGGTCGCAATGTGGGCCTGATGACGAAGAGGTCGTCCGGGATCCCCGCCACTCTTTCCTTTTCAAGGGGCTCATCTGGTGTAAGCTGCATCAATTTCTTCCTGATCACACGATACGGCCTGCCCCACGGATCCTGATCCAATGTGGCGCAGAACCCCTTTCAGCTCTCCTCCTTACTTTGTTCAATCGCCCTCTTCAAACGCCTTCTCGACTCCTTAGACTCGGCTACCAGAACCGCCGCCTCCTTCTTACGGGCCGCCACCGCTCGCTGAGCTCTTCTTCTCGCTTTGTGACTCGCCTTCCTCAGCTCAGCGATCTCCTCGTTCCACCAATAATTCATTCTTCTTCTTCCTAGTGCCGGGTACCTGTTTTTCAATTCTGCGGCACACGTGCGCTCCAAACTCTTCTGTAATCGCTCCCCACATGCCGCTTCGTCATAATTACAAACCTCGTCGTTGTAAAACTCGTCAAATCTTTCCAGAAATTTGTCCGCCTCCATGTTCTTTGTCACGAATTTGTACGCCCCACCAACCACCCGCTTAACACTACTCGCAAACACGTGCATTATATAAAAATGGTCAGAGGCTGAGTACCAATCCAGAACGGTGCTCTTCCTCCAACCCAGCACCATCCGTCTACTAATACACAATATATCCGGGAAACTAGTCCTTCCATTTCTCAGAAAGGAGTAGTTTCCCGTCGTCCTAACCGGCAGTAACTCTCTTCTTGTGATCACGTCCAGCAGACATGTTCCCCTCCATTCCGTCCTATTGCTCGGCAAGACCGATGTACCCCATACTCTCGCCTTGGCGTTAAAATCACCGGCAACCATCCTCCCCTCCTTCAGAACACAATCCAATTCCGCCAAGGAGGCATCAAATCCATGCCTAGTCGTGTTTGGGGAACAATACCCACTGACGCAAAACACATCACCGACCCTAACGCCTACAATCCCAGTCTTACGGACCAGGGTCTCGCTGATCGCGTGTCTGCCGTTAAGCAGGATGACCCATATGGATGCATCCTCGCCCTCGTCATTAAACCACCACGACAATTGCCTATAGGGCTCAGAGATGACCACAATGTCCACCTTGCTCTGACACACATACTGCATCATCAGGTCTTGCGCAAACCTGCACCTATTTAAATTAATTTGTAACACTCTAATTGCGTCCCCGTCTGAAGCTACTAATACCAAGGCGTACCACTGGGCACGCCAACGAACCGGTTATGTGCCTGACATTCGCTCCTCCCATCTTCACGCACATGGCACATCTTGGCTCACTGGTGCACTCGCTTATGACGTGCTCCGAGCTACCGCATTTCCTGCAGAGCTCCCTCCCGGCACACGCCACTGTACACCTTGCCGCCACATGCCCCAGCATGTGGCATCTGAAGCAGCGCTGTACGTTACTCAGTTGCCTTATGGAGGCAACTGTCAGCTCTTCCTCCTCCTTCTCTTCGCTTTCTGCTCGCCACACTGTTCTAAGGAGGACAGGATACCCTTTATCACGTTCCCCTGATGCCCTCGTCGTTGTCCTTGTCCAATTTGAGTTTTCGGATCGCCATACCTAGCATCTGAACCGCTCCCGCGAGGGCCCGGATCAATCCTTTAAGTTCCACCTTAGAGATCAGGACGTCTTCTTCTTCTTCACTGTCGCTAGGCTGGGTATCCTCCCTGGTACTATCCTCCAGCTCGCTAGCCTAATCTGCCTCCTTTGGTGTTTCTATCTACCACCTTCCTCGCCAACTGCACCGGTGGCCCTTTCCTAGGTATCACAGGCGTGGTGAAGTCGCTGTCCCTTACACCGTAGGAACCGTCCGACTCCTCCGCCACCTCCACCTGAGCTCTACCTCCAATCGTCGGGCTTCTCTGGAGCTTCTTCGTAGGTCTAAAGGGATCACCCTCTTCTACTCTCTTCTCCCTCGGGATTACCGATATGGTGACATTCTCATTCAACCTGATATCCGCCACCTTCCTCGGCTTCTCCCCACCTAGTAATAGCTTCCTCGTCTCTCCTTCCTTATCTCCTTTCTCCCCGGTAGCAATTACCGTACGAGGGGATGCCCGGGGATCCACCTCCCCCCGCCGTTCTTCCAGTCGCATGATGACCGTCGGGTCGAACCTGGGAAGCTACTCGAACTCCCGACGGGGCCTGGGGGCTCCGAAACCCCCTGCGCCGTAAGTTTCAATCCTTTTCTCGTCTTATCCATATTTATTATAATTGTAATTCATCGTCCATGTGAATCGCCAGGTCGTCGACATCCCATTGTAAGCCATCCAAACATATCCAAACATAGCCAATAAACTCGCCGTGTCGGCAACAAGTTAGCAGTCCGGCATAATAAATAAATAATAATAATAATATTAAAGTCCAACTAACCTTATTGTCACTATTTAAAACAGTCTACTAACTAAATTATCCATTAATTAAAAACCATTAATGAACCTGATCATATCTACGAATAAATAAATAAATAAACACAAAATCCATACACATCTAGGTGCAGAGCATCGTAGTGTCCTCAATAAATATAATAAATATAATTATATAATCTTAAAGATTTACCATATTCAAGCTAAATAACGCCTGTGCTTCGATAAGAGACCCGATGATGCATACACAGATCGCCACACGCATAACTAGATATATAGTACAAAACGATATACAATCAACTGGCTAAATAAATAAGTAAATAATAATAACTAAATAAGCTAAATAATAAATAATAAATAATAAATAAATAAATAACCAGCATAACTAATAATAAATAATAAATAAATAGATAGATAACTCAACAAATAAATAAATAAATAAATAAATGAATAAATAAATAAATAAATAAGCCAGTAGCACCTAGTTAATAAATAAATCGAAAAATATAAGTGGGAATGCATATACCTGCATACCCCAACCTGCACAACATGGCAAAACTCAAATAAAATAAAAACCTCCACCCTTCATGCGCAGCACCCTTCATATTCATTTATTCTCATTTATCCACTTATTCCCCACGGAAGTTCGGCTCGAGTGGCGAAATAAATAGAATAAATAAAACAATCTAATATAATGAAATACGGTATATAATTAGAACTCTGGCCGACCCGACTTTATTTCTTCCTAATAGGAACTTAAGTCGAGCCAGCCGTACATAGTCTAGTGTGCTGCCCGTAAGGTGGCGACGCCACGCATCGGCGCGACGAACCACCTCGCCTGCGCATCGCTCGGCTCCACACGTGCGTCCTGCCGCTACCATTAATAATGGCGTCAAATCTATCCATGTGCGCGTCTCGATATTAAAGAAAAATTTCTCGTATCGATATTTCTCGTATCTCACGTTGTCGTGCAACGCGAGTGCAACATCACATCCAGTGATGCTCGATAACCATTCTTACACGCCGTTGCGTTCGAATTACCAACTCTACGACGAATAACCTACCAGTAAGTATCCGTGTCTATACGCATATACGTGTGTGTTCGTAATTAATAAAAATAAAATAATAAATTGTCACAATATATCGATCCAATACCACGTGAATAAAGGTCCCGCGAGGCGTGAATATCTTACTTAAACGTCTCTTCTTATGATATTTACTTATAATGATAGTGACCGCGCCAGATAACCTCCATTCCCAAACAGAGAATGAATGGGAGAATGACAGCCGAGCCACACGCAAAATGGAGCGTACTCTCTAAATGCACGCAGCCTTCGTATTTTAACAAAAACATGCAGTGTAAGTAAGTATACGTAAGTAATATTATTACTACTTACAGCCCTCCGCATAACCTTATCCGTCCACTGCATCGCATGTCGAACCACACTCCTCCAGCAGAATACTAGAACTGCCAGCCTCACGATCACTAGAAACACCACTGAGATCACTGTAGAAGCCTCCTGCGTAAGCTTTGTCAGAGAACCAGGCTATGTCGCTAAAAAATTTATGTGCTCTACCTTAACTCGTACCAGCTCACAACACAATCATCGACAAGATTTACCCTGCCTCTAGCAGTAAGTACTACCCTCTTATATAACTATGCATAAAAACAAATAAATATAACTACACTATGCCTAATTCCAATTACTTAAATATATATATAAATAAATAAAGTAGATAAAATAACATAGAAATAAGATAAAATAAAATCTCCACCTACAGGGTTTAAAGAACAACAACACCATCTCAATTCAATTTAATAAGCAGTACGAACCACCAGTCACAATACCCTTTATTCTATATTATTACAGGAATCGCCACCTCCTTACAATATCACTGCTTCATAGAAGCAGTCAAGATAAAATACAAAAGACTTAAAACTAGTCAATCGCTGTAAGTACACTATAATCGCTTAATCTAAAAATAGCCTATTCCATTATAAGATATCTACTAACTATCCTTATAAACACCCTTTTACTGTCACTTAATATAAATTATGTAAATAATGTAAGGTAGCCACCTGTCACAATAATCCTCGTTATATCCTATTTCAGGTATCACAACCTCCTTTGCAGTATACACGCAGCCTCATATACCAGGTTCATCCCACTCGTTCACTTATGAATAAGAATACAAGAACACTTAAACTAGGCAGTCTAGTAAGTAGAACTAAAACTCTTAATCTAGAAATTACTCTGTCGCATGTATAAAATTAATGATACTATAACTACGAAATTCCACCTCCCAATATAATTCTTTGTTTCTACCTACAAATCGAGAACTCAATTACACATCCCATTGCCTTCTTTACCAAAACTTTACCTCATAAGGGTACGTACTCCTCCATTATATACTATATTAATACATGGGATAAATAATCATCTAATCGTCTAAGAGCCGTGATAACTAATCGACAGCTCGTTTCTTTATTTACAGATAACGACTCATCGACTCTACACTAAAGCACCATAAAAACCTTATCACAACCATCTATAAAGGCCAATAATTATATCTACAGCATGCTCACCTATCATAGTAAATAACATTAAATCTCTATAATACCGTGTAAATAGTCCATTGTTAAAAATAACAGTAGATATTACAATGAGATACACATCATGACGATCGTTCATAATCTATTTCAGATATCGAATCACATTCACCTATCATTACACAATCCAGGAACTAACTCCCTTCAACTCTAGAAAGTAAGTACATCCTGCTATATACAAGACTAAGTAGTATTTCAAATATTAATAAATAGGATAAATACTAATCGACAACTCATTTCTTTATTAACAGATAACAACTCGTCGACTGACAAGAACAACATAACCTACAAACTTCGAACTATATCCCTTCACAACGAGGCATTTTATAACTTTTTTCCGCACTTCTCCGTTCTAAACTGCAACGCCCCTTGTAAACAACACCATTAGATACACACCTACAATAAAAATATAATAAAAATATAATCCTACACTCACATAATACACCTACATCAACGATATCTCGACGAGTACTAATTACAACAAACCGCAATAATTTATCCAAGCACACATCCCACTTATGAAAATTGTATTTTACACACACTCCAACCACATTTAATCATTCCCGCAGTCCCAGCAAACTCAACATCCCCTTCGTTTTGTATTATATAATGTAAACATCATCGTTCTAACCGCTTATAACCTAGACTAATAATTTTCTAATTTTCCCATATATTAGTTACAGGCAGCTAAGACACTCCACTTATCGATATTCACGCGTCACCCTCGCCTTATTGTCCACTAAAAGGGGTCAAAAACCTAACCGCCTCTTCCGAATTTATTATCATAATCTAGTCATCGTCCGTTACACTACTAACATTTATTTATTACAGCGTCACTCCACCACTCTCTTACATAATTATTTTCACTCTATCGCACTTGCTACTCATTTTTATATTACTACGAACACACACCTCACATTTTTATACCGAAAAAACGCGACATAAAATTCACTTAGAGGGAACGCGCCGAAACACGTCCTCTCCCTACGACGTCCCGAGCCGAACATCGATAGACATCGATAAACCTGGAAGGTTTCAATAAATTGTGCTCTTTTAACCACACGTTGCCAAGCTTTTCTTTTGCGAAGTCAGCCACTCCTTGTCCCTGACTTCTAAGCTCAGCCCATTGCTTCACGTGTTCATCCTTAAGTCTCTTGCTGGCCTTCTCAATGTCCTCTGAAGTAGCCGGCCAATTAATCCTCAGTGAGTTGGCAATTTTCTTTAATTTCTTATCTGTGTCCTCGCCGATCAAGCTCGCTGCCGCTGGCTACATTGATTCTTTTATTTTTAACGCGCTCCTTAGGGTACCGAGTTTTACTATATGCTCAAATCTCAATAACCCTAGACCTCCATAATTTCTAGGGGCGTAAAAGAACCCGGTAGCAGTTAATTGTACTAAGTGCAGAATTGATTTAATCTCCTGCCTGACCTCGCTATCCATAAGTTTTACAACACCGTCTCCTGGTGGATTTATTAAAAGCTGATAAATAAATCGAGGGAAAATATATTTTGTTAATAATTCTATTTTCTGGCATGGTTTCAAGAAGAGTTTGCGGTCTCTCCTCACCATGCTCAGGATTTCAGGCACAGCTATGCCACAGTGGACGCCTTTCCAGGGCCCAATCTTTGCGCCCAGATACCTGAATGCTTCCTCTGGGTTCACGTCTGGTATTTTATCTGAACCAATTTTGATGTCTGGGTCCTTGATGAACCAGGTGTCCTTTTTTGTTACCACCTGGAACGTTTGGCACTTATCTATTGATATTCTCATTCCCAGACTATCCAGGTATCTGTGGAGCTCGTCCACTGTGCTTCCCTCTCATCTTCACCAAGTAATACGATATCATCGACGAAGGCCAGCACAGGGATTTTATTTCTTTCGTTAATAATAACGCCACCGGTCTTTGTGTTTATTCTTTCTAAAAGCGGCTCGAGGCACAGATTGAATAGCAGTGGTGACAACGGGTCACCCTGCTTAACCCCTCTGAGGACTTCGATTTCGCCCCCTATATTATCCTTTGCCTTTATAGTTGTTCCGCATCTCGTGTACATCTCGACAATTATGTCGATTATAGCGGCCGGTACGCCTTTCCGCGCCAGGCAAGGTTTTAATGCCGAATATGGAATTGAATCGAAGGCTTTGGAGATGTCCACAATTGTGAACACCCCTCCTCGATTTCTTTTACAATGATTAAGAGCTGCATTCATGAGTTCTATATTCAATTTACATCCAGTTTCAGATGTAAATCCTTTTTGCCTTACATTCTGGGTAATACCACTCCGAAGCCGTCCATCGAGAATCGACGAGAACATTCTACTCAGGACAGAACTGATGGTAATTGATCGCCAATTCTCAACACTGCTAGAATCTTTATTGGGCTTTGGTATTAACGTAGTCCTATTCTGCTTCCATAGGATTGGAAAATAGGAACTAAACCATAGCATGTTGAAGAATTTGGCGAGTATTGCGGACAGGCCTGGTATCAATAAATTTTCTTTTAGTAACCCATCTGGACCTGCCGCAGACTTCTTCCTGAGTTTCTTTATCCTTTTTTTTGCGCGCGAGGAGGGGAAAATGCATTTACGCATACCCAGCGACCCGCGTCACTAGGTTATGTGGGACTCCAGGTGACATCGTCATACCCACTAAAAACCCCTCCTCTTTGCTCTGATTTGTTAGACACAGACAACCCCAGCAGAGCCGATCAGCATTCATCAGGGTTGTCCTCAACCGTGTCGCCGCATATTATCGTCGCGTACTGGTGCCGCCCCTCCTATTCGCGGACTCCATCGCCTTCTCCATATCCCTTCTATATCTCATTATGCCCTTGCAAAACTCACTGAACTTCCTCTAGTATTCATCCCTGGTGACTACAGTGTCCACCAGGTTGTCCACACATATCCTGACTCCCAGGAAGTTCTCTAGCTCGGTTCTTCTGTCGATCAACCTAGGGCACGCGAATAAGACATGCTCGGCGTCATCATTCGGGTATCCACAGTCCCAACACTTCGTGTCGACCTCCTTACCGATCCTCTTACGGTAGCTGTTGAAAATGCCGTGTCCCGTGAGCATTTGCATCGTGAAGTGATCGATGTCACTTCTATTCCTGGAGAATATGGTCGCATTGCTTCTTAATCTCCTGGTCACATTATCTCTATTATACATGCTCCATTCCGCTTGCCACTCCGTTGAGGCCTTCTTCTTTACTTCTTCCAGATCTTCCTTCTTTTCCGCCTGCCTCTCAATCACCTCCTCTCCAACAGTTAAGGTCTCATGGATCTTCTTTCTCTCGTATATCCCCTTCAACATTCGCACTTTCATGTAAATCGGTAAGTTCCCGGTCAATACACAAAGCGCCGCGTGGGATACGGTGCGGTAGGCCGTGGATGTGATGCACAGGGCAATTCGTTGCGCCCTTTTTATGATCTTCTTGTTTTTCCCATACTTCATCGCATCAGCCCACACAGGCGCACCGTATGTTATTATGGATTCCCACACGCTGTAGTATAGCCTTCTTGCCAAACCAGGCGGGCCCATAATATTCGGTAGGATTCCTCGTAATGCTCCTATCTTGATGCCCGCTTTATCGCACACCGAGGCAATGTGCTTGTCAAATTTCCTATTCGTGTCTATCATAACGCCAAAATATTTCGTGGCCTCTACCGTGTTGATAGCCACGCCGTCCACATTCAAGCCTATAACTTTGGGCACCCTCATGCCCGTAATGAGGATCACTTCCGTCTTCTCCTTAGCCAGCGTCAAACCCACTCTTGCACACCAATCGCACACTGTTCTCGTGACCTCCCGTACTATTCCGCTAACTCCTTCGTTTTTATTCACAGCGCATGCGATTGCCAGGTCATCTGCAAACGTGACCACCTTAAACATTACCCTGCTATCTAGCCTTTCCAATAACCGATCGTAGACTATGTTCCATAGGAAAGGCCCCAGCACAGATCCTTGCGGTACCCCAGCCGCAACCAGATACTCCACCGTACCAAACTGGTTGCTGACGATTATCCTCTTATCCGTCAGGTAATTTGTTACCAGTCTAATGATCTTGCAAGGCAACTTCCTCCTGGTCAGTTCGTCAACAATGCTGTTCCAACTAAGGGTGTTGAATGCATTCCTGATGTCCAACGCAATCATCAAGCATACCATCCTATTCTTCTTGCAGGTGTCCGCGAATTTAATCACCTGTGTAATCGCGTCCACCGTACTCCTTCTTCTCCTGAACCCATATTGCCCCCTGTGAAATGGGTCCATTCCCATACATCTTTCGATAATCAACATGAGACACTTCTCCCACACTTTGCTCAAGGCCGGAAGTACACTTATTGGGCGGTAAGCATTAGGGAGCTTAGGGTCCCTACCCGGTTTACTGAGCAATATGACTCTCGCTGTTTTCCAGCATCCCGGGATCCTACCAGAGTCCGTAATACTGTTAATCACCTTAGTGATAAGCTCTGTTCGATTGTATACTAGCAGCTTGACAGACCCCATCTATTCCCACCGCCTTTTTTCCATTTATTTTACCAATGATTTTTTTAACATCCTCCTCCTCAAGCTTCGTGTTATAGGTGATATTCTCTCTGTCATGCTCTTCGACCTCCCTTAGCTCCGGTCTGCGTCCTATGATGAACAAGCCTTTTAAAATTTCTTTCACCTTGTTAACAGGCATGTCATTTGGAATCCCTTTCTTGCCACATCTGTTCATAATCGTGCGATACGGCTTTCCCCACGGATCCCTTTCTAATATCTCACAGAATCCAGCCCAGGCTCTCTTTTTACTCTCAGCTATTTCTTTCTTCAGCTGTCTTCTTAGTCCCTTGTAGTTACTAATAAGGGCTTCGATCCCACTGTCCTCCTTCCTCCTTGCTCTAGTTATTTTCCTCAATGCTTTGTGAGCCTGAGTTCTCAGTTCTGCGATCGTCTCATTCCACCAGTGATTGCTGTACTTCTTGTTTGTCGTACAGCTCACCTTCTTCAGCATCTTGTCACAAGTTTCCACTATACATTTCTGCAGCAGTTCCGCCTTGTCCGCGTCGTCCGTCGTATTAAGATTCTCTACGTTAGTGATCTCGTCAAATTGAGCCAAAAATATGTCAGGTGCAAGACCCTTCGTCACATATTTAAAAAATTTAGTTCGATCACTTACGGTCCTTGTTTTAAACGTATGAGATATGTATAGGTGGTCCGATGCTGTGAAAGCATTTAACACCTTGCTCCTTACGTGGAGGTCGTTAACCATGTTTGTTGCACTGATTATGTTAGGGCAACTCGTCCTTCTGTTCCGATAAAACGTGTATTTATCGTCCAGCCTTATAGGGCACACGCCGTAACTGCACAGGGTTTTCATTAAAATTATTTCTCGCTTGTCCGTGGTTTGACCTTCCCAGCAAGTGGACTTAGCGTTGAAGTCGCCAGCCACGATCACTTTCTTGCTTCTGCTTACACCCTTCCTTATCACCGATGCAAGCTTGTTTATGAACGTCCTGTATTCCTCAATCTTGATATTGGGGGAGCAATAACCACTGAAACAGAGGATATCACCTACATCAATACCCACTAGTCCATCCTTCCTTTAGAGAAGCGTTTTATTCTGTGCTCGATCATTGAACTGCGTGACCCAAATCGACGCATCACCCTTAGTATCGTTGTGCCAGTAAGGTAGCTGCCTGTACGGCTCGGATATTATTACCACATCCGGTCTGGCCTCGATCGCGCTCTGGCACATTAGATCCTGCGCCATCCTACATCTGTTTAGGTTAATCTGGAGGATTTTCATCTCCTCCCTTGTCTTCCCTATCGTAACATTCTCCTGTAACTGGAGCATGCCAGGGACCCCGTCACATAGTCAAACCTAACACCCGTCTCCTTGCTACATATCGCGCAGCACGGTAAATTTGAGCACGCTGCTATCGTGTGGTCCCTTCCTCCGCACTTCCTACAAATCTCCTTTCCCGGGCTCACAGCCTTACTTGTTTGTAGTATGCCCGAACATGTAGCATCTATAGCACTTTTTCACATTGGGCAACACCCTGATTGTGGCTATTGTTAAGCCCGTCCTAATCTTAATATTGTCGCCGCCTTTATCGATGTACGCTTTTGGCAGAACAACGATCGCTGATTGCGTGCCCCACGGCGCCCTTCTCGTCGCCTTGACTTCCAGTTCCCCGGTCTCTATGATTTTAAGCTCTTCCTTCAAGGATTCCACAAGCTCCTCCTTACTCACCAGCGGATCCACTTCCTTTATCTCCACCGACACCTTGTCCTGTAAGGGCGTCGCTCGCACCTTATCGCCAATAATCTCATTTATCATATTGGCAGCGACTTTCACCTCGCAGCCCGCCCTCATTACTATAAGGATGTTCCCCGCTCTTGTTTTACGAATGCCCGAGCTTTCTTTAAGGACATCCTTCGCCGTCATAAGCTCTTTATATGTTTGAAGCCAATCCTTACCCTCTCCTACTCTGATAAGAATAGCCTCGGGCCTTCTACGGGCTCTCGGCATCTTCGGCTCTCGGTTCTCGGTAGGCGTCAACGGCGGTGGTCCGCGGTCCTCTTTGTCATTTCTTCCCTTTTCCTGTATCCTACATTTCTCCCTCTTGCTCCTTTAGGCCATCCACTCGTCCCCGGATTCGCAGGATTCAACATATCTGGTGTCCATAGCACCCCTCCTCTTTGATCCGCATACCTCCGCATAAGAGGTATCGCCTCTTCTTATTTTCTTGTTGTCCTCCTTGTCTTTGATTTCCAACGGAGAGACCGTCTTCCTTTTGTTTCTGGATTCTGAGGACAACCCTCTTTTGCCGTCTCCGTTTCCTCTTCCTATCTCCTCCAACAGAGGAGAGGTTTGTGTGGATACCTCTACTTCCTCAGGTCTCTCCACTCTTCCCTTACCTCTCCTTCCTTTCTTGTGTACCGTCATCATAAGCTTGCCGCACACTTCATCCATCTTGCTATTAGCCGCGGACGCAAGCTCGTGAATTTTCGGGTCCTTCTTGGAGAAGAGGTGTAGTCTTCTTACCGCCTTTTTCAGATCCTCGTAGGCTCCCTTCATGAGCTCTACCATCTCCTCGAACTAGGCAGGCTTGACCATCACGCACTCCTCCACCTTTTGTTCCGGGGTTTTCTCGACCCTCTTTGCAACTTTCGACACCGATTTCATTTACATCTGTCTCAGCCTTTTCAATTTACTTTCGATCGACGTGGCGCTACAGCTGCTTTCCGCCATGGGCACCTCCCCTTCGGAGACGCTGCCCTCAGCTGTTTCGCTCGTTGCTTTCGCGGCGATACTGGACCACGTTAGAGGTACTTTCCTCGCCTTTAGCTCCTCTCATTACGGGCACCAGGAAACTACCTCCTCCTGTTGCAACCGTCGCCACTCTCGGTAGCGCCCTACCGCTGCTTATACTCTGGATGCCCAGGTCCTTGCTTTCCATTCCTTCGCTGGAGTCGTCTCTCAACACAAAGAGTTTTGTGTTCTTCCTGGATGATCGAGAACTTCCTTTACTTCCTCCACTCATCTTCACGCTGCCATTATGGTCCCCGGTCGTATTTACCGAGCGAGAGGAGGCCCTGGGACCAACCTTCCTCCCGTCGTTTGTCCAGTCGTATAATGACCGTCGCGTCGAGCCTGGGACGCTACTCGAATCACCGACGGGGCCTGGAGGCTCCGAAACCCCCTGCGCCGTAATTGTTTTCCCTTTATTCGACTTATCCATATTGTTTATTTGTGTTCAAGTCCGTGGAAATAGCCATAGTCGCCAACAGCCTTGCTCAAAACCGTCCAAATGTATCTGCTCGTAGACCAAAAACTCTCCAAATCGTCAACCAAGCCACCCATTATCATACTCCAGTTGCATTCTCAAGAGGGAGCCCGGCTCGAGCAGCATAATTCGATAATAATGAGCAGATATCAGAACTCTGGTCGACCCAACTTTATTCCTTCATAATATGGGTTTACGCCGAGCCGATACGTTCTCACACTCGTATGGCGACGTAGCGAACCACATCTCATGCCCGTCACGCATCGTAGCTACATAACAACTTCTCAATCCCTACATGTTTATCATATTTATTGTTGAGGTTATTCGATGTGTAAACAGAGAAAACACGTGGATAAATTGTAAGGCAGAAAATATATTTAAATAGAAGTGTAATAAGTAAGAATACAATTTGAGCTGGTCCAGATCCGCACGCTAGCTGTGTTACCCAATAACTGAAAAACCCCGAAGCCAACGTCGCCTGTCTACTGTTTATGGCCTGACTTCGTCGCAGTCTTTTGTCTACGCGCTGTCGATGGCTTCAGTGCTTGAGAAAACTAAAAAGACCAGATGTAAAGTTTTCTTAGAAGTGGTAACCACTTCAACATTTGTCATAACATACCCGGCTTGTAACCGTCAAAATAACCGCCATAACCTCAACTTTACCATTACGCATCTTTTAACAACACTAGCAACCATATACGGTTCAAATGCCCTATCTAATTACTATAGTACAACTATGACGCCACTGCAACTCCCCATTGTCCACCAATAGTCCACTGCTTCGCTTTCAGTATTTGATAGCATGTCATTGACCTCCCTGTCGCAACGGTTTCCTGTTATTTATTTTACTTATATCAAACATGTAAAACACGCCCCACAATAACACTATTAGGAGCTCTCGATACACTCTATTTCATTATTATTTTACGATCACACACGTCTCATTTTGCACTAATAATATCCGAAAATATATGCCGTTGGCAGGAACGATCCAAAACACGACCGTCCACCTCCACCGTCTCGAGCCGAACTCCTGAGTTTCTAAATCCTGTCCTCGACTTCCCCGACAGTAATCGGCCCGAAGTAACCACCCTGTAGCAGCTCTGGTTCGCTCCTTTCAAATACTTCAATGTTCGTTGTCCCCCATAGATCATTGTAAAGCCTTCTGATTTCATCTGCCTCTCGCGGTTGTTTGGCTGGCTGTAGACTGGTCATGTTATTAACGATGGCATCGGCCAACCTCTTTGGACATTCATTGTACAGTTCCTGACAAAATGCGTATAAAAATTTCTTTTTGTGATTTCTTACAGCTTTTTTTGATTTTTTAATTGTTTTGGCTGCTTTTTTATCATTTAGGCTGCTTTGGGGCTTCCCCCTTTTATCTCTTAGAGCTCCATAGAGATGTTCATTTAAAAACTTATCTAACTCTGCTTTCAGTGCTTCCACCTTATTTTTCCTGTCTTCCCAAATTTTACACAACAGAGTGTACACTTCCCTTAATATCGGGGGCACCACGGCAGGCTTTTCGATCTCGTTAATAAGGCATTGTTGCCATTCGCGAACCATTTCATCATTATTAACAATCCTGTCTTGGTTTTCTAGCTCCATGACTGGTTCAACGAGGTCGCACCCGCCCTCTGTCGCAGAGGCTTCCTCCTGAAGGTCCCCTTCTATTTCAATGTTTCTTAATGCTTTTCATTTATTTCGGATTTGCTCAGCAGTCTTTGTGGTTAATATCCTGCTGATCTCTATATTGGGGAATCTATGATTTTTATAGATCTCGTCAAGCTCCTTCAGGAGCTCTTCCGCTTTCCATGCTCTACCAATTGCCATTGTTGGGGAGTCCGTTCCCCTTCTTTTAATATTCCTTACGGCAGGGTGCGCATATCGTTCGTGGGTCGATAGACCCCTTCGGGATTTGAAACTCATGGAGCAAGCGCCACACCTAAAGCGACCTTCACTAATTTGCGTATTGCCGCTGCATTCAGGAATGTGACACCTTACCCCATGAAGTTTCCGGGAGCACCTACTGCATTGCCGACAACCCCAATTAATGGGGACTTCCAAATGATGTTCATTAAGGTGCCTGTCCAAGTCAGTTAAGTTCATAAAAAGGAGGTGTACTTCCCTCTTCTCGCAGACCGGACAAGCAATCTTATTCCCCATTAATGGGACCAAAATCGTATCCGGGGATATGCCTACGTTGTCATCTGTAGTCCCCTCCGGAGCTAATAAATCCGCCACAGCGCCTCCGCGACTGAGAGGCGCTGCGTCCGAAGCTTCAATATTCTTATCGAAATTTGCAAATTGATTTTGTTCCTGTACAACTGTTCCAAATGTTACCAAATCATTAGCCTTGGTCATGCCAGTCGTTACCAGACATCATAGGAACAAGTTCCAATCATAAGTTGTTATTCATTACATTCACGGTAAATATTGTTAATCGGCAAGCCGATTAATATTGTGTCTTTCGCTCCTGCTGCTCCACACTCCGTTTAACCATGGACGTCGCGTCCGGGGGACTATTTCCCACGCCGACGCGGCACACATGTTGCCGGCGGTACCACGAGGAAGTGGGAGTGTGATTTGGGCAGACGAGACCGAGGTCCCCCTGCCCCCGAGCAACTATGAGACCCCAGGGATCCACAGCACAACCGTTTAATCGCGGCGTGCTAGCTATCCCTAAGAGAATCATAGTTTCTCCCGCCGTTTACCCGCGCTTCTTTGAATTTCTTCACGTTGACATTCAGAGCACTGGGCAGAAATCACATTGTGTCATCACATTGTGGGGGCCATCGCAAAGCCGGACGAGGTAGCTAGGAACTTCGAAGTGCTCCAGGGCCGCCACTATCCTGTCCCATGGTATGGAGTTGAACGACGCGTTGACGATTTCCAAAGAGACCGTCAGCGCCACGCCGTTCCGGGAAACCATGTCCTCCGTGAGTGCCCGCACGTGTCTGACCGCGTCAATCGTCGAGCGTCCTTTCCGGAAGCCGTACTGGCTTTCGTGCCAACCTGGCACCTGGCTCGCTATGTGTCGCTCCAAGCGAGTGGCAACTACCGTCTCGAGCAGTTTGCCGACCTCGTCTAGCAGGCATATCGGCCGGTACGCTGACGGCGAGGTCGTCGGTCGGCCCTCTTTACGGAGCAAGATCAGCCTGCGCCGTCCGCCATGCCCGGGAGTAGGCTCCCTCTTTCAGGCATCTTGTGTAGAGGCGCCGAAATCTGGGGGCCATGACTCCCATCACTTCCCCCCAGATCCGACCCGAGATTCCGTCTGGGCCCGGCGCCACGTTGCGGGAGGCCATTCTTCTGGTCGCCTCCCATATCTCTTCCTCTGTGACTTCCCAGTCATCCCTCCATTCCAAAGTCCGTGTCGGTTTCCGCGGCTGTTCTGCCGCCCTGTCTTCTTGCGAGGGGAACAGCGTCGCGATGATCCGTAGCAGCAGCGTAGGTTCCATTTCCGTCGTTGCCAGGGGGCCCTTCGAGCGCAGTTTCCGCGTCACCGTCCTATACGGCCTTCCCCATGGGTCGGCCTCGACTGTTCCGATCAGTTCGGACCAGGCACGGTCCTTCGAGTTTTTAATCTCCTTTTGCAGCGTGCGCCGTAACATGCGGTACGCCCGGTAGCGCGAGGAGACTTCTTCTTCGTCGCGTCGTCGCCAGCGGCGGGCCCTTAGGTACTGTCTTCGGGCCCGGACTCATCTCTTCCTCAGCTCCGCGATGTCAGGGTTCCACCAGTAGACTGCCCTGCTTCGCACCGTGCCTGGTGTAGCACGTGGCATGGATGCGTCGCAGATTGCTGTCATGGCTCGGCGTAGGTTCTCGGCCTTCTCTTCCACGTCTGTTTCGGTTGTCGTCGTCGGGGCCTCCCAGCTCCAAGCTGTTGCTATGGCAGCCGCCCGGAGTAGATCCCCGTTCATCTCCTTAACCTTCCATCTTGGCGGTGGGCGCGCGTGTCCTTTTCTCGGCGGGCCGCGACCATCGCCTGTAGTCCACGTTCGGGGTACAGGTGTGTCTGCCTCCATGAATATGTAGAGGTGGTCCGAAAGTGTCTCGACCCCTTCAGCTACTCTCCAGCCTGAGATCCGCCTGAATGCATCGAGGCAGGCCCATGTGATGTCGACGCTGGAGCTCCCTCTCCACGCCACGCAGGTACTGGTCGAGCCCCTATTCACCAACAGAAGTCCAAGAAGTCCAACAAGAAGTCTGCCACCAACGCTAGGGCGACCGTGCTCTCCCGAATGGTTTGGTAGAGCAGGTATTGCGCTCGCCTTGACCTTCCCAGGTTAGTCTGGAGGATGCGCATTTTCAGTCCCCTAGTGTCGTCACTTCTATGGCTTCCTCCGTGCCAGCTTCTTTGTTCACAAGCGTAGGGTCTCCTTGCGACGGGGAGCCTTTCTCGTTGCCGCTTGCAGCTGTGGATCCGCGAGTGGCTCCTTTTGTTCCTTTCTTCGGGGGGGGGGGGGGCAGGCTGGTCCACCCATCCTGTGCACAGATGGTGCTTCAAGTGCCTCGCAGAGCAGGCATTTCGGGCTCGCGGCAGTGCATGCTTTCGCTTGGTGCCGCATCTGTAGCATAGGTGCCCCTTTTTGGTTTGCCGCATCTGTAGCATAGGTGCCCCTTGTCCTCCTTGGAGGTGCAGGTCTTGCTTACGTGTCCAATCTCCAGGCACCTGTAACACTGTAAAGGTCTTCGCTCGATGGCTTCAACCTTCGCTGTCGACCAACCTATGGCGACCTGGCCAGCCTGGGCCAGTTTCCTCACTGCACCTGCCGGGGTTCTCCATGCACCTGGAATCTGGGAAACGGGACCAGCCGTCTCTAAACGCGGCAAGCGACGACGGCCTAGTATACCGCCGCATATTCGTCATGGACAGGGACTCGAAGATCTCCTTCCTAGTGGACACCGACGCCGATACATGCGTATACCTGCACAACAAAATACACGGACCCGCGAACAGAAGCTAGTACGAACTGTTCGCGGCCAACGGGATCGCGAAATACGAGATCATCGGATTCGTGGAAGAAAGCCTTCGTTAGGAAAGTGAAGGAAATGGGCGTTGCTGTTAATTGGTTAATCTCTAGGTTGATGGTTGAGGAAGAATGCTAACTGCTCTCAAGAGAAAGTTGCTAGCGGGAAATATCGTACGTGAGAAAAACCAGATTTCCCGTTCCTTTCCGTAGTAGATAATAAATTTAGGGAATACTAAGACAAGGACTATTTGTTCGTTTGAAGAACCTTAGCTAAAGAAATCCTAAGATTTATACCGGGTCCTTAAGCTAGTTGCAAGTATACTATGAAAATGTTTCGACATCTGGCAATCATTTTGTCCGAAGAATAGGGTCTACAGTGACGAGCAAAAGTGTAAACACACTCCGCTGATTTTATGTAAAAGGCGATACTACGACTAATTTTTCAAGTAATCGGTAAAGATTAGGTACCAGTAACTACAAGATACGTCTGTTTAACGAAATGTAATGGTTCATTTTCATTAACATTAATAATGTTGTTACGACCGTTCGCGGAGAGACGCGGTCGCGAGGAAAACGCGTCAGCGGGAGGCGTAAATTCTCGCTACGATTCGGTGAATCGACGCCGCGAAGTAGTCGTTCCCCTGTTTCGGTTAGGATAACAGAGGTGGTTGATATGAATATGACACAGTAGTAAGTTATATTTCACCGTTTATTCCACAACTTATAACGAGGATAGTTACACTGGTGCGTATGTACGAGATGAGTGACTGAGTGATCTGCGGGTGTGTATACCCGCTCGAAGGATGTTGACCGTTCGAAGGATGCAAAAACAGTACTCTTGGGAGACGATGCTGTCTCGGAGGAGAGCTAAGGATGAGTGTGTCTAGCGCACGGGACCATCGGATTTGTTGGTGCCGATGTTATTTAGGAGAGTGAGGGAATAGGCTTCGTTTTTAATTGGTTCAACGAAGGGTCTTAACCGCCCTCGAGGGAAAGTGGTTAGTGGGAGGAAAGTTGCAGCGTACATGACAAAAACTAACTTTCCCTTTTTCGCCGTGGTAGACAATAGTCTTTAGAAATTCTTCCGAAACAGATGTTTGTTTTGTTTGAAGGACCTTTTCTAGGAAATCTATGAAATTTATGGAAGGTCCTTGAAACTATGGAGGATACGCTGGGAGTATTCGAAGACATCTGGTTGCCATATTGCCTGCGGTGTGTGGCCTCGGCTAGGTAGAGTGTTACGCGACGTAACAAATGTACAGAATATTTTATAATAATTGTGTTTTGGAACAATGTTTACAGTTTTGCACGTTTCGTCAGAAACGTTTATGATAGCATGTAAATGTCAATAATCAATAAGGGAAACGAAACTGTTAATAAGCACTGATTGTCCACTGTTTCGCAGTCAACTGTTCCACACCATTGCTAGATTATTTTTCAATTTGATATGCTTAATCCAAGATGAAGCCACTTAGTAAAGATAAAAAGAACAGTATTATTTGTTTGTGTGATAAAGCTTTATCGTTGCGGCAAATTGCAGAGAAATGTGGTGTCAGTCATACGATAGTTGCAAGAATAAGAAAAAGGTATGTTGCCCTCGAAAACTGGAACTATTTCTATGACACATTCTCATCCACAGTGGACCACAATGAAAATTTAACAACGGTCCAAAAGTTCCAACATCTTCGATCATCCATAACTGGAAGGGTCGCGCTGAGTATCCAATCATTGGAACTCACAGAAGCCAATTACTCGATCGCTCTTAACACGTTGAAGGAGAAATTTGACTGTCACCTCAGGATCTGTATGCGTCATTGGGAGTTGATACGCAATTATCCCGAAATGAAGAAGGAAACTCCAGAAGCCATAGAAGATTTGCTGGAAACCGTCAGCGTAAATCTCAAGGCGCTCGAAAAATTAGGTGAGCCTGTAACATCAAATGTGATGATTATCGAGTTGCTCGCGTCGAAATTGCCTTCGTCCAGCATGCGTAAGTGGCAGCGCACATTATCAAACAAAAGAGTGCACTCCTACCAACATCTGATAGATTTTCTGCAAACACGGGCAAACGGAAATCAACTCCTCTCTAAAGTAAAGGAGACAAAAGAGTCAACCCATTAACATGGCCGTCACCGACAAAACGTTCCGCATGAGCGAACCTTCACTACAACCAGCAGGACGTTGGTGTGTCCGACCTGCAAAGGATCCCATGAAATAAAACACTGTAAGGTCTTCAAAACTAAATCGGCAACGAAATGTTTTCAAATCGTAAAAAGGGCATCGCTATGTACAAACTGCCTAGGCCAAGGACATTCGCTTACACAATGTACAGCGGGTTCGTGTCATATATGCGGGCAACGCCATCATACTTACCTACATAGAGAACAAACTCAAGTCATTTCACGGTCGTGGAGCGGTCGGTCGTCGAGCAGTGTTGTCGAGCAGTCGGTCGTCGAGTAGTCGGTCGTCAAGCGGTCGATCATCGAGCAGTCGGTCATCGAGCGGTCGGAGCAAAAGTGACTAAACGAACAGACTACAAAAAAGGAGATCGAGTTAATAAATACCTCTCCAAACGTCACACTGCATCATGATCTGCTGGTCACAGCAAAGATCAATGTTTTAAACAAAAGGGCATTACCAATCCGAGCCAGAGCTTTGCTAGACACTGGATCTAGTATGAATTTCATGACTGAGAAATTCGCAAACTCCCTCGATATGAAACGAAGGAGATGTACGGTCCCAATCGGTGCCCTCGACAACTTGACTACGATCGCGAAGAGCCGGATAACGGCAACCATTGCTTCTATAGATGGCAAATATGAACGTATAGTAACATTCGTGATAATTCCGACAATATCACCATTAGTTCCAGACCAACCAATCGATCGGTCCGCAATCCAGATACCCAAAAATCTAAGATTAACCGACCCAGCATTCCACAGACCAAGCCCGATCGAAATATTATTAAGCTCGGGACCAACTTTAGTATCATTATGTGCGGGCAGATCAAAATACCCCAATCCACCGATATTGAATTGTGTTTGCAAAAGACTCGATTCGGTTGGGTTATCGGGGAGCCCACCCGCCCAATCGGATATACGCTCTTTTCACGCTACCACAACCGACATACAAGCGGATCTCGCACGTTTTTGGGAAATCGACGAGGGACCACCCACCATACATTTTTCAGAATCGGAATTACAATGTGAGGAAACCATGTCCAACGAAACAAGGAAGGGCGATACATCGTCGCCCTGCCATTCAACGAGAAGCTTCCCACGTTTGGGACGTCAAGGTCCGTTGCAATGAGTAGGCTCGCCTCTCTTTATCGCCAATTCCAACGCGACAAGCAATTCGAAACCGCGTATAGTACAGTGATCCAAGAGTATTTAGACTTGGGTCACATGACGAAGATTACGAATAACCGTCCCTCAAACAATTGTTATTATTTGCCGCATCACGGCGTGATAAAGGAATCGAGTGATACCACTAAACTTCGGGTTGGGCTCGACGGATCGGCAATCAGCACCACCGGAGTCTCCCTCAACGATACTCTGTATACAGGACCTACACTACAAGATCTGGTTGAAATTCTATTGAGATTCCGATCACATCAATATGTCCTAACGGGTGACATTGAGAAGATGTATCGACAAATCCTAGTACGCCCAGAAGATCGGAAATATCAACTGATTCTATGGCGTAATTCCAACGGGGAAGTCGAAACATATCAACTCAACACCGTGACATTCGAACTATCGGCCGCCCCATACTTAGCCCTACGATGCCTAAAACAGTTAGCAGACGACGAAAGACATCGATTCCCGCAAGCATTATCGGTTGTACAGCGTGATTTCTATGTCGACGACGCCCTCACCGGGGCCGATACAAAGGAAGAATTATTATCGGTAAGACACGAACTCACGGACCTTCTCAGATCGGCCGGCTTAAACATCCGGGAATGGGCATCCAACGATACGGACATACTGCGAGGGGTATCCGAAAGAGACACAAATTGAAGACTACAATTGGGTGAGTCATAAACGTTAAAAATATTAGGTATTTATTGGAATTCCCAGGACGACGCAATCCTTTACTCAGTTGAACCTACAGCGACCATCACTTGTGTCACAAAACGATCAATTAGTTCGGTGATAGCCCGAATTTATGACCCACTAGGATTGTTCGCGCCAGTGATTGTCAGAGTAAAAATCCTACTTCAACGCGTCTGGACATTAAAAATCGACTGGGATGAATCCGTTCCAGCAGAGTTGCATAAGTGTTGGAAATAAAAACCTTATAACCCTGCGAATCACAGTGTTATATTAACTTAACCACCCTTATTATCTTAACGGAAATCAGGGGATCGATCAACTCGTGGTGTCGATTATTATAATCGTAACGGGAATTTACGACTCCCGTTGACGTATTTCCTCGCGATTGCGTCTCCCCGCGATTGGTCGAAAATACAGATCCCTTTCGAAGTAAGCTGAAATCCAGTAGATTTATCTAGGTACATTTGACATAAAATAAGTAATGTTTTATTTTTTAATATGTAGAGTTTTATGTAAAGAGGATGTAGGTGCATGAGAATTAATGACGAGATTAGAGATTACTTGTTGTTGTTGAATATATTTCAATCGATAAATTATTACACGGTCGTAAACGCGAGTCGTTGGTGCGAAGTATAGTCGTAAAATATAATCGCGAAATAAATACTCGTAAAGGCCTGTCGTGTAACTTGATAAACGCTCGTAAGATACTCAGAAAATACTCTTGATGCTGCTAGATACACAATATGTGCTCGATATGTACTGTCGTTCGCGATTGTGTTCGTTTATTTATACTGGTAGGGGGAGAGTCGGAAAATTGAAACTCGTCTTGATTCGACGGTTGCATGTAGCGGTGACATTTGTCGTTATGTTTCATGCGTCAAGGCTAAGGCGTCGTCCTTTGACTCCTGTGCCGCTACAAATAGCTGGCTTCGAACATAAGAAGAAACCTACTAGTATTGATTTAAATACATTGCGGTTATGTTTCCAAGCTTTCTTAGGGGGAACACAGAAAGAAATGTTCAATATATCATTACCATCAGTGGTATCTGTTTCTATCGTTCGCGGAGAGACGCGATCTCGAAGAAGCGCGTCAACGGGAGTCGTAAATTCCCGTTACAATTCAAATAATCGACGCCACGAATCGATCGATCCCCTATTTCGATTAAGATAATGGGAGTAGTTGAATGTGTATAACGCTGATATTAACAGATTATAATCTATATATTTTAAACAATAGCTTCAATATTTGATACAATTGTATTATGTTGACTGCCAAACTACGAGTGAGTACGAAAATACTTGCAGAATTAAAGATTCCGTTAAAAGGATTCTGTTTATGGTGGTTCCTTAGGTTTATTGAGGGTCTGAATAACGGTGCGTGGGCCTTGGACGGTCAGACAATGAAGGACGGTGCACAGGTATCAGGACGTAACAGGTATCTGACCCTATATTTGATAAAAGCATGTTCCAGTTTATTATATTTTATATTTCGCTTTGAAAGAGAATCAGTTGTTTAATTATACTTTAAATATCTAACTATTTCAGCGGTAATGTCAGGTCTTGTGATTTGGGAGCTCAGTCGCTCTAATATGCCGGTGGCTAGTGGTACGAAAAAGATTTTATTATACGAGAAGATGGAATGCAAGTTAGATTTTCCAGGGAAAAGGGCGGATAAATAGTTTAGGAAAGATTCGGTGATTTAGAACTCGCTCGTGTACGTAAACAGGTATGTACAATTTTTAACGTTTGCGTAGAATATTACGCATTTTATATATTCTACATCTTTATTGAGTTAATTTAATAATTTGTTTTATGTTTATAAGCAACAAAAATACACAGGACACCCACATATAGCACGCAACCGGTGCAAGTTTTATCAACTAAGTATATCAACTAAGAAGATCTTCGAATGCTGCGAGAAGTAAACCGTTACCTTTTTAGATGTCTCCTGTCGATGCAAGTATCACCATAATCGCTTCTCCACAAGCGCAATCTAGTATCCAAACGTTGAGGCAATTCAAAGCTTTTGTATAGCTATTGTTTAAAACGTAACACACCTTGAACAATTTCAATACGTAATACAAGCCACAAGTATTGCCAGATTGTGTGTCACCAATGGAGTACAGTCCATACGACTCAGTACTTACTCAATCAAAACTATCAATGTAATATCAATCAACAAGCAGTCATAACGTATAACCGGATCATCAACTGGAACGTATGTACAACAATTTCCATATATAGATGACATATCACAAATACAGTCGCATGAAAAATTAATGTTATACAGGGTAACACAAAACTATAACGAAGGATTTTATTGTAGATATGTATAGCAGACAGAATAATTTTGACTTGGGCCTGAATCAACTTCTTTCGGCAAAACTCGTCGATTTTGAAATAGCTCTTTCTGAACATCTATCCAGAGGATTATCCATTTCAGATTCTATCAAGGTATCAAGGTATGATATATTACGAATCTATTTATCATATGACAGTACCTATCAAATGAATGAGAAATTAATGTTATTAAACCTGTTGGAATACAACGATATCAATCGCATGCAGATAAGGTAATTGATCGTACGGATTCTTCCCTTGGTTGCCCAGCGCCATCCCCACTAGCGTGCGTTCGTGAGATGCACCACGGCGGCTAGCACGTGCATGCTCTTTCGAAAAATTCACCGGAAGAAGCGTGAGGATATGGATGGAACATTCTAGATGGGCACGTCGAGAAACTACTAGAAGGTTCTGTGCCACATGTGACGCCACACAGACACCCACACAGGTCACACTCATTACTGCATGGAGAGTGGGGCTCTAAACCTTTTCAAGGGCCATGAGTCACTAAGCCAGTTAGTCTGTGAATAACTAGCCAACTGTCTACATTCCAGAACGCACATTTATAACTCTTGAAATAATTGTTTAATAAATATCACATTGTATTATTTCAACACAAACATTGTGTCTTCCACAGATTATTAATCTTAATTCCAAGATTAAATTCTAACAAAACCTTTTTCTTTTTTTGTGCGAGGAGGAGAAAATACTGTTACGCATGCTCAGACTGGACATTGTGGGTCTCGGCCGATGGCGTTGCTATACCCACTAAAATCCCCTCCTCTATCCGCTCCTCTTCTCTGCGAGTATCAACCGCGAAACCGTCTTACAGCATTACTTCAGGGTTGGGCTTAACTACGCACCACTCCCTAATACTTGGGTCTCATTTCTTTTTCTTACCCCTCTTATTCTCCTCCTCTCTTCAAATTTCTCCTGCGTCATTTTTGCCAGCATGATTTTTCTGCACAAGGCCTGAAACCTTGACGTTCATCTCGATTACCTTGGGGATCCGTTTGCCCGTCAAGAATATCACCTCAGTCTTCTCACGAGCAATTCCTAATCCACAATCGGCACACCACCGCGAAATACTCTCATCGCCAGTCCCTTGCTCACGCTGATCATGTCACTCAAACTTGTTCCCCCGTTTCTAGAGAACGTGTAATCTTCGCGCGTCATCCTAATTGGTACAATTCCATTCTTCATTATCATATTCAGGAGGCAAGTTCCCCTGCGGTCATTTACACTGCCACCCCACGCGGTTGCCTTTGAATTGAAGTCACCGGCGATTACCATCGCTGGGACACACGTAAGCGGAGGCCTTCCATTTATCCCCTATACGCTCCTCCACTGTCTTGATCCTTTTATAAAAGACCGAGGCCGGATCTTCTCTTGAACGGATATCGTCTGTAAATATTCTTTTTTGAATCGATATTTCTTGGCCCGGAGCTCAACCGTGTAGTAAAGGGGCAAGATGTCCGTAAGCACACACAGTTCTGCGTGGGACACTGTGCGATACCCCGTAAATGATCTTACCAGTGCGGCCCTTTGCGCCCTCTTACGAGCATTCCTATTCTTGTTCCTTTCTACCGCCTTTGCCCATACAGACGCCGCATACAGCACCACCGATTCCCAGACTCCATAATAGAGTTTCCTCGCAGAGCCGGTGGGACCGTTCACATTGGACAGCAGCGATCTCAATGCTCCCATAAGTCAATGTTATTAAACCTAGTTGGGAACGAATGGAAAAATAAATGCAGGACGAAGCAACATCGAAAATATTAATGACATAGCCGACAGTTTTACAAGTATTACTAAATAATACTTGTTGCGACCGTTCGCGGAGAGACGCGGTCGCGAGGAAAACGCGTCAGCGAGAGGCGTAAATTCTCGCTACGATTCGGTGAATCGACGCCGCGAAGTAGTCGTTCCCCTGTTTCGGTTAGGATAACAGAGGTGGTTGATATGAATATGACACAGTAGTAAGTTATATTTCACCGTTTATTCCACAACTTATAACGAGGATAGTTACACTGGTGCGTATGTACGAGATGAGTGACTGAGTGATCTGCGGGTGTGTATACCCGCTCGAAGGATGTTGACCGTTCGAAGGATGCAAAAACAGTACTCTTGGAAGACGATGCTGCCTCGGAGGAGAGCTAAGGATGAGTGTGTCTAGCGCACGGGGCTATCGGATTTGTTGGTGCCGATGTTATTTAGGAGAGTGAGGGAATAGGCTTCGTTTTTAATTGGTTAAACGAAGGGTCTTAACCGCCCTCGAGAGAAAGTTGTTAGTGGGAGGAAAGTTGCAGCGTACGTGACAAAAACTGACTTTCCCTTGTTAAGCCGTGGTAGACAATAGTCTCTAGAAATTCCTCCGAACCAGATGTTTGTTTCGTTTGAAGGACCTTTTCTAGGAAATCTATGTGATTTATGGAAGGTCCTTGACATCATGGAAGATACGCTGCGAGTATCCGAAGACATCTGGTTGCCATATTGCCTGCGGTGTGTGGCCTCGGCTAGGTAGAGTGTTACGCGACGTAACACTCAGCAACTGTATTCAAGAACACGAAATAAATTATTTGGAAACTTAATAAAACATATTGCGTTTATTAAACCTTCCCAGCAACTTTGATATTTCTTTTTGTTAGTTCTCAAAATATTGTGTTACATGGATGATTTTTTCATTTTATACTTTGTAAATGTTACATACAATATTATATTGTTACTCGCACTACACAAGAAATGTAAAGCGAGATAGAAGAAGAATACGTCATAACTCACGAATAGTACGAGCCACAACTATAAGGACATGGAATTAAAAATATAAAATTTAAGGGAAATAAAAGATACGACGCGAACAAAAACTGTAATATCACAATAAAGCGCACAATTGAAGGCACCTACGGATTTTCGCATTTCTTCTCCCACTGTTAGCAGAAATATTTGCTTATCTTTGGGCAATAGATTTAAACATTAGATTCAACTAGAATCAAACATACGATAAACACTTATTATACAAGTTATAGTACCATGCCAGAATAATTTACTTATAATTCTCAATGAGAATGGATTGTAAAATTCTTCCAAATAAAAAAAAAAAGATCTTTGGGCAAGACTTGCGAAACGACATTGGTGTCCACAGACAGCATTATTATAGATAACTTATATACATATTAGATATCAAAAGCAAGAAGGAATCGTAGAAATGAAATCCATAACAGTAGGAAATGTGCAGAATGTTAGTTTAAACGTCCAATAGCTACCGAAATTGAAAGTGAAGAAGAGAAAGTTTGAAAAGAATCAGAATTAATCATAGAGTAAACGGAAATCCATTCTTCGCCATCAATGGAGATCTCAATCGCCAGTAGTTTACAGTAATAAATATTATCCCTGTTTTATAACTCACATAAAGAATCAATATCAGAGTCTTGTTAATAAACGTATGACTAAATAATTCGAATAAATCACCAATTCAGAAGATATCAGAAATATTTATTTATTGCAAGAAAACTTTAATCCTTCCCATGCTAGTACTTCTGCACATAGTGGGTAAGCTGAAACGTGGAATTTTATTTACCAGTCGTATTGATACGCTGGTTAACGATGAATTGAAATATCGAGGATACAACGGTTTGAAAATTCAAAGTAGTGCCGCGCTTTGAAAGGGTGCGACAAGTTTTTAAAACTATTTCATTCAGTCGTTTGCCTTGTTTAAAAAAAAAATATGGAACGAGAATCGAACTAATCGAAATAGTTTAACGACTATTTCTGGTGGCAGCTACTACCGTTTTGATCTATGTTGAAGTGGTCACCACTTCTAAGAAAACTCTACATCTGGTCTTTTTAGTTTTCTCAAGCACTGAAGCCATCGACAGCGCGTAGACAAAAGACTGCGACGAAGTCAGACCATAAACAGTAGACAGGCGACGTTGGCTTTGTCACATAATTTTTAGGGTTGGTTGATGAAAATAAAATATAGTTGAGACGTAACACAACTATTAACTTTGTTTTAATTAAACTTTATTATGAATTCAGCAATCACAATGTAACACGCACTGAATTAACATAAATCACAATTCACTCCAACCACGTTATGTAAGACTTAGTTACAATACCTTAAGTACGCGACTTATAAGTGTAGAGACTGATATAGATATGTTGACTATTCTAAGGATACAAAATAAGTGAAGTTTTACTGACGATACTGTGTTTCAGGAAAGCTAGAGGTGGGTGTGTCTAAGGACACGGGACTATCGGATTTGTTGATGACAATTTTGGTTAAGCAAGTGAGGGCAGTAGACACCGTCTCCGATTGGATAATAAGACGGTTGGTGGACCAGGAAGGGTTTTAGCCGCCCTCGCGAGAAAGTTGCTAACGGAACATACCAGATGTGAAGAAAACCAACTTTCTAAGCTAACACGTGGTAGACAATAAACGTAAAGGGAAATCTAAGACAGGAAATACTTGCTTGGTCCGAAGGACCTTAACTATGAAAATGCCAAGGCCCCTGGTGGGTACTTAAGACTATTGAGGCTGCGCACCAAGGATATGCAGACATCTGGGTGCCATCCTGTCCGTGGTGTGTGGCCTGGTCTCTGATGTGAATTGACGTTACAGCTTCGGGGTTTTCAGTTATTCGGTAACACAGCTAGCGTGCGGATCTGGACCAGCTCAAATTGTATTCTTACTTATAATTACACTTCTATTTAAATATATTTTCTGCCTTACAATTTATCCACGAGTTTTCTCTGTTTACACATCGAATAACCCCAACAATTTAAATTTAATTCGAGAAATCTAAGATTCAACATCTAGACTAACATGTAGCGGTTACGAACGTAAAGGGAAATCTAAGACAGGAAATACTTGCTTGGTCCGAAGGACCTTAACTATGAAAATGCCAAGGCCCCTGGTGGGTACTTAAGACTATTGAGGCTGCGCACCAAGGATATGCAGACATCTGGGTGCCATCCTGTCCGTGGTGTGTGGCCTGGTCTCTGATGTGAATTGACGTTACAGCTTCGGGGTTTTCAGTTATTCGGTAACACAGCTAGCGTGCGGATCTGGACCAGCTCAAATTGTATTCTTACTTATAATTACACTTCTATTTAAATATATTTTCTGCCTTACAATTTATCCACGAGTTTTCTCTGTTTACACATCGAATAACCCCAACAATTTAAATATAATTCGAGAAATCTAAGATTCAACATCTAGACTAACATGTAGCGGTTACGAACATCCAAGATCTAGATCAGATCCTAACAATATGTACGCATATGTACACATTTTATTTAATCACTTTATATTTATATTTCTTTAGTTATTTTAGAAGTTAAACTATGTTCTACAACATATCGATAATGTGATAATCATTCCTGATTTTATTCATTAGTTTTAAATACCGCATAGTGCTGCGGAATCTTGTTCACAGTTAAACTACAAATTACATCGTGTCTCTTTATTCTTTTAGCTTTAGTGTGGATGCATATCCCCAGTATATACTCCAGGGTCTCAGCCATAACCCCGCACCTTTTAAATTTCTAATCTATTTTGTTATTAGCTCTTCTGAACGCTACTTGTGATGTTCTCGATTAGCCCGATTTTCATTCTACGAGTCTGACACGTGATATTCATGTTTGGTACAAAATTTTTATTATGAGTCATTGTTCAGGTATAGAGAGGATTCAGAAATACTCTGAAGACCTCGATAACCTTGCACGCACATGTCACAGGTGAAATTCGACCAACTATGCGATAAGATAGCAAATTCCAAACGCCTTATCCTGAGTGACCACCGGGGTAGCATCCGGTCACTTTACCCGTTCTCAGAAATATATGATAAGTACGACCAAAGTCTTTTCCCACTCCAACGAATAAAGAATATAAATACTCCTCCCAAAATCATCCAAGTCAGTCTGAATAAGTCCGAACCAGTGTACATATTAAAAAGTCTATCGTTGCGAATCGCGAATAAAGAGTTACCATTTAATTATTGTATAAAAAATTGAGTGGAAATAAAGAACTCGATTTCCTGTTTGGAGATCGACATTTTTTTAAGTCATTTGTTGAATGTTTACTTTACACACGCTTGTTGTCAACCGACTCCTCTAGATTCTTCTAACATCTTCCAATCATCTTTTGTCTCAACTGAGACCTGGACGCCCTCTGACGTTTACACACACATTCACATGTACAGTGTAAATGTATCATCTACCTAACAGTCATACTCGTCAAAGCACGCCAAAGGATAAGCTACCCAGATATTGGAACAACGCATAGAATCATTGAATCTCATACGTTGCAATATAGGATTCTGTACCGTAAAGTGGACGCTTCATATTCAACAGGAATCCCTCCAGAACGCCGATTATTCTCTCTCACTATCGATCTTGTATTTGCTGCAGTTGTTCAGTTCAACTTCCAAATACCTCACCGCATTCTTTATTTTAATGATCGTGTTCGCAGTTTCCATTTTAAAATTCCTGGGAATACTTTTAGCCGGCCACTTTTCTCCACAGCCATCCTCAAGTTATGTTTTACGTGTTATGTGTTACAAATATTTGCTATATTGAGGAGTTCGTGACATCTTCGTATCGAGCGATGTATCAGGCTCTAATACAAAGCCGGAACGATAAGATTAAACGAAACAATGACACACAGTAAACTCGCACGATGTAAACAGAACAAGTCTCTATTGCAACAATCAAAACTCTGGACAAACGTAACAAATATTCTACACTTAATTTAAGTTAATTTTGAATTTAAATTGCCAAGCGCGACGTATTCCACCCAGCTGCAGTTGCTGGCCTGTACGCTCCATTACAGCTAGGTCGCCCCATCTCACCTCGACAAACCGCGAAGAGCACCCCGGCAGACCGGACCAAAAGACAGCGATCAAGCCGTCAAGATTAGCCGCTCTCCGAAAGTCGTCAGGCAGCCCGTACGACTCAGTCGCCACGCCAATAACCCTATACCTGCAAGGCTCTGGGACATCGAATCCTAAGCGCGGCAGAAGTGATTGAGTTTGACTTCGAGGAACTTTAGCAGGTTCGAGGGTCAGTATTAAAAGCTGTATAAATCGGCTGAATTTCTAATTCTAGAACCATTCGGCAACAAGGTGCTATTCAACATTTTTGTCCCATTTTTGAACCATAAACAATGTCGCGAGAGAGCCGAGAGAGATGTGTCGTCGGGCCTTCAATTGAATAGTTTCGTAGAAAAGGCCTACGTGACCCTGGCCACGAGTTGTTGCGGAACACGTGCGTGGTGGGGCTAAGACAAAGGGACAAAGGGCTGCTAAGGGAGAAAGGCGAATTAACAGTCAGTGTCAGTGGAGAAGCCAGAGAGTGTGAATTGAGAAGTCAGGGAGTGCGAGTTGCATTGTCGAGAGAGTGTTGCTAGTGTAACGTCAATTCATATCAGAGACCAGGCCACACACCACGGACAGGATGGCACCCAGATGTCTGCATATCCTTGGCGCGCACCCTCAATAAGTCTTAAGTGCCCACCAGGGGGCCTTGGCATTTTTATAGTTAAGGTTCTTCGGACCAAGCGAGTATTTCCTGTCTTAAATTTCCCTTTACGTTTATTGTCTACCACGTGTTAGCTTAGAAAGTTGGTTTCCTCCACATCTGGTATGTTCCGTTGGCAACTTTCTCGCGAGGGCGGCTAAAACCCTTCCTGGTCCACCAACCGTCCTATTATCCAATCGGAGATGGTGTCTACTGCCCTTACTTCCTTAACCAAAATTGTCATCAACAAATCCGATAGTCCCGTGTCCTTAGACACACCCACCCCTAGCTTTCCTCAGACACAGTATCGTCAGTAAAACTGCACTTATTCTGTATCCTTAGAATAGTCAACATATCTATGTCGGTCTCTACTCTTATAAGTCGCGTAGTTAATGTATTGTTATAACTAAGTCTTACATAACGTGGTTGGAGTGAATTGTGATTTATGTTAATTCAGTGCGTGTTACATTGTGATTGCTGAATTCATAATAAAGGTTGATTAAAACCAAGTAAATAGTTGTGTTACGACTCAACTATATTTTATTTTCACCGACCAACCCAAAAATTACATGACACTAGCGTTGTCGAGAGAGTGTGATCCGCGTGTGAGAGAGAGCGTTTTATCCGTGGTGACGAGAGTTGCAAATTAACTATTTAGTCGTCTAAATTATAGTACGTTATTGTGATTAGTTCATGCTAAACAACCATCGTTTCCTGTTTAATCAACATCTGTCCAATCCATTCATTGTAAATAAATTAATTGTAGTAGTAAGATACTACAATAGTAAAAACACAACAATTCAATATAATTATTTAATAATATATACTTAACATAATTATTTCCTTTTTTCATGCTATTTTTTAAAACATGTTAGGCAGAGTGCCAGTTGGCCCTTACAACGATTACAATATGTTGTTACCTTTTTGGCTATTTTCGCGGCATATTCTCTACCTTTTATTTTAGAAATGCGTTTATAGCATTGTTTACACCGCCATCTCATTTTTCTTGCGGGCCCTTGGTACGACTGCAGAAAATGTGAATGTTTTTTGGGCAGTATTTCATTTTCACTTGGCATTTCTTCTCTGTGGGGATTCACTGTACTTAAAAGGTGATCAATAATTTCTTTGCGAAATCTTAAGACTTTGATACTTTTAGTACCCCATTTTCTATGTACATACCACGCATTTACGAGGCAAGTCCCTCATATTAATTCTATTACAAGTTTTCTCCATTTTATGGTTCTGCGCAAATAACTATAATATCTCATAACTCATAAAGCCACGCCGTTGCTGTTTTTATCTTGCCTGCGGCGGTAGAGATTTTTTATTCATTTTTATAATGCCACAAATAAATATTTTTTTTTGCAGAAGTTCCTCGGCCAAAGGGGCACTAGTATAAAAGCTACCAGTAAATAATATACGGCCTTCAAATAATAATTCACCTATCAATGCCATTATTACATCATGCGCATGTGTTCACTATTCTGGTTGCATTTTTCCGGCATAAATATGAATATTATGGGTGTAAACTTCCGGAAGGCACAGTTTATAAAATTTTACCCCATACTTATGCCGCTTGCCTGGAATATATTAGCGAAAACTGAGGCATCCTTCCCACGGAACCATGATTTCGTCAATTACAATATTTTTACCAGGTTTAACAGTGTTTTTGAACGTATGGACAAATGCGTCAACAATATTTCTAAGTTTATACAAACGATCCTCAGTCCTAGCCGTGGAATTGTCGGAAAGACATAAATATTTAAGTATCGATATAAACCGATCGCGTTTCATCGCGTTTTGTATACGTGAGTTCCAATATATCTTCTTTCGAGACCAGTATAATCTAATTTCAGATAGCGGCGCTACACCCATGAAAAGCAGGATACCAGTAAAAGTGTTCAATTCGTCTTTTGTAACAGGTTTCCAGGCCAGTTGGTGTCTTCTGCTGCTAGATGCAGAGTTCTCCATGCATTGTACAGCATATTTATTCGTTTCCTCAACGATCATTTCTAATATATAGTCCGTAAGGAATAACTTATATAAAAAGCAGGGTCGTCGCAGTCCGTGTTATCAATTAACAACTCTTCTTCTTGCGAATACTCATTCATGGCTTGATCTCTTTCTCTTATTTCTTGGCATCCTTCATAAAGATCCTCTTCGTCTAAATCCGATTCGAAATCTTCTTCTTCCGTGGTATTGTCGTTTAGTTCGTTAGCTAACGGTTCGTTGTCATCACTTGCCTCGTCTGAAGAAGTTGAAAATATATGTGCTGTTTGTATAATTCTCCTGCTTCCAATTACTGATTCATCAGACGAATCACTGATCTTCATATCCACGGTATATGATATATTATTTAGATGGGCAAAAATTAAAAAAGAAAAATGCTAATACCAATCTAGAAGAAAAGAAAATTTTGATTACCTTTACACTTATTAGAAGAAATGTGTGCTCGGGAAACTCGTTATGTTCTCAATAATCATCCCCAGTTACTAGATCACACATTATATATTTAGAAAGTGCCGGCTGGGGCGAACTCGTTCCCTCAGAAATCATTGATTTCTCTCACTATGTGTGGGCGGCCCTAAAAGTCAAATTCGGCCGCTGGAAAATCGCGTGATGGTCCTCATCGGGCCACTTAGCCCGACAGTATATCATTCTTCGGCGGTCCTGGAAACAAAACTCTAGTGCATCAACTCGCACCTTGGAAGTATTCGGGCCTCGAGTGTTAGGTCACCTGGAAATCGTTAGTCAGGGGTTAGACGGAATTGTCGCTCGCACTCAACATAATTTATGACTAAAACTTACATACGTCCTAACACTATTTTCGTCGTGCACGTTCCTTACGCGCGCCGTTGTTCTCCGACGAACATGCATGACTATTCTTTTGTCCTGTACGGAACTGAAAAATTTTTTAATTTGCACTATGAACATTTCTTATAGAAAAATGCTCACAGAATTGCGTACGATGGTCAGAATTCGCGTCAGACCTCTACTTTTTGAGAAAAATCGAAAAGAGTACAAAATTATGGCCAAAGCTGGTCCCGTCAGCTTTACTTAACATTTATATGTCGAGTCAACGTCCGAATCTGGGCCCGAGTCGTCCTCGTGGCGGGGGCTTGGGACAGGTAAGGATTCCTCACTGAAGCTATCCATGTTTTCTCTTTTACACTGAAGTTATTTTTATTGACACACACGAAATTGTTACAGAGTTGACACAAACTCACAATGATCACACACTCGCGACGCTAGTGACAATGGTCTTAGGTTCGATAACGAATCCGCGGACAACGGGGCGGTAGTCGTACGCACTCGCAAAAATCTAAATCGGATTCTGTGTTAATATTCACTGACCGTAAGGCGTTAATCTTTTTTGTCGATGAGATCGCAAGAGAGAATGACTTTCCGTCCCGGTGATACCTCAGAGGAAAACTATGACGGGGTGTGTCTAAGGACACGAGATCATCGGATTCGTCGGGGATATCCTACGTTCGGAAAGTAAGGGAAATTGACGTTGCTGCCAATTGGCCAATCTCCATATCGGTAGTTAGAAAAGGATGCTAGCCGCCGTTGAGGGAAGGTTGCTAGTGGGAGACGTCGTTCGTGGAAAAATAGGTCTCTCCTGTCTTCCTGTAACTGGGACAAAGACTGTGTATCTGTTGAAGGATTTTAGGTAACTAGATTGTTGAAGTGGTTACCACTTCTAAGAAAACTCTACATCTGGTCTTTTTTAGTTTTCTCAAGCACTGAAGCCATCGACAGCGCGTAGACAAAAGACTGCGACGAAGTCAGGCCATAAACAGTAGACAGGCGACGTTGGCTTCGGGGTTTTTCAGTTATTAGGTAACACAGCTAGCGTGCGGATCTGGACCAGCTCAAATTGTATTTTACTTATTACACTTCTATTTAAATATATTTTCTACCTTACAATTTATTCACGTGTTTTCTCTGTTTACACACCGAATAACCTCAACATAGATATTAGTGTTTATAACGGTCCTCGGGCTAGCCGATCACGTATTGCGGAGATGCGTCGGCATCTGGTAAACATCCTGCCCGGAGAATAGGATCTGCGTGTGGCGAGCTACGGGACAGAAACCGTTGGAATGTTTATTGCCACGTGTCGCTACAAATCTTTCTTTTAAGGAGAGCTATAGGGTTACTCAATGCCTTTGTTAGATGGAGAGTTCGTCCCGTTGACCGCGGCTACGTTCGGCGACTAATTGTCACCTTGAGTTCAAGCTCATTGGCACAAGTCTCAAACAAATACAATTGGGTAGAATGACGGCAAATCGTTTAATTACAACTGTAGATTTTAATTACAATGTTTTTATGGATTTTCCCGAGGTTTCAGAGGGAAGGCACCGGTGTCCTCTTATCTCCGACATATAGATATATGCAACTTGATATTGTAGAACCCATTCATTCATTACGTGATTCATTAAACCCAATAGGAATCGTATAGCTTTTGTAATTTTGTATAAATTGAGGTCAAAGTTGAAAAATTGCGGTCGTATCGAACAGTCTAATCTGACCCAGCGCCGCTCCACAAAGCAAGCCTTGCATTCGGGCGTCACCTCACAGCGAAAACCATGAATATTGGCGCTGGCGTCAACGTGTTAAAGTTAAACATTCAAATAATGCACATGGAACTGGTATAACGATTATGACGCCTTTTCAACGGAAATGGACACGAGAATGAAATAACGAATTGATGACGACATTGAAAACGGAAATGAAAACGACAAGGGAGAAACGAATTTATGACAAACTTGTCTATATCCTCGAACTACTTTATTCTGATAAAGAACATGGATAGATTAACAAGAAAGAAGAAAATTATGGCTCAGGGGGTGTCAGAGCCTCCAGGACCCATCGGTGTTGCGGGTGGTACCTCGCCAGGCTCGCCCCGACGGTCATCAAATGATTAGGTGAGGAACAACGTGAGGATGATCAGTCCCAGGGCCACCTCTAGCACGGTAAAAGCGACCGGGGACCAGAAGCGTGGAGAGAGAGAGAGAGAGAGAGAGCGACGTTGATGGTAAACGTGACAAAGGCTCCATAATATCGAGAAGGGTGCCATTAAAGTGGCGGACCCGTTCAAGCCTGGACGAAGATTGGAGAGGAGTCCGGTAAGAAGAGAGGTAACTGGACAGGATAGCGAAATGGAGGTTGCCTCCCAAGAGAAGTTGACGGACCAGGGTAGCTATCTGATTCCGAATTCCAATAAGAATAGAAGATTCAGGGAAACGAAGGAGGAGGAGAAAACATTAATGAAGAACAGAGGAGTTGGTGGCAGAATCAACAACGATGGAGCGATGGTTGAGCGGTCTTCCGCGGATGAAGGTAGAGGTCCAACGTCCGGTCTGCGGGATCTTAATTCTATGCGGCCCGTACGGACGGCACGCAGCCAGCGCTGACGATCGCTGTGGACGGAGTACTTTTTCGTTAGACTGAACTCTGTTGATTGACTATTCAAAGCGCAAATCGTAATAAGTTATAGTAATTCTTTTGCACGAGATTAAATGATTCAAGAGCGTTATTTTTTAGTATTAATTATTCATTATAAACATTGAAATTTACAATAAACTAGAATTTGGGTAATAAACTAGAAAACAATAAACTAGAAAACTAAATTTAGTAAATATAACACAAGTTAATAATTCAGTTGTGTGTGAAAAATTTCAAAACAATTATCGATACATAATCCGACATCGCATTTTCTGCATTCGTATCGCGTGCCGGTCCTTCTCTTATTTTTCACACAAACAACTATTTTCTTCCTGATAATTGTGTTGTGCCGGCACGATTAGGGCATTTTGATGGAAAATGCCTATCAATTAAACGAAATAGTAAATCCTCAGACTTTCTCTTTCCTCCTGCTATCATGCTTCTACGTTGGAAATATTTTCGTAAAATGTCTCTTATCAACGCTAAATGAAATTCGATATCAAATGAAGAAACAATATCAGCAGGAACGTTACGAAATACGGTCTAAACTAGGAGATATCACAGCCTTCCCAGAGGAGATTAAGACAGAGGAAGAGCACATTGGGGAAAAGTGAAGAGAAGAGTGGCATTATTATAGGAGTGACAATTGATCGAAGAGGTTGGCGGCAAACACCTGCACTTTTAGGAAGTGTAGAAGAGAAATAAACCACATCACGATGCAGATCCTGACAGGAATCTTTACGTTTATCGCAAAACTATAAACAAAGAAATACCAAATGCATACCAAATGTTGGGACTGCGACTATGAAGGAGACGATGCTGAGCATACGCTGTTTCACTACCCTAGGTGGATACGTGAAAGGACTGAGTTGCAGAACTATATCGGCACACCTCTGACAATGGATAATTTTATTGAAGTGATGATAAAGAAGGAAGATAACTGGACTAGGTTCCAGACTTGGTGTAAGAAGATTACGACGACGAGACAAGTTCAGGAGAGAAATCTTGAGAGAAGAAGGACTGTGAGGTGAAGACCTGGACTAAAAGAGGAGTACTAATGCCGAAAGACTGTGCCGGGGTTGGTACTTGTACTGCGAGTGGAGCGGATAGAGAAAGGGCTTTTAATGGGTGTCACCACCTGCGAGTCTGACATAACCCAGTGACACAGTCACTGGGTATGCGTAATAGCATTTTCCCCTCCTCGCGGGACAAAAAAGGCTGGAGTAGCTGAGGGGATTGAGACTCTCTCAGATCACCTCTATATATTCATGGATATAGAGCCGGAGAGAGGCCGTGGGAGATACCCGCGGCATCCGGGCAGTAGAACGCTCCCGCCCGCCACCAAGATGGCGCATCAAAGATAGAGACAGTGAGATGCTCCAGGCAGCAGCCATTTTAGCGGCCTAGAACTGGGACTCTTATACAGAGTAGACAAGCGTGGACGAGGAGGCGGAGAGCCCCCGTCGAGACATGACCGCGGCATGTGATGCGTCGATGCCGCGCTCCGTGCCCGGTGCTAGACAGAACGGGACTGTGGACTCGCAAACGGTTCCAGAGGGCCCGCCGTCGGCGGCTTCGTGACGACCAACAGATCTCTCTCTGCTACGAGGCATATAGCGAGACGCGACGCATCTTACAGCGGAGGATCAAGATCGCTAAAGCCCGATCCTGGATGGACCTCGTCCAGTCGGTCAAATCCGATGCATGGGAGCGGCCGTACAGGATGGTGATGAAGAAGCTGCGTCCAGGAGCCCCACTGCTGACAGCACATATGGATCCAGCATTGCTTGAGGAAGTCATTCGCACACTGTTCCCGTCACAGAAGGTCAGCCCGGAGCATCAGCGCACTTCCTCGACTTGGATAGTGAACTGGAGGGAGGAACTGGAGGCTGCGGAGGAAGAGATGCTAGATGCGGCGAGATGGATGACCTCCCGCGACGTGGGACGTGGCGCCGCCGAGACGGCGTCCCAGGACGGGTATGAAAGGAGACGATGGGGGTCATGCTTCCCTGAATACGACACCTATTTACACGGTGTCTGAGGGAGAGAGCCTACCCTCAGATATGACACATAGCGAGGCTGGTCCTGCCTCGGAAGAATGGACGATCGACGGACTCGCCGTCCGCGTATCGTCCGGTGTACCTATTGGATGAAGTGACAAGCTCTTCGAAAGAGTCATTGCCACCCATCTGGAGGCTCACATGTCGGGATAAATGCCCAGTTGGCACGAAAGCCAGTACGGCTTTCGGCGGGGCTGCTCGACGGTGGATGCAGTGAACCGGCTACGGGAGATGTCGCGGACCATGATTCCCTGGGGTGGAGTAGCGCCGGCAGTTTCTTTAAACATAATCAATGCGTTCAACACAATATTCTGGGATGGGATAGTGGAGGCCCTTAAATTCTTCGAGGTGTCTCCCAACATTATTCGTGTCATCCAGGCCTACCTAAGCGACAGGTGGGTTGGGTACGCTGGCAAGGATGGGGAGGGAAAGCGGCCCGTAAAGCGCGGGGTTCCACAGGGTCGGTTTTGGGACCGATTCTTTGGATCATCGGCTACGACGCGGTGTTTCGTTGTCCCATGTCCCCAGTCACAGGCATGATGTGTTACGCGGACGACACGTTGGTCCTGGCTGAGGGACGCTGGTGGCACGAGACGCTGTGCCACGGCGAACTCGCCGCCGCCTGCGCGGTACGGACTATAGCGGTACCGCGTATACGTCGCCTGGGCCTAAGGGTGATCCCAGCCAAGTCGGAGGCCATATGGTTTTGCGATTGACGGCGTAGGGGGGCTCCTCCGCCTGGCCTGTGTTTAGACATAAACGGGGAGGACGTCGAGGTAAGGCTTTAGATCAAATATCCGGGCCTCACCATCGACAGTCAATGGACATTCGGACCGCGCTTCAAGCTCCTAATTCCCAAAGTGACGATGGCGGTCAACGCCTTATGTGGCCTGCTGCCGAATATCGGTGGGGCAGGAGTCGGAGAGCGCCGACTATATGAGGGAGTCATCCGTTCTCGGATCCTGTACGGGGCTCCGGTGTGAGCAGGGGATCTGATGACGAGTCGTCGCAGTCTGCTCTTACTGAGGAGACTGCATAGGACGACCGCCATCAGGATCGTAAGGGGGTACCGGACGATATCGTATGCGTCGGCAAGTGTTCTGGCAGCGTCTCCTCCGTTCGAGCTTCAGGCCTTGGCACTCCGATGGGTGTACAAAAACCGGAGGGGTCATTGGAATGTTTACCGTCGCGTGCCGTCACAAATATTTCTTTTAAGGAGGGCTATAGAATTACTCCGTACCTTTGTTAGACAAAGCGTTCATCCCTTGACCGCGGCTACGTTAGGCGACGGACTGTCGGCTCGAGCCAAAGCTCACTATCACCAATCTCGAACAATTACAATCGGATTGAACAACTACAATTGTTTAATTACAGCTATCGTAGACTCTAGATTACAATGTTGCGGGATTATCAAAAATTCCAGAGGCTCCGGTGTTCTTTCGTCTCCCACATATATATATGTCGGTGGAATGGAAGCGAGGAGAAACTAGAAGAAGAAGGAAGGAGAGAAGCGAGAGGATGAGATAAGGAGAAAGAAAGGGGGGTACATAAAGGGGTTGAAAATGTGCTTCTGGAACGTGGCAGAGATAATGAACAAGGACAAAGAGGTATGGGAATATTTGAGGAAAGGTAAAACATAGACTACCCAAGGAATACGACTGGAAATGCAGGGCAGTAAGGAGAAAATGGAAAAAGGGAAGGGCAAAAGGGAGTATAATAACAGGCCTAAACAAAAATCTGAGGGAAACAGAGTATGTTTTCGCACGTTCGCAGGGAGACACGATCTCGAAGAAGCGCGCCAACGGGAGTCGTAAATTCCCGTTACGATTTGATAATCGACGCCGTGAATCGTTCGATCCCTTATTTCTTTTGGGATAATAAGGGTAGTTAAATTAAAGATAACGCTGCTGCTAACAGGTTATTATATATTTTCACAAACCAACAACTTCGGTGTAACACAAAATGAATATTTGCTATGAGATGACTACTGTGTTCGACTTGTTGACGGCTTAAAGAGATGTTTGATTGAGACTGACTGATCTTCGGGTGTAAACCCGGTCGAAGGATGTTGACTGTTCGAAAGATAGAAAATCAGTGAGGTTCGGAGACGATGCTGTGGCGGAGGAAAGCTAAGGATGGGTGTGTCTAGCGCACGGGGCCATCGGATTTGTTGGTGACGATTTTAGTTAAGAGAGTGAGGGAAATAGGCTTCGTTGTTAATTGGTTAAATGAAGGGTCTTAACCGCCCTCGAGAGAAAGTGGTTAGTGGGAGGAAAGTTGCATCATACGTGAGAAAAACTAACTTTCCCTTGTCAAGCCATAGTAGACAAAGGTCTTTAGAAATGCTTCGGAAACAGACGTTTGTTCAGTTTGAAAGACCTCGACTAGGAAATTCCTGAGATTTATGGAAGGTACTCGAGACTATTGATGGTACGCAGTGAGTATCCGAAGACATCTGGTTGCCATCTTGCCCGCGGTGTGTGGCCTGGGCTAGGTAGAGTGTTACGCGACGTAACAGAGTATAAGGAAATAAGTGACGACATAGTAGAAAGAAAAATAAGGTACAAGGAGAGGAATTGTGGTGGTTTATAATCGGAACACAAAAAGGACATGGAAAGAAATAGAGGAAAGAGTAGAGGGAAGGGAAGAGGAAGTGACGATCATAGGAGGAGATTGGAATGCAAGAACGGGAGAAGAGGGAGGGCTGATAAACAAGGAACTAGGAAAAGAAAAGAGCAGGAGATCAAAAGACAAGACAATAAATACGGAAGAAGGAATTCTACTAAGGTTGCTGGATGAAAGAGGCTGGACGATAATTAATGGTCGAGACAAAGGAGATGAGTGGACGATGAGGAGATGAGGAGATATATGGGGGAGAGAGGAAAATCGGTAATAGACTACGTGATTGGCAATCAGGAAGCGATAGAAGAAATAACAGACATGAAGGTAGGAAAACGAGTAGAGTCAGACCACATGTTGGAAATAGAAATAGAGGGACCAGAGTTACAAAGAGATGAGGAAAGAAAAGAAGAAGAGAAGGAGAGAAGGGAATGGACAAAAGAAAGTGTGGGAAGATATTTAGAGGAGTGCAAAGACTGGGCAAGCAGAGAAAGAACAGTAGAGGAAATGTGGACAGAAATTAAGAAGAAGATAAACGAGGCAATACCAAAGAAGAGAGTAAAAATAAGGAAATGGAGCATAGGAGAAAAGGTATGGTACGACAAGGAATGGAGAGGAAAAGGGAGATAAGAAGGAAAATGACAAAATTTAGGAAAAGAAAATGCAGCAGAGAAGAATTCATAGAGGAGAAGAAGGCATTTAAACAGTGGTGTAAACAAAGAAAGGAGAAGCAGGAAGAGGAAGAGATGGAGAAAATCAACAAGATCAAAACACAGTAAGAAGCATGGAAATACACAAATAAATATAGGAGAAGAAGAGAGGTTGTAGACGAAGATATAAGGGAAGAGGAGTGGAAAAATTATTCTATGGAAATGTTAGAGGGGACAGAAAGCAAAGAGGACAGAAGAACAGAAGGGCAGAGAGCGGAGGAGGAATCAAAGGAGGAGAGAGAAGACAACATAGAGAAAGAAGAGGCGATATTCCAAATAAGAAACTGAAAGAGAAAAAAGTAACGGGCGAAGATGGTTTGGAAAACGAGGTATGGAAGTATGCGCCGAAGGAAGTGGGGGAGGCGTTATGGGAGATGTTAAGGAAAATATGGAATGGAGAGGGGATACCTGAAGACTGGAGAAAAGGCGTAATATGTCCGATTTATAAGAGGGGGGACAAGGGAGCAGTGAAGAGCTACAGAGGGGTCACGTTAATAGACACGGCATATAAGATTTATGCAGGAATTCTGGACGAGCGGCTGAAAGTAGAGATCGAAGACAAGCTGGGAGAGAGCCAATTCGGGTTTAGGAAAGGAAGAGAAGTGATAGACGCAGTGTACGTATTGAACCACATAATAGACAAACAATTAAGCGGGGAAAGAGGGAAGCTATATGCATGCTTCGCGGATCTAAAGGCAGCGTTTGATAGGGTCAACAGGAAGAAGCTGGGGGAGATAATGAGGGGAATGGGGGTTAACGAGAAGTTAATCAGAAGGATAGAGGAGATATACGAAGAGACAAAGAACGCAGTGAGGATCAGGAACAATAACACAAAAGAGTTTTGGACAGTGAGGGGAGTGAGACAAGGGTGCCCGCTGAGCCCGACACTATTTAACATCTATGTAGCAGGGCTGGAAGAGGAAATAAGGAAAGGTCAAGTAGGAGGCATAGTGGTAGGAGATAGTAAGGTATGGTCACTATCATATACAGATGACATTGTATTGATAGCGGACAGAGAAGAGGAGTTAAAAGAAATGATGAAGAGATTTAAGACATTCCTAAAGGAAGTGGAACTGGAATTGAGCACGGAAAAGACGAAAGTAGTAGTGTTTGAAAAGAGAAGGAACAATAGGAGGTAAAGGAACTGGAGATGGGGTGAGCAAGAACTAGAAGAAGTGGATGAAATTAGGTATGTAGGGTACATACTGCAGTAAAGGAATGTATAAAGGAGAGAGAAAGGAATTGGGGAAAGGGCCAAGAAGGGAAAAGAGCAAGGGAAAGAAAGATGAGGTTAGAGGAGGCAAGAGAGGGAAAGACACAAGTGGAGGCAGGAGATAGACAGGAAAGGATGACAGCTAACCAAATCATAGAAGAAAGAAGGAAAAGAGGAGAGGGAGAAAAGGATAAGGGAATCTAAATACAACAGATACTACAGAAACATTGCAAAAGAAGGGCTACCAAAGTATCTAGAAGGAAAGATGAAATGGAAGGACAGAAGTATGGTAGCAAGATTTAGATGTGGTAACGAAACCACGGCAAGGGAACACTGGAAAGAGGAGGGAGAAAGAGGATGCAGATTATGCAAAAAAGGAGAGAAGGACTTGAAGCGCGTAGTAGAGGAATGTGAGATAACAGGAGGAGCAAGGAATATGGTAGAAGTACTGAATGAGACTGGAGAAGGACTGACAGAATTGAAAGCGATAATAGAGAACAGAAGAGTAGCAGAAGAGGGGAAGGAACGACAGGGAGGGAGCACAGCAAGGAAGCAAAAGCCAAAGAAAGAATGAGCACTTAGTTATAAGCGTTAGATATAAGTTAATAGTTAGTTATTAGAGAGAGAGCAAGCAAGGTGCAATAGGTAGATATAAGCAGTATATAACAATAGAAGTGCTAGAGTAAGAGAAATAGATGTGATGTAAGGCATTATAAGAGATGTAAACCGAAAGTCGTCCAAAGCCGAAAGGCACGGACTAAGGATAAATAAATAAAATAATAATAAATAATTACGGTGTTAAGGGATTTTCCCGAAGTTCCAAACGGAAGGCTCCGATGTCTTTTCATCTCCGACATATATTATATTGTACATCTAAATTGCTCACAGGTTATATTTTGCAAGTTGTAAAGGGAGGTAGTTAGTAATTAATTAACACGTTCGTTGCCCAGCATGATTCGGCTAAGTTTTCTGCGGGGCCCAAATCCGACCGCCGGTACGCAGAACGTAAATAGAGCGACAAGCGGTAATTCATTGTTTATCGCCTTCATTGCCGCCTTGTAAAGAAAAGATTATTTAGTTCTGAAATGGAGAAAGCGATAAGCTTTCCAGCTAGAGTATTCCAAGGGATGTCATGGCAGATATCTGAGATCTTTCATTTAGTCGAGAAGCATACTTGTGAGACATACATCAGTGATTTTTTCATCCTCAAAATGTTCAGTAAACAGTGTGAAAATATATTTGAAAGTGAGGAAAGTAGTGATGACGGAGTCTACAATTATTGGTCGAAGTGCCCAAAATCACCCCAAATGTGTTTGGAGTGTTTTAACAAATATCATGCGATATAAAATAATATAATATATTATCCAGAATATAAATTAATAAAAAGTATGGTGTAGGAAGTGTAGTAATTGGTGGTTGCTGCCAGGAGAAAAAAGAATTCGCGTTTCGTCCCGGGACTACCGGTGGACTCGTCAGTAAGGCTATGCCCGGTAGTCCCTGCCTTAGACGCAGAGGGAGTGTCTCTCGCTAGGTGCGGTATTTGTATCGTGACACCCTATATTCGATCGCTAGCGAGACAGACAGACTCGTTGTCGTCGTAGTAGCCCTCTGGTGTTGGCGGTTGGTACCCGCGAATCGCCTGGGAGGTGTTACGACCGCGTTGATGCCTCGGATCTGTCGGCGTCCTGTTGGCACCAATCCGCCGCACAGCCTCCCCTTAGCGCTATAGCGTGACCTCGAAGTCATATAGCGCGATACAAGATAGAGGGAATGGCCCGTCGTCGATGATGGAAGGCTGATCGTCATAGGGGGACGATGCGGCTGGCTCCTTTTGACTCCTTCTCCAGAGGTGCGTGTTCGTTGTCGGTGGCCACCACTTTGTAGGAAGTGTAGTGGAGTAGTTGCTGCCAGGTGAAAAGAGAATTCGCGTTTCGTCCCGGGACTACCGGTGGACTCGTCAGTAAGGCTATGCCCGGTAGTCCCTGCCTTAGACGTAGAGGGAGTCTCGCTAGATGCGGTATTTGTATCGTGACACCGTATATTCGACCGCTAGCGAGACAGACAGACTCGTTGTCGTCGTAGTAGCCCTCTGGTGTTGGCGGTTGGTACCCGCGGATCGCCCGGGAGGTGTTACGACCGCGTTGATGCCTCGACATGTCGGCATCCTGTTGGCACCGATCTGCCACAATGGTATAATGTTTTTAATATTTTTATGTTGTATATCCTATATACAGGGTGGTTGGTAACTGGTGGTACAAGCGAAAAAGGGGTGATTCTACGCGAAAAAAGAAGTCGAAAATATAGAATAAAAATTTTTTTTATTTTTTTTTTTATTTTTTTTAATTTTTCCATCGAGACAACGATCTACAGTGAGATCCGCTATAACGTACCGCACGCGTACCGAGCGAAAATTCAAAGTCGATTTTCTCGAAAACAAAGTCTCAAACGAAAAATTTTTGTTCCATATTTTCTGACTTCTTTTTTCGCGTAGAATCACTCCCTTTCCGCTTGTACCGCCAGTTACCAACCACCCTGTATAATATCGTATATTTAATTACCTCGAACAAGAAGAGCGTCACCATACCTTGGCGACGGAGCCCTCATGGAAGTATACCCGTCACATAGATATGTGCGACGTGGCGACGAACGTGTTAAGAAAGATATTGACTTTCACTGGACGAACAAACAAGACAGTTTTGAAACGTTGAAACAAAAATTATGTGAAGCCCCGATTTTGACTTATCCAGATTTTACAAAGATCTTTACGATAACAACCGACGCAAGTAAAGGACTAGGAGCAGTTCTTTCACAAGACGGACACCCATGTTGTTTTATTTCCAGAACACTGAATCCACCCGAAAAGAATTATACGACGACTGAGAAAGAACTATTAGCGATAGTTTGGCATTGAAACAATTACGACAATACTTGTTAGGATGAAAATTTATTATTAGAGCAGATCATCAAGCTTTGAAATGGTTAAATAATTGCAAAGACCCATCATCTAGAGTAATGCGATGGAGTTAGAAGAATATGAATACAGAATCGAATATGTTAAAGGCAAAGACAATCCAGTTTCAGATAGCTTATCTATAATTCATGCGATTCAAAAAGTAGAAACCCTAGAAAGAGAGGTAGTCTTCGATTTCTTATAACATTTTGCGGAATGGAAAAAGAAATCAGAAATCCCAAAACGATTAGAAATGAAACTTAACGATCAATCCTTCTAAACTAACTAAAACAGAATTAGGAGAGTTTGACGAGAGAATATGGTTAAGAAAGTTAATAACATATTACGGAATAACAAGAAAGTAGGTATAGGAGACACCACGTTTACAGAATTAAAAAAGAATCAAATCAAGTTTATACTTCTATACTTTAACGATACCCGACACCCTGTCACTTTAGCATGGGTCCCAATCCAAGAATTAACTGAGGAAGAAATAGAAAAAATAATTCAGGAAAATCATAACGGTACGATAGGACATTTAGGAATCCAAAAGACATACCAAAGAATCAAAAAACAATATAAGATCCCAAATTTAATGAGTAGAATCGAAAATTTTATTAAAAATTGTGACGTTTTAAAGAAGAACCAGTAATTTCAGACACACCTTTAAACCCCAACGACAAAATAACCATGGACATTATAAGACCAATGGCAAAGACTAAGCGAGGAAACCAATTTATTCTATCAATTCACGATGAGCTGACGAAAACACTAATTTACGCTAAGTTTGGGGAAGAAATTAACGTTTTACAATTAGATGGCAGTGAGGTATTTCATGAAAAGATTAAGCAAGCATACTTATATTTCGACAAAATTTATATGTATATAGGGACAGATATAAACGATGTATACGAAAAACTGAATCATATGAAAGCGAATGTCATGTTCATCGAGAAAGTATGTAAAAACAAATGCGAACTTCATAACGAAATAATATCTCTAAACCAATACATAGAAAAATTAGAAACTTCAGCATACCAATTACGACTTTTAACACACAATCACACACTAACTAAGAGAGGATTGTTGAATATTGTTGAATCTATATCGAAAAGTCTATTCGGAACTCTTGACACCGATGACCTAATAAATACTAACATTGACAAATTATTTCAAGAAGGAAACGAATTATAAACTATAGTTGCAAATCAAACAGCGCTCATATGTAAAATCATAAAATCCGACAGTATAAAACAAATCGACGAAATGAGAGTTAAATTTGACGAATACATCGTTAATAATATAAGGGAGAGACTAATAACAGATTTAATAATTCAAGCAGAAAGTGCAATTTCCAATTTAACGAAATATTTAATGCCATAAGCATGGAAAAAGCAGGAATCCTTAGCCCTCAGATTATTGATCACGTACTGTTTATCGAAAATTATAAGAAAGCATTAGGCCATCACCTTTATAACACAAAATACGAAAATTATCAATTCATTCTAGATATATCAAGACTAACGGTATTCACTGTCGCAACTAAAGTTTTCTTTAAAATAACCGTACCTTTGCAAACAGATTTGGTATGGGATATAGTGCGAGTATACCCTATACCGACTAAAAGAAGCCATGCATTTCTGGCACCCGTAATTGAACATCCAATATTCTTAACGCATCAATTTGCATATATGAATGTTGACAATGAATACCTTGATAAAAATTGTAACACGAAAATAGGAATCACAATGTGCAAACAAACACAAGCCATACACGATAAGAAATCTATTCACGATTGTGCGTCAGAAATCATTAACTTTAGCAGAAAGATAAATGTTTGTAAATTTGCTATAAAATTTGCTAGAATCAATACATAGCCATACCACAAAAAGAAATTGAAATTCACGTGCTTTGCGACGCCAGTCAAAAACAAATTAAGATAGGCAGATCCTCTATAATTCAATCTCCAGATGAACAATGTAATTTAATATTTAACGATAGTATAATGAAAATAAGACAATCTAAAGACAACGTAACGTTTGAGTATAAACTTAAAACGATTCCTTTTGAAAATGATACTAGAATAAACTACTTGTTAGACAAGATTGAGAGAACATCTAGAATCTTTAGTCATATTCCAGAACATCAAAAGAATTTGAACCAAATATCTGATCAAATCAATCAATTAACGTATTCTCTCTGAATACAATCAATTAAATCATGGGGTGTACAATCAATGAAATCATTTTTTATTTCTGCAAATAGCAGGTTACACTGCCTTAAGATTAACAGGAATTTATCTTCTTAACAAAATAGGAATATTCGACTTATTGAAGAAATGTTTACCAACGAAACTATGTATCCACCTACTATGCTGTAAAACCAACATTCAAAACATTGTGACAAACGCTACACCCCTAAATATTTATACAAAAGTACCACAGATACCACAGGCATCAACAAAGCTCAAAAGCATAAGATGCCACGACGAAGAAGAACAAATAGAGACTGAGCCAGCCAGAGTCCAATTCCACCGCTCCATACTGAAGAAACGCTAAAATTTTGAGGGACCAAAATCAATCTAAGGGGAGAGGTATGTGACATCAACCACACCTTAATCTACATCAGGGATAAGACTTCCTTCCCTACCTTCGGGCTCTTTTGCACACAGCACCACCTTATCATCATAACTTACTCCAAGCCCCTCAACATCCCCAAACCAAAACATATATAAGTCGAGACTTCAGCAAGCTCAGACAGTTCTTGTTCAGCCTTTCTCTGATTCAGTATATTATACTATCTCTGTAAGACTATTGTAATCATTGAATTTATAATAAAGTTTGATAAAAGGAGATTAAGAGTTGGGCTATGGCTCAACCTTCTTTTTATAATCTAAGTCACAAGTTTACGTGACACCACCACGGAAGTACATAAATGCAGAATGCTATATAGCATTTCGTGAGTTGAGCATTATGAAACTCATGCAGCGCACTCTTGTTATCTGGAAGTGAAAGAACAAATTTTCTTTTCATTGCGAATTTAAAAATATCTATGTATCCATTTTTATATTAGCACCAATATGGACTACTACTTAATTGAAATACTACAAAATTAGGTTGAAAAATAGTTTTTGATGCATAGAATCCAAAAGTGAAAGTTTGAAGTTGCAAAATTTACTGGTTCAGAAGTTATGGCTATGTAAAGTTGAGCGTTTTTAGCGTATTTTACACGTTACTCTGACGCCATATTTACTTCTATTCATTTTTCGTCCAAAAGGTGGACTGCACAGATGACATCTGATTGATCTTTACAAATGAAGAATTACATGCTCCAGACTTACTGTCTTCGGAGCGTTTCTATCAACGATGCCATCAAATCGATGTTGTTATGACCACAAAATCGGTGCTACAAAAATTGGCATAAGCGATCGACAAATTCATGTAAGCGACCTCTTCATCTCATCCAATCCTTAGCTGGCCACCAATTGGATTCTATTTTTTTTTTTTTTTATACATAATCATATCATCAATAACTATAGTTGAATTGACCAAAAATTTGTTTGTACTAACATAACCAGCCAATTCATGGCGGCTGAGAAGTAAATACTAACCCAAACTAAAATCAATTCTAGCTTACTTACAAAATCTACATTATGATTGACTATTCTAAGCAGGTATCCCTCTGCAATCAATATGGCATAACTTTTGAAACAGCAGATATAGATTTCACTATCAACGACAACATTTCCTTTTATTGCTAAAACTAATGTCGTCACCTTAGCATTTAACACTAATACCATCTGTTTTTTTTTTCTTTTTTTTGGGCAGGGGGGTATTTACCAGACCCAAAATTCAATGACTTACAACTCTGCTGCCACGATTATATTTTTGTTTGTCCAATTTGGCTTGGTCAATCTATGAAATAATATGAAAATGGAAGCAGTATTCAAATGGAAATAGTACAAAGAAATAAGTAACAGAAAAATTGAAATATTGAACTGTTACATAAAGTACCCGAGCAATGGTTGAAGATCCAGCTCCCAAAATCCTCCTGTAATTTTGGTTTCTCCACATTATATTTAAAAAGTGTCCCATTATCATCTCTCAGTGATAATAGAACCACACAGCAATTGTTGCAAATGATAGTAGTACCACAAAGTCGTTGCCTAATGTGAAATCACTCAATTCATGAATGGTATCCGTGCATGAAAAATCTGGAGCAGAACAGTATATCAATCTGAAAAATTGAATAATTTTTAAAATAGCTTGGATAATATGTTAAACTTACAAAGATAAGTTTAAAACTTACATGACCGCTTTGTCAAAAGGTAAGAGAATTTCCTCAAAAAATTAATTGTGGTTACATATTATATGATTTGCTTTTTTGATGGCCAAGGGGATATCGAAATCAGCCAAACCTGTGCTTTGCCTCGTCACATAACGTAATCGGATTCCGATGATAACAATAGTATTTATCAGCGTGTAAGAGCCCATACTCACGAGTCCAAGCAATAGCTGCTTTTTTTAAAGCAGGTTGAATTCCATCTCGTAGATTCTATTTTTTGAAAGTAACACAGTAATATAACAAAACAAGTAATAAATGAAAAAGAAAAGAGACAAAAAATAAAAAACTACAATAAAGCGATCAAAGAAGAAAATGAAACAAAAACATGCGTAACGGTCGAAAAGAGCACAAATGAATACTTCGGACGCTTTGGAAAATCTATTACTTGCAAGCCTTAGTCATGTTAGGGCGAAAAACCAAGCGTGTATAAAACACACTTGACATAACCCGCCAAAATGGTCGTCACTCATTTGGAGCCAGTTACTCCATGGGTTCCACACATTGGAAGAGAGGAAGTCCACTAAGGTAAAATTCAACCCAAAACTAATTACATCCAATTACATGCAAGTCTCAAATCCATCAATTTTTTCTGAATGTTGAAATAAGCGTATTTTTAGAGGAAAAAGCGATCTTTCCCTTGTCTCCACTCGAGTCCTTATTGCTTTTCATATATCCATTTAAAAACTTGAAACAGAACTCCCAAAATTTTCTATTATCTTTTTACGAATCATAAATACTCATGGATATAGGAATGTGTCTATATAAATACTGGAACTGACTACAGTAATTTAAATGGATATCTTATTACAATAGGTGGCGCTTCTTTAAGTTTTACCATTTTTAACATAGCTTGTACTTTCTTTCTATTTACGTGTTATATGTATATACAATATGAAATGATAGTATAGCACATACAATTACTAATATATTTTACAAGGATTGGTGTATTCACGAAGTGATTTATGATAAACATAGAAAAAAATCTTTTGCAATGGAAAGGCATATAAAACCTTTGACAAATCACAATGTGGATTCTCAGTTCCTGGCTGTGTTAGCTGCAATAATTGCAATTATTGTAACTATAGGTAATTATATATAATACTCATAGGTTATAAATTCCTTATGTCTTGTATCCAACATCTGTGGTTATGTATTAAAAGTTAAATAAAACATTATAATTGACTCATAATCTGCATGAGAAATAGGTTTTCTGATTTTATTATCACATTATTCAAAATAACATCACAGTTTTCTTTTTTTGTAGCAAGTAAAACGAAAAATATATCTGTCTAAATGCTTTTGATAAATTATATTCCTAAATTATATATACAACGTGAAATTCACAGATATAAAGTAACAGAGCATATCCCTCTTTAAATTTGCACATGTATTATTAAATAGTTTTTGTTATATTTTAACGATGTCCATGAATAACATGAACAATCTCATAGTTTCATTTTTAACATTCTACAGACATCACATTCATTTGTTTAAAAAAAATGTATATCATTATAGCCACAGTAATTAATGAACATTATAGATATAGCTGCAAGTAATGAAACAAACATACCATTGTAATTGTATACATAATATAAAAATAGGTACATTTTTATGTAAATATTTGCTTAGGCTTTTATCCTAAAATTCATAAGCCTACGTCTGTAGAGCCATTTGTTTGGTATTAACAGCTCAATCTTAAACATTACTACTACTTATATAAATTTCTATTCTATTCCTTTGCTTAGTGTTATTTGCCATATGGCACAAGAGGAGGTCTATAGGAAACAGTATATTATTAACTGGTCTTAGTGATGCTGGTAAAACACTGATATATGCACGTCTACTTTGTTCTAAATTTGTTAAGACACACACATCTGTAAAAGAAAATATAGGAGATATCATAATCAATAACGTAAGTTTTTACATATATTTTCATTGTTTCTTGAAGCATGAATTTTGACATACCAGAAACATAGGCCTCTAAAGTATCAATTTATTTAGCGGTCCTTAAAGATTGTTGATATACCTGGACATGAACGTTTACGTTACAAATTTTTTGATCAATTCAAGTTATCCGCAAAAGGTCTTGTTTATGTGATCGATTCAGTGACTTTCCAAAAAGATATCCGAGATGTAGCAGAGTAAGTACACACAAGTGGTAAGTCATCACATCCTGTAATGAGAATAATAATTTCTGAATTTCAGATTTTTATATAACTTACTCTGTGATCCTGCTATACATAAGAAATCTATACTTGTATTATGCAATAAACAAGATCAGACTATGGCAAAAGGTGCAGCTGTTATAAAGACTCTATTAGAGAAAGAAATGAATTTACTACGTATGACAAAAACAAGTCAGTTAGAAGCTACAGATGCATCAGCAACAAATGTTTTCCTTGGCAAGCAGGGGAAAGATTTTGACTTCTCCCATTTGGATACAAACATTGAGTTTGCTGAATGTAGTGCATATAATAAAGATTCCGAAACTTCTGCGGGTATTGAGCAATTAAACAATTGGCTAAAGAAAATTGTATAAAAATATTCTTTCACTTATTGAAATAAATTATTTGTTTTTAACTTTTTAAACAATTTTATTACTTTTTATGCTATAAACTGTACTCATATTGAAAGAAAAAGGGACATGAAATTAACTTCCACATGTCAATATTCAACATTCCTAACCTAATTTTGTCATAAAAGAAACTCGTTTATCTTAAAATATCTTTCTATCACTTTCCAATTCAAATATAATTTGAAAATCTATATCTTAATAGAAACCTTTCATTGGTTATAACAACTATTGTTTACACACAAATGTGAGAATACAATTTAATTCACAGTATTTACACAAAGTAATTGTTTTACATAAAATTAATCTTATATATAATTAGATTCTGTAGTTTCCACATAATATAATTAAATATAATTAAAATAAAATCTTATAATTTTGTTCTAACCTAACGATGTCATCTACTACTTGACAGAAACGATTAATACGTATTAATATGTATTTCTCAATTATATAACAGTTCATAAAATTTAAACAATTTCACCCTTACGTCCAACATCAAGCACATACGATTTATGTATATAAATATCACATCAGAAACATTCTTCTAACTACAGATAACCATATAACCGATGCAACTGCATAAAAACCAGCACTGCTTAATATGAAAAGCAAATGGCGTTTTATTTAAATATTTTTAAAATACTTTTTTTTTTGCTAAACAAAAAGGTAATATATCGTAAGTATATCATCTTTGTACCAAAGATAAAATAAACAATTCTTTACACTTATAATTATTTTCAAAAAATATTTTTTTGTTTAAATTGTGTTTCTTGTATATATGTATTATATCATATATAACGTAACAAATTCTTGTGCTTTCTGATACGTATGTATGTATATAAACCATATTATTTTTCAATAGCTAACGTCATTTAGTTAATTGTTTATATCATCTCTATACTAAATAATATGTCGGAGATGAAAGGAAAGCCGAAGCCTTTCCTTGGAAATTTTGGGAACATCCTCTAGTACCTTAGCCTAGATTTTATTATAGTTGTAATTGCTTAAGATTTGTAATAAGCGAGATTGGGTTCGAGGTGACAATCGGTCGCTGAACGTAGCCACGGTCACGGGATGGATGTTTTATCTAACGGAGGTCTGGAGTGGTTGTATGTGTTTTCCGAGAAATATGGTTGTGGCGGCATGCGGCCTCGAGAGCGGGCCGAGCCACCGAGAGTGTGATGTTGCCTCGGAGGTGCCGATGCAATGGGACATACATTGTATTAGTAATCAAAACTCCAGGCAGAAACTGCCTAGCAACGGCGTTTGGAACTTTCTCGATGCTTCCAACGAGTGTGCCTAGCAACGGCGTTTGGAACCTTCTCGATGCTTCCAAACGGGTATAGAAAACAAAATGCAATCGTACAGGGAGAAAAATCTCCACGAGGCTGGCATTCTTGCGATTGCCTTGGAGAGTGATACATCGAGCATTTTCGACGATCGCATTTGCGTCTAAGTTAGTTTCGCTTAGTAAGGAGTTATCCCGGTGACCGTGGATTCGTTTGAACTCAAACATTGCTAATAGTATTATTTAATTTAATTATTCGTAGATCGTATTATTCATTAGGCTTAGTGTTTGTTAGACTTATTATTAGTTGTACTTATTATTTGTTAAGCCTAGTGATAGACCTGTATATACGTGTAAATAAAATCTCGGCTTTGTGAAACGATGGCTAGTCCACATGAAGAGTCGTCGCGCGCCCAAAATTCGAATCGTGACCCGACAAATATTTTCCTTTATGGTATTTTTTTTATAATGTATTCGTATATTAATGGGATGATTACATTTAACTTATATCAATATAGTGTGGAGTTACATCAATATAATGTGGATTGTTGAAAGGGATAACAAGTTTTGATTGTAGAAGACAGTAATTTTTGAGAAAAAATGAAATTTATTGAAAACATAGGTATCTTATATTTTTGTTATCATAAAAATCACAAAACAACAATAATTTCCAGAACTGAGTTGGTTAATAATGTAATTGATAAATAATGTAATTGCGCAATTGAAGGTTCATATTTTAAGATTGTTTACACATATAACATTACTATAGCGTAGCAAATATTTTTTAAATCAAAATTGCAAAGTACATAAACGGAAAAACTGTTTTGATGATTAAGTATACTATATTCGAAAATGTAACAAACAACTGACCTAATATGAATTAAAAATTCTAAGACTAAAAATATTAGATTTACGCACAGTAAGTAAACCTCTAGCAAAACTTACTAAATAATAAACCAGCACGAAATCTTTATATATAGCTCGATCGATAATTACAAGTCGCGGGGAACAGTCAATCGGTAATTGTTGGATGGTAGGTTTAGCCATGTTTTGTTGTGCTATGTCCGATAATATAAGAAATCTCTTACAATATTTTTGCCATCAATTTATAATATTGTTACTTCCAGGTATATTATTTTCTACGAAATATGTCGTTACTTCAGTGGTTATTTTCTGTGCGACTTGTATTTCGTTTTTTCTCGCTAATTTTATCATTAAGAAGCTTAAACAGATTTGATTTTGGTTCTCCTATAAAGTAAAATGATAATTATTTACAAAGCGGTCGATTTCATGCGCGTTAGCTAAATATTCGAAGAACGTGACAATTGTAGTTATTCAATCCGATTGTAATTGTTCGCGAGTTCTGATAATGAGCTTGGGCTCGAGGCGACAGCCAGACGCCGAACGTAGCTGCGGTCACGGGATGAACGCTTTGTCTAACAAAGGTACGGAGTAATTCTATAGCTCTCCTTAAAAGAAATATTCGTGGCGACACGCGACAGTAAACATTCCAATGGTTTCTGTCCCGTGGCTCGCCACACGCAGAACCTATGCTTCGAGCAAGATGATTGCCAGATGTCGATGCGTCTCCGCAGTACATGTTCAGCTAGCCTGAGGGCCCGTCATAAATCTTAGGATTTAGTTGACTAAAGTCCTTCAAACAAACAGTCTTTGTCCCAGCTACGGGAAAATAGGAGAGACCTATTTTTCAACGAACGGCGTCTCCCACTAGCAACTTTCTCTCAAGGGCGGCTACCATCTTTTTCTAACCACCGATATGGAGATTGACCAATTAGCAGCAACGTCAATTTCCCTTACTTCCTAAACGAAGGCTTTCCTCGACGAATCCGATGATCTCGTGTCCTTAGACACACCCCATTATAGTTTTCCTCTGTGGCATCATCGGGACGGGAAATTTATTCTCTCTCGCGATCTCATCGACGAAAAGAGTAACCCCTTACGACCCGTGAATATTACGCGTCCGACTTAGATTTTGTGAGCACGTTCATCTATCATCCCATCGACCGCGGATTCGTTATTGAACCTAAGATCATTGCCATTAGTTTCTCGAGTATCTAATTACCACGGTTACTTGTCCAGTTCTATGATAATCGTATTTGCATTAGTCGAAGTCTTCTCTATTGCATAGCGACACGTGTAATCCAAACGAAGATTCGTTTCACGCCCCTAACCCTGATTCTAATGTAAACCCGACATCAAAAGTGGGATGAAGTGCCGGTTATAACAGTGCTAGAGGTTACGACCATCGTGCGCGAGATTAATTCAGTCGCTAGTGCAAAAATCGAGTGTGGAACCTAACAATTTTCGCCACCGCGTTTCAACTCTGAAACCGCAGGCTTCGACTCCGCTGCATGGTGAGCGGCTATCAATCTGATTATGGAGGAAAAATCTTTACAAAGCAGTGCCCTGAATATAATTCCAATGACGAGTGTCGAATCGAGTTCTACGTATTGGAGGCACTAACTGGTAGATCAAGCCATCCGGGTGAGTCGTTTCCATTTTACCCCGATTTCGGAGCCGAGTGTTCGCTAATTAAAGAATCCATAGTCTTGAGAATTTTTGGCAAAAGAACGATTGATATAGTAGTAATGCGAGGAACAAGACATATTTGTACTAAGCGTATATCTCAAATTTTGTCCGCTGCAGGTGTTGGTGATTTGAGGTAAATTTTTCATGTTCTCGCTGATAGTTATTTAAAATATGATATCGCGATTGATCGTGAAATTTTAAATCAAGGTTTTGACGTAATATTACACAAAATAGCCTCGCTATGTATAAAACAAAAATAATTCATGCCTGTAATAAAACCGCCGAAAACGAGATCGATGTTAATGAAGTTGACAATGTTGTACGTGGTAGTGATAAAAGTCGATTAATCTTTCTTTTCGAAAATCCAAAGATTCACTCGTTACGGGTTTCCTACGTACTCGCGTAAATACAGGCCAGTTAAAAGTACAATTAATTGATCCTAACATCACCGTACAAGGAGTCCTAAGAGACTTCGCGAGCGCAGAACAGTACGTGAGAGAATAAGCGAATTAATTACAGCCAAAAATTATAAAGCCTAGTAATTCACCGTTCGCGAGCCCTATGTTACCCGTGAAGACGAATGGTTCAGGTAGATTGTGTTTAGACTTCCGAGCGCTAAATAAAGACACGGTCGCGGATCGGTATCCCTTACCCCTTATTGCTGATCAAATCGCGAGATTGCAAAACGGGAGATACTTTACCAGCCTAGACATGGCCAGCGGGTTTCACCGATTTCCCATTCATCCTAATTCGACAGAATACACAGTGTTCGTTAACCCCGACAGACAATGCGAATACATAAGGATGTCGTTTGGATTAGAAAAATGCATCCTCCGTTTTTCAGAGGGCCATTCTCACTGCCTTAGGCGACCTCGCGTATTCATACGTTGTTGTTTACTTGGATGACGTTCTAATTATTGCCGACTCGATAGATCAAGCTCCAAAAGGATTGCACACCGTATTAGATACCCTCGTAAAAGCCGGATTCTCCTTTAACTTTTCAAAACGTTCTTTTCTAAAGACATCGGTACTCTATTTGGGATATGTAATTCACAGCGGAGAAGTTCGTACCAGTCCGGGTAAAATACACGCCTTGAGTTCTTTACCTGCGTCAACGACCGTCACACAGCTCAGGCAATTCATAGGTTTAGTCTCTTACTTCCGAAAATTCGTCCCTAAATTCTCACAGATAATGAAACCCTTGTACGCACTTACTTCCGGTAATAAAAGCGTAGCTTGGACGGATAGACATGAAAAAATAAAGCAAAAGGTAATCTCCATCTTGACCGAAGCGCCGGTGTTAATGATATTCGACTCCAACTACCCGATAGAACTACATACCGACGCTAGTTCTGAGGGATATGGGCTATTTTAATGCATAAGGTTGAAGGTAAAAATAGGGTAGTGGAATATTACAGTAAAAGGACTAGCCCTGCGGAATCTAGATATCATTCCTATGAATTAGAAACATTAGCGGTTGTAAACGCCGTCAAACATTTCCGTCATTATCTACACGGACGAGAATTTCTCGTTGTCACTGATTGCAATTTCCTGAAGGCATCCAATAATAAAGTACATTTAAATGACAAGGTTTACAGGTGGTGGGCTTATCTGCAAACTTTTACCTTCGACATTATGTATCGGGAAGGCAAACGAATGGCTCATGTCGATTTCTTTTCGCGGAACCCCGTAGACTTGGATCGCCGTACGATCAACAAAATTGTAGGAAAAGAAATCAATCTGGCCGGAATCTCCGAAGATTGGCTATTAGCGGAACAACGTCGCGATCCCCAAATTACAGAAATCGTCAATAAGGTGCGGAACGATGAGCTTGCGGACGATATCGAACTACGATCCGGCACTCTGTACCGTAAGATACAAAGGAGAGGCAGAAGTCTCTGCTTGTCCATTGTCCCAAGAGGTTTTAGGTGGTCCGTGATTAACCATGTACACCAGTCAATTATGCACTTGGGATGGGATAAAACACTCGAGAAACTGTACGAGTATTACTGGTTCGAAGGAATGGCGAAATATGTTCGCAAATTCGTAGAGAACTGCCACGCTTATCGAGTTTCGAAGGCCAGTTCAGACAAAATACAAGCTGAACTGCATCCCATACCCAAGACTAACATACCTTGGCATACAGTGCACATGGACATAACGGGCAAATTAAGCGGGAAGAGTGACTCGAAAGTGTACGTCATTGTTTTGGTTGACGCCTTCACCAAATTCATATACCTGCAGCATACTCGTAAAATAGATTCCAGTAGCACCATTAAAGCACTTAAGTCGGCTATATTTTTATTCGGCAGTCCCTGCCGTGTAATAGCGGACCAAGGAAGATGTTTTACGGGCAAAGAATTTCAAAGTTTTTGTCAAGATAGAAACATTAAACTTCACTTAATAGCAACCGGTGCTAGTAGGGCCAATGGACAAGTAGAGCGTATAATGGGCACGCTAAAAAGTATGTTTACAACGGTAGAGACGACTGGGAGGTCGTGGCAAGACGCGGTTGGAGAAATACAACTGGCTTTAAATTGCACCACCAACCGTGTGACTAAGTCGAGCTCGTTAGAACTACTGATCAGTAAAGCGGCAAGACCGTATGACTTGATACTACCCGATAATATAAAAGAAAAGGCAATAGACATCGCTGAAGTAAGAGAACAGGCCCTAAGGAATATAGAGACTAGTGCCAAATATGACAAAGACCGATTTGACAAAAAGAAAGCTAGAATAGTTAGGTTTAATCTCGGTGATTGTGTGTTACGAAAAAACGAAGAGAGAAATCAGACGAAGCTAGATCCGAAATTCAGAGGTCCATTCGTGATAGCAGAAATTTTAGAGGGAGATAGATATACTTTAAAAACCTTAGACGGCAAACCATCATTTAAAGACAGTCATGACAGACAAAGAAAAATGCCGGAGAGTGGCGTTCCTGCTGAGTTGGACGTCTACGGTGATGATAACGACGGTGATAATAACGATGCAATTAACATTTGGATTGAGTATCGCAGAGCGCTCCGCTGCTTGGATTGACCTCTTTTCGTTCGTGTAAGGAGGTTTGCTCACATGCAGGGATATTTTGGCGGATTATTAATTGTCAGTAATTAAAAAACAAGGCCGAAAATGAAATTTTTTCAATTCATCAATTTACTTCCAGTTTGCTGTTGAGTGCCGAAGCGTGCAGACGTGTGTCTGGTGCTCTGTGAAGTTCACAATACAACACGTGACGTTCATCCGTCGAAAGTGAACCGAAACAGACATAAACCAAGTGTTTCTAAACTTACTAATGGAAAATCCAACGCTCTTAATCTCTGACCCAAATCATAGCCTCTCGACTAGTTATTTCAAATTGAATTAACTAGCTCGAAGATGGCCCAAGTATCTTGATCAGGCTCTCTTGAACAAAAACATAACTGCACCGCTCTACCTCCACCGTGCCAAAAGGACAATATATCCCTCCTCTCAATTGACACTAAAAACATAAAAAAACGTAAGCTAGGAACAGTTAAAACAAACGCAAACACTAGCCAGAACGAACAGTCAACAAGCTATGTAACCACTTACAATAGATTCGCAACATTAGAATCCACAAACGAGTCCATGGACACAGCTGAAACACTAACCAACATACACAAAAAAGTCCCCTTCCCCCACCTATCTTCATTGATGATGTCATCGACATTCAAACAATGATAAAGTCCATTGAGGAAGATATTAACAAAGAGGATTACAAACTAAAAATAAATAATAACCAAGTTAAAATTCTGCCGACTAACCCAGACTCCTATAGAAAATCTAACAAAGTTAGTAAAAACCTTGAACGCAAACTTCCACACATATCAACTCAAGCAAGAAAGACTTTTTCGTCTGATACTACGCAACATCCACCACTCAGCTAACTTAGACGAACTGAAGCTCGAACTCCTAAAACATGGCCATGAAGTAACAAACATTAGCAACATAAGCTATCCTTTTTCTTCATTGACTTAAAACAAATGCCAAACAATAAACAAATTTACAACATCAATCGACTAATGAACTCAGTAGTAAAATTCGAACCTCCTTTTATAAAAAAAGAGATAGTGCAATGTGAAAGGTGTCAAAGGTACGACTACACGCAGAAATATTGCAACCATAATTTCCACTGCGTTAAATGTGCAAGTATTCACCCCACTGATCAGTGCACTAAATCTCCAGAAACCCCTGCGAAGTGCATCCTCTGTCAAGGAGAGCATCCTGCGAACTATAAAGGTTACTTAGCCTACAAAACCGTGTATACAAACAAGTATCCTAAACTCAAAGAGATAACCAACCAAGTACTCAGCCCTCAAAAATTCTCTACTCCTTCAATCTCCTATGCCCAGGCAGTTCAAGAAAATAAAAAAAAATCCGAAAATCCATTGTGACCATTTTCAAAATAGCGTTCCCAGTTCACAAAACACGGATAACTTCTCTAGACTCAAAAAATTAATCGAGAAATAATCAGAACAAATTAATAACTTACTATCACTATTAGCACTCATCATGGATAAATTAATACGCCCCGACGCAAAATAAAACCAGGACGCATAGCTCTTTGGAATGGTCTAGCTCAACACAAATATGAACTAGAACTCTTCTTAAAATAACAGCAAATCGACGTAATGCTCATATCTGAAACTCACTTCACCGACAAAAATTACCTGAAAATAAACGGATATAACTTCTACCATACCCAACATCCCAGTGGAAACGCCCACGGCGGCACCGGAATTATTATCAAAGCCAGCATTAAGCATTATGTGCTTTCATCGTTTCAGAAGAACTACCTTCAAGCTACAAACGTAGCGATAGAAAATTGCCATGGTACAATCACCACTTCAGCAGTATATTGTCCTCCTAGACACTCCATTTCTAAAAAAAGACTTTTATAACTTCCTTAATGCTCTGGGCAATAGATTCATAGCTGGAGGAGACTATAACGCCAAACATACTCAATAGGGCAGCAGACTTATCACAGTAAGAGGCAAAAATCTCTTGAATAGCATAAACACCAACAGACTCAACTACCTCACCACATACGAACCCACTTACTGGCCCACTGACACTAACAAAATACTTGATTTACTTACCTTCTTTATAACTAAAAATATCTCGCCAAGATATGTCCAAATCAACTCCTCGGTGGAACTCTCTTCAGACCATTCCCCCGTTATTGCAACAATTAGCTCAACAATATTCGAAAATCCACCTAATGACTTTATTCATAACCAACTCACCAACTGGCAGCTCTTTAGAAAAGTCTTTAATAATTCAACATCAGCCTTAATTTCCCTAAAACCAAATGAAGATATCGAAACAGCCATGGAATACTTAAGCAACAGCATAATAAACGCTTTCCGCTCCTCCACACCTACTAAGACTTCTATCAACAAATATGAATACCCCCATTACATATTAAAAAAAATCGCAGAAAAACGTAGACTTAGAAGAGTATGGCAGACCCATAGAACGCCTGATGACAAACGCAAACTAAATAACGCAACTAGGAATTTAACCAAAATCATTAAAAACTATAAAAATGACTGTTTCCAGAAATATCTTGCCAATCTGTCTCCCACAGCTGACTCCAACTACTCACTATGGAAGGCTTCCAGGAAACTCACGTGTCCCCCGCAAATAATCCCTCCAATCCGCAGTCCGCAAGGTGGATGGGCGCGTAGCCCTGTAGAAAGAACCAACCTGTTTGCTGATCACCTATCTAACCTATCTATTTAAACCTCACTCCTCCAAAATTGCCGCGGAAATAACTGAATACCTGCACTCTCCCTTCCAAATGTCTCGTCCTATTGAACCCTTTACTTCTGTAGAAGTTACAGAAATAATCCGTCGCCTAAATCCCAGGAAAGCATCGGGGCATGACCAAATGTGTAATAAAGCAATCAAGGAACTTCCCACAAAAGGGATTGCACTCATCATATCAATTTTTTAACGCAATTCTTCGCCTTGAATACTATCCTAAGTCTTGGAAAATGTCACTGATTACTCTCATCCCTAAACTCGGTAAACCAATACATAAAACTATCTCCTATCGCCCAATTAGTCTTCTACCTTTTTTGTCAAAACTATTCGAGAAGATGCTAACGAATCGACTCCTTCCACTCTTAGAGGATTTGAAAACACTGCCAGATCACCAATTCGGTTTTCGGAAGCAACATTCAACAATAGAGCAAATCCATCGCATAACACATAATATCAGCCAAAACTTAGAAAAGAAAAAATATTGCTCAGCGGTATTCCTAAACATTCAACAGGCATTCGACAAAGTATGGCATGAAGGGCTTCTATACAAACTAAAGAAAATCCTACTACACACCTACTACTCCATCCTAAAGTCCTACCTAACCAATAGACAATTCATGGTTAAATACTTAGACGCCACAACCACATATCCAATAGAAGCTGGCATACCCCAAGGTAATATCCTTGGATCCCTGCTGTTCTCCATTTACACTGCCGATTTACCAATATTAACAGAAATAACTATAGCGACATTTGCTGACGACACAGCGCTATTAGCATCCTACACAGTCCCGATAATCGCATCATCCACTCTCCAGCGATGTCTCGACTCTATGTAAAAATGGTTTCACAAATGGAGCTTCAAAATTAACGAAAACAAATCCACACAAGTAACCTTCACGCTGAGGAAACAAACCTGCCCACAGGCGACCATTAACAATATAACAATTCCTAACAAGGATTCAGTCAGATAACTGGGCATGACTCTAGACAGGAGATTAACATGGAAACAACACATCACAGACAAATCGAAGCAATTCAAGGCTAAACTTAAAAAATTCTACTGGCTCATTGGCCGACGTTCCAACCTAAACACGCAGAACAAAATTACACTCTACAAAATCATAATAAAACCTGTCTGGACCTACGGAATCCAACTATGGGGTACAGCAAGTAATTCCAACATTGAAATACTTCAACGCTTCCAATCGAAAACATTAAGATTCCTAATAGGTGCACCCTGGTATGTTACCAATGAAGCAATACATCGCGACCTCAAGATACCCACAGTGAAAGAAGAAATAACAAAATGTAGTAATAAATATATCAAAAGAGTTAACAAACATCGAAACCCCCTAATTACTAAATTACTTAATACGTCGGACCAGATCCGCAGGCCAAGAAAACACTATCCGTTAGACCTAAGCACTAGATTCAGCTAGAAATAAACTTATTATAAAGAATTAGCTATGCCACTGCGTCATGCCAGAGAAACTTACTCAAAATTCTCAATGCGAGAATTGATTGTAAAGTACTTGTTAAAAAGAAAAAATTCAATTTACTTTCTGTTACAACATAACGAAAATGTTATCAATTTCTGAAATCTTTTTTATACTTTATCTTATTTATTCTTATCTCCCAAATCTTATTTATTACTTTATGTTACGTCCCGGGACTTACCATAAATCATAATACATCCTTCGGTCAAGATAGTCACCATCTGTATAAACATACTTATTTCAACCCGCAATAGTGCTAAGGAATCATCATCTTGCTAAAACTATAACTAACAACGAACGTGTAACATCAATCCACATCAGAGACCAGGCCACACACCGCGGGCGAGATGGTAGCCAGCAAGATGTCTACACATTCTTGGCGCGTACCCTCAATAGTCTTAAAGACCCACCATGAGTCTTGGCATTTTCATAGTTAAGGTCCTTCAGACCAAACAAGTATCTTTTATTTTAAGTTTACATTTATTGTTTACTACGGGTTGACACGGGAAAGTTAGTTCGGTATCTTCCGTTAGCAACTTTCTCTCGAGGGCGACTAAAACCCTTCCTGGTCCACCAACCTTCTTATTATCCAATCGGAAGCAGTGTCTACTGCCCTCGCTTTCCTAATCAAAATTGTCATCAACAAATCCAATGGTCCCGTGTCCTTGGACACACCCACCCCTAGCTTTCCTCAGACACAGTATCGTCAGTAAAACTTACTTATTCTCTATCCTTAGAATAGTCAACATATCTTTAACGGTTTCTACCCTTAGACCAGTCGGGTACTTGATTTATACATACCCATCAGTGTATACTCAATTGTGAATATTAAGTGAAAAATAAAGTTTGATAAAAAACAAAGTTAATAGTTGTGTTACGGCTCAGTTATCTTGTTTTCCTCAACTCTCAAGTTTACGTGACAAAACGCGACGCGTTTCGCGGCCCTGGCACAACGATTCTTTTTCCAGCGGCTTCTTTTGTACTTACTGTAGTATCGCGGAAAGATCGTTTAAGAAAGACCGAAGAAATATATACAGTGTTGTGATAAAACGAGAGTGCCGACAGGTCGAAAGGGTTGGCAAACTTCAATCGGCCTAATGGCCCATCAATATGCGTTCGGTCCTTCAGTCAGATAGTTACTCGGAAGAAGGCGCACGTGACCATGATCGCGGACGGTTACGGAACATGTGCGTGGTGGAAGTATAAAAAGACAACAAAGGGATGCTTGAGGGAGAACATCGATTAACAGTCAGTTGTTAGTCAAGAGTCTAGTCGCGAATCGTCAGTTGAGTCTAGAGAGAGTTGCGAGCGAGTTGAGAGCGATTTGAGAGCGAGTTGAGAGCAATTTGAGAGCGAGTTGAGAGTTGGTTAATACATCTTCAATCAGTCAACATCTCAAATTGTTATCTTCGTGAAAAATACTTTACTACGCATTAATCGTATTCTTAAGTTGTTGGAAATAAAAGTGTATATTGAACGTGTTAATCAATGTTATAATCATTTCAATCACCCCTATCATCTTAATCGAAATAGGGGATCAGCTGATTCGTGGCGTTGATTATCGTATCGTAACGGGAATTTACGACTCTCGTTGGCGCGTTACACCGCTAACGCGTCTCCCCGCGAAACGGTTGACGCGATCTCACTAAAACAACCATTATTTATCCATATTATCATAATAATTGTTTATTTAATATGAACAATAAGCTTTGATGATTTTATGAAGATTTAATGAAAAGGAAAAGTACGAGTATGTATACAGTAAGGAGTACGAATAAATGAAATCATCTGAATTACTGCATAAATAACGATTTTTATGAAAAATGTTTCAGATAAAATTTGAATGGTTTTGAGAGAGACATAATTTCATGTGACTAGTTTTTGGTAATTATTTAGAAGTTTGTCCTTATCACACAACGATGTCGATGATTTTTGGATATGTTATCGGGGGCATGATTCTGAACAACTTTTTTCTACACATGCATATAGTATGCCCTAGATATTTCCGAGATATTCGATATTTGCATCTCCGAATCTCTCAGTTATCCTGTACCTACATTAAAGTCGTTAAAAAGTTGAGAAATGTAACCATAATGAAATTATATGAATCTTTAAGTTCATGTAATAATTACGATTAGTTGATGTAGTATGTAATTAAACGTAAAGTAATTCACGACACGCAAGCGCTGTTGGCTGCCTTGCACCAAGGCATTGAAAAAGTTAACCCAGACATTCATAATAACCATTTGTAATTGAATTAAAGCAGACATTTCTTACACTATCGTATATGCACTTGTGCACGAAACTTTCATCCGAAGGATATATATACAGTGGCTCACGAAAGTATTCGAACGTCCTTCAAAAAATAATAACTTTTTTAAAACTTGGCCAAACAACTTGAGTTTTTTGGGGGAAGTTAGGGGGAATAGCTTACTAGATAATGTATTGAGAGTATTGCAAGCGTTCGAAATCACGAAGAAAATAGTAAAGGTCACTTCTTACAATCTTTTTATCTGAGCCTCTAATGAAAATTTAAATAACACATTAGAGAGAGTAGAGTTATATCTGTCACATAGTGGAAATTTCATCAGGCTCGACTCGACGGTCATCATATGACTGGAGAAACGACGTGGGGGAGGTTGATCCCGAGGTCCCCTTACGATTGGAAATGGCTACTTGGGAAACGGAGGAAAAAGAAGACACCAGTCCAAACGACTCTGGTGAGGAAACTGGGAACTCAATACGGAGAAACACAGGAAAGGGGAAACCAAAGGTAACGTCCAAAATATTGCCATACCTAAAGAAGAGTGCAAGAAAGGAGACGGACTCGTTTATTCCAAAAAGAAGTATGGCGACGAGTCCTATTGAAAGAAACAAAAATAAAATAACTGCAATCAGTGAAATCGAGAGTGACACACTGGGCGATTCCAAATGCAGTAACTATAGTATACCAATTGCACCGAGACGTGCAAAAGACAAGGCGGATTTAAATAAAACGACTACAATACAGAACAAAGGCAAGAGAGCAAAGAGCAGCATTAACTAGAACTTAGATACCATACAAAACAAATATACAAAGAAACGAGGAATATAGAGAGAGTCAAGAACCACAACACAAGAAAATTTTGGACTGTGAGGGGAGTCAGACAAGGATGCCCATTGAGCCCGACGTTATTCAACATCTACATGGCAGGACTAAAAGAAGAATTAAGGAAAGGACAAGCTGGGGGCATAGTGGTAGGAGAAAGAAAGCTATGGTCATTGACATACGCAGACGATATTGTGCTGGTGGCGGATAGAGAAGAGGAGCTAAAGGAGATGTTGAAGAGACTCAAAAAATTTTTGAAGGAAGCCGATTTGAAGCTGAGCACGGAAAAGACTAAAATAGTAGTCTTTGAAAAAAGAAAGAACAAAAGGAGGCAAAGAAAATGGAAGTGGGGAGAGCAAGAATTAGAAGAGGTGGACGAGATAAGATACCTAGGGTATATACTGCAGAAAAACGAAAGTTATGAGAAGCACATACAAGATAGGAAAAAGAGAGCAACAATTGCAATGAAGAAAACATGGAGCGTGGGAGAAAGAATGTTCAAACAGGACTACAAAAGGAGAATGAAGATGTTTGGAGCACTGATAGAAAGCATGGTGCTATTTGGAGCAGAGGTATGGGGATGGAACATGGAAGAAAGACTGGACAGAGTTCAAAGGGGATATGTGAAATGGATATTAGGCTTAGATATGACAATACCAAATTATATACTGGTAGAGGAATGCAAATTAATAGAAATGAAAGAAAAAGCATTAAAAAGAGCAGCGAGGTACGAAGAGAAAGCCCTAGAATCAAAAAAGGAATTAGTAAAGGAGTGCATAAAGGAAAGAGAAAGAGAATGGGGGAATGGTCAGGAAGGGAAAAGAACAAGAAAGAGAAAGAAGGGACTAGAAGAGGTAAGAAAAGGAGGGACGCAGATAGAAACAAGAGAGGAGCAAGAAAGGATGACAGCAGACCAAATTATGGAAGAAAGAAGAAAGAGGAAAACAGAAGAGAGAGGGAAAAGGATAAGGGAATCCAAGTATAATATACACTACAGAAACACAGCCAAAGAGAAATTACCAAAGTACATAGAAGGGAGGATGAAGTGGAAGGACAGAAGAATACTAGCAAGATTCAGATGCGAAAATGAGACCAACGCAAGGGAATACTGGAAAGGAGAGGGGGAAAAAAGATGCAGACTATGCAGAAGGAAAGAAGACCTAAGACATGTAATAGAAGAATGTGAAATAACGAGAGGACCAAAAGACATAGGAAAAACGCTAAACGAGGCTGGAGAAGCTTTAGCAGAACTGAAAGCAATAACAGAGAAGAAAGGGCAAACGACAAGGAGGCACAACAAGGAGGCTAAAGACCACAGTTGCAATAGTTTTTAGTCATTAGTTGATAATTTGTAGTTTCTAATGCTTAGTTTTTACAGGTAGAATAAGCAAGATAGTGCAATACAATAGAGTGGAAAAGAGGGGAGGTAGACATATAAGAAGAAAATTAGATGTAAAACCGAAAGTTCATCCAAAGCCGAAAGGCATGGACTAAACATTAATAAATAAATAAAATAAATAAATACCATACAGAACTGTATCATATGTGGTGCTGTACGTGCTGACAGGTAACATGCCAATATACATAAAAGCACAAATGCAAGCAAAAGATATATCAGATAAAAAGTAAATACTTATAGAGCATGGAAGCTGATACTAATGGTAGAGAGTTAAACTCCTTGAAAGAGGAAATTAAAAGCATGGTTGAGAAAGCTACAGAAGATTGGAAAAAAGGATGATTACATTACAAAAAAGAAAAGTGGACAAGAAAATTAATTGATGACATAGTGATCTTCACTAATAAAAAAAAAAGATATAGATTATTATACTATGCAGACACTTATATTTTTAATGCATATAGAAGCAGAATAAATAAAAGAAGTTATAATAGATGTTGGGAATGTAATGAAGAACCAGACAATGCCAAACATGCACTGTGTATGTCCTAAGTAGGCGACACAGCATACTGAACTCAAGAATAAAGTTCGAGAAACTATAAATAGCAATAATTTAATGAGCAAAATTTTAACTAACAACAACATATAGAATAGTTTTCAAAAACTGCGTCATGCAATTATGAAGCAAAAACAAAGGAAAGAGAAAGAAGTAGAAACAGCTAATAAACATAGAAAGAGGTTAGAAAATAATCAAGATAGGTTAACAGAATATCAACAACAAACACGACTAAAATAAAAGGTTATTATACTGCTATGACATCTATGATATTATTATATTAAATTTTATTTAGAGAAATAAGTTTTATAACTACCTGACGAATTGAAATAATCTATAATTAACACTATATTTTAAATTACATAATAACAGCGATTGTTAGTATTATACACCATTGACGTATTAAATTAAACAAATTAAACAAAATACTAGATAAAGAATAATAGGTGGTTAATAACCTAATCACAGCCTAGTTGGGAGGCTGTGCTATTAATAATTTATAGACTCTAACAGCAATACAATGCACGTGATATTAAATTAACACACTATAAATATACACATTATAATAAAACACTAAAATGATATTACAGTTATTTCAGTTGCACGTTACTCATTAAAAGGGAATTAGAAATAAGAAGTAGATAAATAATTAACACAATACTAATCAAGAATTATAACACACGAGACTAAAATATACTGGTAAAAGTACACAAGCGGCCATCTTGAAGGCAATGATAATCGATGCGTGCATGAAGTAAATATTACATGTTGCGAAATGAATTGTATTTTCAACCATAAGATGGTATCTAGTGAGATAGTAATTAAACAAAGGAAGTGTTAACTCCACGTAAGAAGACGGGTGTAGTAAGAAAAAGAAGATATAGATAATATGAATTAATGTAATATAATACATCATATACATAGAAACAGGACTCTTGGAAGTTCATGGGAATCGGCCTTGAGAAAGGAGAAATAAATTGAATTTTTCATCCAAGTACAGTTAACTAATTATGATTGATAAAGTAAATAATATATAGTGATGCATGAGGCAGTAGATATTTTATTCCTAAAAAAACAAAGAAAGAAATTTTTAATAATTAACTATATTGCAATAAAAAATAAGTATGATTAAATTAAATTTAGAGTAAAATTAAGAATAAAATTAAAATTAAAACTAAATTAAAGTAAAATAAAGCAATGTCAATAATTAACGTAACTTTAAGCTTAAAGTACATTAAAACATAATCAAAATAAATATGAAATTACAATTAACAATAGAACTGAAGCAAAATTAAATCCAAAATGAAATTAAATAAAATAAAATAAAATAAAATAGAACAAAATAAAATGAAATGAAATAAAATAAAATAAAAGGAAAATATGAAGCAAATAAAATTATTAAGCAAGAAGTATAATGTTGAGAGAATAATAGGAGATAATAAGAACTAACGTAGCGGCACAAGGCTGCTGTTACGTCCCAGGACCAGCAATAATCCTAAGGAACTGTCATCTTGCAAAAACTGTAACTAAGGACGAACGTATCACGTAAACTTGAGACTTAGATACTAAAACAAGAAGGTTGAGCCGTAACACAACTATTAACTTTCTTTTTATCAAACTTTATTATGAATTCAATAATCACAATCACTATATAGAATCACAATCAATACTCACAATCATTATATAGAACCTAATTACATATGTTGACTATTATAAGGATAGAGAATAAGTAAGTTTTACTGACGATACTGTGTCTGAGGAACGCTAGGGGTGGGTGTGTCCAAGGACACGGGATCATCGGATTTGTTGATGACAATTTTGGTTAGGAAAGCGAGGGCAGTAGACACTGCTTCCGATTGGATAATAAGAAGGTTGGTGTCCCCTCGAGAGAAAGTTGCTAACGGGAGATACCGAACCAACTTTCCTGCGTCAACCCGTAGTAACCAATAAATGTAAAGGACACTTGAAATAAAAGATACTTGTTTGGTTTAAAGGGCCTTAACTATGAAAATGCCAAGATTTATGGTGGGTCCTTAAGACTATTGACCTTACTACACAGTAAGGGTAAGTAGACACCTGGATGCCATCTTGCCCGCGGTGTGTGGCCTAGTCTCGGATGTGGATTGAGATTTGGTTGATGTTACAAATGCGACGCGTTTCGTGGCCCTGGCACAACGATTCTTTTTCTAGCGGCTTCTTTGGTCTTTACTGTAGTATCGCGGAAAGATCGTTTAAGAAAGACCAACGAAATATATACAGTGTTGCAACAAAGGGTAAGTGCTGACAGGTCGGTTGTTAGGGGGGGAGCGGCAAGGTTTTACAATTTTCTTTTTTTGCATTTTTTTATTTCTTTAATTGAATGCATAATATCTTAAGAATATTGTGTCAAAATTTGAAGTCGATTGGAGCAAAATTGACGAAGTTACGAGTATTTTTATATATGTCGGATTTTATTACCTACCCGACCCGAGCGTGCTATTGTTACCTGGCAGACGTTTTTCTGTCTATATAATACCTAATTTTACCCCCCAGATCTATTTATAGAAATTTCGACTTAAGTACAAACCTCCTTATACCTGTACTGTATATTTTGTCAGTGTAGAGTAAAAAATTTAGTGTAGGAGTAAATATTCCATTTTCATTAAGTTTTGTGTTAAATTATTACTAAAATACCTAAAAAAGTTACTAGATCTGATAGACAATCAACTGGTTCGAGATTATATCGACCTAGAAAAATTGTACCTCCGCATAAACGTAAACACGAAAGCACTTCAACAAATAGCGCGTCAGCTAAAAAAATAAAAGTGACTGTTGAAGATCAAGTTACGAAGGATCGTGAAAAATATTGTAGGATAATTGATTTTTTATTAGTCTTTTCAACAGTTGCTACGCTAGTGAAGAGGTAAACCGATAAAATTCGCTTATGAACGTTTTATACCAGATTTTTTAGTGTTCAAAACTTTAAAGCGTTTTCCCCACAACTCACGTTTTCAAAGTCGGTGCCCCCAATTACTTCAAAACTACTGCACCGATCCTTTTGAAATTTTGAAAACTACTTCTGTACATAATTTGCGACATAACGCTGCAGAGCTTTTTCAAATTTGTTAATTATTTTTATTTTACAATAACAAATTAGCTGCAAATTTTCGCACAAAATCGCGTTTTTCCCTTTAAAGTGTTCCAAAAAAGTGAAAAATTGAAATTTCGAAAAACCCCCGCAGCGTTACCTGGGGAAAACTATTATCTAACGAATAAACTTTAACTTTTTGATTTCAGATGATCCAGCACCAAGTTATGAAGGGCACCGCAAGTATACTTTTTTCCGAGACATGTCCGAATAATTGCTGCCATTGCCGTATTTTTTAATATTTCTCCGTGAAAATTTTATACAATATTCTTCGAATGTCATACTTTAATGTACTATTGGCTTTAAAAAAGAGATTTTAACTGTGTCGTCACAAACAATTCACAAAAACATGCCTTTTTTTGTACGAATTAACCTTAATCCCCCCCTTAATCAAGAGTTAGTTGCGAGAAGTTCAGTATTTGCAAGTGATCAGTTGAGTCGACAACGAGTTTGGGGCAACAGTTCGAATACGGCCCAGGCAACACGTGCTAGTAACATTAATAAACGCACCTTTAAATTAATACGCCGAGCAGTCCTTTGGCACTTTTCACGTTCTACACCTCAAATTGGTAATCCCGACGTGATCTCAAGCGAAAGAGGTAAACGTGTTAGGCGATGTTAGGCGAAAGTGTCGGCGAGGAAGTGTCAGCGACGAATGCCACTGACAGTGTGGACACGGTGGGCAATAATTCCGCATACCATAATTTTGACTGCAAGAAGTCGTGCTGTTGTTTATCCTGTTATTATAGAAGCGCAGTTCGAGTCCGCGCGCATCGTGAGGGACAAAGCAAAATTTAACATCGCCATCGCGAATCTAGGGGAACGATATATATGTCGGAGAAGGGTCGCCAGGAGGGTTGTGGGCGTTTGGTAGATCTTCCTTGGAATTGGCCATCGTTGCGGTGTCACGCGAGTACGGTCTACTCACACGAGAACGAACACTACCGGCACGACAATCAATAGCGGTCGGTGGGCACTCGCGAGACTCGTGACGTCGGTCTTAGGCTTGGTAACGAATCCACGGTCAACGGGAGGATAGATGAACTAACTCAAATGTGTACTGATCGTAAGGCGCTACTTCCTTCCTCGATGAGGTCTCAATCAAGAAAGAAACTTCATCCCAACGACGCCACCGAGACAACTCTGGACGGGTGTCTAAGTACACAAGATCCTCGGATCGACGTCGCTGGCGATTGGTCGATTCGGGACAAAAGCTGCCTGTCCATTTCCAAAAAAATCTTAATTGCCATGCGCGAGCTAATTCTGACGCTAGTGCAAAGGCCGAGTACGGAACCTACAAATGTCGCGTTACCACGTTTTATCCCCGAAGTCGCGGTCGCCGATCCAGCCGCGTGGTGCGCAGCTACCGATCTGCTGATACGGGACCACCCGTTACAAGATAGTGCGTTGTTTTCTGCTCTAAATCTTGCCCTAAGGGGTCCGGAGGCGCGCTGGCTTTCACAAATAGTGCGCAGCGGACAGCTTACGTGGCTAACGTTCAAGGAACAATTCCTTGCACATTTCGGTGGGAAGGAGACAATCGCCGCGGCGTTATTCAGGATATCCGGAGAACGACGTACGGAGACCGAATCCCGAGGAGCTCATGCTAGCCGCGTCCGTTCCATGCTGCAGACGACGTTGGGAGACCTAACGACGCCCGAATTACTCAATGCCTTCGCCCTTTATATGTTGACCTCCCAAGATCAATATTTTCGACGACTAACGCCCACGAATAATATCAAGACGGAGGACCAATTTCATAACGAAATGAAACTCCTTCCCGACGACGGTCAGCCAACACCTTCGCCAGGAAACCTACCAACGGGCCTCGAAGGTAAAAGAAAAAGGCCATCGGAGCACCGGAGCAAGTGTTACCGTTATGGCATCGTTGGACATAAAGCAATTGAGTGCCGCAAGGGGACCAGATTGGAGCCAGGGAAGAACACACGAAAACCAGGAAAAACCCGAGGGGCCACACCATCGACGGTATCCTGTTACAAGTGCAACGAAGAGGGGCATATCGCCCCTAACTGCCCATTGTCGCGGCAGGAAGGCCTTGCTTCCAAGAAGGAACGACGGATTGATGTCTGCCTGATGGAAGCTCCAACCGGCGAATTGAGCCACCTGGGTGAGTCGTTCCCGTTCTGTTTCGATTCCGGAGCCGAATGCTCGTTAATTAAAGAGTCCGCCGTCGCGAAATTCGCTGGCAAAAGAACGACTGACGTAGTAGTAATGCGAGGAATAGGAAATACGTGCGTTAAAAGTACCTCCCAGATTTTGTCCACTGTATGTATCAACGGTTTTACATTGGAGATAACTTTCCACGTTCTTGCTAATAGCTACTTAAAATACGATATCATGATAGGACGTGAAATTTTAAGCCAAGGGTTCGACGTAAATATTACACGGAATAGCGTCGATATTTGTAGGACAAAAGTGGTTAGCGCCTGTAGTAAAATCGCGGAAGATGAGGTCCACGTTAACGAGGTCGACACTGATGTAATTGGGACCGATAAAGATCGATTAATCTCAGTTCTTGAAAAATTTAAAGATTCGTTCATTGCGGGGTTTCCGCGTACTCGCGTAAGTACGGGCCAGTTAGAAATACGGCTGATTGATCCTAATGTCACCGTGCAAGGAAGCCCTTACCGACTCAGCGAGGAAGAGCGCAGTACGTGATAGGATAGACGAATTAATGAGAGCAAAAATTATAAGGCCTAGTAATTCGCTGTTCGCGAGCCCCATGATACTCGTGAAGAAGAAGGATGGCTCAGACAGATTGTGTGTAGACTTCTGAGCGCTAAATAAAAATACGGTCGCGGATCGGTATCCCTGACCCCTTATTGCTGATCAAATCGCGAGATTGCAGAGTGCGAGATACTTCATTAGCCTGGACATGGTCAGCGGATTTCACCAGATTCCCATTCATCCTAACTCGACGGAATATACAGCGTTCGTTACCCCCGACGGTCAATACGAATACGTAACGATGCCGTTTAGGTTGAAAAATGCACCAGCCGTTTTCCAGAGAGCCATTCTCAAAGCCCTAGGCGACCTCGCTTATTCGTATGTCGTTGTTTATTTGGGCAACGTTCTGATAATTGCCGACTGGATAGACCAAGCGCTAGAAAGGTTGCATATTGTACTAAACACCCTCGTAAACACCGGATTTTCTTTTAATTTCGCTAAATGTTCCTTTCTGAAGACGTCGGTATTTTATTTGGGATATGTAGTCAGACACGAAGAAGTTCGTCCAAACCCGGGAAAGATACAAGCGTTGAGTTCCTTACCTCCACCGTCGACCGTCACACAGCTTAGGCAGTTCATAGGTTTGGCCTCTTACTTCCGACAATTCATTTCTAAATTTTCACAAGTGATGAAACCCTTGTATGCACTCGCCTCTAGTAGCAAGCACATAACTTGGACGGATAGACATGAAAAAATAAAGCAAAAGGTAATCTCCATCTTGACCGAAGCGCCGGTGTTAATGATATTCGACCCCAATCATCCCATAGAATTACATATCGACGCTAGTTCGGAGGGATATGGGGTTATTTTAATGCATACGGTCGAGGGGAAAAACCGAGTCATTGAATATTACAGTAAAAGGACCAGCCCCGCGGAACCCAGATATCATTCGTACGAACTGGAGACATTAGCAGTCGTAAGTGCCGTCAAGCACTTCCGACATTATTTACATGGACGGAAATTCCTAGTTGTAACCGACTGTAATACTTTGAAAGCCTCCAGCAATAAAGTAAATAAAAAATAAGATAAACGACCGGGTCTATCGGTGGTGGGCGTACTTACAAACGTTTGATTTCGACATCATGTATCGAGAGGGTAAACGAATGGCCCACGTAGATTTCTTTTCGCGAAACCCCGTAGACTCGAACCACCGTATGATCAACAAAATTGCAGAGAAGGAGATTAATCTAGCCGAGATCTTCGAAGACTGGCTACTAACAGAACAACGTCGCGATCCCCAAATTGTAGAAATCGCTAATAAAATACGGAACGATGAGCTAGCAGACGATATCGCAAACACCTATGAGTTACGATCCGGCACTCTATACCATAAGATACAAAGGAGAGGCAGGACTCTATGCCTGCCCATCGTCCCAAGGGGTTTCCGGTGGTCAGTGATTAACCATGTACACCAGTCAATCATGAACTTGGGATGGGATAGAACGCTCCAGAAACTCTACGAGCATTACTGGTTCGAAGGAATGGCGAAATATGTTCGCAAGTTCGTAGAGAACTGCTATGCCTGTAGAGTTTCGAAAGCCAGTTCGGGCAAGATACAAGCCGAACTGCATCCCATACCCAAGACTAGCATACCTTGGCACACAGTGCATATGGATATCACGGGCAAGTTGAATGGGAAGAGCGACTCCAAAGAGTACGCCATTGTCTTAGTCGACGCTTTTTCCAAATTCGCATACCTGCATCACACCCGTAAGCTAGATTCTTGTAACACCATTAAAGCACTCAAGTCAGCGATATTTTTATTCGGCAGTCCCTGCCGGGTAATAGCGGACCAGGGAAGATGCTTCATGGGCAAAGAGTTTCAAAGTTTTTGCCAAAATAGGAACATTAAATTTCACTTAGTAGCCACCGGCGCTAGTAGGGCCAACGGACAGGTGGACAACGCGCATCATGTGTACGCTCAAAAACATGTTCACCACGATAGAAACGACCGGGCGGTCTTGGCAAGACGCGATGGGGCGAAATCCAATTAGCTTCGAATTGTACAATCAACCGCGTAACTAAGTCAAGCCCATTGGAACTGCTAATCGGTAAAGCAGCGAGACCCTACGGGTTGTCCCTACCCGATAGTACCGAAGAAAGAGAGGTGGATCTCGTCAAGGTAAAGCAACAGGCGATAAAAAACATGGAAGCGAGTGCCAAATACGATAAAAACAGGTTGGACAGAACTAGAGCTAGGATAGTTAAATTCAATCTCGGCGACTGTGTATTACTCAAGAATGAAGAAAGGAATCAGACGAAGTTAGACCCAAAATTTAAGGGCCCCTTTATAATAACGGAAATCTTAGAAAGGGATAGGTATGTTTTGAAAACAGTAGATGGGAGACGATTCTATAAATATAGTCATGATAGGTTGCGGAAGATGCCGAATAGTCGTATCCCGGCCGAATTGGACGTCTGTAGCGATGACGAGAACAGTGACCATGGCGAGATGAGCACCCCGATCTCGGAGGGTCACAAGCACGATGACGATAACGCCTAGCAGAGTAACGTAAGAAAGCGCAATGTGACCGTGTGATGGATTTCACATGTGTTCGGAGCGGTGATGTAAGGAAGCTCAATGTGACCGTGTGATGGATTTCACATGTGTTCGGAGCGGTGATGTAAGCTTAATGTGACCATGTGATGGATTTCACAAGTGTTCGGAGCGATAATGTAAGAAAGGTCAGGAAGGCCGAGCAATGGGTTAAATGTACCATTGAGTGGTGGTCGTGCAATGGGTCCAAATGTACCATTGGATGATAAGGGAATAAAACTTTGGGCGGTCATGCGATCCAGAAAACGAGATTCACTTGGGTGCGAAATCGAGGATGATCCATCGAGTCATTGCGATCAGATTAACAATCGGCAGGGTACAACTAGCACTTTGAATACCAATCATGATGTCATTAATTTGTTTCTCTTATTCCTTTGCTACCAAATCCCCGAACAAGATTCGCTGTTAAACCGGACCCTTGAGTTAGTTAAGATGTAAATAATGTTATTTGTACCGAATCTAATGTTGGATAAACTCAATATTTTAGTTACACACGGGGACGTGTGATAGTCAGGATGGTCGTGTCGGAGATGAAGGGACACCGGAGCCTCCCCCCTGGAACCTCGGGAAAATCTGTACAATTGTAATTAAAGTTTACAGGTGTAATTAAACAAGTTGCCGTCATTCTACCCAATCATACTTGTTTGCGATTTGCGATAATAAACTTGGGCTCAAGGCGACCATCCGTCGCCGAACGTAGCCGCGGTTAACGGGACGGCCGCTCCGTCTAACAAAGATGCGGAGTGATGTTATGACCCTCATTACAGGAAATACCCATAAAGGTATCTGACAGTAAAACATGCCAACGGTTCCTTCGGACAATGAATACCTGATGTTGAGGCACGTACACAGCACAAGTCCAGTTAGCCCGAGGACCCGCTATAAAACCTGGGTCTTTTCTGTTGAGGTTATTCGGTGTGTAAACAGAGAAAACACGTGGATAAATTGTAAGGTAGAAAATATATTTAAATAGAAGTGTAATAAGTAAAATACAATTTGAGCTGGTCCAGATCCGCACGCTACCTGTGTTACCTAATAACTGAAAACCCCGAAGCCAACGTCGCCTGTCTACTGTTTATGGCCTGACTTCGTCGCAGTCTTTTGTCTACGCGCTGTCGATGGCTTCAGTGCTTGAGAAAACTAAAAAGGACCAGATGTAGAGTTTTCTTAGAAGTGGTAACCACTTCAACACCCTCCCTAAAACTCTACATCCCTACAAGCAATTATCTCAAATTTACAAATTATCTCTTAATATTTTCTAACTCTTGTCGTAAATATCTGAAAATTAATTTGTCAATGCCTTCTCAAGTACATTTGCCAGCCGCCTTTCTCTTTTCCATACAAATTAATTTATTACACAAAAAAAACTAGAAGACTAAACAGATCATGTAGAGTTTTTCCTCTTTTTTTTTTTGAGAAGTAATAATCACTTCGACACCCTCCCTAAAAACTCTACATGTTTACAAACAATTACCTCTTAATATCTTTTTTACTTTTCAAACCTAACTTTTTCCTTAAATATTCAAATCTCGGTTTTGGCAACGCCTTTGTACATATATCTGCCAATTGCTCTTCGCTTGTTACATACAGCTGAGGCTGCACTGACATATTCAGCTTCGGTCGTAGATAGAGCTATATATTGTTGTCGCTTACATTGCCATGTGATGGCCGCATTCGCATACTTACATACAACGCCTGATGTCGACTTTCTTGTTTCTTTGTCGCCTGCATAGTCAGCGTCGCTAAAGGTTTCGAGACTGCCTGCTTTTGTATATAAGAGTCCCATGTCTGCGGTCCCTTTTATGTAGCGCAAAATTCGTTTGACTAATTTCCATTGATACTGGTTTGGATTCTCTAAGTGTCTCGCCGCTATATTTATTGCAAAACTAATATCTGGCCTACTTACGGTTTGTAAAAACATTAAGTTCCCTACGGCTTCTTTGTATGGTGCGTTACAATCATTATCGCCTATATTACTTTCGTTCCAATTAGTCTCGATAGGTGTAGAAACACTGTTTGCCTCATTCATATTAAATTTTTCCAATATGTTTTCGATATACCTACTCTGATGAATGAATATTGAACCATCTTCTAATCTATTAATTTCAAGTCCAAGAAAACTCTTTACTTCTTTCGAACTCGTAATTTTGAATTCTTTATTTAAATCATCGAAGAATTTATCAATTAAAGATTCGTCTGAAGTTGCTACCAGTCCATCGTCTACGTATATGGTCATCAACATTAATTTGTCGTCTTCTGTATAAATATAAAAACAAGGATCTGCGTTACTCTGATAAAATTTTAAGTTCGAGATAAATTGTGTGAAACGTTCCGTCCAACATCTTGGAGACTGCTTTAAGCCATATAGGCTTTTTAGCAATTTACAAACCCGATTTGTACCATCATCATAACCTTTATGTTGTTTCATATAAATATCTTCTTTCAGACTTCCATATAAGAATGCGGTTTTAATGTCGAACTGTCCGAGGTGTAAATTATTTTTGGCTGCAATACTGAGCATTAATCTAATTGTGTCAAACCGAGCAACGGGACTATATGTTTCCTTATAATCTATGCCTTCTTTCTGTGAACACCCTTTTATTACAAGTCGCGCTTTGTATCGTTCCGAGTTGTCCGGATTTAGCTTTATCGTTAAAACCCACCTATTGCTAAGTACCTTCTGATCTTTAGGTTTTTCTACAAGTATCCACGTCTTATTTTCATGGTGCGATTTCATTTCAGCATTCATAGCTGTTTCCCATAACTCTTTCTTTTCGGATCTCATCGCTTCGTTAAAATCCACCGGTAATTTTTCCGCTACGTACGTTACTGGGTTACCATAAAAATCGGTTCGTTTGATCTTATCTCTATCTCTCAATTGTCTCACATTGTCGCTAGTTCCATGAGGTTGTTTTTCATGTTCACTCTCTGCACTTTCATACGTACATGCTCTATCGCTCTGCGCACTCACATCTTCGCGCTCGACAATTTTCGGTAAACTTAATTTTACGAATTTCGCATTTTCTAGTTCAGGCTTAAATATTACGTCACGGCTTAATATTACATTTTTTACTGTTGGCACGTACACTCGATACCCTCGTCCGTCATCTAAATAGCCTACCAAATATCCTTTGTTAGCCTTTTTGTCAAGTTTTGTCCTTTTCTCCGCAGGTATGTGAGCAAAGCACTCAGTACCGAAAACCCTAAACTTTTCTAAATTCGGCGGTTTCCCGTACGCGCAACCTTCACAGAAAAAGTTATTATCCTCTACAACTTTGACAGGTTGTAAGAGACATTTTCAGATTCTTCCCATTTAAAATCGAAGAACTGCTTCTGGACCATATTTAAATTCTCATCCGACTTCATGTCATATACTGTATTCAGCTTTTTCCACATTTCATGTGCTGTCGTGCAACATAAAAGAAGATCCAACGGTTTCTTTCCTACTGAGGTCACGATTAATTTTCTCGCTAATCGATCTGCTTTCAAAAATCTTCCACGAGCGATTTCTTTCTCCGCGCTGTTACCTGGATGACGCAAATTCCCTTCACACACGTTGATCAGGTCGTCATCTTCCTCCAAAAGTGTACGCATAACAAAACGCCACTGGAGCCAATTTTCTTCGCCGCGTAACATCTCGACCTTCGCACTTGCTGATTCCATTTTAGCACTATCCCTTATTTTACTAAGCACAACACTTTAATAATTTATTCACTTCACGTTGCTACCTTGCAATTTACAGCCCTGAGCCCATAACCTGTTGAGGTTATTCGGTGTGTAAACAGAGAAAACACGTGGATAAATTGTAAGGTAGAAAATATATTTAAATAGAAGTGTAATAAGTAAAATACAATTTGAGCTGGTCCAGATCCGCACGCTAGCTGTGTTACCTAATAACTGAAAACCCCGAAGCCAACGTCGCCTGTCTACTGTTTATGGCCTGACTTCGTCGCAGTCTTTTGTCTACGCGCTGTCGATGGCTTCAGTGCTTGAGAAAACTAGAAAAGACCAGATGTAGAGTTTTCTTAGAAGTGGTAACCACTTCAACATTTTCGGCAATTAAGATCTTTGCAAACGGACAGGCAGCTTTTGTCCCAAATCGACCAATCGACAGCGACGTCGATCCGAGGATCTCGTGTACTTAGACACCCCACCAGAGTTTGCCTTGGTGGCGTCGTTGGGACGAAGATTCATTCTTTATTGAGACCTCATCGAAGAAGGGAGTAGCGCCTTACGATCACGTACACGTTTGAGTTAGAGCAAGTCTATCTATCTTCCCGTTGACCGTGGATTCGTTATCGAGCCTAAGACCAATGTCACGAGTCTCGCGAGTGCCCATCCACCACTGTTTATTGTCGCGTCGGTAGTGTTCATTCTCGTGTTAGTAGACCGTACCCGTGTGACACCGCAACGATGGTCAATTCCAAGGAAGATCTACCAAACGCTCACAACCCTCCTTGTGACCCTTCTCCGACGTATGTATGGCGATGACGCGAGTTCGCGGAAAATGAAAAGTTTCTTCATGCCATGTCATGCGATCGGGTGTGACTTGATTTTTTCGATTCGCTCTTTTAACCGGATCGCGTATTTTGAGTTTGCCTGTTGATCCGCTGGTAAAAAGAATTCTGCCGGCAACCGTTTTCCGGTGCCGTAAACCATTTCGGCTGCCATTGCATCCAGGTCCTCCTTAATGGTGGTTCGTATACCCAATAAAACGATTGGTAAAATTTCTATCCAGTCGTTCGTATCGTGGCATTTGATTGCTGCTTTTAATTGCCGATGTAACAGCTCTACCATCGCATTGGACGCGAAATGATAGGCCGTCGTGTGCATATGCTTGATGCTGAGAAATCGTCATAATTCTTCAAATGGTTAGAACTTGAATTGGCGTCCGTGATCGGATGTTATTCTTTAAGGTACGTCGAAACGAGCTATCTAGGAAGAAAGGAGGGCTGAAGCAACGATTGACGCCTTCCATATCGGCGATGGGGATGGTTTCGGGTCAACGTGGAAAAGGTCGATACACGTTAGACAATATCGGTAGCCTTGAGAATATTACATCACGATAATGTCTGAGGTGGTATAGTTGTGGTGATAGTGCTACTGTTGGTGTAGATGTCGTTGGTGAGGTACTGCTGCTTTCTTCTCATTTAGATGTCGCGGAAGAAAAAATCGGACTACGGACGCCGGGATTTGAACCCGGGTGCCAAACGTTCGTAACCAAAGACGCTAACTACTGCGCTGCAGTCGTCCGGTCGTAGTTGTTGTCAAGTGCCGTTACACGTCTATGTGTATGTGTTCAAAGCGGTATGCCAAAGTTCCGAATGTTCCGCCAGGTATGGATACATGCTTGACCTTACACCGCTGACACAGGATACATTGCCGTGTCCAGTTTCGACAATTCTTGTTCATCGACGACCAGACGAAACGCATCGTCAGCAGGTTCTGTGTAGCGCGTATCTCTGAGTGGAAAAGTTCATGTAGCGAATTGAATACACTGCCGCAAGGGTTTTGGTACATACGGTCGTACGACTTCACTCGTTACATCGCAAAATATTTCCACGTTTTGGTCGAGGAAACGTACCTTTTTTAGCTGCAACGCGCATGTGCCAGAGTTGACGATTTCGTGTAACTCGGTATCATTCTCTTATGTGGCTGCGAGAATTCGGTGGTCTACGGATTTCCCTATCGCTTCGATTCGGGATAAAACGTCGGCTATGTTGTTATCTAGGCCTTTAATATACCAGGTGTTGGTCGTAAACTGCCGAATATAATCGAGGTGTCAGAATTGGCGCGGCGAACACTTATCGAGATTTTGGTTAAACGTGTATGTGAGAGGTTCGTGGTCTATAAAAATCACAAAATTTCTCCCTTCCACGCCGTGTCTAAACCGTTTAATGCGGTGTACATCGAAAGTACTTCGCGATCATACGCGCTGTACTTTCGCTACGTGGAAGTCAGAGATTTCGTAACGAATCCCAGCGGCTGCCTTGTGTCGTTCTGAGGCTGACTGGCGCACCTGGTATCGGATGGACTAATATCGCGGTGTCTGCGAGGTTCTTTACGCCTTTTAGCATTTCGTTTAGCGGTTGAAAAATATTCGCGGCCTCGGGAACGTCGGTAGAAATTAATTATACCGAACTTTTACTATTGCATTCAAGCGTTCGTCTAGCGGTTTTATTCCATCAGCGTGTATTCCAAAAATATGATTTCATACGCGCCGAAATTACATTTCGCGGGGTTTGTTACCACGCCGTAATCGTTTAGACGTTTAAACAGCGTTAGCTAATGTTCGCAGTGTTGCTTCTCGTCTTTCGAGGCTATCAGGAAATCGTCGTAAACAAAATCTAAATCGCGCGTAATTTCGACTAAATCGACGAATCTTTGATATGTTTGTGCCGCGTTGCAAAGTCCGAACATGGTATTTACTGCTTCGAATAGACCGAACGGGGTTGCGATCGCTGTCTTTTCGATGTCCTCGGGTGCTATTGAATTTCGGGTCCTCGGGAATTTGATAGTACGTGCGGATGAGGTCGATTTTTGAAAAGATTCACTTACCATGCAGTTGTTGAGCGAAATCTTCGATATGCAGCGGCGAATACCTATTGGGTATGGTACGGGCGTTCAGCGCCCGGTAGTCGCAGCAGGGTCGTAGTCCTCCGTTTTCTTTGGGGATGACGTACAGAGGTGACTCTCGTGGCTTAATCACTCCTTGTTCTAACATCATTTCGAATTCCGCCTTCACCTGTTTGAGGCATGTCGAGGCTTGCTGTAGACCGGTGGTCCTGGTGTCGTCTTGATGTGACGTTTTACACCGTGCCAGTTCCTGTTACGTTCGGACGTACTCTGCAAGGAGTTGTGGTACATTGATTCACCGATGATCGTTTTTATCGACGCTATGTCGGCCTTGGCCGGGTATCCCGTCGACGACAATAGTAAGTATTACAAACATAGTAGATAGTATTGATGAATAACGGGTGAAATACAGGGGGAAATAAGGACTCACTATGTAATAGTCCCTTATTACCCAATAAAAATAAAATAATTATTAGTAATTAATAAATAAAATTTTGAAAGCAAAGGAAGAAGTTTTAAATTAGATGACTAGGTCATAAATTGAATAAAGAAGTATAGAAAAACATGCTTAAGTAATGCCGAAAGGCGGTGCCGACGTGATTTGAGTACTTATCAACCCTCTATTTACTACGGGCGAGTACAGTCACTCTTCATAAAATGCCACATATTACGAGCGACTATAATCGCTTTGCATAAGATGCCGCGTATTGTACATATGAATGATGAGCAACTGGAGTTATTGCACATCAAGTATCTTACTTTAGACATGTAGCGTTAGTATTTTGTTTTGCATCATTTGTTTCTCACGGACGAAAAACTTCAATACAAACCAAACCAAAGCAAACCAAATGCCAAATCAGTTTCGAGACACTTGTTCGAATATTCGTAGCGAATAAAGTTAGCGCTTACTGAAGATAGATAATTAAATTAAATTTACTTCTTTCCCAACAACCGACAAAATAGTATGTTTTGTTGTTTTTCAAATTTGTTTACCTTTCTTTAGATTAATTATTTCTGGACAGATTTGATGCCACCCTTAAAATGATGACAAATAACAGAAAAGGACGTATTAACATAAATTGGAATTATTCGGAGCTATCAGAAAGCGATCAGATAAATTCAAATTTGGCACGAGAAAGATGTAATACAAGTAATAAAAGATTTCGAAAAATCATATTCAACAGGTCCGAATCCGAAGAAGACATTTCAACTGAATCTGGAAATTATATGGACTAACGAATTATTCCGGACAAATATTTATAAATTTCATTGCAAGCATTCGAGAATGAAAACATCAGTTAGTTATTCGGCACAAGTTTTAGATTTTTTTCAATTACTCTGCTCCGAAAACTTCATAAATTTCATTGTTCGTGCGACAAACGATTATCGGAATAGCATTGATGAGGATGTTAATACGACAAATTCCCGAAACACTTCTCTCCCAGAAATGTATTGCTTTCTCACCATTAAATTATTAATGTCGCAAAATAAAAAATAAAAAATTCATTGTGTATTAGTCCTCCCGTCGGCCAGGCGGCCCGAGACGTTTGGGGGAAGCTAGACGAGAGGTGTGGGAGCGGTGGCGCTCCGACTTACTCGCCGAAGACCAGGTCCGTGGCCACCAGGCCGTTAGATCGATTCTGCCAAATTGTGAGGCTTGGAGGGACCGCGGAGGGCTTCCGTTGTCCTTTCGGATGACACAGGTGCTCGCAGGACATGGAATATTCAGAGAATACCTGCAAAAAATCGGAAGAGAGGTGACGAACACCTGTCACCACTGCGGAGAGAGCGAGTCCATGAGGATTTCCCCATGTATAAAAAAAAATATTGTGAATACTGATCTAACGATGAACTGTTGAAGACCAACATTTTTGGAGAAGTTATGACTACAGATTGATTTTTATATTTGACGATCTTGCGCATCGTGCACAGTTTTGGCGCGGCGGCTCGGTCAGTTGGGGTGCCGCTCTGGAGAAACCGCCCGTAGCGAAAGGGTTAAAGACTAGGAAGAAGAGGGGCTTTTAGTGGGTAGAGGTGTTTCGATTTTGCCGAGCCCCACATAACCCAGTGTTACGGGCCACTGGGTATGCATAGTTGCATTTTCCCTTCCTCGCGCGTGCAGAAAAAGGAAATACTGGAAATTCCATCAAAATTGGTTTACGTTACTATAAACTACAAATGATTGAAAATGATGAAAATCACAGTTTTTTTGTGACTTTCGGCCTACAACTGGAATAAATCTACATTTTTGTCCATCTTTTGGTTCCTGTTGCTTGTTCCTGCATTAACCGATTTCGATAAGATTTTCAGCATGCATATAGGTAACATAAATCTTCAAAATGTGTCGTTTATATTTTCATTACAGGCCCACATAAAAAGTTGTAAAATTTGATCTGTACTTTTTCCTTCGTGATTCTGACCAATTACATTTCTCATAAATTTTTTTACACTAGTACTATTTTTTTACTATCTAATCAACTAATCCTCCTACCCACCTATCCAAAAAAGTTCGAGGTGAAAAGGTCAAATGAGACCACTGGAGGAACTCAAATATAGACGTAACAGTACTAATATTGTTCAATCACTCGCGGAGAGACGCGATCGCGGAGAAGCGCATCAACAGGAGTCGTAAATTCCCGTTACGATTGTTCAATCGACGCCGCGAGATGATCAATCCCCTATTACGATTAGGATAATAGAGGTGGTTAATTGAATAGTACACTGTTACTGGTTAGTTGGTGGTTAATTGAATAGTAGACTACGAATGAGTACGACCTGAGACTCCGTTCGGGTTGTCGCGTATGATGCTGTGTTGTGCCGACTGACTGTATTCGACTGACTTGAGTTGATCCTTGGTGAAGACTTCCTTGAGCTGGTGTTTTATCGAGACTCCTCGCTCTTATGTTTTTCCGAGGGAAAGCTTGATGTGGATGGGCCCTTTGAGCGAAGAACGCGGATTCGTTATTCCCTTTCGTCATTGAAGTGAGGGTAAACGTCCGCGATGCCGATTGGTTATGACCCAGCTAATGAAGAAGGATATAAGGAAGTCTCCCACCAGCGTGCGTGGGGGGTAACTTCATTCCTGGGGAAAACCAGTCGTTTTCGGTGGACATGTGTTGGGGTTTCCCATTCGGTGACTACCTGCTTTTTCCGTGATTTTTAAGAGCCTAATAAAATCAAGGACTTTTCCTAATCCGGACATGAACCGAAAATGCTTCTAGACAAATAGATTGATTGGCAAATATATGGAAACAATTAAGCTAGAAGTTGACGTTTTACGGTGGGTCCTTGAGTTTATTGAGGGTCGGGAAGAAGGTAGGTGGAGCGCTGGCTGCCAGGTAGCGTCGGCTGGGGTGCAGATGTTCCATGCGACGTAACAAATATAATGATGAAATTCTTTGTTTACTTAAACTTGCTAATGTCGTTGTGAGATCTTTCTGTTTAAAACAAGATCAAACATGGTAATTATTTAGAAAGTAGCCGTCATATTCGATTTCGATAATTTTGGAATATGTTGTAAAATTCAACATTTTGAGCAAGGCAAGGGTTTCATTGCCACGCTGATCGAATCAACATCCTGTGTCCATTATCTGATTTGTGGTAGTTGCTTTCTACTTTTTAATCAACTTTTTCAGAATTCATTTTTCTTTCCCCTTTACAACGACCTCTAAAAAGTTAATGTATGATCTTTTTTATTATTTTATCGTAGTTTAAATGAAAAGTGTACCACCGTGTGTTGGCATACTTAACATGTAATGTCAATATATACATGTGTGGATGTCATAATTGAAGGGATTCGTTCTCCTTGATATATGTTTTGACTTCGCACTGAGTGTCTTGAAGAGGATTTTTAAACTTCTTCGAGTTGTTATAGATACTCCGATACTTTCCCCTTTTCGGCGCGTGTCAACTATATGGGCACTCAGGACAAAATTAATAACTTCTAGACTAATCGACCTAAGTACCCTAACACCTTTTAAAAAATATATAAAGCTACAACGAGTGATGTATAGAAAAATATACGTTATCATTAAAAAAAATTGTGATAATCCTGTTTTTTTATTTAATAACAAGTTTTTTGCACATTTACATTATTGCAATTTATTATTAACTAAATATCGACTAACTTTTGTCTAATAACTTTTTTTAACAATTTAGCGGAAATGCTTGAAGAATCGTGGCGATTATTTTACATAAGTAAATTTCAGAGAAGAGAGTCAAAACTTATTATTTGTTCAACATTTCTTTATTTATTTAAAAAAGATTAATATATACAATGCATATTAAATTATGTATAAACCGTAATATTTCACTATCAGAAACAAAACAAGGACCAGGAATATCAGAATAAAAACTACAGAATAAATATAAATACACTCTGTAAGAAATGAATTCGGAAAAAATTAACGTAGATATGTAACACATTTGACTGCTCTTCTAAAACTGTAAGCGACATTTTTGGAATGAAAAAGCCATGATAGAACAATTAAGAATAAGGGATCGAAAGTTCCAAGTAACATAATATACGTAACTTTAGATAGTAAAATAACATAATCTACTTTGTCCTGCGAATGACAATAACATTGACATAACATATGAGAATAAAAAAATCGCGTAATAATTAAACTAATTGTAAATTTATAAAGGGAAATTATATGTTTACTATATTTTTGTTAGAGAAGAAAAAGAGATATTTCCTTTCAAAGGATAATGAATCAATGGAATGGTCTGAGGTGAACTGTAGTAGTGGCGATAGTGCGCTACTGCTGGTGTAGAAGCCGAGATAGGTTCTGCTGCTAGTGTAGACGCCGCTGCTGGGGTACCGCTGCTTTTCTTCTCATTTTTGTATTGTGGAAGAAAAATCGGACTACGGTCGCCGGAATTTGAGAACCCGGGTCCCGAATGTTCGTAACCTAAGGCGCTAACCACTGCGCTGCCGTCGTCCGACACTGGTTGGTGTCGAGTGCCGCTACAGGTCCAATAATTTAAATATATTTTCCATGCACTATTTAGATTTAATATTAATTCTTGGCATTCGACATGTTAATTCTATTGGCATGAATAATTTTTCATCGTCGCATGGAACCACATATTGTTTTTCTTTAGTACGTATGATGAGAATGAAGATGACGTTTGTTGAGACGAATTCAATGACCCTGCATATGAAATCATTTACTGTTGTAACACGTTACAAATTCGTCAGTCCCTAAGAAATCAAGTGAGTCAAAGTCGCTGGCTACTACCTATTAGGTTGCTATAAACACTGTAAACAAATATCGAATTTCTTATTTGCTATGATGCTTCTTAAATTACCAAACAAAATTACTGACTCGTGAAAATTCACTACAGTTGACATACTTCAATCGAAGTGTTGGAGTAGTAAACATTTGTATGATAGTTTTATTTTATTTTGTTTGGTGCTTTAATTTTTTTATTAAACTTCGTTTCCGGGCACCAATCTTTTTTAACTTGTTTTTCTGAGAGTACTCGATGAATAGGGATAATGACACGTCATACGTCACACGACGTGTGACCACATCTGAAATATAACAGTTTTTAGCGTATTTTAGAGGGAAAATTCCAGGGACCGTTTGTGTATAAAAGCCTAGTCTACATTGACAATTGTCGGCAGACATGCACTTGTCACAGACGAAATTCAAGCAACTGTATATAACAAACCGAAATTCCGAACGCCTTATCGCGTGTGACCGTCCGGTCAGCACCCGTTCTCAGCCGCCTGAGTGGCATTCGATCACTCCAGCCGTTCTCCGAATTTTACACTAAGTATAAACAAAACCTTCTCCCACTCCAACGAATGGAAGAATATAAATGCTCCCTTCAAAATCATCCAGTCAGTCTAATAAAAAAATTCTTAACTAATCCAAGTATCGAAAGTGTATCATCGCGAACCGAAAAAATTGTATAAATTGAGTAAAAAAATAAAAAGAACTTAATTTCCTTTTCGAAAATTAACAAGTTCCTTATTTTTACCTTAATTTTACACGACACACTCATAGTCAATCTATACTATATGTCGCTCCCGCTGTGCGATGATCAGATTTATGATTCGGTATTTAATATTGTGGCAAGGAAAGTAGAAAATTTTAAAATATATGCTGTTTATCGAGATGTCGTAAAGAATTGTTCAGAGATCCAAAAAAGGGCAATTTCAGTTTTTTTATGGAACTATACAATTATTAATACATTAAACAATCTGTCATGATATTTCCTATAGAAAGCCATTCCTTCTGTATTTATATCCAAAAACTATTAGTACTGTTACGGGCTGTACGGCTGTACGGGCTGAAATCTGACCTTCGGTCGGGACGTCCGCTAGCGGTGCAAACATCATAGGTCGGCCCGCAGTAATCCTAAGGCACGGTCATAAAACGAAATATCATTTTATGTTTTAACTGCACTACCCGCTAGACCTAAACGCTAGATTCATTTAGTTATCCAAATTAAGCATATGCACTTACTTATAATACTTATAAATTGTACTTATCTATAATAAGCATTAACTTATTATAAATAAACAGCCATGTCACTGCGCCACGCCAGAAAAGTTACTGAAAATTCTCAACGCGAAAATTGATTGTAATTTCAACAAATAAATAAAAAAAGAATGTTTTAACTGCATGGCCCTCAATTGCTGCAACGTAGAGGTCGATTCGAGCCATTCCTTAGGGCCATTATTCCAACCAATAAAAAATCGGGGAAACTTTGTTTTTCCTATTTATCCCGGGATTTCCACTCGTAACTGACCTATGATTTAAATACCTCCGTCACAGAACAGGAGTTTTTAGTTTTAGTCTTCAATTTGATCTCTGATCAGTCACTGTACTCACGTGTATCATATACTCCGTCTTAACTTGTATTCTGTCTGTTGACATATTCACCGTTCTATTGAATGTTAAATCCATTAAGTTGTTGGAATAAAGTATACATTGTAACCTGTTACTGCAGTGTTATAATCGATTCAACCACCTCTATTATTCTGAACGAAATAGGGGATCGATCATTTCGTAGCATCGATTAGATAATCGTAACGGGAATTTACAACTCCCGTTGTTGCGATTTACGGCGAACGCGTCTCTCTGTAAACGGTCGAACAAGTACCAAACAAAAGAAAATCTTTTCACCATTTTAATATTAATTATTTATTTTATTAATTATTTAATTAATTATTTCTAACTCTAAAGGTGGACGTAATGTACTTATTGCTTAAAAGCCCATGCGTATCATTCCTTTGATGTATTGCGTATCAAAATGTAATCCAAAGATACAGAACAAACCGATCTGTCATTTGTCAGTTTTTACGTTCGCACAATTATATTCAGGAACAAATTCTATATGTTTGCCACTCAAAATTTCTGACATAGATTTTGTAAATTACCTTTAAGGTTATCGAAAACAGATTTTTTGGATATAACAACGATTCCAATAATAGGTTCATAAAAAGTTTGCTCTAAAAATTGTAGGTATTAAAGATATCTATCAAATGAGGCATCACACGTTAAGAATGGTTAAGTCGTAAATAAATAAAAACTATCCGAAATCGCATTATTTTCAATTGTCAATTATTCACGTAAAATTGAGAATAAGAAGTAGAAACTTTATGAAAATATAGTTTTGGTCATTTATTAGTTTTTGCAAAAAACTATTTAACAACTAAAGAGGAATCTTGGTTGCACACTCGTCATTCCCACTATGAAGAGAAGGTTCCCCTGGCGAAAAACTCGACGGCCCGCTGCGATCGTGTAGTATGACATGATCCAATGTCGGATATCGTTGAGACAATGTACCTGGGTATTAATTTAAAAATGAAACCAAATTATATCGTATTTGGTGTTATTTTAATAGAAAAATATAGGAAGCATATTGGTAAAAGTTTTATTGATCAAAAATTCATCATTAATGCAATATTTGAGTTCTGATTTTTGTAGAATTATCGAGTATTTCCTGTATTATCAAAAAAGTACGAAATAATAGCTGAGGAAAAATTGCATCAAGAGACGAAGTTTTACCATTTTTTTTCAATTAAAAAATACTCACGGTAGTGATATTTTAGCACTTTGATGATATCTTAGGATCTACGATAAAACAATTACGTAGTTCTTCTTTATTGAGCATCTACTACCGACTACACAGATAATGGCGAGCAACATTACTCGATCCAAGATAGGATATCGACGAGACAACAATGCAACAATAAAACTTTTATATTATTGGCCCTGTTTTCATGAAACTTTCATCAATGTCTATTCAGGATGGTCTGGGATAGAAAAATAGATATGAACTTTTCCGCAGAACCGTACAATTAAATAGATTCTTATGTATACAGTGTGTGTTGAGGAAAATACTACGTTGGTATGATCACTAGTTCCTACATGCAAAGTTGGTACGACTTCTAACGACGCTCTTTTGTTTTGGCGTCCGCCGCGTGTTAATTATCTGTGTATATCCGGTGTGATCATATGGCTGTACAGGTGGCGAAATACACAATAAAAACTGATTCTGTGTGAATCAATTAAATATCGAACTCCAAAACCTATTTAATAACAGGTTATGGGCCCAGGGCGGTGAACTGCGACAGTGAAAATATTTATTGTTGAGTTTTTTGTTTCTGTAAATATCCGAGAAAAAGCTACGCCATGGCCAACCAGGAGAAGATGAGCGTTGTGGACAAAGATATGAATCTAATTCTCAATAGGGACAACTATGAGTACTGGAAGACGATGACGGAAGCTTCGATGGTTTTGCTGGACTGCTGGGATGCGGTGGATCCAGGATTGACTGCAGCAGAAAGGGTAAGACCCGAGTATGTTAAAGTGGATAACAAAGCATGTACATACATTTTTCGGCATGTCCGCCCCGAGTATCTCACGGACATCAGCGAAGGAGTGCCGGAAAGCACTAGAAGAGCGCCATGAGAGACTCACATCGATGGGCATTGCCTTGTGCCTGCGGGAACTGTGCACTATCGAGAAGACCCCTAGCGTGGATATCTCCACATACTGTGGGAAAATCACAAGTCCTGTGTGACAAGTTATCGAAAGCTGGTATCAAATTTGAGGAATGTCCTACTGGACAAATTGTAAAAAATTCAAATAAATAAATAAAAAAAAAAATTTGAGGATCAAGTTGTGGCATTATTCATTTTGGCTGGCCTCGTGACTGATCCAAATTACTCAACGTATGTCAGAGTAACAAAGATTAATAAGGATCTGACCTCGAGGATGGTAAAGGCCGATCTTCTACTTGAAGAAAGAAGAATCGATGCGGCTGCGGAGTCGTCCAAGCAAGGCAGCGCAATTGCGACTAGAAGACAATGGAAGCCCAAGCCACATCAAAACAAATATGGCGCAAAGCCGAAGAACAGAGACACACATAACTAGAAGTGTTACAAATGTGGAAAATGGGGCCATATTTTATACCAGTGTACCAGATAGAGAGGAGAACCCCAAGGAGAAGAAGAAACAAGAAGGAGAGGGGACCAGAACACCAGCCAAGTTCCAAAGGACTCATCTCAACATTGACCTTATCCTCCATCAGCTGTTTGGAAAGAGGGAGATCAGTTACCTTGACTTAGGCGCCTCAAATCATATGACTCCGGATCGCTTTGTGGACTTTGCACCTGCGATGGGACATATTAGGATTGGTAAGGGACATTTGGAACTTAAGGAGAAGGGAATGATCATTGTGAAAATGGCTGAGCCCTGTGGGGGTTGGACCTTCTCTTTGTCAAACGCTCTGTGATTATCTGACTGAGATGTAAATCTAATCTTGATCAGGCAGTTGGCAAAGAAGGGTGTTACTACCATGTGTAAAAAGGATGAGGCTATTGCAACGCATGATGATGACTCAATATGTGGGTAAAATTAAGAAGAGCTTGTGTGGACTGAAGCAATCTGGGAGAATGTGGTTCAAACATATTTATAATATTTTGAAGGTATGAATCTAAACCAATGTATGAGTGACCCATGTGTGTATGTGAATGCATCCAAAGATCTAATTGTAGCGGTGTATGTGGATGATATTCTTGCATTTGGAACAAAGACTGCGATCTGTATGTTCAAGACTAATATTAAGGCGAAACTAAATGTTAGGATGCTAGGTACTGACATTCAATTTTGGTCCATCCATCTGAGTAAGCCAAACAGCACTATTGTCGTGTTTGATCAATCTGTGCAGATAGACCAAATGCTAGCTCTGTTTGACATTACTCATGAGACTGGAGTGTCAACACCACTAGCTAAGGAATATGAAGCTGGTTTTGATATTGGGTGCGATGAATCCTTTGACAATAAATTGTATGGATAGGCTGTTGGGCATATAATGTATACCGCTACTGTAGTGAGAGTTTTAAGCATGTTCAAGTCCATTATTTCTACGTTAAAAATTGCGTGTCGAAAGGTATATTAGATTATGTTTATATGCCAAGTTCTGAGAATGTTGCTGATATTCTTACCAAAGGTTTAAATAGGGTCAAGACTCAATATTTTACCAAAGCTATGGGGCTTGTAGAAACTATGATCAAAGGGGAATGTTGAGGAAAATATTTGGTTGGTATGATCACTAGTTTCTACATGCAAAGTTGGCATGACTTCTAACGACGCCCTTTTGTTTTGGCGTCCGCTACGTGTTAATTATCTGAGTGTATCCGGTGTGTTCATGTGGCTGTACATGGTGGTGAAATACACAATATAAAAACTAAATGTGTGTGAATCAATTAAATATCGAACCCCAAAACCTATTTAATAACAGTGTGCAACTAAACAGGACATATCCCTAACTTTAAGCCTAAATACATAGGTTCTTGTATATACTAACGTGCAACTAAACAGTGCAGATCCCTAATTTTATAGGTTCTTGTACATGCTAATGTGTGCCACCTTCAACACTTTGTCGCATGGAGCAGCACCTGTACTGTGAGAGAAAACTAGGCTACGAGCGCGAGCATTTTTGTTTTCTCTCTGTATATATCTGCATATACGCACTACTCTAACTAAATCTGAATGATTTGTGCAGAATATAGATCATTCCCAATTGTAATTATGTCGACCATTGACTTAAATATAATTTCTACCCCCCTAGTACTGCCGATATCTTATTCTGTACTGCAGCTATAATGTCGCTTATGACATGAAAATAGTGTAAAGGGCTACGCAGCACGGGGCTGTGGAACACTTTTCTACGGTCACTTTTCCAGAAATCTATCGTATTCTTAGTCAACGATACGATAGCCGTAATTATACAAAAGAGCGATAAGCAGTAGAACGATAAAACAAGAGACTGCTGAGCGACAGAAAATACAACGAATTTATAGATTGACATGTAATATGCCATACAGCAGCTGAGCAACGAGTAACGAATTATTTGCAATATACATTGAAATCTATGGGTTCGATTTATTTTTTGTTGCTTAGCCCTCAGTTGTTTTGCCGCTCTGCTGTTTATCGCTTACTGCTTATCGATTATCGTTTTTCTGTATAATCACAGCCTAAGGTTCAAAACTTAAAGTAATATACTACATTCTTGTACAATCACATTATGTATTATGTTTCATATAATGTATTAAAAAAATAATAGTCACGGTATAATGCGGAAAATGTTGCAATTTTCCTATTTTAAAGCATCATACATAAGTTAAAAGAATGTAGAGAACAAGATATCATTGCGTAACATTAAAAATTCACACATTTAATGATAAAATAATTTATTTATATATACATATGTAGTAACTTTTTGTTATTATTGTAGTATTATTGTGATCATGAAAATTTGTGGTCATTATATATGTATAGTAGTAACCGCTAGATTTAAAGCAGATTTAAATTGTTGCAAACAAAATGAAAATTCTATTTAATTTAAATCACGAAAGTTACAATTGAAACGGGACATAGATATAAAACATACCTGAATTGCTTCGAGAAATTTATTTTTGCGACACGTTTCGTAATTTAATAAAATTGATGACATAGACGTATGGATATTCGAATGGTTTAACGAAGGGTCGCGTGTTTCCATATTCGGTGGACACGGACGGTGAAGAGAAGGGTTTTGCACGGGCAAGTTTCGCCGCTATCAGATCCTTCTGTCGGCGACGTATCCGCGAATTTATTGCTCGGTTTCTCCGCAGAGGCGGGAAAGCACGATCTCTGCTCGAGAATTCCCTTTAGGATAGCGCCTTGTCCGTCAATTCCTCGCTATGGTCAAGACATTTGGTTCCCCTCATCGATTATCTGTTCCCCCTCGAGGTTTCCATGCAACCAGAACACTTCCCCGGACCACTAATCCATTTGCACAGGGGAAATGTTCGGAATTTTTTTTATCTTCACTCTCGAATTCTTCGGTAAGCTTTTATCTCTCGTATACATACATATAAGAGTGATAATGTTATATGGTAGATTTCATTTTTAAGATTCGTATAGAAAGAATGGTGAAACAAGGTTTATTAAGAATATTTTGAGAATTTTAGTTTGTAATTTGAAGTATGTTAAAATGAACGAAAGAAGATATTGTGGTACTTCTGCTCATATGTATTCTGCTCATATGAATAGGGAGATCAGAAGTATTCTGATAATGGAATTTTTAGGTAATAGAATAATCACTTTTTTGATATTAATGTTTCATTTGTCCAAATAGAAATCAAAGAAGCGTCAGTTTGTTTTGTAAGGGGTCTATATTTTTTTGACCGCTAGAGAACTACATCTTTTCGTACATAAGAAAGTACATGCTCATCATTCTAATTTGCAGTTTATACTCTAATGCATATAATAATAGCATTTGTAATAGAAAAGAAGAATTTCTTACTAGCAGATATTTTGTTAGGATAACAGTTTATTATAATGTATTATACATACATTCGAATAGTAAAACATTCAGATATTTTTCGATATGATTTTAAGTAACGGAGTAAAGGTTTCGGTTGTTTATTTATTTAGTATGTTAGATTTTTAGTATGTTAGATTATCGAAGATGTTTGATTTACTCTATTGCAGACGGTATGGTACACAGATATTAAGGAATGATACTTGAATAATTTATTGGCTTTGAACACATAGGTTCATGAAACGTAGAAACATTCGTCTATTAATAACATTATCGGAAAAAAATGATTTCAACTAATCTTCTAAATTAATTTATTGCGTTATTTTGCTAGAATAGTTATCTTCTTACAATGATACGAGTCTGTGAAAGTTTTGATAATTACATCGAAATTTGTTGCAATTCAGAATTATTTATATTATACGTTCGATTTGACATACCTAACCAACCTGGAAATCTAGATTCATAAATTTTTTAAATAATATCGGTTGAAGCAGATACGATCAAAATAATGGAGCCTGAAGGTAATATAATCTAAGAGGGCTCGGTTACGCGTACTCGTTTTCGAGCAATCGTCGCTAAAGACGAGTTTACATATCTCGACTTGGGACATCTTGACGTTAATAGCATGTTCCGTGGTGGATCTTGATAAATTTGCGTGCATGCTCTTAATTACTTTGCGCGGGTCGTTCGTTATTAAGTGTGCATCAATTATCATCGGGTCGATCGGATTCCGTGAACGGCGAGAAGATGATAGGTTCCATCACGTAAATACATCTTGCTCCAATTACACGCGGAAGATATGTCATCTCTGTAGAATACGGCCCTTAATTAGCGTAATGTTAGACGATGGTGATTTGAAACTCGAAGCATCTTTGTATATCAGATCACGTCAATTCACGTTAGTCCTTCGAACGACGATATTCGAATATCCTTATTAACATACTGACAACCATTTAATGTGCAAATTTGTTTCAGTAGAACGATCAAGTTTGTAAATACCTTGATAAGATATCGAAAAGGGCTTCGACGCTTTGAAAATGGAAGGAAGATATGGAAATCAAATTACACATAATTTACACTTTTCATTTATTAAGATTAATTTTAGATACTTAGTTAGAATCAAATATTTATTCGAGTTCCTTGCATTGCAATTTTAAAAATATGGTGAGTAGATTAGATTAATTTTATTCCATATTTTTTTATATCTTTCAGGACCTTTGTAACGAATTAATAAAGCACTTCTTTCTCAGTCCTATTTCTTTTACCTTAAGAAAAGAAACATTACATGAAAAAAAATTCCGATCTTTCGTAGGATTTCGTAACTTTCGAACCATCGACCAAGAACAGTGAGGCAGCTAAACGAGTGGGGTTTCTTGACTGACCAGGTATATTGAAGTTTTAAGTACTAAATATTTAGTAACACTTATATCATATGAAGGAAAGGAAAAAAGTATGGGTAAGCATTCTATAAATTTCTGATTTTTTATTCAGTTGCAGTTTGTACAGGAAATAGTATTTCGTTTTATCGCGTCATCGCGAAAGTGAGTCGACTCGGCGCGGTGCGGCGCGGTGAGGATTAAATGATGATATCTCTTAGGCCGTGAGTATATAGAGAAGCGATAAGCGGCAAGCAGTAAGCGATAAGCGGTAAAACGACGAAACAAGTGACGGCTGATTGTAAAAGCAGAAAATAAATCAAAACTATATAGATTTATATGGAATAAACCATACAGCAGCTGAGCGACGAGCGACGTCGTATTCACGAGTGACTTTAACGAATTGCTCGAGTCTTTAAATCCGCGCAAACAGCTTTAGTTCTTTATTACCATGTTCTTGACAGGACAGCTATTAAGAGAATCGAAGTCGCTTGTGATTCTCCGCCACGTACATATATACTTTCTCCAGCTTTTTCCAGGCAGTTGGATCGATTGGATCGCTCGGTGAAAGGGGCGAGGTTAAAAGACGCGAAAAGAAGAGGGGAGAGACATAGAGGAAGAGATCCGGGAGAAAAAATCAAGACACGTTGGATCGGGCTACCGTAGTAGTTGAGTGGCAAAGAGTAGAAGAGAAAGGAGAAAGGAAGAAGATGGTAGAAAAAGGAGGGCGTCGCGTCGTGATAAAGTACGACAAGAAGAGACAAGGCGGGGGCAGGAAGAAGATGAGCGACGGGGTGGCGGCGTAGAGAGACGGGTTCGATGTCGGTGAATGGGGTAGATGAGTGAGAGTGAGAGGCCACGGTCGCAGCCTGCCGAGTTTCTTACGGCGCGGTGGGACAGAAAGATCCGCCACAAAAAAGGACCGCCCTGGCTGCGTGGACGCGCAGAATCTGCAATTATATCGCAAAAAAGGAGCCGAGTGTTCGGGACAAACTGCTTCCTGGCCCGTAAACAATGATGCCAAATAAGTCTGCGGGCATAAATCGTCGGTCGCCGCTAGCCAAGCCTTCGCTCTCGCACGAGCACCAACCATTCTCTGATTCCTTCCGAGACCAGAACCGCGTCCGAATCGCACGATAAAAAGCCAATCGATCGCTAAACTCTTTATTCCGCCGCGAGCTGAAAATTCGTCGGGATGGGAGGAACGCGATCGACCGAGGCGAATTCGGATTTATGAGTCCGTGTAGCCACGACGACTTGTTCCGCGAATATCGCGTTGCTAGGTAGTTTCTTACGTACCACAGGCTGGTTCCACGGTTGCATCCATTTTATTGTTTAACCCTTTCAGTACCTTATGAATTTTGTAAATACCAGCCAGGAATACCTGGAAAAATATGCGGAGAGAATTATTAAAATTAACATATTTTTCTTAAAAATGAAGATATCTTCCGGCATATTGTTTATTTTATTACTAAATATATGTAGTTTGCACGATAAAAAATTATTTTGCATAAATTAAAGTTCGTAATCAATGGCAAAGAAAAATGTTTTTCTCTGGAAACATTTTTGTATTTTTGAGAAAAAGATAACAGTTACATTTTATGAAATACAAAAGGCTTTACATTTTTAAAATAATAGTATACATCTCCTAAACGAAATATAAATAAATAAATGTTCTATGTTTTATGCAAATGACAGTGAAACCACTCTTCAGAACATTACAGTTCTTGATTTTGATCGTTAGTTTCCGTGCTACACACCACACAGTTCCTCTCTTTTTTCAGGTAGTTTTCGAGTGTATATTGTCGAAGAACCAGTTCAAAAACGAGCGATTGAAATGCTGAGATGTTTCCCTTTTATTCAATTTTCACTCAACTTCTCAATTATATTTACAGTAAATTCGTATTTAGTTGGTGTTTTGATATTTGGTTTTTCTCTGTATAAGATGTAGCAGTTTAGGACCATTCACGAAATGATATTGAAAGTAACTTTTTTCCAGTATCTCGAGCTCCTACGCTCATTTATGTAAGTGTAAAGCATTTGGTTTAGTATCAATGTCACCCATATATTTATTATATTGTGCAATAATTTCCGGATTCTCGACTCTTATTTCTGTTCCATAATGAATTGTTGTTATTTTCTAGGTTCTAGCAAAAGCGTGACTTGAAAGAAGAAGTATTAACCGTTTTTGTGATTTTTTTACGATATGCTGAAGTTAAAACTTTAATAGCTAAAACTTTAATTATTTCTAAAATAGATAACAACGTAAAATTTACGTAATTCCTGTAATATACAGGGTGATTGGTAACTGGTGGTACAAGCGGAAAAGGGGTGATTCTACGCGAAAAAAGAAGTCGAAAATATAGAATAAAAATTTTTCGTTTGAGGCTTTGTTTTCGAGAAAATCGACTTTGAATTTTCACGCGGTACGCGTGCGGTACGTTATAACGGATCTCACTGTGGATCGTTGTCTCGATGGAAAAATTAAAAAAAAAATTTTTATTCTATATTTTCGACTTCTTTTTTCACGTAGAATCGCCCCCTTTTTGCTTGTACCACCAGTTACCAACCACCCTGTATATCTACAAACGATAAAGATCTTGAACGAGTGGGACTGAACTGAAAAAGTTAATAAACACGTGATATCCCGTATTGAGGTAGTTGCCAAGTACAAACAATCAATTTGAGTATAACAGTTAAAAAATTCTATTCGAATGATCGACAAACAGTTGAACTTTCCAACAAAGATCATTCTGTCTAACTATTATATCCGGTACCACTAACTGATGATCATCTACGATATGGAAGAATTTCATCAATATTTGAAATCACTTTCTTGTCATCATTTGATTGCATCAAGGAGTTTGCTGATTGCTTGTCTTTGTCCAATATAACTAGATGGTTGGCTTTTTCTTGCAAGCCCATATTTGACGCACCTAATAAGTATCTTCATTTCATCGGTCGTTGTCTTCTCAAAATTCCGAAGATTTTCGGGAATTTGCTGTTCGGTTGCATATTTATTCGTTTCCGTGGAGAATAATGGTAGAAGCGATGTTGTGAAAAATAAATTAAAATAATCAATAGGTGCAATAAGCAGTTAATGGAATATGTTTTGGTCTAGTATGTTCTAAAACTGTTGGGTTCAGCTTCTTCTACACTCACTTTTGTCCATTCCAATTCGTTGCATGTATCAATTTCTTCGTCACTTCTGCTCGATCCTGTAATCAGATGATTCCTAAATAATGGAAATGTCATACTTTCTTCCTTTTTACTGGAATTTATAATTCGAAGATTTCTAGATGACAGGATAATTATATTTTCGTCAGTATTTGTATCAGAATCTTTGAGATGAGATGAATCTTTCTCTGTATCTTCAGGATACAGTATATATAAGGATATAGTACATATAAGGATTCAGCCATGTTTTTAGAAAAAAGTATAAATTTTATTACGAACTATCGTATAATTGCATTGTCCGCTGTTCCATTTCAAACTGATCGTATCCCAACCCTCGGTATTGCTACTGTTGCGTCGAGCCTAATCTTAGATATACTCTGAAATATATATTTTATAAAAATAAAGCTCATATCATTAGATTAACACATCATCAGACGTGTTAAAATTTTATTGATGACAAAAAGCCTAAATATCGGCTCAAGGTATTTTATACGAATCCCGCGAAGCCAATATATCGCTACTTAGGTATTGAAAGGTATAATAATGTTCGTTAATAAAATGTTACAATAATTCTCATCTTACCATCCTACACTGTCCAAATTGAAGAAATAGAAAAAATTCTTTCGTTCAAAGTTTAATTTCGGAGAAAAGCAAGTTCGGAAAGCGAAAGCAACAGCAGCGCGATAAATCAACTACTAATTTATACCGAGTCTTCGAAGCTTAATTATCCTCCGTTATAATCTTTCACACCTTTTCTCCTGGTTTCTTCAGGAGGTACCGTTCGATTTTCTCTCGCAATCAAAACCGACGATCTAAGTTTCTCCACCCTTTAATATCTGACTGTTGCTGTCGAAGGTCGAGGCTGAACCTCCACGAAAGCTTATTAACTCCGTCCAACTTTCGGCTGTCGTAAATTAACATTTTATTCTTCGTGGCTCGATCCGCATACTGGTCTCGACGCAACAAACAAGCGTGAGATTATTTTAATGCTCGCTCGATTGAAATATAGCGTTCGATAGCTAATAGCATGGTCGTTCCACACGCCACACGATGATGAAAGGAGGTACCTAATTAATCTGGTGTATCGCGAGCTTCGTACTACGAATTCCACTCCCGTAAAGGAAGGAAAAAGGGTGAAGAAGAGACGCCCATTTTGTTCGCGTATCCGCTTGATTATGGAAGCTGTGTTAGCGCTTAGGTAAGTAATTATAATGAGCCGGTTAATCTGATAGGATTTATCTTCTCTCGAGAAGGTGAAGTGAAGGTGAGCTTTCGAGCCGCTTTCCATTGTCAGTCGGTCAATGCCCACACCTGGTTAACGTGCTAATAAATTCCTAGCATTGCGTAATATTGGGTTAAAGCGCGAAATTTCGCGCTCGTTCTCGCCTTCGAATTTTTCTCTCTGTTTTATATCTCCTTTTTCTTTTATTTTATATTTACTTCCTTTTTCTATTTTGCTTGATTACTTATTTCTTGACTTCTTTATTTGACCACGTTTCGTACATTTACGTTTGTTTACAAAAATTGTGAACAAATAATATAGTTCTTGGATTGACCCAGCATAGAATTTATGTAACGAGCGGTATAGAAATATATCATCGGGCATGGATTCATCTTTAAGTCATGCGAGAAGAAAATGATAAGTGATTGCAAGAAACAATACACAGGATTTGCAGATATTTTGTTCGAGTGCTTTATTACAAGTTTTCACATTTCTATCTGTAGTCATGTGTTAACAGTTTTCTAGGAATTTTGTCACTTTTGCATCTCTCATATCATTCCTCATCTATTCCTCATCTAGAATCATTCCAAATTATTGTGTGATAAAATTGTCTCATGATTATGCTCAGTTCATTCATATTCCATTAACTTGTGATTAACGATCATACCAATTATTTTAATTGTTTTACAAACATATGTACAACGTATCATTTTAATCTACAAATTTTAATCCACAAATGCGAATTACATACTGCTAAACTAGCTTCTATATCTATGCTGCTCTAAAAAAAATGTTCATAAGGGAATTGGATAGTATCGGGGGCGACATAATACAAAATAGGAGAGCCCTACGTCTTTCATGCGATAGTCTCTCATACTACACTAATGATTTATTGACACAAGTAGGTATAATTTTTTATAAAGAATACCAAGATGAATGCCTTAGAAATTATATGATTTCATGTCAGGAAACATATGTCATCTTCGTATAATCTCTCTTTGTCCTCTTATGGAAATACTAATAGCACTTGATTATGTCTTCGTTAAAACCATTCAATTTTTGTCTAAACGTGTTTTTTACAGCGGGTAATTTGTCAATAGGTAATTTATATTTAGGTATGGTGCAAAAATTGGACACCCTGTATATACACATATGTGTCATAATTAGATTGCCAGTGTTTATGCAAAAACGTATTTTGATATGTACTATTTTGCACATCACATATGTTTCGTATATTATCTTACTATATCTTATATATATATATATATATATATATATATATATATATATATATATATATATATATATATATATATATATATATTTAATTATATATATTATATAATTATATAAATTATAAATATATATATATATATTTATAATTTCATTAAATATTTCATATCTATCTCATCGTATTTGGTTGTGATTATAGACGGCTCTGTATCGTACACATATAGTTATACGTAATATATTGTATTAGGTATATATTTATGTAACGCACGCATTAGTTGCGGTGAACAAGTCATTTGAAAATAAGATGCAGTTTTAAAAAAGAACAATCAAATTGTAATTGTGTAAACCACAACAGTATCAGAAACAAATATAAATATGTATCCGTTACATCGCGTGTATTCGAATGCTACAAATATGGAGAAGTTACTTATAAATTTACCTTAATGCCAATTTTGTAGTTTCACTATAAATAAATTGATAATTAATTATTTTTTAATTTTATATTAATATATGTCGTGTCTCGTTACATTGCTAACTAGATTGCAAAATGTCTTGTATTACATGTACATAAAAAGTTTTTAAGAGTGTTGCATTACCTTTGTACGATACTGTATATAGCAAATATATTCGGTGACTTATGATTGTGATCAAGAATGTAGATTCCTTTTCTCCCGTTGAAAAGAAATAATTACATCGAGTCGATATATCCGGTTACGACTTGACACGAGCCCTCTCGTTGCTATATACGCGGCCGTGCGGGCTTATCATAAATTATTGCCCACAGAAAAGAATTCCTTTCTGCAATCGAACTTTACGATCGGGCCGCGCCGCTTATTGAGACGCGCTGCTTTGGCAAACGTTAACAAGGATGCAACAAAACGAGCTCGCCCAAGAGTGTGGCCAGCCTGTTAAACGCTGGCTTTCTTACCCGGCCTCTACGGGGAAGAAACTGCGGTTAATTAGGGGTTTTTTCCATGTGTTAAGAACCGCGAAAGAACCGCGAAAGAACCGCGATTGGCTTATGGCGAACTCAATAAATTTGGAGATAGGCGGTGTGTGTAATCATGCTTCGCGTATGTCGTGACGTGACAGATTGACAATGTCCGAGAAGCTTTTTTTCGAACAGATATTCTTCGTGTGAGAGCTCGTTTGTTTCACAAAATAAAGCGTTGACGACAGGCTGTTGAGTATGTTAAGAGATTTTTTTATTGAAGGGTATAAAACATTTTGTAAATGAATATCATTATGTTTTTGAAATCGTTAAAAGACTCAATTAATACTTTCGTTGGTTGATTCATTGATATTGCGATCAATTAGGCAACATAACTTTTTTTCAGGCTTTCGGGATATCAAAATTTAGATTTTAGAAATAAATCTTGACTTTAACCCCTTAACCTACGGTTTACGTTGGAGAATTTTGAGTTGAAAACGTAAACAAGCTATTATATATTATATTATATATTATATTTGGCCCGATCATCGGCTATGCCCGTAATATTTACGTTTGACACGGTCATCTACTACGGGCTATGCCCGTAATATTTACGTTGGCCCGATCATCGTACTACGGGCTATGCCCGTAATTGTAGGTTAAGGGGTTAATATTAACTTCTTCTTTGATATTTCTACGAGGATACTTAATATATATTATAATATTACAACATTTGCATTTGACATAGTGCTATAGCTACAAAGAAGTTGTAAAGTAAGGGGTTAATTGGACAAATTTCTTTACTACATATTTTCTTATTTCTAATTGAGATTAGATGCTACATTGAACACATATGTGTATCATGAAAGATGTTTCGATTATTAAATGGAACTAATTTCTCCAATTATCAATTTACCTTTCACAATTATCCAAGTGTCCTATCTGCCAAGTAGAATAATATGTGATACACTAAATAGGTATCAATCTTTTACTTAACCACGTAACTTAACATATTCGCTTGATCTCTCGAATTGCACGTTTTCAACAAATCAGCGATAGAGCAAGAATATTTCTTGACAGAGATGTTAGAAATTTCACTCTCTTTCCACGAACGTGTACGTCCCATCACCTTCACACGATCCTTTAATTTCTCCTTCGATTTCCAAAGCGGATCCCTATTTTCACTTTAGTCGCGTGTATATGTGTTCGCTTGATGATAATTGAAACAGCGAGTAGTCAGCCGTAACGCTATAAAATTCAAGCAGATTGTCGACCATTAAATCGCGGCGGCATTTTAAAGCGTCGCGTCGCATCGATCGGTGATCTCTATAGGGCGACCGGGTACGAGGTACGATCGTTAACGTATCGTCGCCGCAGATGGAAACGCGTCGTTAATCAGATAAGAGGGCTTCGAGAACAGGCAAGGGCGTATCATCGTAATATCTCATCAACCTGGTCACGTACATCGAAAGCGCAAAACGAACCCGACCAAATGGCTGGTTGCTCTAAACGCGAGCCCTCTTGTGGTTTGAGAGCTGATTTACGAAGGCGCGAATTAGCCCGTAATTGCCCCTAAACGGATCGAGCATAAATATATATCGAGTTACCCTTCTCTTGCCTTTACTGTACGACTTTATCGCACGTAAATCGGCCGTTAACCACGTTCCTTCCTCTTTCTCTCACTCTTTGCTCTCGTCCACGCCCTCGTGCTCCTTTCCAACGATCGACTGGACTGGAATCGCGTGGGATCACCGGCAATGACGCGTAACTGATTGTAGTTCGGTTAGTTAGCCAACGAGGAATATCGTAGAGATTCTTGCAGAGAGAGAAAGAGAGGCAGATGGGTATTATGATATTATATGGCGGCTGTTGGCCGTGCTCGAGGTAAATACAGCGTTTAATTGTCGAATCGTTCCGACGCTAATCGAGTCTCATTAGCGGGCGCCTGCATTCCTGAAATGTCAATTAGGAATGTTGCACGTGGTGGTCCGGATAAACGGAGCTGCTGATCCCCTCGTTCCACGTCGTGAGTACGAAATTGGTATCACATAATGGGCAGCTTTTTTTTTGTAATTTTCTGCAAATCGTTTACTCCGATTTTATCAGTTTTCCGCACAGTAATTTCACCATTTTCATATAGGATGTTTGTTCTGTCAAGTAGCTACGTGTACCCGATATTACGGATTAAATTAAATGTGAACAATGGAAAGCACGAATTTGTTGTTCTCGCACTAACGCATAACGTTTTAAAGGACTTGTTCACGTTCTTCTTACTCGATTCCCTCTTCCTCTTTGTGACAAAGAGAAATATGGATTTCTTTTATTCAACAACTTTTCGTCTAATTCAGATAGTGAGGTATCAAAATCGAATGTCCCCGAGAGAATGATCGAATATCGCAATTGATATTCGCAATTTATCGAAATAAACCCCAAGCGAAACTGATTTCTTAGGAGGAATAATAGCTAATCGAACTATGTGCATTTATCTGTGATATTTTCCATATTTATCTGTGATATATTCCAAATTCCATTGCAAAATCATCGATCTCAGTTTCTAACGAATCCCACAGTAAAAGCACGAATATTTTTGTTCTCGCATTAAGGCAAATTCATCTGGAGTCTTTTTTCAAAGGATTTGAGGCTCTTCTTACTTGACTCTTTTTCGTCTTTGTGACAAAGAGAAGCCGATATAAAGAAACATTGTAACAGAACCGATCATAAAAATGGTACTATATCCTTCCTCTCGTATGGGCATCAAGCATAAATCTCCCTGGATGAATGTAACCAGTAGGGCATAACCGCCTAACAGGGCCTCCAGTCAGAACAAAGTCTGGCCATTAAAACGTTCTCTCCTCAACAAAGTAGCTCTACACACACACACACACACACACATACACACACATACACAGAAGCGAACCCTCTACTAGTCGTGGACATCGACGCCAGGTTGGCTAATAAAATGTTACAAATTCGTCGCACGGAGGGTAGTTTATGGCGCGTGTGAAGCCTTCATCGAATACACCGGCTTTTGCAAACGGCCTTTATAACCTCCGCTGCCTTATTATTCCCTTTGTAGCCTTTTACGATCGCGCACGGGTCCTTGAGCTTCATGCAACCGGCAACGTGTGGGTTAAATCGATTTAATTCGTAACCAGGCTGAATCGAGATCCACAGCAGGTTAGAGCGTCTCTCGGTTTACGAGATGGAAATATATGGTAGTTCGAAACGCGTGTATGTTCCCTGTTCGTTTTCATCCTTCCATCCTTCCATCCTTCCTTCCATCTTTCCTTCCTTCAGACTATAAATCATAAGGTTCTTCGGTTAGACGTGACCCTTTGCAACCGCCACCTTTCACAGTAACAATTTCGTAGCAAAAGTGTTTCAAAGTCGGTGATCGATTCAAGGTTTTAAGGCAAGGACGGTTTTCAGTTCACACGGCGGAAGATATCAGTGAATTATGTCGCTAGATTTTATTGATGGATCGCGAGGATTTGTTGTTGACGACTAAGGATACATCGTTGCCTATGTCTAATGGAAACTTTTAACTACTGTAACGTTCCATCGTAAAAATGTACTTAAAGTTCTAATAATTCTTAAATCGTTTGCGAATTTTAAGTTCGGAATAACTTGAATAGGATTTGGATTTTATAGTTATACTTAGGCAGAGGGAAGGTGGAATGTTTAGGTGCAACGAATTCTAACTTCATTGACATCATGTAAAAATCTTGTCTGTTTACATGAAGTATAATTTGTATAAGGGAACTTTTGGATAATAGAACAGCTATTTTCTTGATGTGTATCTTCAAACATGCACATATTTCGAAAGAAAATATAAGTATTAATAATAGCAATCACAAAAAATAAAATTAAATATGATTCGATCAACGATTTATGGGCCGAAAAGGTTTTACTTGCGAAATCACACAACATTTTTAAAAACTTTAATTCGATAAAGTTACGTTCCTTTAGTGTCTCATACCACTTTACTTTTGTTTCTAAAATCTCAAATGCTTCATAATACTGAATAATGTCATTATTACAATTATATTTATTCCAATTCGTTATTCGAAGCATACATAACGATAGCATTATGCTCAATTAAAGAATTATTTTGTGTTTTGTTCTGATAATAAGCATCACACGCACTCGTTCTCGTCACGGCGACATTACGCTCTGTTGTGCTAAGCTCCTAGTAAGGAGCGTTGTATATGAATCGCTTTAGATCGGTCTTTTATATAGTAGACTGTTCGAATAACAAATTTTTTTATTAGGTTGTCCGAAAAGTTTCTTTCGTTTTACAAGAAAATAATAGACGCACAATGTTTTTTGTTTTATATTAGTTTGTTGAATTATGCACGAACGTAATAATAGAAATAGAACGAAATGGAATAAAATAATATAAAACAGAAATTGTTGTTCATCTATTACCATCTTATAAAACGAAAGAAACTTTTCAGACAACCTAATACAATTGATGCTTTCAGCATGTGATTAAAACTATGACAAAACTAGCTTCTTTCGAGTTAATTCGAGAGTTCATTCGAGGAAGAGCGGTCCCTCTGGAAGAACCAAACTATACAAAAAATTAGATATTTCTGGAAGTAAATTGAGCAATGAAACGTGACTATTTTATGCAACATTGAGACATCCTATTTCCTTATATTCCATCGTATCTGACAATTCCTATTTGAATTTCTCTTTTTCCTGATATCCTCAATTAACTCTTCTCATAGAAGACGGAGCTTTGTTTCAACTCAATTAAAACCACGTCGCAAATTTTCACAGCGCTTTAGATCCTCGATCTACCAGCGGGTTCGATAAAACGGAAGGCATCGCAGCAGCGAATCGTGTTTTATAGTGCCCGTAAACACCATTAAGAAGATGTTACCGCGAATACGAATAAATTCAATAGTCGATCATCGTTCCTGAAGGTACATCGAAGATTTTAACATTTTAATGTTCCTCGACAGGAGGACCAATTACTCGGCTGATTCCATGATGCTTTTTACCGTGAACGGAGTGGTTGCTGTGCCGTAGACATTTATGTTCGGTTCATTCATTAACCGGCGCAAGTGGAAGGTTTCATCGACACATTTCACCCTATACGCGGTATCCAAGATCCTGAAACTGCTGGTAATTACTTTGCGTTGTCCCATGTCGTGGAGATTTCACTCAGCTGGTACAGTGGGTCGTATATTTTGACAGTTACGACGGTTCTTAACGATCGGATTAATTTTTATTGCGACGCGACGAACATCGCGAAACTGAAAGCTCAAGAGGAAGAATTTCGTATCGCTTTTATACGCATCCCCCTAGAGTGCCATCGACAATTCACGAACATTTTTATCTTGAAACTGTGGTTTCGTGTCTCTGCTACTCGAGGGTCGTTCAACTATAAATGTTATACACGGTGACACAGAAATATGTATACGGTTTCTAACTTTTGCAGGTTCCTCGAAATGTTATTATGCTGTGTGGAACTGATTTGTTTTTATCAACTTTTAGCTTAATTATTATAAACATTTTTATTTAAGGGATAACTCGACTAATAGATTAATTTTCGTGATTAATAATTTAGCTGAAAAATAATTAGATTTTGATGCATTTACGGGAAATTTCAAAGTGTAAAATTGCACAAAATGTATACAATATGAAAATATATATTAAGTATCCAAACTATTATACACTCTATTTCTTTAATTATATTCTTAAAAATATGAATTTGCATAAAAATCTGCAGTATAATGATAATATTTCTGGCAATGTTTGAAATTTATATGATGGTTGTAAATTGATTGAAAGTACTGTCTAAAAAGTTGCTTATCTTCTCCTTATAACGTAGAATTGTATGTTAATATAAACGGGATGGGGATCAAAAGTGATCATACGTCTTGAAAGCACGAAATTTACTCAGAAGGTCTTACACATACATGTATATTGCATAGATGAAAAATTGACCGAAAAGATATTAAATAAAGTCTAGGACAAAAATAAGGAGATAGGTAATGGTGTACAGAATGTTTCATAATAAGTGAATAATATTTGAAGGACGGATTCAGCATCTAAAAACAATAAAAAATGTTCATATCGACATATATCCTATTTGATTCTGTTTGCGAAATATAGCGAGCTTTCTGTTCAATTATTTCGTATCAGACTGTTTTCATAGGGGATGCACAAAATAACTTCCTTGCGCTTCAGTGTATGCATCGATTGGATTTTTATTTGTGGGATTATTTGAAATTTATCGTGTACTCAACGCCTACTGAAAGTGTTGAAATACATTACCATAAAAGTGAACGCGGGTTTCAGCAAATTCAGGGGATATCAGGGGATATTGAAAGAGTGATTACATCGTTTCCACGCGTGCAATGCAAGGAAGTCATTTTGAGCATCTCCTAAAAAGATACGAAATTATTTGACACGAAGCTCGCCATATCTCGTAAACAAAATCAAACAGGACATATGTTGATATGAACATTTTTAAGTTATTTTTATTGCTATTAAATCCATTCCTTAAACATTTCTCACTTATTATGAAGCATCCTGTATAGATATCATTTAGTAAATAATCGAAATTAATATTTACATTTTCGTATAAACAAGTTATATTTAATGAAACTTTATTGATACCTATTTCCACTACCTGTCCGTTTATTTTTATCTTCCATTGCCTATGTATAGGGGGACATGTCTATATTGTATATAGGAAACTTGTATATAGGTAAAAGTTTGTAGGTAAATCAATATACGAATTTAGTTTTGTAAGATGTACAATGTACATATATACCTATTCACTTTTGACTCTCATTGTCAGTGTATGTTAGGATTCGTCAGCGTTCTAATTTCATTTACGCTATGTTCGAACTAAAAGTTTCGATAAGGGTTGATCCAGAAGGCAGATGGTGTTTTCCCGTGAACGCGTGAGAAAGTTCACGTAACGTCGATCTTGTTCACGGAAACTTCCCTGCAGGTGGTGCGTAGGATAAAGTTTAGCTATCCGCCGTTTTATTTCACCGAGAAAAGCAACGAACCCTTAAGGAACCCCAATCTCGATTCTTTTTTCTCGCGAGGAATCGAGATTTCTGGAAATTCTATATTATACGTCCCGTCAATGCTGCTTTGTACGATATGAAGTGACACACGGGGGTTCGTGGAGACGCCATTGTCGAGTCTCGAAAGGATTTCTCCCTTCCTCTAGTTTTTCTAGAAATAGGGTTGGAAAGCTGAGATCTTTTCTCGGTTGGCCGATTATTTGGAAATATTGGTCCGTTGTTTGATCTAGACCGGTCTAAATATTGATCGCCTTTGATCGCGTTGTTCAGAGATGTTCTAATTAGCTCCTTCGATAATGAGTATCAGAACAAAATTTTCATTTTTTCGTCGATAGCTCCTGCATCTTATTATTAAAGGCAGTATAGTGAAAAGGAAGAAATATAAAATAAATTAATATAACTGTAAAAAGAAGTATGAGTAGAGAATTGCATTGAAAAATTGAGAAATTGAAAAAGCGGAATTATAGTTGAAAAGGAATAAGTACGTTTGATTTCCGATATCGTTATATACGAGATTAGAATTCTTGCATTCGAACATAATTCCTTAGGTCTTCGTTAGCGTTGACAGAGAATCAACTTTTTTTACATTTTTATGGTCGAGAAACTCGTTTCGCTATCCCTTTCCGCCTCCGCAATTTCCGTCTAACATAAACCCTCAATTTTCGCACAATAGGTCGCATCGTCTCGAGAGTTCTTATAAAAATTCAACATACAAAGAAGCTTTTGTGCGCGGACTTATCCCATCTGTATTCGATTGAACCAGACAGTTTTTTTTCCTTCCCCTCGACGATTCCTACACGATGTACCGATTTCTTGTAAAACGTCCAAAAATCAGACACACGGGTGAAGAGGTTAAACATCTTTGTGTAAAAATCGTCGTACCAGCCATTCAACGATACTTTTTTATATATCTTTTCACGTGTATTTTATTTTCGTAGCAAAGCTCCATTTTAGCGGAAACAATGCATCACTTTCTTAATCCTCGGTGCTTTTAGTTTGTTCAGATATTCTGGACATTAGTATATATCTAACGATCGTCGATTATTAAGAATTGACTAGCCGTGATTCGTTCGATTTTGTAAAAGGTCTTCGATTCGTTTAATCTTGAATTGAAGTATGTAGTTAGTCTTTAATTGCTGGTGGATTTGTCACGACTCGAAGCTCGGAACGTGTATTTATGGGAACGCGAAGAATGAATTGAGCCGCAGTTCGCTTCAGGTGAAATAGGAGAACACGTAGGTAGGCGGAGAAATCGATGATCCCCCTCGAGTTCGGCTAATGGATCCTGCCACTCCACACGCTTGAAACATCCGTGTATAATTCGAGTAATCGAATCTATCGGGGTGTTTAATTCCAATTGGCAAAGAGGTAAGACAAAAACCTGCCTTGTGGAAGCCATCTTCTGCTAGTCATTCTCGATTTTTTCGTTCTTTTCACTTTGATCCCATGGTGCAATTTAGCTTGGATGTTAAAATTAAAAGATAATGTACTTTGACTCTGATGATTAAATAATTTTAGGCGGCTGATGAGTCGTAAGCTTGATTGAAGATGAAAGTACCGCAATTTTTTTCCAATCACCTGTCTTGAAACTTGAGCTTCCTTTTCCAAGATTGTCTTTGCAGACCAAAAATGATACGTGTAATCGCAGCTTTGGCATTCTGTATTGCTAAATTCGTGTTTTCCATTTATTTTACACAATTCTCTCCAAGTTTAAAGAATGCTTTAATCTTTCATAACAAATGATAATATGATAAAGTGATAGCCAGAATCACCTGTTATGCCATGTTAACGGTAAAAAAAGCTACGAAACTCAATTTTAAGCCGATATAGACTCTATTCAACCTATTATGTAGTGGCCAGATTAGCGTCTGCAGGTTGGATCGAATCCGGACGCTTATTTGGAGAAGTGACTTCTGCGAATTCAACTGAAGAAAGGAAAAAGGACGTGTGTGAGTGAGATACTGATATCCAAAACGTACAAACGTGCAAAAGTGTCAATCGATATGTGCTCGAAACAATCGACCGGAATCGGCGTCAAGTTATGTTCGTCACCTCATCTCATTCGGCACACTCAAAACTCATTCCGAGGTTCCATTTCCAAGAATGGATGGAGATAGCGACGATCGATTAAGTGAACAACATTCGGACACTATAGCAGGTATTACATCCTTCTATAGCAGTTCTAGCAAACTCGATCTCGAAATCGCTCAACTTCGGATTCGTAAAAGTTGCGGAATTATAGAAGCCGATAGGAGGAGAAAAAACTGACCGGTTTACGTTTTGTTGCGAAGGTTCGCCGTGGGAGCAACAGATCATAGACAGGAAACGGTGATAGTGCCAACTTTATAACATTTCACGAACCGGAAATGCAATATGGCCGGCGCGGCGCACGTGGGCAGCCATACATGTAGAGATAGGAGGTGAACAGCGGGCAGAGGCCATCGCGTAAAAGCGGCAGCCGATGTTTCGCTTCTCTTCGTGAAATGAATAAAAGATGCTGAGCCGGCAGCATCGCTTACTCATTAACGTTCCCAGTGCTGGTGTGCGTTTGCGCCGCGCCGATTGGAATTTAAGCGGTAACGCGAGACACCTTTCGTGAAAAAGGGAGGGAGAAGAACGCGTGGGCGACTCGATGCGCTTCGCCACATAATACGAATTCTGGCGTGCACCGGTTGCGCGGCTACGTGAAACGAGACCTCCGCACTCCGCACAGTACGCGTTTTGGGTGATGAGCCTTAACGAAACGCGCGGTCCATTTGCGTTGATGGAGCGTTTCGAAAATTGGTCATGTGAAATGAGTTTGAGTGATCTCTTTGAAGGAGTTGTTCTTGAAGATGTGAGGAGATTGGTAGAGGAAAGTATGTTAAGGATACTTGAGCTTACAGTAGAACTTCGGATAATCAGATCTTAATTTTCCGCGGTCTCGATCAATCGAGATATTGTTTATTGTCGGCTTCAGTTATCCAGAGTCTTCTATTTGTTAACAACAAACGCTTGTACATATAACTTATAATTGTCTTCTATTTCTAAATGAATGTATTGTACGCAAAATGTATATATATAAATTAATCTGTATAAAATTGAAAAAATAGGTAAAACTTAAACGGGGATATACGTTTGGTTATGATTAAATTATAAAAGAAGATAGATCTAAGAATAAAGAGTTTATATTAGTATAGAAAATACGTTTTTACTTATTTCTCCTTAGGTCTTGATTTATCTTGGTTTATCGTTTGATTAAGCCGGTTAATCGAGATCCTATTCGATCATTCAGTACGTCGTTCAGTATTTCATACGAGTCTCGAGTATTTATATGTGCTATGTAATATTAAGATTTAATTTTCCCTTTGCTTCGTTTTTGTTGAATGATTTTTACAATAATCTGTTCTTGGAGATGCAGAGGAGGATTTTATATATATACACGATTTTTAAGATTTTTATCTAAATATAATGCTTCTATAATTTTCAAACGTCTACAAGGATATCCCAGTACTCTATTAGTACAATTACTTTTCAACTCGTTAAAGAGAGATTTGAAACAAGGAAACAACTTGATTTGGTTAAAAAATAATTAAACATAATCCCTCAAACGGTTGTCAAAAGTCGCAGAGATAGAAATCGCTCTAGAGATAGAAATAAATTATAGACTTTTGTCCCGACGAGGCTGCGGCGCGGTGATAGAAAGCACGATAAGGCAGCGAGAATTCGAGTCCATTGTCACTGACTGTTCTCGGATACGGTGTGAAAGCGAGAGAATCGAGACACGAGGCCCCAAATATGTGGCCGATCGATAAGAGCATGTCAATGCTCGGAGCGTAGAATCGAAAGTGTCCCTTTGTCCAGTCTGTAGTCTAGACTAAAAGGACTCGAATTGGCTCGTGGAGTTACGGTGAAAATGCTTCTGCTCAAATCCATTAAACACGCCAGATCTTATCTATTCTACTGTTTTTTTACGAGGAGTATTCGTTCTTCGATTATATCGATTATTCCCATTAATTCCCTCATTTTGGATGTCAGAACTGATGCTCTGAAATGGGAAACAAAATTTAAATTTTGTTCTATAGGAATAGTTGAAAAGATAGATTGTCAATTTAGTTAAGTCCAGATATTCAGGAATTTTTATTTTGCCCTCATAACTATGGTCTGTAATCGGATTTTGGATTACCGTGATATGAAAGCAGCAATAATAGCAGCATGAAATACAGAGTTTGTACATTTTATGTGTGTGTAATGTATGTGATTTCTTGTTCAAATTTTATATTGAAGTTCTTCTTAAAGCCTACTGGAAGCCTTTGCTCGTTTGGTAAAAAGAGAGCAAGGTTGGGTCATAAAAATTCGGAGACCGTAGCAGGATTAATAATGTTTCACATTTCGTAATAGAATGCTGGTTGTCAAGAAGATGGAAGCTTCTTGGATCGTTTTAAACCTTTCCATGTGTGAAAGTATATAATCTTATATAATTCTAGAGTATTCTATACCCTCCATATTATTATAATATCATATCCATTATGATATTACAACATTATCCGTAATATATAATGTATTGTATATACAGTACCTAGTATCACTAGAATAAAATATTTTTTCTTACGTTATAATCTCTTATAATATAGTATCTTTAATATAATATCTTTATCCAATAGATACAATTGTTATTTTTCGAAGAAAAATTCAAAGATCTATCGATCTCTGCACCAAAAGTGCTATTTTTTCATTAAGCTAAATCGAACCTTTCCGTTATGTTTGATGTTGATAAACATGAGACTTCCTCCAAAACGACCAAGTGTTGTGTGTCATCATTGATCGCCGAAGGTCTTTCCAGAGTGTTGCCCGTTTTTAAAGCTAGTTTTCAGTCTTAAATTTCCCGAACCACATCTTGCACATCCTTTTAGGAACTGCGTTTATCTAAGAAAAATTTGACAAATTCCCCTATGTTTCTTCCTTTATTTAGCAGCATTTATTCTTTGTTGATACTCATAAAGTTTACAGTGCCGTAAATGAACTGTATCGACAGACATCTTTCCTGTATTATCTATTATTCGACATATTTTATTGCATTTATTGATGGTAATAGCTACAAGCAAGACGAACGAGTCATGAATCTGCGTTACAAAAATTTTCCACTTGCTTAAAATAAATGTGCGTTAAACGAACAGAATGCAGCATACCTAATATTACAAAGACATTACCAAAGAACGAATATATTATCGTGCATAAGTACCTATTTGGACATTTGCAATCAAATAAACCTTAAATAAAGCTCTTTAATCTAATTTTCGCTTCTGATCTTATCTCAGGTAATCATATGTATGTATACGGTTAGTATATATTACAAAGACATTACATAGTTGATATTAATTATTGTAAATAGAAGAGGATTAATCGAAGGTGGATGAAAATTGTTTCTACGGAAATACCTAAGCTAAGTGACTTTAAGAGTATGTGTTCAATGTTGAAGTCTTCGAATGATTGGATTATGTATTTCCAATCACATTCTAATAGTTTGTACAGATTTTATGAAATATCTATCAGCTATTCGCACATTACAAATAAATATGTAACTTGATTGATGCAAGCATGTAGATTCCTTGTTTCGGTTTCAATTTAGCAAAACATTTGTTTCCGTTATGCCAAGAAGTAAAAAATAAACAGTAGAAAAATACTCTTCGCGGAAATACAGAACGCGGAAAATATAATAAAAATATCAATCTTCCGACTGGATCGTATAAGATGGCCAAATACATACATACTTACGCACGATAATATAGGTCTTTGTATGCAAAGTCTTTAAATTTGGAACGAAAACTCTTCAAAATTTACTGAAACACACTAGTTTCTGACTTAAAGCTCCCTTACTTGCGACGAGAAAAACAGAGGAAGAGATGGAAGTGCGTAAAATAGAGGCTGGAGTGTCGCCGAAAGAGCATAAATCCCCGTTTACAATGCAATGGTGGTCTGCAAGGCACACGTGTCCACGGGAGTGAAGTTCGCCGCGCGGATGAATGAAACTCTTTGACGAATACGTTCAGCCTCGGTAGGCCAGCTTCCCGTTCTCTGTTATCGCGCTGCTGCCAGTTGTCGTCGTTGGTGTTCCACGTTGCGTCGACCCCTAGCGACAGAAAGTCGCTGAACTTGACTTTAGACCCGATGGGCCCGGTTATTAAGGCGGTTTACGCCGAGGAACACGACTAGTACCTCCATTTCACCCTTTTTTTCTACGGCCCCGTTTTTACTTCTCGTTTTTACGGACCCCTGTCGGCCGACTCAACTCGTCAACTTTCGCACCTTCGTTCTTTTCCACTGTCATCGCTGCGAGATATAAATCGCAAAAAACAAATCTTGGATGAACTTATCCGTATGCACTTCCTAACTTGTACATTTATATTTGTCATATCTTCTTCTCGTATTTATTTTTTGGTTACTTACAATTATATATATACAGTGACTCAAAAAAGTATTCAAACACTTATTATAGAATTTTTTTTAATATATTATGTTCATTATACGAATTTTTTGAAATTTCATTAGAACCGTAACGAGACATGACTATCGTGATTACAGTAGTATAATTTGAAACTAATCCAAAGATATATGTATATAAAATATTACAATAAATTACAAAACATTTATTGGAAACATAAGTAGATTTGGTGAAAAATTGATATACGGTATGAGTAATAGTCTTAATATATAATTAGCACTAAAAATGATTTCACTAAATATTGTGATCTGTTAACATAGCGAATGATTTCCTGTTCAAATACTTCGGTGATCTTTACGAAGCGTATTGCTTCCAATAAATGTCTTGTAACTTTTAAATACTAAATTTTCAGATCTGTTTCAAATTTTAGCAATAGGATCACGGCAGTCGTGTCTCGTTACGGTGCTATTGAAATTTCAAAATGTTTTGCATAATATACATATATATAAAAGGTTTCTGAAAGTGTTCAAATAGTTTTGCACGCCACTGTATATTACTATTCAAAAGTGTTGGACTATTTTTAATATTTACGGTTTACATGGCTAGAAAATTTTATTCATTTAAAGTTAGATAATTATTTATATTATTTATTATAAACAGACGAAACAGTGATTTATAATATTTACAGTACTAGGATTTTGCGACGATGCTTATTTATTTTTCAAAAATTTCTATGTAATTCGTGGATTGCTTTTGTCGTCGCAATATTTCCGTAGTTTAAATATCTTTTATCTGATTGTGAATACCTACCATTCAAATGAAAAATTATGGTTAACGAGGGAAACGATGGACTTATATTATACAAACTATTTGAAGAAACTAGAGTTTCGTATCTACAGAAACTATCTGTTCCCTGATGGATTCAGATAAATGAAATTCCACTGTATACTCAAACGTAGAATACTTCCAAACTATAGTAGCTATAAGAAGGAGTATGATTTCATCAATTTATTCCATAAACAACATAATCATGTTGCAACAAGAAATAATTTTCCTCGCAATGACAACCTACCCATCTCAGAATTTTAAACTATGTCAACCTGATCTCGGTGCCCCTAATCAAAATATGACATCGTTATCTTCACGATGAAATGCTACACGAAATCGATCAGAAATTTCACAATCGCTAGATCGTTAGACGGTTAGGTACATAGGAAGGATTTGAATGAGAGTTAGCGTGGGCGATCTACTTATTGTTAGCGGCGACAGCTTCTGTATTTCCTGGCGCGGTGGCTTCGTGCCTTTTACGGACTAAAGAATAATGATGGTGACCGATCGAGGGTCGATCTTGCCCCAGCTATCTTAGATATCTCACTTCGCCGCGCCTTGTAGCGCGAGGCTGCAAAATCAACTTGGTGCTGAGTCGAGCAAGCGGCGGTTGGGTCGCGTGGGTGTACGAACGAGTATCGAGTAGCCGGTCACAGTCGTTTATTCCGCGTTACTAGGCGCACTGCATTAAGAGTAGTTTAATAAATTCAACCGCGGACGACGTGCGACAGCCAGAGCTCTTCGGCTGACTTACGAGTATATTTCGGTTCGTTTCTGCAACCGGAAGCAAGCTGCTCGGCGTGCGATTGTATGGCTCAATCGTACGATGATGAACCATCTCCGTTAGTTGCTTCGAAGATGTTAGTTTTAAAGATGATAAGATGATTGTTTGCCTCTTTAACATGTTGACTGTCACGTGAACTTTATATAGAGACATTTCCCGTATAATGTCGCACTGTTACGTCTTACAATTTACAATACGGATTCGTATTAACAGGACTTGAGAATTCGCGAAATCCTCATACAACACTGTTGCTTTAACACGGTTCAAGAATTGGAGAAATCCGCATTCAGAAAAGCATGTAATAGCTTGAAATACGCTACATAATATTTATAATAGTTAATGTTTTGCACCCAATTTTACACACGCTTTTACCAAACATTACCTATACCTTGTATTTACGCATTTTCTCTCTGACAATATTAAGATAATGACAGTGTCTAAATCAATTCGTTAACGTGTAACGTGTTAACATTCATACCCGTGTGAGACACAGACATGGTCAATCAACCATTTTTAATTTATTTTTTCGTACGACCAAATAATCACATTTTCGTATTTATAGAAACATTTGCTTTCTTTCGTTCTATATATTATTATATTAAAAAAGGAAGATATAGCACTAGAATTACAAAAAATATATTATACAGTAGAAAACAATTTCGCTAAAAAAATTATGTATTTTGACCGATTAGATAGATTGGAAAATCGTACGTTAAGAATTTAAATAATAAAATATATCATCGGCGTGACTATAGACGTTATATTGAAATAATTATGCGTTAGTTTATTAGAGTAGGCAGATAATTCTGTTCGATTTACTTTTTTGTTTAGGTACTGCATGAAGTAATTGTTTATTTTATTTAGTATTTTGTATTTGTATAAATGTCTACCGGAATAATTTTTCAGGTTCGATATAAACTCATTCGACGCAACTTACGACATGTAGATATATGTGGAACATAACGATTGGTTTCATCTACGACCAAAGTGATTTACTGACTGTGAGTCATCTTCTCATTTACTAAACGAAGAACGCAATACTACTTGAATGATTTTATCCAAACAAAATCAAGGTTGTCTAAAAGAGCTCGTTGTTTTTAAAAAATTCCGAAAGAATTATTCTGCTGGTATCAGTGATGCGAGATGATTAAGTCGATCTTCTATTTCACCTTCGAGATGATTCTACTCGAGAAGTGACGCGTGTGCCGCATCAGGATCGAACAGTGTGCCTCAATATGTATTTCGAGGTTGGCTTTCCAAACAGCAGGTGATATCTCACTGATAGTCGGTAAAAAAGGGGTTCTCGTTCTCGATGTGAGGGTCTCAAGTTAAAGAAAGCCCGGGCCATCTTCACGTCCATCAAACGCATATCGAATCACAAGGGAGAACGATGAGTATCCATTGTTGCCAGACCTTTGAGACGCCTCTCTTTCGCCGCACTCGAGAAAGAAGCGTAGTCTCGATTATTCGTTAAATGGATCTTTTCGAGTGAGCTTTCGGCTACTTCGGTCGAAAGAAAATGTTTGTTATTCTTGGCTTTGCAGAGTAACGCGACAATGTTGATTGTTCTGCTGCTCGATATGTCCGATAGATATTAAGTTTCGTTCATTAGAAGCGTTTGGTGCGAGCATTTTTGCGTATGAATGTGAAAAATCGGATAACACACGCTTTTCCAATTTATCATGTTTGGACGGTAAAATTAGAGACACATCTGGGACGGAGCAGATGTCGTGCAAGTAATTAGGGTTACACGAAACATTCTGCTCGATACTGGTAGAGTAGGTATGGCTGAGAGTTATTTTGGGGCGATGTGGATATATGGACTCAACTGTAAATTTGAACCACTTTTGAAGAAATTTTGATAACATTACTTTCTCTGTTAGTATAAAAATTTCCATCATTTTCTTTTAGAACATCTCAATTTACTTTAGAATATAATTGTTCATAATCGATTTATCGTTCCGTCTAACATACTAAAAGTAATTAATCACACTATGCATTCGACAAATACAATTTTTTAAAAGTGATGAATCAGAGAATAATCTTCAAAATAGTTTTTCAATATGCCCAACAAAGTTGTTTAATTCGTTAACTACGAACTAAAAGTTATAGTGTATTTTGTTAATTTTATACTTTTTTACAATTGATTCGATCTTTCAATAGGTGTCGATCGTTACATCAAAGCATTACAAACCTGTTTATTTTCATATCAGGGACTACAGAAAACTTTTGTACTACTTGATAATATGTCAATAAACTAATGAATCCTTGTAAGACACCTAAATATATAAATATCTAAATAAATATAATATATCAAAACTAAATAATATCCTGCAAATTATACTAATATAGCAGGATAAAAAATTAGAGAGAACCACTGGCTGACTAAAACCCATCCCTCCACCATTGTCTTCCCGATCAAACGTTTCGAACAATGACAGTCGCGATGAATTCCATCACGAATCTTATTCCCAAGCGCTCTGTGTCTGGACAGCTTACAATAGGCAGCAGCCAGCAGCCAGCAGCAACCTCGAAAGGACGTTCGACATCTCGCCATAGTACTCCCGGGACGTATGACAATCACGTAACTCATTTCCTACACGATAACGTCATCGTGGAATTTCATTATTCAAGAATCGATTGAGGGATCGCAGAGCCGCGAATCTTTCTGTCGGGGAACATGAACGGCGGCCATCAAAGGGCCGATGATTCACGCTGTACGTACGACCGTGTGCAAATTAATGTGCACGATGTCGTTTCTACTCGTTATCGCCGGTTTTTAGACCGGATAATTTCATCTCTGTTACGCAGGATGATACTTTCAAACAGGCGATACTTGTTTTGTCTCTGACTTTACAATAGATTTTCGAAGAGTTATTAGAGTTATCGTTTTTGGAAATTTTATTAACGAATTATATAATAGATTATGGTAGGCGACAAATCTTTATGTAAATTCACACATATAATTATCTTATTTATGCTCGTGTTCCAGTGCATTTTCATCAATATGTTTTCCATTTCCCGTATTATCGATTATTATAGCTTGACACGACATCTTGTCACTGATCTGAAAATATTCTTAGGCCAAGTTTCGTCATACTACTCGAGTTTGTTGAATTAGTTATCTTAAATACGATTACTCTTCGTTGACCGTTTATTGTCCTTTTCGAAGTTATATTTCAATTTCCTATATCTCCACAGTCTTCTAATACTTATGTAACTCTTCTCGTATCTTCTAAGCTCCAAAACCCTCGTACACAAATCGACAGGATGTATTCATGAATCTGACATGTTCCTTGTGGACAGTAGTTCATCTTTCTACATTTCCATACAAAGTATCACTGTCGTGGAGCGTAATTATATAACTCGAGGTTTGTACATTCGTAAATCGTGTTCTACAAAGTCACGGTGATGAGTGGCCGCGAACCTCTCTTATAAATAGAAACGTCAGGTCCATGGAGAAGGTTAGGGCGGCCGAGGGGATCGTGTAACTTCTCTTGCCTTCGGAAGAGAGGCCAAGAAGCTAAAACAAGAAGACGAAGTTGCGAAGTAAGGGGCAAGGGCAACGATAGAAGAAAAGAAGGGACAACCGGCGTGGATATTTCATCACGCGACATCTGCATATTCTTATATCAAGAAGCACTGGCGAGTGTTGAAAGAGAGAAAGAGAGAAAAACTCGAAAGGAAACGCAAAGCAAACGTCGAAAAGCATTGGAAGAGGGCGGAGTGGGGCATAAAGTATCCATGGAACGATCGTAAAGCATGTGATATCATCTTCGTGGCCGACCGCCAGTTGGGGGCTTTGTCTCTTTGTGAGTTGTGTCGTTGCATTGTCTTCCGGCCGTTCTTTATGGGCCCCGAATCTTGGACTGTGCGCCAATAGCGCAAGAAATCGAAGGGCAGAAGCGTACGTGCTTCTCTCTCTCTGTTTACAGTCGCGTGGACCAATGGCTCTGCATCGATGGCTCTTCATTTTCTTAGCTTTCGTTGATGCAAATCAACTCTGCTCGCTATTTCTTTGCTCGAACATTCGTTCGTTGGCTATTTTATGAATGCATGAGAGAGTTTTTTAGTTATTTGGAGAGAGTTATTTGGTTGAGTTTTTGAGGAACTGATTTAAATGGAAATTTCGTCGTATCGAGCTATTTAGAATATAATCTATGGTGGAGAATGGAAGGTTTCTGCATCTTCTATAATATTTTGTTAGTTGAGTATCTCTTTCTTAGAAATCATTCACAAACAACCGACAAGATGCGATGCAACTTAAGCAATTACAGTTGTTTCACGAACAATTTTCAGCGCATACTAACTTTCCAAAGGAGAGTTGAAAGTTACGCTACTGAATGAAAATGGAATTCATTGGAAAATGAGAGTATTTATAAGTACTTTTTGGAGTTGCTATATATGGGTGTCAAAGATTTATTCTAATTGCTACGTGCAAATTGTCAGTTCTCCAAGCTATAGCCGAACTTAAGAGACAAAGTTTATCCGCGCATACGTAGATCGTATATATTTTTACATCGTTCACAGGTTTCCAGCGATCTTACCGAATAATTCGCTGATAGTATTTCACACTATGTATATAACTTAGACATCCCCTCGTTTTCTCCGCTCCATCAGCCGAACAAACGAAGATAGTCGAAACCTTTCGTCTTGGGAAGTTTTTCCCCGACCAAGTTTTTCAGTGTCCATGTTCTTCTCGTCGATTAATTCGCCATTCTCGGTAACATCGTCGACTGCACCACTTATCGAGCAGCGACATCGCGGAAATTCGCATTTCAAGCGGAAATTATACGCTCTCGAAAATCCGGCCTTCGTGGTGCGCACGTCGCCGTGGCGCGTTTGATCGGGCGGCCTATTTGAAAGTTAAATGTTCTGGCAGGAATGGGGATTTCTTGCGCTCTTCCTCTGCATCATGGCTTTGTGTGTAACACAAACACACGTTGGCGTGGTTGCACGTTGCATTCGGATCCGCGCTATCCACGTTCGTGCTCTGCTCGCCTTTCCTGCGTTTCCATCAATCCGCCTTGACATGCAAATAATTTCGTGGAAAAAATCGAGCGAGCCATGCGGCCACGACGTTACAATTAATCACGTGACCGTGCTACGGCCGCAACACCGCGTCCGGCTACCGAAGTCACAATTTGTTATGGCTGACAGGGTCCATGCGGTCCCTGCAACGCATCGACAATGCACGCTTTTTCTGCTCGAGCCAGCTCCAGCCGATCCTTCCTTCGATCGTTTCCAGCCGACCGACCGTGTCTTCTTCTCTTCGAGAGCTGATTTTCAAAGATCTCGTTGAATCCTCAAGAGACACCGATCCAGTGGCGTACGCTCATCGGATTCTTCTACATCCGTTGATAGTTTCTCTCCTTTTCGAGTGGTGTGAAAACGTCTGCTGAGACATACGAGGAATGACTCTGACATTTTGCCGGCCTTTCCAATGTTTCATTGGATATCGTTTGTTTACATTGTAGAAAATGGAAGTGTTTCTGAGTTAAGGTGAAATTGGGAGAGTTGAATCAAAGGAACAAAGGTTGGAGGTACTAAAGATAGAGATAGTTGCTGGACAAAAGGAGTACAGGGAGATGCAAAAGTTTGATTTAGGTAATATTAGAATCTTCACAGTGACTTTGCAAGGGTGTCTATTTATTCTTTAAAAGTTTATAATTCTCAATCTTCAAAATACGGATCGACGTATTCTATATATCTGGAAATTTTAAATTTTCCTACCACTGTGTCAATTTCATACAAAGGAACAAATGTAGTGTCGTAGATGAACTCGAACTCAGATAAGAAACAAAAACTTCTCAGTATGACTTTCCAGTTTTCCTCATAGAATTTTCAAAACGATTTCCTTTATACTAATCAAAATAGGCAGATTCTCCATTACATGAATTAAAACAAACGCATATGTATAAACATATACCTACCAAACGTATACCTTTGCTTATGATTATATTCTAAAAGAAAATAGATCTTCTAAGAATAAAGAATAAATTTTCTCAGGTTATTCATCTCCCGATTATTCTAGTATTCCTACATTTCGTATTGATATGAACTGAAAATAATTTTCTTTGATTTGGTTTTCCTTAAAAAATGGCTAACGCACAGGTCAGATTGTTGAGAAATATTAAATAAACAAAATGCAATGTCGATACATGTATCGACATCGGCACTGAAGAGTTTCCTCCTCCTCGAGATACATTGTATATGTATCGATTTGAAACTGAACGTGTTAATCGAAATCCTACTGCAATATAATGACGCGACCTATCCAGCATATTTCACCATATCTGTTTCAGCATCGCGTGTCAAAGAAATCTTCCGTATTGAACTAGAATAAAAAAAGCAGCAAATGAAAGAACGCAAAGGCAAATCGCCGATGCGAGTACGTGTACAGCTGTGCATTCAAACTTGCAATAACTGCGATATACATAATAAAGGCAGGTAGCGATCTATAAATGGGCAAATTTCCCCGTGCATTCCAACGATTCTCCTCGCGTATCTGCGCGAGGGCAGCTCGCCAGTGCATACATGTGCATCGACGTGCATCCTGCAGCTATGCAACATTGACCCGGACATGGCCCTTGCTTGCTACCGCGTAACATGGCCGCGTGCATACCCGCGTGCATGCCCGCGTGTATGCATACTGCGATCATTCGAATACGTTCTGTTCTCTCGTGGCTGACCTCGTCGCGTCGAGGAAGAAACAGAAAGAACGAAAACTGAAAAAAGAAGATCAACCGACTATATATTTATAAACGGCAAGGGTGCGGGCGGTCACCATGGGCTTGTGCACGGCAGACGATAAAGTTCCGTGTTCACCGTGCAGTTTCGCCCGCGGAACGTCGCGGATATACGAGCACGAAAGCAACTACGTACACGTACACGCGTGCACCACACTCGCACTATGGCATATACGTTTTCAGAGAATATCGTCGTGAACGTCCTGTCGAACGATTGTCTCTCGAGAGCGTTAAGATCACCGTCTGACACTTGGAAATATTCGCGTGGGCGAGCTTATAGAAATATTTTGTTGTCTTAACAGATAACGGCAGACTGACAGTGAGTGATCTGAAATGCGATTATGGCAGCCGTTCGGTCGGCTTGTTGCGGGAGAATACTCGGAGTTCCTCTTGGTTGGACCAATGAGGCTGTTCACGAATGCGGAATGAGTTGACAAGTTGGAATTTTAGAGTCAGAATGTGAAAGCCCGTTTATTTTGGACATACCTATAAAGCATAATATTTTAAGCCACAATATACAGAATCTGACCAAATAACATATGCAAGTGGGCACGAGGCGATTCCTTATGAAAATATAGGAAGGAAATATAGATCAAAATTTTTCCGCCCGAGGCTTAGTTTTTGAGAAAATCGAGTTTCTCAAGTATAATTGAACTTGATTAATTACCGATTACGTATGGTAAACGACTAGAAAGAGGTTATTCTATACGCGAAATAGGTGAAAAATGTGGAATACAATTTTTTCATTTAAGGCCTCATATCCAAGGAAGTAGAATTTCAGAATGTTAAGTTAAAAATTAAGCAAGTGCACAGGCATATGATAAATTTTGAAATTTATTTTCCTTGGAAACAAAAAGTCTTGTGTTCAAATTTTATTCTATATTTTCCATTCATTTTCACACGCGGAGTACCCCCGATCGATTATTTACTTCTGTCCAGTACAAAATTAGTCATGTTCAAGTATACTAGATAAATCTTCAAACTCGATTTGTTCGAAAACGAAAGACCGCATGAAAAGATTTATTACGTATGTATCCTCTTTCAATTTTTTCATAAGGAATCATCTCGTGTCCGTTTATGCATTTTATTCGTTGAGATCCTGGGATATGCAAAAAACGAGCTGTCTTTTAAAAAAACCTCAAACTTAAATACCGTAAAATACCGAATATTACGCTTGCTGCTTTTTATAGAACATATCTTTATCATATAATCTTCATCAATGTATTAAATGGAATAGAGATAAGTGAATCGAATTTTGTATTGGGTTCTTCGAAACTCATCGTATTAAAAACTGTCCAAAATATCTTGCATAAAAGCTTTTCCAATGAAGTTTCAATTAAATCGTCTCTTCGCTCGTCACCGTTCATTCTATTGAATCTCGAATTGATCGCATCTTCTGACGAGTCATTGACACCTTGACGAACGATTTCACCTCGAACGTCGTTACCATTTTTATTCTTTTTTTTTTTTTTTTTTCAAAGCAAACCGTCAAATTCCTAACGCGTTTTCTTTTCTCGTTCTTCTATTCTTCGCTATCTCTTTTGAAATTCCACCAGCTCGAAAGCACGATAACGCGGAATCTCGAAATCGACGAGGCTCGAATTGATAGAAGGGCGAGATTTTCTACGGCGACGGTGTCCATTAATCACCCCACCGATCAATAGCAATAATTTAAATATTGACCGAGCCCCCTACGTACGTACGGTGGTACGCGGTATGAATACGCGCGTAGTGCGTGCACGGAGCGAGCTCGAAGGCTCGCCGATCAAGATTAATGCATTTATATGCATCGATAGCACGATCGGCGCCTTAGACCGTTCCACAGCGTGCGTGAATGCACGCAGGGATGAAGATAAATATTTGTACTGACGAGTCAAAACTCGCGGTAACCGCAATCAGACGTCTATTAGTTTGCGATGACTTCGAACCGATCCTTCAATCCTCCCTTCCCCCATATATATTTTTCTCCCCTTCTCTTTTCTCGCTCCCTTTATTTTTCTATCGCGAGTCCCGAGCTCGTTTTCCTCCAGTTCTGGGCCAACCACCTTATTCAAATGTAAATCACTGTCACGTACGAGGCTCCCTAGAATATCAATGTCGATCTTTCACAGTCGTGTCGTGTGCTCTCTTCTCGGTTGATGCAAAACAGCAGCGGTATTTATACTCTTACACGAGGATAAAAGCGGGGATCGCTCCAGATTCTTGTTGGTCGTCTGGATCGATTCGATTGGCGCACGATTCTTCGATCCGTAGATGTTGCCGGGCTCTCTAACGGTTCAACACGCGTATTTGTCTTTGATCGATTCAGCCGTCGTTGAAAGATCTGGAAGCAAAGGGGAGGTTGATCGAGAACTGATTAAATGGAATGATTTATGCATACTATCGTGTTGATCTAATTGTTAGTGGATGGTCATTTGTTGGCGGACCTTACATTGGCGTTTTTTGAATGATTCAGCGTTTTATTACGTGTGATACGAATCGGTTTTTCCAGGGGTGACTCTGAAGATTTTTAGTTATTAATTTATGCCGTGTTGTTTTTTGAATTATTAAAGCCACCTACATAAATTGTCGATTTCACATTAGAACGATTAATTTTTAAACGAAAACCTATTTACCCTGAATTTTTATTATTTTTTTATGAAGTAGAGACGTTCACAGATTCTAGATATACACTTGGCAACGCTATAGGTAATATTATCTTTTACATGAATGGTATTTTGTTATTTCGACATTGCGGCTTTAATAATTTCATCACTCACTGACGAGTTTCTAAACACGTGTCAGAGCAATGAAGATGCAATTGGCTAGAAGGAGATAACTAACATCCGATGTGAAAAAGCAAGTTGAAAATATACAATAAAACTTTTTCATACCATGCGTCATTTTCCAGAAAATTCCAGTTAAGTAATAGTAATTGGCTTGGTATACGAGTATTTAAGTTTATTTTTGTTGAAAATAAACCGTTTTGTGACAAAATTTCATCCGATATTTTTGATTTGTGTTTATATTTACAATTAAGCTCTTGTCGATTACATTACTCCTGTTCAGTCCACAATTAGCCAAGTTCACTATCACCTGTCTACCTATTTACACATGGTATAAAATAAAGTTCCCTGTAAGCGTCTGTATGTTTGGGTTAATCTCGAAAATCATTAAACGGATTTTGATGCGATTATCACCATTTTAAAGAGCATTTACTGAGTAAGGTTTAGGTATGTGAAACATTAATCTATGATTAAAGGAAGCACGAGTCGAAAATATGAACCAGAGGCAGTTTACGGATATTCACAACGCAACAGCGGCCTGCTTCGTGTCTGGTTGGAATCGTTGCCGCTGCCACGATACAGCGAGGCAATATAATGTCCATGCGAACATTATCTTTCCTCTTTTCGGCGTGTGGTATGTCAGAAAATTCGCGACTTTACAGCGTGACGATTCACCGAGCCAATAGAAACTAGCAAAATCGTTTGCCACATTATTAAAAAAGATTATACATATTAAGACCTGGACAAAGATCAGGTATATCAACTGCTACTTGATACATTTTCAAGCCTGCCTTTCTCGAAGATGAGCCATCATACGAAAAAATTATATTGCATATCGTCGACTTGATTTTTTTACGTAGAATTACCTTATTGACAATTGTACTACAATTGCAGGGACGCGCTGTATAATCGTATAATCATACAAGTAAAAAAGAAAATTAAAAATCGTATCCACAAAGAACAGTAATGTAATCAAATTCATCGAAGAAAAGCTACAAATAATTCTTAAAGGGTTAGAAAAAATCAAGATCAAGGAGAAAAAATAGTACTTATAGTTTTATAGATATCTATATTTATCAATTTTGCTAATTCCTCTAATTAAAATGAAGAATTATTATAGAATATTTAATTTTTGTTGTGTCTTGTTTCAAAGCTAATCCGTAATCCAATTCTGAAAGATTAAATGGAGGTTTTCCTCGCTTTGGCTAATGAATATTCGGATTGCAAATGCCGAGCACGATCGGTTGCGTGTCTCTTGACTTGAACAACTTCTCGTCGGCCGATTCGAATCGATTAGAGGCATAAATAAAGGAGTTACCCCGTGTCTTCTTCTCACGGGTCGTATAATATTGATAGATGAGCCGCAGCCTCCTCGGTGCCACGAAAAAGGGGGATCTAACGTTCGAATTTATCAAAATCATTTTGATACCTCCTGGACGCAGCATGACGTCACACGTCTCAGCGGTATTCTGGCTGATCCGTCATTAAGAAATTTGCATACTCCAATCAGTCAGTGGCGGAAGGATTAGGATAGACCTTTTCTTTTCTGAAAAAGGATTTACATATTTCCTCACCACCGGGCCTTTCTTCGCGCAGCCTTTTCATACGCGATGGTAAATGAATACGAAATCCTCTTCAGCGGAACGCAAATATTTTTTTTATCGTTCGTTATTGCTTTTTGAAGAGCTTAGCGACTGTCATATTTTTATCACTGGTGTCAATTTGTTTCGCAACGATTTTCATCCTAAAATTCGAATTAAATTTTTAAATACAGTTAGAACAGATGTGAAACGAGACAACTCGTTGAACTTTCAGCATTTACAGTAAAGCTTAAATCATGTTACGAATCTGGAATCGACAAATTTATACGATGACGAAAATGCATCAATTCAGACTGTCATCTATTTTATTATGTATATTTATTTATTCACACTATTATATTCATTATTATTATTTGTTTTATTTTATTTATCGGCTTTCACTTTGATTAACGTATCAATTTAACAAATAAATTGCAACTAACTACGTATACTGAAAGTACAGCAAGTGTTATCTATTTACTGTATCAGAAAATGCAAGTTATGCTGCAACGCTGTGCATTTATGAGTTAAAGACTGGTCGAAGTATTCAAGTAGGAGCGCTTCGGGCAAGTCGTGCGAAACGTTTGTCGCGCAGTTCGAAGAATATTAAGGTTGCAATCTATACTGGCGCACGTTTCATGAGAAAGAACCTTCGTGATCACCTATGGTGCCCTTCTTCCCATGTAATCGCGATGTCACGTCATCAGATGAGGCACGAGGCGGACGGCCAAGGAAAAAAATATTCACGCGAACCAACTGTTAAGCTGGCACGGTAACCGCAGAGATACGTGCCGAAAGAAACTGGCCTCAAACTGCCAGTTCACTTTTGCCTTATTATTAAACGTCGAGGTTCATAGCTGTGGAAAGTGGCGAGTGTCACGAGCTGAGTGATGATACGCTTTTTCTTTTAGCGTAAAAAGCTTCCGAAAGAGTTCTTTTCGTATCGTTCCTTTCTTTTTCTTCGTGTCTGACCCTAATGTGGTTCTTCCGTATCGCGATCATGTGTTGAAAGCAATGCGAGGTTATGCCAAAGGGGAAGTCATAATGAGATACGATTATAGAATTTCTTTTTTTTTTACAGTTTTAATTTACTTAGTTATTACTTAGTTAACAAATTTTAAACATTTTTGGAACGATTTGTATTTAGGACATGTATAAGACACGCATCCCCTGAGTAACACAGTAGTTAGGATCCGTGTAACCGTATTGAAACGAATCCGTGTTACAGCAGCACCATGTCATTTTACTGTATTTGAAAATTTGGAATATAATCGGAACTTGGAATATAATTGAATCAGGCTTTTAATGGAAAGAAAAAATATAGTTTCAAATATCAGATTGGATATCAAAATCAATGGAGTTTTTTTTATTTATTGGAGAAGTAAATGTCGAACGTACAGATTTATTAAAGAAGCATCTATAGAAAGTCGACATTTATAATACTTAAACGACTGTAAAATAAAATTTCTAAAGCGATTAAAACATACATATTTTCTATCATACATATATGTAGTTCGATTGATTACTATAAACCTACACTTCCAATCCAAAAAAGGAATGCTTATTACTTTGAAGGTTTATTTTCTAATCTATCAAGAGCTCGTCAAGTAAATTCGTCGATCTATCGTAAATTTTCGGAAGCCTTCGAGCATATCCGTGGCGCCGAGGGCTCGTCGACACGGTTGTAATCGAATTGTAAACACAGGACAAAACGAGCAATTGGCGCGGCATCCGCTCGTACCGGCCCTCGTCGTGTCTCGACGTTCCATAAATATTTACGCGATTTCATTCATTCGTGCCGCGTCGAAGAGGAAGCCGCGTGTGAATGCACTTGGTTCTCGCGGTGCATCGATACACCACGGTCACGGCGCGGACCCACGCGACGGGAAGTAACGTCGCTTTGTTAGAGACGGGACGTGTGCCTCGTTCTTTCGCCGAGGAAAAACTGGAGAAATAGATTGGTACGCATTCGAGTCACGAAAACCGGCTGTGCTCGCTCGTCGACGATCAACCAACGCGCTTTTGCCTTACGGTGAATGGTTGTAAACGCGTCACGATCGTTCGATACTCCGATCACTTCGAGGCGAGAGGGTTTAACACTTTGTAGCTAATGGGAAAGGCGTAACCCATTCAAGGCTGCAGTTATATAAACGATCCTCAAGATCTATGCACATATGTACTTCGATATTTTCAATGGACATAGTGGAGGGTTGTGAATATTACACAGTAAAAGAAGTTTAGTTTTATAAAAATTTATATCGGTAAATTTTAATCGAGGCTCTCCTTCTTATATCGACTTCCGGGCGATTCAGACATGGAAGTGTGAAGTATGAAATACATATATCAACTTGCAATAATATATATTCAGGCATTTCATTGACATATAAAATACAATACTTGTTTTAATATATCAAATAATAATCAGTTAGTTATTATTACAATTATTATAAACAAATGTATACATGTAATGAATAATGTCTCGCACAGCGCTTTGTCCGAATAAATGCGAATCATTTACTATATATCAACTAAAATCATACTGGGCGTTTCGTTTTATCTGTTGTATTACGATACGAATAATATATATAATAGAAATTGACACAAACCTCACCATTCTAATTCCAATCTGAATCAATTTCCTCACGGATTCGTTCGCTTTATATCTAGTCATTTCTCATGTGTACCACATACCTACTCTGCTATCCACTACGCTTTAATCAGAGCTGAGGCGCTTGCGCCGAACCACGAAAAGACAGGAAGCTCATTTAAACAAGCTCGCGAGCTGGCCGGTTGAGCGCCACGTGATGACCGCGAGCTACGCCATAAGATATTGCGGGATAGATCATCTCCACGGGCACGCCGTCATTATTTCTGCCGACCTTTGCACCTGAACGCGATCCTTTCTGCATGAGAAAAGTATGTAATTTACGGGTCTCGCATTTCTCGAACCACTACAGGGATTTACTGCGTTGGGTGCCCGGGGTCACCTTAGCGGGGGTTCTCCTGCCGCGATTACACGCTCTGGACCCCCTCCCCCTCTTCTGATTTTCAACGAACCTTCGAAACCGAGAGTCGATCTTCCGAACTATGCTCCACGTGAGAGGAGAAGAAGAGAAGATAAAAGGAAACACGGTTACGCGAGGGGCTGCGAGCCGTGTCATGTTCTCGCGGGTTATCGTTGTGGGAGATTATCACCTGTGCCAGGAAATTGCCGACGCGAATTATCGGGGTATTACCAAGGGCTATATAATCGATGGAGTCTCTGACTGTAGCGAGTGGTCGGCTCTCTCGACCAGCTGCTCCTTTCTCCGTACACGTCGACATTAGCAAATTGATCGTTACTCGCCAGAGAACCTATCGCGCCAACTGGCGCTGCCATTTCGATCGGCTTCTCGGTGAAATCGCGCTACTGAATGTGCCTCGTAGACTGCTTTATTCGCGAGGATTTCTTAGTTGTATAATAGCAGCTAGTTGTGATAGCCGGAATCTCGGAACGAAGAGACGAATGAGTCAGATTGAAATGCGGAAAATTGAAATTACGAAGAGATGATTCCTAATACTGGGATTACTAAATTGGTATTAGTAAAATTTGACCAATAATTGTTCAATGTTGAGATATGTATTTTTGAAGGAAATAGAGAAAAATAATTCTGTTTTGATGCTGTTGAGGTCCTAAAAAATATCTAATTACGTATGTCGCCACTCAAAGTGTACACAATACATCACAACCAAGCAATATATATAAGTATCCTGGATTAATTCAAGGATCTCTGTAAAAGAATCAACTAAGCAAACAGAAGTAAAGGAATCTATATTTATCCATGTAATAAAACAGCAGGAAGGTTGTCTGTACATTGAATAAAAGGAAATAAAAGAGTCATCCAGGAGCAGCTCATCAGCTATGGAGTTCAAACAATCTAATTTTTGGAATTTTTGTCTGGTATTTGAATTGTATACGCGTGCATGTAGAAGTCAACCAACAATGGTTATTGTTTACGTCATGTATATTCTGAAATCGAACTTTCTTATAGTTTAATATTTTTTACTACAGAGAATACCCTAACTGTTAATATAAAAAATATGTAGGTATTTCATTCATGATTATTCATTTGTTTAAATATTGTTCTGTATGCTAGTAGTCTATGCGAAGGAAGTTGCGGGCAAAAGCTAGTATTACATAGATAGTTCGACGTGTTATTCATATAGTAGGTACTCTAATAGGAATTGACTTCGAAACAATCGTTAAAAGAAACATGAAGACATGTGAAGTAGCAGGTGCAAAAATTAGAGTGACACAGATAACGATCTTCTAACTATTCGAGGAATGTTCCAAAGTAAATTCCACTTGAAGCAACGTGTCGATCTTTTTTCGCCAATTCCAAACAAATCATTCAAATCCATTCGATCTGCAATCGAATTTACATTGTCTCCCTGATTCACAGTTACATTGATTCTCTGAAGAATCATCAAGTGAAGTCTGTCCAGCGGAGCACGGGGTCGTTCTCGGAGATTCCCGGCGAGCCGACAGAAATTCGTACCGCGTAATCATTCGCGAGGATCACCGGGCTTGAGAAGCATAACGCGAGAATGCTGTATAGCGGTGCGTTCGCTTGGGAAGGGGTTAAGGCGGCAGTATCCTGTAATGTAAGGCCCCGTAGAGCTGTCCCCACCACCGTAGCTTCTTCTCGCTGGCGAGCGGTAGAGGACGAAGGGAGAGCGAAGAGTGAGGGTACAGGGTGAGGGAAAGGTGATGGGGCTCCCTGAGCCGGCAGGTGGCCTTGTCTCACGGGGCCCCCATCCACGGGGCCCCATCCATGGAGACCCGGCGAGGATGAGAATCTCGACGGACACGCGCGCGCCACGAGATGGAAACGTAGATTACGCGGCCGTTCTCCTCGCTCCTTCTCCCTCCCTCTCCCTCTCATTCTCTTTCTCTTTCCCTGCTCTCTGCCTCCTTGCGTTCTCGTCCTCGTCTTCGTCTCGTTTCCTCTTGGTCCCACAGGGGCCTCTGTTGCCTCGAACCAGGATGTCTTCTCCTCTTTCGGTGCTCTTGCGTCCCTCTCTTCCATCAAGCAACCAAGCGGCTCCAACCCCTTCCTCCTCTGTTTGCTTCTGTTAATCTTAGTCCGCGTATCTTCTCGGTTTACAAGCGAGGTGGACCCCGGGCACGGAGGACTTTATTTATTAAGACTTGCATTACAAATTGGGAGGAGTAAGAAGATATCATTGAAAAAATGTCAGTATTCGTATACCGCGTGCCAGTCGGAACGGCGGTGATAAAATCGTCGGTTTTTCTCGTTTTTGGGAGAGATATACACGATTCCTCTTGTTTCTGTTTTAGCCTTGCTCGTCTTTTTTACCCGCTGTTTTGACTCTCCCTTTTTTTCTCTTCTTTTTTTTTGCTCCTTTTCTTGTCTCGTTTCTTCTTCATCTTCCTGTTTCTCGTTTAGGTGATTGCGGGCTCGATTCCGCTGGCTTTTCGGCCACGAGTTACACGTTGTTACGCGGTATGCTAAATTCCGGCTCGCGTGCGCAAGCTCGGCCCGCGCAACCTGTTACCGGGGTTATTTATTAAGCCTGCGGTTACGCGTCGCGCGTAGGAAGGCGTCGTTATTTTTCCATTACGTCTCCATCGAAAAAGCCATAGGAATGTTGCAGTTGTGTGTTCAAGGAAGGGGATATCCCTTGCGAGATCTTGCGATCACACGGTTTTCCACGCACTCAGAATTGATAAATCGCCGAGTAGAACGTAACTCGAGAAGGGGTGACTTTTTCGGATAAAGTCCGCTCTTAACTATACGGTCATCCGGTCTTGTTAATGCGACTTTATATTTGTTAACATGTTATTAATTGTTGGATAAACATACTTTTTCTTAATAAATCGTAATATAATCGTAATTTTGGTTTTCTAATGGGTAGATTTGATGAATTTGAATATACATATATGTATAGCATTGTTGTATTCAATATTGTGATTAATTCAAGTAGAATGTTTTAATTATTAGTTAATTATTAGTGTTTTATTACTTGAGAATTTTGATATGTGGTTTAAACAGATTTAAAAAATGAACATATTTTGAAACATTTTGCATAATTCGTAAAAAATATAGATTTATTAGCATGCTTCTATTGAAATATACATGTACACGCATACACACAAACATTTAAGATTAAAGTGCATACAAAACTGTGCCAATTACCAATTGATGATATAATATTTTTCATGTTTCATTTGTATATGGAATATTTCTAGTTCTGTTTACTGGTATTTCTATTTTCTGTTTCACCAACAACCTTTTTAAAAGGAATATACATGGTAATCTTCTGGTTGTAAAGAAATGTTTACATTGCGCATAGTTAAGTTTTTTCGCTTCGTTAAAATTATATGTAGGCAGATATGCTGTCCATTGTCAGCTGACTCGTATTGGCCGTTATTTGGTCTCTTGTCGGTCGAGTGTTCGATCGAGTGTTCGATCGAGTGTTCAATCGAGTATCTGAGCCAAGTTTGTTAATACTTGATTGCTGCACTGTGTGCATTCTATTCTTATGCAATACCTAAAGGAATACCTAAAGGAATACCTAAAAAACCTAAAATAGTTGTGATGAACAATTGTGTTTTCTCTATCTTAAAGTCTAATATACAATTTACTATATGACCTACATATTAAACTTAGATAAATATATAAAATATACACAGGCTCATAAAAGTATTCGGACATTCGGACGAATTTATTACATAATATTATACGGAATATTTTGGAATTTCATTAGCGCTGTTATCACACCCGACTATCATGATTATATTGTTTAAAAAGTTTCAAATTATGTATCGCAATATTCAGTATAACCATATTTAATATTTATTATATGTAACGGCTCTATACTAACTTTTTATGTGTTATGTACATGTATTTTCAGACGTGACCAATCTGATCATGATAGTAGTAATTATGTCATTACAGTGCTAATGGAATTTCAAAACGTACACAACATAGACAATATAAACGTAGAAGTTCTCTATGCTAAGAATTCAAATATTCAATTGTCGCGATACATCGTCATTTTAGTACTTTAATCTAAATTTAATCTAAACTAAGGGTTAATAAAACCAAATCGTTGTTAATTGGACAAACATTTCCAATACTTGTAACCATTAGATTGTTTACCAACCAATCAACACGTCCAATCAAACACCAAAAATCAATCAAACATTTCAAAAGCCTCTACTAAAAAAAAAATGTATCCATATCCATATGATCTCTCGCAATTCTCAGTCAAGTTCACACTCGGAGCAGGCACATCCGCAACAGCAACCACGTAATAAATCAAACCAGCAGCTCGAGACATCGAGCCAACACGCGGCTCAACAAATAATAATAGTGAGTGTGCTCGCGCGAGATGAAGCATGTCACAAGGCCCCTTATTTTTCAGCGGGAGTTTGTCAAATCCTCCTGTTACTCGCTGCGCGGCACACATTTGTGTCTGCGATCCGTGCTCGAGTTCGCGACCGATCGTATATCTCGCGGTTTCAATCATGACGGATAATGACGTTGAGCGCGGGTTTGAGCTGTATCATTGCCGGTTGTGTAACTATAATTTGGTGACTGTAAATCACGACAGGTGCCTACGTTTTCAGAGGATAATTCGATCCAAGAGATGTCTCCTGCAACATCCCCTATATCTTATCTAATTATTATAATATACACGTGGGCTGCTATTATAATAATTAGATTGCCAATTTTTATGCATTTATATGGAATTCAATGATGCAAAACTGGACCGAATGCCTATAATATACAAAAATATAGGAAACATCCAAAGTAAGAAGAAACATCCAAAAGTATTCGTAATTTTTAATAAGTAACGTGAGTCCTCCGTTTATGTTGCATTTTTTAGTCGTGTCCATAAAAATATAAATTTGCATAATCATCTATAGTTTGATAATGACGATATGTGGCTTGGTTCTTTAGGGTGAAAGGAAAAATGAACGGTTTGTATAGCGATGTCTTTTTCGTTTGAAGATTCGTGTTGAAGGAAATTCGTACTAATATTTTGCAACTTGAAGGTTCCGTTAACTATACTATATTCTTCAGATCATTTATAATAATAAATGAATACTAGCACGTTTCCTTCTATCGTTAAAAAGGTTCTTAAGTTTGAAGAAAATATAAGATAGTCTTGATCTCTTGTTTCAACTTTATGCCACAATTTTCCTTAAGATATAAAAATGCTGGGAAAAATTGATTTTAGTATTTTGTGACTTAAATGTTTCATTAATTTACTATGTACGTCTTGCGGATCATTTTTTACTTTATCCTGTTTTCTATCGTTAAAAAAATTCTTTAGTTTGAAGAATATATGTAAGGATCATGATTTTTCGTTCCAACTTTATGTTAAAATTTTTCCTCGAATATTAAAAGTATTCTTATTTTTTGAAAGTGATATCGAAACACGAAGACTTGTGATAAAGTTAAAATCGTAAAAGAATAAAAATGCTTTAAATAAAACTCTGAATTAAATATACTTGGAATATTCTTTAAAATAAGCACATTAATATTCTTCCAAAAAAATTGAAACAATTTAATTGCATATAAAAAAGAAGTAACTTTGTAATTTATACATAACTTAATTCCCATGGCATAACAAAACTATTCTTGTTATTTGAAGTTTCCGATTGTATGTGAATTGCCAAAGGTATAGTTCCATTCTTTTTCGTTTTATAGTTTTATTGTATTAGCCGACGTGTTTCCTGCTACGGAAATCATTCCAGAAAAATAATCCTCATGGGACCTGCTATTGAGTCTACGAGGATGGTCACTTTTTACAGAAACCTGGCCATTGAACGTGCCATGTTCTATTCCGTATTAGGCTCCTCTGTCAGCCACCATACTGGTTATGGATAAACACTTTACGCTTCCTGATAGCTTGTACATGATATTTTATTCTCGAACCCCATATCCGACTCTAACGTGTCTGTCATACGTGTGTTAATAATAGTTAGGATTATGTGAGAGCACGTTGACTCGCATAAAGTCGTATGAAGGACCATAAACCGTTATGGCAATGCACAGAACTGGATAGTAAAGGGATGACGCACTGGTCAGAACGACGTTTAATTGCGATTCTGGAACCTCAGTGACTTTATTGACCCTAAACGAGCTCCGGAATTCTCGTAATGGTACTTATACGACGATCGTGAAAAAATTATGGTCGTAGTGAAAGTTTCGGAAATACGATTTTCCATAAAATTTTTGAAACAGGCACTCATTATCTATTTGATCGTCGCTAGAAATATAAATAATTACACCTTGAGTATGTTATAATAATATTATAATATATAGTAGGTTATAAAATTAAAGAATTTTTGAAGAAGATGTAGGTAGTAAACTAAAGTATGTGTCATGCACTACTGGTTGATCAAAATTTTGATTATTTTTCATCAGTCGAGATAAATTCAGAGATTTTTCGTCACAAATTTCACTAGATGTGACGAAGATATCCGAATAAAACATGTTCGCTATAACTCAGTGTATCAGACACATCTAATAAATTGTAAAGACTAAAGAAAGATATCATAACGTTTGGAAAATAATTTTCAATCAAATTATTATTTCCCGTCGAAATCAGCCGAAACGTTGATCGGGAAAGTTCGCGGCTTCATACGCGCGTTAAACATATAAACGTTTTGTTGTAGGATAATATGCATTTCCGTCGTTGACATCGGCAAGGACACTTATTATTGGCAATTGGATAAAGGGTCGACACGGGTAGCTTGACGAGACAGCGTCTAGACGTGGCTGACATCTTCAATTTCGCTTGCTCTTTCATGACGTCGTTTAAGAATGATACGTTCCTACGTGACATGCCGTTCTTACCGTCCGATATGTTTATTTCGGACTGGGTTTACGAGAGTAGCGCGTCAGCCTCGTAGAAGGACGAAGATCGATAGGAATGATCACGATCTTGCGAATAAACTCGAGGAATAATAGATTCGCTTTACGCTATCGTTGATGCAATGTAATATGTGTACAGAAACCAAAGTAAAACGTTAGCCTTTGGACTAATTGAGTGCGATTCTTTTTTATTATATTTTACAGCCTCAGTCCATCGATATTTAATTTAACTTAATTTTATTGTTTTATTGAAACCCGTGAGAAGTGCGAAAACATAACGCGAACGTATCGATATTTCTGTGCTATTAAAAGTTATCAATTTTTAAAGCATCAATTTTTTTATAGAGTATTCCCAGGAATTTATACTAACAGAAAGTACAAAGACTATAGAAACAATTTTTTGATTATTTTCCAAAATAAAATTTTAAGAGATTCATTTAAAAATGTTAAACGCAGTACTTTCATAGGAATTTTTTACATCGATTTATTGTATTAGCTATTTTGGAATTTGCTTTTATATATGTTGGTATAATAACGAATTTCTATATAATATTTAGATGAAATCTTTCTAGATTTCACCCTTAACCTCTGCGACCATTTTTCTCCTGTTCCGCCCCTTTTCGGCTTTCAATTCGACTGAAGATCGGCTGTTTGACGCGTAAGGATGATCTCAATTAAACGGGTTTATCCGAATCGACGGGGGGCCATAACCGGTGTACCAAGGGACAACGGCGTATCTGAATAAGAAATCAGAATACAGAGTGATCGCTTCACGGTGTTGTGAGAAAGGACACATGTCCAGAAAGACTTATGAATATCCTTGAATATCGTTCGTTCGGGGTGTAATGTGAATGCCCTTGCGACAATCGTTTTCAGCCACCTGAACTCTTGGAAGGGTAGCTGTGCGTTTTTTGTTACGTAACGCACTCTCGTTGCATCATGCGTGGTTTCTACCATTGAAAAACTCTAGCTTTGAGCCGTCAGGTGTTTACGAAGTTAAGGATTGTCGAATTTAACGAGAGAATTAACGAAAAATTAAAGAATTGATATTTCATTTATAACTTGAAGAAAGTGGTAAATATTTGTTTTATTTAGGTGTATGTACAAGCTTAAATACAGATTTTTTAAAATTTAGATCGCTACATTAGTCTTATTAGATTTTAATTTTTCATTAATTATATTTCTCAGCAACTTTGCATTGATTTATTCTATGAGTTTTGGATAATATAATCGATAGTAGATCATTTAGAATATTGAATTTAGTTCAGTTAATGAAAATTTCCATTAGAATTTTGAAACATTGATAGTCTAATGACTATACAAGAAGGTGTTCCATTAATTATGGATGATAAAACAAATCGAAAATATAAAGTACCATATTTTTATATAACGCTTCGTTTTCAAAAAAATCGAGCTTGAGAATTTGTCAAATATACAGGGTCATTGGTAACTGGTGGTACTAGCGGAAAAGGGGTGATTCTACGCGAAAAGAGAAGTCGAAAATATAGAATAAAAATTTCTTTTTTTGTTTTGTTTTAATTTTTTTAAAGATCTACAGTGAGATCCGTTATAACGAGACGTGATAAGTACATGCGTACTGAGCGAGAATTCAAAGTCGATTTTCTTGAAAACAAGGCCTCAAACGAAAAATTGTTATTCTATATTTTCGACTTCTTTTTTCGCGTAGAATCACCCCCTTTCCGCTTGTATCATCAGTTACCAACCACCCTGTATAAGCTTACTTATACGAGTACTTGTATTTGAACTTAACTAGAACGCCTTGTTTCCGAGAAAATGAAATTTGAAAAATCGAGTACGCGTATACTGGATCATAGTACACAGTATTAGATATAGTAATTTTTAACTATGATAGCTACAAAAGGTATTGGCATACTCCCTTATCTTCTAATGAAGCGTCTTTTATCAGATTGTGCAAGTTATTTTCCTAAAGTTAGTTATTAACCTAATATTAACCTAATAAATAACCTAATATTAAATTTTTGTAATGTCATGAGAATAACACTAAATGATACACGATAAATTTAATATACTTAGACATCATTAATCTAAATGGCATAATAAATACGATGGTGTGCAAATACTTTTTGTAGTCGCTATAAATAATACATCCAAACTCTATCTTCTTCAAGATGAAGCCTTAAATGGAAAAATTATGTTCTACATTTTAGGGCTTATTTCCTAAGGCTTATTTATTTCATGTAGCATAAATCTCCTACTGATTGTTTACCAGCAATCGACCGGTAATTAGCTAAGCAAATTTTTTAATTCGATTTTCCCGAAAGCGAAGCGTATTTGCATGAAAAAATGTTATTTTGACCATATCCTGGAGTTATTTTTTTTTCGTTAAATCACCTCTTTGTCTGTCGTCCCGTGGTTACAGCCTGTATAACCAAAATGTAAGTTGTTCGTAATTCAAGTAGCCTCAGGCAACGTTACGTATCGGTCACAAATAGGACGCAACAATAGATGTGGCGTGCAAAAAGCGGAGTGTTTCGAATGTTGGTGAGCGTAGTTGGCGACTATCGTCGGAAAGGCACGGTGAGAGGGTTGGAAAAGGAGCGGTGTGGCTTGAATTGATGAGCAAAAACCAACGAAATCATGAGCGATTGCTCAGGCTGGAGCGGCAGCACGCATCTCTCCGCTCCTTTCGCCGCTGCTGGCTGCAAAAGCAATTTTTTCTCGGTGTCGTCGACGCCGCCAGTCGTTAGCTGCTTTTTCCGAACTAATCTCAAGGGGTATCCCTTCCAGTCCAACCACGCCGCTGTATTATAATGAGGTGTGGATTGTAAATGAAGCTTAATGACGCCGACGTCGCAAGGTCATTTTTCAGCGTTTCGCCGTAAAGGAAGAGAACGTGTCGCCAACAGAATGAGTTTCGCTATCGCAATTAATATACCGGATAGGTTTATTTGTTTAACGAACGTGCGTGCTTTCGTTTCGTGATTTGACTGGCTAGTTACCTTTTTAGTTATATGAGATATCTGAAGAGTTTGGAAAAACGCAGAAATATAAAGTAATTGTTGTGTAACGTTTCAAGAATGCTCCGAATTTTACGATAGAGTTTCGAATAATTTTATTTGCGTAGAATTCTGAAGTTTGGGTTTAAGATTTAGATTGTAGATATGTATGTAGTTAAATTGTAGATATCACATGAAATGTACTAGCTCTGACGATTAATCTTTCATATACGTAAATGTTACATGATGAAAATTACATATAACACAAAGAAAATTCTACTGTGAAATTTCGAAATGATACGTAAGATTTCTAGAAAAATTAAAATACTTTTATTATTAACTACAGAAAAAAGATTTGTAAAATTGATGTTAAAAAACCCATATTTCATGTTACAACTTACAATCTAAGAGATATTTTCTTCGTTATCTTAGTTTATTTTCAATATATCTTTTTCAGTTTTGCAGTTATAAATTCTTCAAATTCTAGAATATTCCTTTTCGAATTCTATAATGACGAATTATTTGCTATATGAAATTTCAATGAAACAGGATTAATATTTAAATGTTTCTGTATATCATTCTACATTTCCGCTGTTAATGTTCGAAAGTATGAAGAATACGATGAACACGAAGTGCACGAATTTACGACGAAGACAAAGTTTTTATTAGTACATGTACGTGACACTTTTGATGAAAGGAAATGTGGTCAATGTATTCGCATCCGTTACACTTGCTGAAAAAAGGTAAAAAAGGATGATGGTAAACAGCAGCCAGCTGGTTCAATTGGGGTTGAAATTATTTGAATATACGAGTCATTTATCAAACGTGAAATTACCTGGATGAAACTCGTTCTTCGAGTGGGGTAATCTTCTTTCACGGAGCACGTGACAATTCTCGATTCGTGACGAAACGTGTTGGAAGTTGGGAGCACCGAGCAAAATATGTGCCACGTTTGAAACAGAGCCTTGTCATTTTATTTGAATATTTTAATATCCAGCTCTTACATCCCCTTTTAAGAGACAACTTGGACATATCCTACAGAAACGTATATTTAAGTATTTATTCTTTGTCTTCTATTTATATTCTTCAAGAATGATTTTATTATAAGCAAACAAAGGTAATAATGATTAGGCATTACCAAACAATATCTTGAAGTCTGTGCGAAAAATAATATGCATTTAACAATTGTGTCTTAATATCTTTATATCGTCATGTTTTGTTTTAATACAGTGTCGCTCATGAAAGTTTGCTCAATTTATATTGACTCGAGTTATATTTATATGCATAAATATTATATAAATATAAATATAAAATAAATGATAAAGTGTATATAATTTATATATGTATATAAATGGTAAAATATATGAATTAATAGCAAATGATTGTATTGCAGATTTTTGTGCAATTGTGAGAAATGTAAATGTGCAAAAATGCATAGAATGCACATAAGGGACAAAAATGTATAAAATATCCAAAATACCCGCTATAATATTTATTGGCTGAAACAAATCTCTGCCTGGGTCCTATTTCTGTAATGATCTTCATAAAAATATGAATTTAGATATCCGCATTCTACTAGATAGATCAGAAGCAACTTACTATCTCCTTGTAGTTAGACACAATATCTATATCATATGAAATAGTAATTGTTTATTTTAATTGTTTATCATTGGTATGTTAAATTTAAATACGCGACTCATCCAAGTGTTAACATATTTGAAATATTATTTTCAGAATTACTCAGAATAATTCTTCTATCAGTTCGAAAGAACCTTCTCTATTTTATATAGGTACATTGACAAGTAAACGAACTGAAGGTAACTCCTTAAATGATAAAACTGTATGATAATGTTTGACATTTACAGATGCCAGTTCCCTTATTGCATGTTACCTCTCAAAAATAAATTCAAAACAAAAATAATATAAGATCTAACAAAGTATAAAGTCATCTTGAGTCTTCTTGTCATTGCTTTTGTAACTAAATTATATTGCATTAAAAGAAGCAAATGTGCGTATACTTTTGAACGGTAGTATATGTAGCTATCCTTCAAAAAATCGAATACGACTGATCACACATGTTCGACAGATTCACTGGAACAATCGATCATCGGATAGAATAAAGCAAAAGCAAAATACTTAAAATAACTACAGACAGCTCGGGATCGTTGATTTGCCTCCCCCCCCCCCCTCCCCCCTTCGTTGACAAAGGGACAATGAGAGTACATTTCACCAGATATAATAGTTGAACCCCTCGAGTGCAGCGTACATCGAATCCGTTACACTTGCTGTTAGTGGTAACACAATGAAGGAAAGAGGAGAAAAGAAACGAAAACAGCAAGTCCCCCTAGTTGTCAGTCTGTGCGCCACTTGGGGCGAAATGAGATAGGGGAGCTCGCTTCCGGACCAGTTTTCGAATCGCCTTGTTATGAAGTGTCGCCACTTAAGTATCGCATTTGTATACGAATTGCTCGCTTGCGGTTCTGGATCGGAACTCCCCCCGTTCTTTTAAGCTCCAACCACATTATATCGTCGTTTAACTTGATGCGTGAGAAGGGAAGATCGCGAATGAACGTCGTTTTTAACCAGAAGAAACGGAAGCGAGAGGCAGAGAAGATTCGACTCGAATTGTTCAGGATTCGTATAAATAAAAACTGCAACAGAGTTCGGCTGTAGTGGTTAACAATAACAATCTGGACTTCGTCGTTGCATCGATCAGTGGTGGTCGGTAAGCTCGACGAAATATCTAAGGAACGATTGAAAAAAATCACGTAGGTTCACTGAAGCGATGGAATCGAGTGTACCGTGAGTGGAATCAAAGCTTAATACATTTTATATAATTTGAAAATTGATTTGAACATGGGGAAAATTCGCTACACTGAATTCGTTTTTAATATTTGTTCTTCGTTTTGCAAATTGTGAGGTTACATGAAATATTTTATTACTTACTTCATAACTTATGAAGTTTGGTGATTCTAAAATCTTGATATTTAAATTTGTTTCCTTCTCTTTCAAAATTCTTCGATATTCCAACATCAATCATAATTCGTAACGAAAGCAACATTTTATTTTCACTTTAATTGTACCTGTTTCAATTAACTAAATATACAAACAAGAAACAGGATTATTATCTCCAGTGAATATATAGATTTCCATAAGAAAATGCCTTGAAGAATCTATTAAAAGCATTATCCATGAATAATAATGTAATTAGACTGCTGATATTTATGCGAATATTATTAGATTATTTATGCAAATCCATATTTTTCGGAATGTAATTATTCATCTATTAAATACTATAACTATATCTTTCATATTTTATATATTTTTGCATAATTCGATATTTCGATATTTTATACATTTCGTGCATCTTTGCATCTTCGAATCTTCCATAAATGCATCAGAACTCACAGTCTAGATATAACAAACGAATAACATATGTATCGTAGTAATATTTTCTATCACGCGCGCAAGTGGGAACTTGATCCCATCACTAGCCGCGTACGAGACGAAATTTGTTCTCGGTTTCCATTCCAAGATACGGTGCAGCTGCACGAATGATGTTGTCCCGGCGAATTCCGTAATATCAGAGGAGCCTGGGAAATATTTCTTCGTTCGGCGGTCTGCTTGCTCGACGAAAGGAGCCAGAATTGGTTTTTGCGCGAAGTCACGGACTCATCGAGCAGCAACCTATCGATTTACAATGAGCGATCGTCCGCGTCGTTGAAACCTGGCCCTTGATAAAAACTAGTATTGGATTAACGCGCACACGGAGACCCTGAGTTTTTCGGCAAACCGATCAACTTCGGAAGAAGAGATTGAAGTTTATGAAGATGTTTCGCTCTTGTAGACACATGTCAGCCTCTCTCGATTCTTATGCTTTCCAGCGAAAGTCCATCTTCTTTATTCCCTTCCTAGGAATTCGAAGACTTTCTCATTCAGTTTTAATAACGTGTAACGATCTTCGGTCATTTTTGTTTCGATCGAACTTTCGTTTAACTCGTTGCTTCACGTACTCTTTTATCTCTTTATTTTTCGACTCGGGTCTCTTTCTGATTATTTCATGATATGCAATATTTTTTTAAATTGTCTGTTGTTTCCTTACGAAGACTGTCCTTTATAAAATCAGAATCTTTTCTTTTTTTGCTATTCTTTATTATTTACTATTTCACGGGCAAGCAAGTAGTCACTGTTGAACATATTTCCTTTCGTATCTCAAATATTGTAACTTCTTCCATTACTTTCGTAACTTGTATAACTTTGATAGATAACATTTTTGCAATGTATTTTATAGAGTATGAAATTACGATACTGTTATTTCATAATCTTCAGTAATTATAGAATGAAAATATACCCGCGATATCTTCTCCATTTTTGAAATGAATAAGAGAGCCAAAATTTACAGCCGAACAAAGATCATAGCCGCGCAAGAATATCCATTCCCACTTATCAGCTTCTAAAGCACACGACGCGGCGGTAACGCTCCTTTGGAAACAGCTGATTGAGTCTGAAAGACGTGGCTTCTCTTCGGCGTTAAGGTCTTCATCAAGAGTCCGTCGAATCGTTTCCGTATCAATACCGACAGGTTACCTATATACCGTTGGACGGTCTAAGTGGGAAAATAAACGAACGCTATATCTCGTTAGCCAGTTGGAGGCTTTTATCTTGGCGTGGATGCACGTTGCGTTATACCGTGAAATGGAGTCTCGTCGATGGAAACGATGTTGAATTTCAGTCCTCTTCCCATTCTTGACTCCCTCCCGAGGCCTCCATCATGGCCGTGATAAGTGGCTGCCGTTTGCACCGTGGGCGCCAGAACAGTTCCTCTTCCTTTTTACCGAAACTTCATTTGTACAAGTCATTAAGGACCTACCGGGGTAGACGAGATCGAACACGGCTCTCAGGAAACCCGCTCGTTTTTATTTTGCTCCCTCTCGCCTCCATCCTGAGCCAAAGAGAACCCCGTGGGAGGTGGACGGATCGCTTTTGATTTAGAAAGGATGAAATTCTTGCTTTCGGTGAGTAATCAATGTGGGATAAATTGTGATGCGTTAAATTAGACGCGGAAGGGGCGGGTTTACGGGGAATAAGATGTTGATTGGTTTTTGATTAGAGAAGGGTTGAGAAAAGATTCGTAATCGATGGATGAAGTTGTGCACTTTAAGGATAAATATTGGAGATTGTATAGTAATTTAGCAGATAAAAAGGAGTGTTTCGTATGTTTTTAATCGATGTACACCGCCGATCATACATTTTCGTTACGTTCATTGAAAACCTCTAACAAATTTTATTTCATTCGGGATTTGATATTATAATGTACATTGAAAGATACGTATAGTACGAATGAAGTAACAAATTTATAATAAGATACTTGGAAAATAAAAGCAATGAAAATACAGTTTCTACTAAATATCAGCCGATGTCCTATAGTCTTTCTTTTACAAAGGTATCTTTTACCACAATGCAACTTTATGCAAACATGAAACCTATTATGTCAAATATTGTGGTCCTTATCTTAATAAAATAAAATGGATCACACATAATTCAATAAAATAATAATAAATATGATAAAAATAAATGTGTAATTTTAAAAATAATAAATTTTAAAAATAAAATAAATATGAGGTGGATTAAACATATAGGTTTGTTTGATAAAGAAACGAGTATTAAAATAAGTACAGAGATAATGCATGCCAGTGGTAAACGTCGTTCGCTCAATGTCGATCGAAGAAAGGACAATAATATCCTACCTTAGGGAGTGCGTTCATATATTTATATTGACGGACGTTACCACAAAAAGTTAACCTTGTTATGTAACTCTGGCTGAAGATTACAAGAAACGGCAATAACAATCTGTTCAAATTTCATTTGCCTCTAGACCTTGTAAACCAACACAATCGTTAGTATTCTAAGGCACAATAATACGGGTCTCTGCCAGATTTGAATTTTCCGTTGCCACTTGAACTTTTTCTACGCTAATGTACCAGTACGGTTAAAAAAAATAATGATAAAATATGATCGGCAGTCTATGCATTTCACACTTTATAGTTATATATTTGAATTGTTCGATGATCGAGAGAAGAGGATGAAAAAGAGGAAACTCGTTACGACCTCCGATGCATCGGTTATGGCACAATTCACGAGATATAACAATGTGCCACAATTATATCAATTTTGTCTCTACTTATCTTAGCAGATTGGTATGAAAAATAGCATAGAAGAAATGTTTACGATCTTTACTTTACAAAATAACATTCTAAGAAATACAAGTAACGCTTTACTTAATTTTAACTAATTATATATAACATGTTATAACTAACACAATGTGTTAGTACGGTTTGAGTACGGTTGAGTACGGTTGAGTGAAATGAATATACGCTATATACGAAACATACGTATATGCAAATGTCTTATAATTTATAATTGCGTCCCATACCGTATATTCAGAAAGGCCATAGAGTATAAAAGTCGCGTCGTCGAAAGCTTTCATCTTGCCTCTGGTGCTTCGGTGGTTGAATCACGAGCTCTTTTTCCCCCAGTCAGAGCCGCATGCAGTATGCGTAGTATGTTATCGCACAATGCGACCGTAAATGCATTTATCGGATTGACCATGGAGACAGGCCAGCGAAACGGCCACGACGTATATCTTGGCAGGCATCTTCGGTCGGAGAATTCCGAATAATTTGCTTCGCTCGTTGCCAGAGATTTAGGCTCCATAATACCGGGTGACTCGTTCGTTGACCGAAGGAGAAACTCGCGTTTGTGACGATAAAACCGCGGCACGCCGGATAATCATGGATGACGCGGCGCGGCGGAGGATTCCGCGCATTCGTCAGGCGGCGATTATTTTACACGCGCGCGTCACGACCGATTAGGGCAACGAGACTAATCGGCGTCCTTAAACGGCGAGCCTGCGCATTCTTCTTGCCGACGCGACGAGCGAGCAACCGATGTCGCATGATCGTGTGAGAAAGAAATGGAGGAGAGAGTTCTTCCCGAGGATCGTTGAAGGATAAATTGTGATAAATATGGCGAAGTTAGGGATGTTTCTTGCAGGTGGATTAAAGTTGGGAAAGAATTTGATACTGATTAGGGGAATTTGAGGTGGACCGAGTTTGTTTGGGTGGCATTTTATGTATCTGCGAAGTTCGGAGTGGAAGAATGGGCAAATTTGTAATTATAGATTAGTTAAAGTTTACTCTCTGCTTAGAAAGAGTATTTGCATTTGAGCTGAGTTAATTTGATGTTTAGATGACGTCTTATATACAAGATAATTTGAAAAGTCTGAAATGAAAGGATGGAATTTTGCCTAAATAAAGTTAGACGAAAATATGTTGAACCTTGGTTGGAATATTTTGTTTCATTTACTCTTAGGTAGACATCTCATTTATTTAGTAGAAATCCCACTAGAAAAATTACAGGATAAACAACGATTAATATTTTGCTTACGATGTTCAATGGATTATACTGGTACTGTAGTTCAGCAAATACTAATTCCATAAAAAGGCTACATTTCCATACGAACTTCCTAAATAGCCTAATATTTCATAATATTTGTTAAACGAACTATAAGGCTAGAGACGATTAAAAAGCGTTGGTATCCAGCCATTATTCTCTTATATTTTTCGAGTGCTTTCCACGGACGATTACATCGCGAGAAATTGTCTCATGACGAGCGGTTTCACCAGTTTCGTTCCTCCACGTGGACAAAAGTGACGAAAGAGAGAGAGGCAGCCAAACACGTCGGGATGATTTTTATCAGGATTCACTTCTGCCCCAAAAATTCCAGCGAGATTCGCCGAGTTTTTGGTTCCAAGCGATTAGGCTCGAAGATACGAGGCCGAAACAAACAAATAAGAACAAGCGTGGCCGGCTACCTACTATTCTCTACGTTCACCATGAATCCTCCCGGTGTCTTGTTGTCGGTTCGTGCCGAGGCAGGTGCACACCACCGTAGAATTACTCGAATGTGACAAATATGCCAAACATCTTCGCTTAGGGGAGTAGAGAGAATAGAAATTTTTTATTCCTCCTCTTTTTTCGCCGCTCTCGCAAAAATCGAGCCATTGTTTTCTGTATCCGACTTCTTTCGTTCTTTCTTTCTCTCTTTCTTTCTTTCTTTCTTTCTTTCTTTCTTTGAACGTTCCTGTCTATTCTTGGAAAGTAGTCGGGTGTGGTCAAATATTTTGTACTTCTAGTCAGTTTGAAAATTTAATATTTCATTTTTATATATTCTGCTTGATTTTAGAATTTGTAATAAATTGTATTGAATAGTTTTTTATTCGTTTTATGAAAATTTACAAACATTGGTAATTGGGATGGAAATTGATGACGGATGTTACGTTTTTCCTGTGTCGTAATTTCAGTTGGTTTTTATTGGACGGCTTCAATTCAAATACATTATATTTGGATGCATTGTATGTCGACTGTGACATGTATAGCAAACGACGATTTTAGCACGGTCATATACCTTTTGCATTGTCACGAAACTCCAAGTTGAGTGCACTCGAATTTCAGTGAAGTCGAGAAGGCGTTCCGGTTCCTCCCATTGTCGCACTTTCAAATTGCTTGCCGCTATGAAAGACATTATACTTCTTGGTTCTGCCTTTGAGTCTCTCAAACCCAGTGGTTCTCTTTTTTATACACGCAAAAAGCCTTATAGTATCATATAAATATAAATATAAATCGTTTGGTTAAATATAATATTTAAAACATGTCGGAATAAATATAGAAATATTTCTCGAAAAGATTGAAAGACGAAATTTTGATTTAGCTTAGAGGATTAAGAACGAAGGTGATCTGCATTCGCAGTTAATAATATAATTCACAGTTAAAGTCAATATATTTGGAAAATGATTCAAACATGATCGTCAAAATCTCTTATTTTATTTGAATAATATAATCAACTCAAATGAGATATTATTTAAAAATAACTTATTTGAGTTTCCACCAAAATAAAGTTACTTTTTCTATGTTATTTCTAAGATTCAAATAATAAATTAATTAAAATAATTCATTACTTCAAATTGTTATTTTTTATTTCATTCCGAATAACATTTTCTCAAGGCTGGACCAAGGTATTTCAATATCTAAGCGATTCAGTTACGTACATTTAACATTGTTCAGAATTTCATTCGTTCGAAACTTACCTTACAAAGTGGAAGTCGCAGTGAATGTTGTTTGATTTCCGTTTTGCGAAAAGGTTGAGGATCGTTTTGAATAGAACAGAACAAGAGTTCTGAATGAAAAGTCATTCAGGATAAGACTCGCCCACGGTTTTGGAGTTCATTGATGCTTAAACTTCATCTTTGGCGGATGGTCCATCTGCAGCCAACCATGTTGCTGCGTTCTCGTTACAACCCATGGCGGGGATATTGTAGAATAATTCGAAGTGAATCGACTCCCATCGTTCTTTTATTGGCTAAGTAATTGTCGAGCCTAGTACCTCGAGAATTGCTTCTTCTCCTATTTTGCGGCTTTTCCAGAAATGGGCGAAGGTTATTGCTGTTTTCATTGACATCCTCTGAATATCCTATTGGGAAGTGAAGTTTTCCTCTTCTAAAGGCGCTTCTGCCGATCTTATATATTATGCTTTAGAGCCTATTGAGAGTGGTATATACAGATACTTGTATAGCAGAACCATGATCTTCCAATGAAACGTAGAAAAGATCGTAAAGGTCTAAATAAAAAGTTTAGAAAATTTATATTTTTTATGATATTTTGGAACAAAAATGTTCAGGGAAAAGTATACATTTTCATATTTTCCAAATAGTCATCAGATATTTAAATTTTTAAATTTTCAAAGATTCACGTTCTTATTTAAATGATGCAGATTTCGAATTACATAATATTATTTGAATTTTCAGTCTCCCTAGTTTCGACTTTTTCAGTTTCGAATATTCGAATTTTCAAATTTTCAAATATCTGGATTATCTAAATTATCCCAGTTTGAAATTATTATTATTTGAAGTTTTTAGAAATTACACGTTCTAAAATTTTCTAATACATTTCTCGAGTTATCTTAAATACTATTTCTCTTATATTCTTTAATCACTTTCATATTTGTAATTAATTTTCATTCAAACACATCTTAAACTTATCTAAAGTTGCATCTGCATCTGACCGATGCATAATCGTTTTATGTTTCCGTCTCTGCGTATCTTTTTTTGACCGAACATATCGCGTAGCCTTCTGACTGACTGACGAAGAAAAACGCGAAATTCATTCAAGATGCGAGATATCGCCATCAATGAACCTTTGCAAGGGACTCTTCTTATGAAGAGTCGAGCGACCGACTTTGTAGTGGCAATTCATTCACTATTTTCTAAAAATTTGACACGCTTCAGTGCTCTTTGCGAATTTTTCGAGGGTCTGAAAGAGATAGATGATCAATGGTCAGTTCGCTCAGACGGTCTGCTCGAAGCGATAAATAAAAGTACCAAACAATAAGTAGCTCGAGGCTGGGGTAACCAAACCGCCGTTTTGCTGAGAAACGAAGAGTTTCCAATGGCCGTCGAATTTATTCACGATGTTTTAAGTATCTCTTTGTAATCTCATTTAAAGAACCTTCACTAAAGACGGCAGAAACGATATCAATGGAGATTTTAATAAATTTAGGTAGCTTTATTAAACGACTTTTACTTTTTATAGAAAATGTTTTATAAGAATGAAACATGACAAACATGAATTATGTTTATTTACTTATTTTTATCATTTATGTTTATTTCTTTATTATTATTATTTATTAGCAAATTATGAGCTTATACACTCTTATACTGCTCTTTGAGAAACTTTCTGTTATTTATGGGATAACTTCCGTCACATACATTCTTTATCATGATGAATTGCGAATACCATTCTGAATCAATAGAATAAACTAAAATGTTTTTCTTTTCCAGCGGTTTTAATAAAACGTTGGATAAATCAAAATGTTTTTCATCGTTATATATACATTAAAATTTTGTTTATGCTCATAATTCACGATAAGCTTCACCATTCCGAACCTCTTCTCTCGTATTTGTTTATTACATAAAATATCCTCCAGCGAATACAAAACTCTGTTTGAAACTACCAATTTGATACATCAAACATTCGCCACCTACCGAATTAATAATTAAAAAGGTAGGAACGCTTCCGTGACTCTGCCTACACGCCTTCTAGAACTACAAGAAGCATGCATATTAAATTTCCAAACTTACCCGACTTCAGCATATTCAATCACTCGACCAAACACTGGCCGATCTCCCTCAGCACAGCGATACCCGCTAATTTCGCTGTTCTCGCGTCGAAAAGCGCTCGTTACTCGACGTTCATCCCTCTTGGTCGTACGTCCCGCTGTGCAATCTTCCTCTCCACACTGACAGCCAGTGGTACGTCCGTCGGTATATCGTCGAAATTAAAAAAAGTCAAATAGACCGGCACGCTCGATGCACCAGCTGCTTCGTCTCGCCGCACCATAGCTTGGACGTATTTTCTCGCTTCTCGAGAAGGCACGTGGGTGGCGGCGTGGCACTTTGCCGGTTTTATGAGGCCCTTAAGAATCGTCCCAGGGCCCGTACCTCCCTCTCCTTTGCTCTTTCTTCGATACGACGGGACGCGACAGTTCGTTCGCTCTTGGTCTCGTTGTCCGCGCGTCTTTCCCCCTTGCCCCGCGCGTGCTCCAAACTTTTTGTAGAGTCGCCATTACTCGACAAAGTCCTTTGCCCGTTTGGGACCCTTGATGGATGCCCATTGCGTGGGCATCGTCGTTCCACTCTACCCAATGGGCTGCGACCGAATCCACGGTCGGTTGCTCTGCACGAAAAGGCACGCGTCCAGCTTTGTAAATCGTCCTGCTGCCATGCGACCAACCCAAGCTGCCGCGAATTTACGAAAGGGAAAACGCAGCAATAAGTTTGGTACTTTGTTTAGCGAGCCAACCTCGTCAAATTCTTCCTTCTTCGGTTACTTCTCTTTCGCTTCATCTTCTTTTTTCTTGGATTGTATTTTTTTTTTTTTTTTCTTGCTTCTGGCAGTGTCTCTGACAGATATACGCACCCTACGGAGTCGTACTGCTTACGGTCACCTTTCCAGGAGATTCAACAAAGAATCGGGAGTAGTATAGTTATTATTTTACACTGGTTGTGTGGATTTTTGTCGTGAAAAGAGTTGTGGTTTTGAGAGAGGAATCAAAATGTAAATACACAGGCTAGCGGAAGTATTCGAACGCTTGCAGACACCTTTTATGAATATGTTACGTGTGTTATACGAACCATTTTGAAATTTTACTGGCACTGTTACAAGATTTCACTATCGCGATTATATTGATAAAATTTGGAAGAAATCTCAAAATAAATGTAGAAATTACGTGATATTTAGCATAAGTATGTACATGTGCGCTTTGCAGACATTAGAAAGGTATTTAGACAGTCAATTATTTAATATCTTCAAAATACCTATTCATCCTGCGTACTAATTTTTTACTAAACATATGTTTGAAAGAAATATCTTGTAATTTCTATATACATTCTCAGATTGGTTTCAAATTCTATCGATGTAATACATTTTCCTCCAACTATGAATATTTAGCTACAAAAAATACGAATGCTTCTAAATGAAAATATAAGCAATAAGTATCAATATATTCATCCCAAGTTTCAGTGATGAAACGAAACTTGGACATCGATCAATTCCATAAACTATCGTAAAAGGCAGAAAAAGTGACAACATTACGAATGTTACTTTTTAAAGTTCACATTGGAATTTATGATTGTTTATACGACCTTCTTTCGACGAATCGTTTCATGGGAGAGAATTATGCATTTTTTTTTAATTGAACAATAATTATATTTTTGGCCAATAAACTTGAGAAATTGAGGAAAATATAGACAATTGAGTCATACACTTACTTACAGTTAGGTTAATATTCGAATACAGTACTGTCTTTGTATTCGTTGATTTATACAAGAGGGTATTTAAATATCGCGTAGCTCATTTTACGAGAATATGTACCATTTATTGTAACTTGAAAATACGTAAACAATTTCTTCCTAATAATAATGTCTAATTGCACAATGGATCTTTAAGGAAGAAGGGGTTGTCCTCTTTGTTTCTTAAATTCTGTGCGGTCTTCCTTATAGCATCCAATGTATTCTCGTAATATCTACGACAATTAATACTAATTAATATTTCACGATAACTTTTACCCTTTCCCTACGATAAACTTTAAGTTACCTTCCATCAAAACTAATACTCTTTCCTTTTCGTAGCATTAAATTTTTTGGTGTATCATAAAACTATCGGTGATAATTTTTTCTGGCCTTTATTATATAAATAAATCATATGAAATAAATCTGTTTCATTGCTCTAATTGTTTCTAAGGATTGCTAGATCGTAGAACGTAAACAAGTATCGAAATATTAGCGTGATATGAAAATACGACGATATTTGAAAAATCTACCGTACAATTAAGTCCTATTGTTAGAAAGATGATGTTTGCGTATTTTTAAGCTCTAATAAATAATCCATATTTTCGTAAAATAAACGACACACTACTTAAATCATTCCTTTTTATACGAAGCAATAAATACAGTGCTGCGTCCGAACATGTAATGTAATGTATGTAGATATGTAAGTTCATTGCACGATTGTATAAAATAGAAGAGAAATTTATCGTAACATTTCAACGAATTTATCATTCAATAAGATATTCCACTCGGAAGATCTTTCCGTCGGAAATCTGATAGTGGCGAGCTCATTGTCAGTAAACTCGGATAAAATCAAGGTAACCAAACGAATGTAACACCTACCTAGTCTTAATTTCCGTGAAACGATTATTGGATCAAGATCGGGCGATTCGGGCGTCGTTACAGCTATTGGAATTGAATCCTCTAGAAGCCGTGTAAGCCACGCTGTATTTGTTCGCGTGCACGCGAATAGTTGTCAGGATGACCAAGGTACACCCACGCGACGATAATAAAGTCACGGCCGATTCGCTCCTGTCGCTTTACCACGGATAAGGGGTAAAATATCGTCGCGTCGCCGTCAAGACGACGATCTCTTGGCAGAAATTCGATCTTCGCTGCGGTTTTTTTCTTTCCTTCCCCTGGAACGTTCAACATACTCCGTGACGCGACACCACGCCGCGTCGGAAGAGATATTACAATGTAATATGCAAAGCGTACGCCTTGAGAGGATCTCTCTTAAGTGATTCCTCAAGTTCGCGATCCGCTCGAGTGCAAAGACGTGTCCGGGTCCGATAAACGAACTCCTCGTTGCGTCACTAAATTTCGCGAAATAAAATTCGACCCGTAACACTTTTTGTGAGCAACTTGTCCGTGGTCTACTGTTTATACAAATTTGTATTTTTTTCTCTTATATTTATGCAAATAGATTAATAAAAATACATATTAGTAAAACTTGAAATGAATCTGAAAATATACAGTGACTCGCAAAAGTCTTCGAATAGTTAGCAAAAAGGCTTTTTTGAATTACGTGCATTATACTGTACGAAACTTTTTGAAATTTCCTTAGTACCGTAACGAGACAGGACCATCGTGATTATAATAGGAAAATTTGAATGAAATCATAAAATCTATGTACAAGTTACAAGACATTTATCGTAAACAAACGGTTAGTAAAAAGTTAGTATGCTAAATGAATAATCACTTAAAAACGCAATTAGCGTTCAAGATGATCTCATTAAATATCGTGGCTTATTAATATAGTGAATCATTGATTGTTCAAATACTTTACGAACTGTATACTTCCAATAATTATCTCGTAATTTCTATATGTATACGTATGTACATATTTAGAACCGGTTAAAATTTTTTTTGCTGAAGTTATCTACCAATAGATACCGATAGATATAGTAAAGATTATAAACGTATTATTGCCAGAAACCTTCATCTTCAACTTAGGTTCAGAGCATATTCTGCCAGTGACTGTTCATCGAGCCGCAGCTGTTCCTCGCGTTCAACGTAGATCGTCGCATCGCAAGAACCGTCAATATACGAATCATTTTTGTCATTGTAAAAGTAAAACTCGGCGCTTTTGTGATACGTTGGACCATTCTCGGTTCCCGTGTCTGACCGGCAATTTGCTTACAGAAAAAGGAGTTACAAGCATAGGTGACCAGCATCCAGCAGGAAGTAGGGTGGAAGAAGATGGTTTACGAATATCTAGAGGGCTATCACAAGCAAATCACCGACGTTCTTCCATAGAAAATCATTTTGAGACCAATTTTTCTTTCAACAACGAACGCAGTCATACAATAATAGTAATTATGGTATACTTAAATTTAGAACAGATAGATTAAGTATAATCTTTCGAATAGGACATGTAGTCCCATTTATAGTAGAATCTTATTTTCCTAATAAACCTCACAACTGGATGACAGAAAAATTGTAATAATTAAACTGTGGATGCTAATGCAGTTAAATAAAATATGTATGTAAAATATTCAAAGCAAAGTACTTGCTGTAATATTTAGTGAAAGAAACATTCTCCTTCGGTTATGTCCATAGAGATAAATTTACATAAATTTATGTTGTCCCGTTAGTCCGGAAAGGGTGAAATCGCGTAAGAATGATGCATGTACGTTGCAATTTCGTAGGCGTATGGAGCGCAGGAAGGGAAACGGTATCACGAAAGAAGAAGAAACAAGAGTTGGATGAAAAAAAAGGGGATGGTGGAAGTGGAAGGTGGAGGAGACCTTACGAGAGAAGACTATGCACTCTTGCAAACAAATGGCTGGCGATTATCTGCAATTTGCCATATATGTATACCGGTGCGGCGCCGTAGCCTCCCCCTCGCGTTCCAGCCAACAATAGCACGGCTGTTCCTCGTTTTCGTGGCTGTTTTCGGTGTGCCGAGCTTCACCCCTGGGGCCATACATCGATCGCCGGGTAATTGTCAGCGCTCAGCGCCCCAAACGCAGGTGTAGCACCAGGGTAACAGCGAATAGCCGCAGGGTGCTACATAAGTGCGTTAATTTATATATTTCGACCGGCGGGCATCGCGAGAGGAAAAAGTGGCAAACCGAGGCTGCCGGGGTGAACCACGCGAAATATCGGCGGCAGCCGATAGATATTCCTTTAAGAGAATGATATACCTATGAGATAGGAAAATCGTATAAGTACATTTATTATTAAAAAACCACATATGCTGCCGATCAAAAATACACAATCTCTGACAGAAAATTTTGAAGTTGCAAGGAAATAGCATTTTCTTAATATTTTGTTATGCTTCCTCGTGTGTGTATGACTTCATTAATATATTCTGGTATTAAGGAAATAAGGTTTGTACGATCCGTGGGTGGTATTTCTTACCGCGATGATTTTATAGCTTTTTGGAATCTATCGTAGCTATTTACAGCAGTGTGATATCAAAACGATGAAGTAATCATCGAACTGTCCCGATCTAAATTTCATTTTGCCATTAATATATTAGTAACTACAAAAGTACATATTCGCGTACCATTGTATTCATCATAGCATTTGTATGACAATTAAATAGATCCAAATATATTAAATTCCGTATCATTTAGTGGTATATTCGTATGACTATCAAAACTTCATGCTATAAAGACGGAATGTGGTTAAAAGCTTGGTAGAGAAACACGTTTTATTGGAAAATAAGGATATGTGCCATTCCTTTTTGTAGCCACTGTATTTTAGTATTTTTTGTATACTATTAGTATACATCGATCAGTGTTCACAGGGAATTGAGAATGAAATAAAACACTAAATACGAATATGGAAACAGAACTGGCAAATACACTGACTTGTATCTTATTTTATTTCTACGATACTTCCTAAGAAGATGTTAAATCATGAAAAAGACGCAAGACAATATTAAAACAATATACAAAATCCGCATTAATTTACTGAAAAATTACTTTAACAATTAACCTTTTTATCCTACAAAAAAGTATTCAAAATTACCTTTATTAAAATTCCTCGATTCAGGAAGTACCTGTCGCAAAAAATTCTTGTCAATCATTTGTACAGGACGCGACGATGCCAACACCGAAAAACGGACGAATACCTTGATGAAACTCAATCAATACCGCGTAACAGTCATTAATTGCGCAAGTCGGCATACTTTTTTGTGATAGTAGACAATATTGGAGCCAAGTCTCTGCGGCGGCGGCTGGGGTCGGTCTCTCGTTTCAAGCTGCGAGATTCCCTCTTTTTTAGTTTTCGTTGCACTTGCACGTGCGCGACGTGACGAGGGCCGTCACAGCTGCCACATGCAGCTCGTCTCTCGGTTGTCGTTGCTTGCTCCTTGGTGCAGTGGCTGCCGGCCCCAAGAAAGAGCGTCTCGCTCGCAGAGAATTTTTCGGGTTAAAGAGAAGGGATGGGGAAAGACTGATGAAAGGATGCGACTCGCCGCTCAACACGAGGAAGTGTCTCGTGTGTCCCGATTACTTGCTTCTTTCTCCGCTTCTCCTGTCGTATGGACACTCGATATTCCAAGCGTGTATCGCGTGTGCCGCTTATAGGGCATCGTGGCTAATGGCCCGTAGATTACTGCGTGTTGCACGCAACTTCTATGCACGGGGTGACAGGTAAGGCCGTTGCGTCGGGACACTCGATATGCTCAACGACAGCCTGATAACCGCGCCGCGTAATCCATTACACGTGGAAAGAGTCCGAGGAATTAACCCATTAGGCGACCTGCTTTCCTTCGTTTCTTTTTTCTGTTAGGGTGGTTAAGCTTTCAGTTTAGGAAGATAGGAAGATAGTTGGTAGGTGGTTGATCATTTCTTTGTTCTTATAGGGATTGAAGTGATGAACTTGATGGGATATGATTAATGTTTTCGCATCTATCGGTAAAATATCTCGCCATGCAATATCGTTTATGGCACTTTGTGATACGCTTGGAACGAGATATCTTGTAATGCAATGTCGTTCACATGATGCTTTGGACGAGCTGTAAGTGGCAACAAAAATAAGTGTACAGTGTACAGGTAATGGTAATAAGCATCAATGGAGTTTCGTTAAATGCGGCTTGTTTACACAAAAGTGTAAATATTAATTTCAATTACTTACTAAATAATCTGTATACTATAACAATATATAATAAATAAAATTTAGACATACAACGCTAGTACTGGTTCCATTAAACTTCATTCACACCTATTACCATTATCTGTCCATTTATATTTGTCCCTGACTGTATCTCTCATGTCTGTTCATTAGAACTCGAGATATCTCGTCCAACGATTCGGGTAAATTAAAAAGAGCTGCAAACATTATTTATTTTTATGGAGATCGGATAACAAAATTATTGGGACACGATTGAAGGAATTAATTTATTAAACAATCTAGTGATTCGTTCGATTTCGTTCTGAAAGTTGAGATGATTTAAGTTTAAGTTTAGAAAGCTAGAAAAGTTACTAGTAGCTGGTTAGTAATATTTTATTTTTGTAGAGCCTAAGATACTGAAGTTTATCAGATTTAATGGTAAGTTGAAAAAATTAATGCACTAAACAATGTATTCAGTTCTTTAATTTCCTTCTTATCCAATGAAATACGTATATAAGATTGGATAATAATTGGATAAGATCGAATATTAGGATTATTTGTCACTCCGTAGTCTTATAAAAATAAAATGAAACATTGTTCTTTTCATTGTAATGATCTACCGAATATCGAGGATTTATTCAACTTTTATCTCAAACTGATTTTTGTTGGAACTACATGATTAGATGTGTTTAAAAATTTTTTGGTATTCGTATAATTTACAGCGGTGCAGTGTACACACCGTGGCCGAGGATTAGAGACCAGGCGCAGGGAAAACAAACGAGAGTACAATAGCGAACGTATGGGCGCACGGCTCGACCGTTCGTACACGCAATTATCTATCGACAGATTTGCATTTCCTATTTCTTGAATGTTTGCGTACTGCCAGGTGTTTGCTACGCTATACTTCCTGAACACAGTTTTTACGACAACTAGGCGAACAGTTGTTCCGTCTACGACACTTTTTATCCGGATTATCCGCCGCGATTAGATTAAGCACCATCGAAAATTCTGTCTATAGAGTGTTGAACCTGTTAGCTTTCCCGAATTTCCTACAAATATTTGCTAGCAAATATCGACGATGTGGTAGAAAAAAGAATTTAAGGAAACCTAAGGAATCGGCGTAGAGATTTATCGATCGTGGTCAAAATACTCAAGTGCGATAAGAGAAGCAAATAAAATTGATTATTTCAATATACGTCGATTTAACGAGCTGATTAATCGCGTTTGTTCTCGGGCGTTACGAAAAAATTTTTTGTAGTCTGTTAACTGCTCGCTCGAAGCCATGTGATTTCCCTTCTATCTGTAGTCTCTCAAGCTGACAGTGAAAAAGAAGCCGTTTACGGCCAGTTAAAATGCACTCGATCAGTGCCCCTCTCTTCTAGCAATAAGTTATAAAAGCTGTTGCCTCCGAGCGATCGAGAAACAAATGAAGAATGAAAAATCGCTTCCTCGTAACGATTCTCTGAAAACATGGTTAGGTTTGTAATTCGATTGTCAAGTCAAGACGATTCTTGCATATGAAGCTCTTTTTATTGTTATAGGCAATTTGGACAAGCGATGTATAATACTCAACTTGAATATTTCGAAATTTAATTAAAAGGTAAAAGTAAAATCTTAAAGATTTAAGGTGCGCGTGTATAAAAGATAAACGTACAGTTGCTGAGATTACTTAGTTTCATTTATAGTGGCTACAAAAAGTATTTACACACCATTGTATTTATTGTGGTAGTTAGATATTAAAAGATTTTAGATATTAGATTAAAAAGATATAATTAATTAATTAGGTCGAAAAATATTAAAGTTTCGTAACATTCAATAGTACTTCCATACGATTGAAAAAATTTGATACTATGGAAATGAGACATGTAACTTGATAAAAAGGCATTTAACTAGAAAATAAAGGTATGTACATGTTAAATAGATAGTACATTTATATTGTACGTGTGAGAGTGAGAGAGCGAAGAGCGTCGCAGGACGTTCAAGTCTCAGTTGAGACAAAAACGATTAGAAGCGATTAGAAGAAAACAAACAAGCAAGCGAGTGTGTTGTCGAGTCCTTCAGAGACTAGCCTACATGTAGAGCTAAATTTAGATAATTTGTAAATAAATTTTAACTTTTTGTTCTCTCCGAACCCTCTCTATACATTAAAAGTACAAATACTTTTCGTAGTAATTGTCATTGTATGTGCAAATGCAAATGAATGTTCCAATTTCTATAAGCTGTATTATCTAATTCTTAAAAGAAAATAAGAACAGTTTTAGCATTTATTATATTCTAATATTTCAATAACTAATTATACATCTAGTTATTCTAAAGTTTACGACTCTAACAATATCTTATTTAAATTCTTACTTAATTAATTCTTAAATTGCTCAGACTAATTCGCAAAACTTCTGATTGAAATTTCCACTGATTATTCAGGTTTATCACAGAAATAAGGATCAAAGAAATATGATTCATATGTATATTCATTGCCATGACAGTCACCATTAACCATTTCTGAGTTTTTTTGTTTACATCTCTCATCGACGTAATTATTTATACCTTCTCAAGGTTATTATTATTTTTGATCATGTAGTATTAATTATTATTAATATTCTGTTATTATAATATTAATTATGGTACTAATAATATAGTTCATTTATGTTAATAATAATTCATCTATACAGTGAAAGACAAAAGTCTTCATACAGTTGCAATATAGAGATAAAAGGAGCAATATTTTCTATACTTATTATTAAATATATTCAAATATATGGAATTGTATATTATAAATTATAACAAAGACTTGTATTAATAAGCATACACAAACATTGACATTATTTATAATATTTCTATATACATATTTAACAATATAGAAAATATGTATTAATCGCTTTATTCCTACATTCCATCTGTACAAATACTTTCGTCCCTAACTATGTATTTTTTCTAATTTTGCGGCAAATATATGTGATAATTCGCCTCAAGACTTTTAAGTGAGTGCGTAAGAGGTGTAAACGGAAAGATTGTGGAAATATGCCTCGTAGTGAATGTATTAAATAAAGATACAAATACAAATTAAATAAAAATAAAAATACAAAGTAGTGGTCTATTATCTTCATGCGAGCTTATTTACAAAGTTTATTGCTGTGATAGGGATTGTTGTTTCAACAGGTGCTTCCTACGCGAAGTTCGCAAATGTGGCCGCATCACGAATTCGACTTGCCTTATCCAAAATAATTCGCGATAAACGTTCTCTCGGCGGCGTAATTAACGCACGACCGACGATATAATGCACCCTGCTCGAGTGCAGGGAGTGCAATGCACTCTCGTGTGCGCATCTCGATCGGAAGAGTCTCGTGGAGAGGATGATGCAGCGCGCGAAGATGTGCGCGATATAACGCGCCAGCACGATCGTGCCCACGGGGATTTACTTAATTGCAATTAATGAGGAGAGATATTACGGCGCGGGGTCACGTGCGAACTAAGGATTACTAATACGCCGACGCGACAGGATTAACTATGTTGAGTTATCGCGGTTACGTGAACGAGGAATCGAATCTTTTCGAGCCACCTCTGCCCTTCATTGCATTAATTATGGAATAAAGAGTGCTACATGACCATGATGCATGGGAATCAGAAAGATTTTTGTGAACGGAGGTGAGAATGTCTGCTTTATATAGATGAATTTCTACTTGAAAGGATACAAGCGAAATTCGTTTCTAACGAGTCTAGAGATTAGGATTTGATGGATTTCATGAGAGGCTGTTGAGATGCTGTAATTGGAGACCAATTTAGAGTCATTGAGGCCGTGTCATTGGGAGTGAAGATCGTTTAAAGATCATGAGAAGTCATAAAGGTCATTCCATTGACGGTCGAAGCCATTTGAAGATTACATATAGGTGATCATTAAATCTGAAACATTTTGATCGTTTTGAATCTTGTATGTATATATGACGATAAATTGGAATCACACTGAACATTCGAAGTCGTTCAAAGTCATGACTAGTCTTAATGATAACCTGAACTTTCCAGACTTTAATATTTAATGTCAATGATACTAGATAAAGGTAATTTGAATGATTGTAAAATATTGCAGCGTTTTTTCTATTATTTCATCTACAATTATCCAGTTTCGCAAATTTTATTAGAACGATATTTGTCAACGATCGCTAGTATTCTCAACTGAACTCTTCCCATCCTCGGCTCATCCAGTCACCATTCCGTTGCGCTCATTAAACACGAGCGATAACGTAATCGGTGAGTTAAAGACTGGTCGAGTTGCATTCAACCGCAACTTCTAGCATACAGGTTATCAAGATGGGAGCCCTGTGTATAGAACCGATTCGCGACCGAGGTAAATATTCCCGTTGGTGTTCGACTGGTTTTCGCGTGGGAGTCGCGGTCGCGGTTGGTGCGCGTGGTGTGGTGCACGCGCGTAATGTGGATCGACCTGTACACTGTACACGGCTGCCTACACATAAGTAACGCGGCTGCCACGTGTGCCAGGGTGGCAGAGGGGACGTGGGGAAACGGGGTGGCCAGGGCTTGGCGCGAGGCGGCTCGTCTGATTGGCTGAATTTATGGGGTCTACTTATCGCGTACTTACCGCGTTGTATATCAACAATGACACCCGCACCCGCGGGCGCTCCCCTGCGCCCCCGACCCTTTTACGCCCCTTTCCAACGAGCCTGGCTGCCTCTCGCACCTTTCCTCCCCCATCTACCGTCCCGAGAGACGTTTACACCGGGTAAATGGCTGGCCAATATAGGGCCCCCGTCCTCCTCGAAACCTGCGAAAGATGGTGGTAGGATAGGTTTCAAGAAGGCCGTTGCATGGAGATTTATAGGAAGACGATAGGAAGTTGTAAAAGAATATTTATAACTAGGCCTTGCTCGACTGGCCAACCGAACATTCTGGATGGATGCGAATAGAAGGCGGCTTCTGAAACGTAAAAAATGCGATCTGACGCGAGAAGTTGGGTGAGGAAGTATGTTTTAAGGTTTTCAAGGGAATATTTTGAATAGAAATTTTGAAATTTGATATTAGAAAAGTAATTGTTTTATTATCCGAAATATTATCCGAATATTTGGTTATTCGAACATTTTCTTCTTATTATTAGCTCGGATAGGCAATACTACTACACAATACAACAATCATCTTCTTTTAAATTCTTTTAAATCATCTTTAATCTCAAAGCTTCACCCAAACCACTCCCAAATCTTAAGTACGTTTACAGACTTCCAATTAGTTAACTTCTCTTCATCTTCAGTCCGACCATGTCGCGGTCGGTAGTCTGAGCTACGACCCCTGTAAAACACGACTTCCTGAAGAGTCGAATCTTCGTCGCATCGATGCCCGCGACAGGAGTGAATACGAGCTGCCGCGCAATAAACCATTTATTAATGAATTGGTGACGCTGGTCAGGTTGCATACGAATCGTTGGAAAACGATGATGGGCGTCGAGACACGCGTCGCGCCGATATCTGGCTGGCTCCTGGATATCCTGGACATGACGGCGTGGGATACGTGGTGTCGTGGGCGCCAGGAAGCACCCGTCACGCGTCGGGGTCGTGAATCACGGAAACAGGAAATCTCGCCCCCGTGACTTCAATCGAAATTATCGCTCGCGAGGACCCGGAACTCTCCCAGGCGCCAGAAACTGTCCTGCTTGTAAACCTTTTTTTTTTTATTTCCATGCGTAAATCATCTCCCTTGGTACGGTAAATCTTCCTTGTCGCGGGTCCGTGCTATGCCCGGCACCTTTTCGTTTTATGTAGAATGGTATCTTGATCGCAGACCCTTGTTCAAGTAGTAGGAATTTTTGGATTTTTTTTTTTACGAAAGGACGCATGTTAAGGATTTTAGATCTTTTTGATTATTAAAGGGTTTGTTTGAACTAGTTGAAGTACTTATTTATTAGAAAATTACTGTGGATGTTTATACAAATTCATAAATCCTAATTTATAATTAGAATGCGGATATTTACGCAAGTTGTTGAAATATATATTTTTTCATATTCAATTTCTGTATTACCTACAGCAGACGCGATCCTATTAACCAACATCGACGTAATCTTTTTCTTCTGTTTTTGGTCGCGCACAGCGCCTCATGTGTCAGTCAGTCTTTTCGTTCCTTACGATATATTCGTACATATTATAATAAAGTTTCCCCTTCTTCTGTAAACTTTACAATCCGTTAATCTCTCAAAACTATCCGTTATACAAACTATAAATAATTTAACAGGTTATGGGTCCAACCATCCTGACATTGCGCAAAATAGTCTGGGAATAAGAATCGTGAAATTTCCGAAAGAGGAAAACCTTCGTTAACCGTGACACACACGTGCTGAAATCGCCATAGTTGATCAGTTCGTCTACGTAAGATTTCTCATTTGTTCAGTGATTCGATATTCAGTATATTAGTTTCACAGTGAAGCGCATATGAATAATTCTATGGAACGAATTTCCGCCTTAGGAAATTCCAGGTGAATACCGTCTTCATAGCGAACGACGTAAAAGAGATCGTCGACGGTATAAAGACTGAGCCAGTGAATGATGTAAAATGTAGCCAAGAGACGAGGTGTATAGCCAATGAATAATGCAAAAGTCATGTGTATTATTTTTACCACGATTGAATATTCTCAACTAAAGGATTTAGTCACTTGCAACACATTTGCATACTGCTGAAATACGAATGAAATTAAGCAGTATACACGAGCAGAAAACCGCTTCTAATAGGTTGGTTCTCATGCAAAAGTTCCAGGAATAGCGAATGGATCATAACGCATCAATTTCCCAACACATAGCTAGAATCGAGAACATGGCTCGTCAAATGAATATTCCTTCTGAGCAACAAACGTGATTATCAAAGTTTGTCAACGTTTTCTCAAGGAAGAGTCGCGCATGCTCGTTGCCGATGATGTCATAAGTCCTCTTGCTGTCATGAGTGTAAAACACAAACCGTCCATGAAGAGCATCGAGAAATCGAAACGTGACGAAACAAGGAGACAAGATACGAAGGAAACTAAATGTTTTTATTGTTAGAAAGAAGGATATTCTATTAAGGACACCCGGAAGAAATTAAACCCGTATGAAAATCAAATGGATATATCCGAAAATGTGAGTGCATTTATTGCCTATATCGAAAAGAAAGGAAGAAATAGAAAACCAGCATCAGCATATTAATCCCAAAATGTCCGTTTTCTGTGCGGTTTTAAGTGAAGAAAAAGAGTGCTTGTCAGAGATACATATGCATGTGTAAGGTTCACGACAGTGGCACTTCGAGACACGTCACGTTCAGACGCGTATAAAAAAGGCAAAAGGCTTTTTCCAGAAAGCGGAAATTGACTATTTAAAACCTTTTTGTCGGTTATGCGATATGATCCTATGTGCGCCCTTCTTATAATAGCTACCAAAAGGTAGCTCAAGATTCGGTAGTGCAACGCGAATACAGCTTTTTTGAAAGGACAGCATACAGAGAACATTTATATGAAAGTGCCTGAAAGAGTGAACCCGAATAAGAAAAATGTAGTTCATGTAGAAATGTAATTTAAATAACACATTTATTCTGATGTAATTACAACTCATTATAAATGAGTCAGATAAAATTTGAAGAGAGATGAGACTTCTCCTTCGTTCGTTATCAGCCAAGAGGACTCGTTTGAATGTTCATATCTTCGACTCTCGGAAATCGGTCCTGATCAGCCGCTATCAGCATCAGTAATCTATCCAGCTCGGTAAATAATTATCTTTGTATCTATCTTTGTAAACTTGTTGTGTTAATATTTCGGACTTAATCAATCGTCGCAGTGCCGGAATTTGAAATTCCCTGAAATTAAAAAAATTTCCCAATATTTTCTGCAAGAGAGTTACAATTGTTTCCATTTTAAGTACATTAGCATGGAGAGTTTATATTGTTTGCATAATTAAGGATCTTACTAGTTTGACTAATTATATTAATTATTTAATAATCACTATAGAGCTTACAAACATTACATCTTAGATTGTTAACCCACCTCTGTAGAAACATGCTATAATTACTATATTTCGCATGACACTTTCATTTGCAGTTATTCTAAACTGATTGTTTTCATAGGCTGATAATGGTCGATAGAAATTATTGTTTCGAATTTTACAAATAATCGTGCGATATTTTGAGCTACAATCCCCTAATCGACTTTACCATAATCAGCAATATACCACAGTACGGTACATTAATTTTCGAGAATCTATCATGAAATTTCAACCTAGAATAGCGTGTAAATGACGTGTGACGATCGGTCGGTAAATGTCAAAGCTTGTAATCCAATATTTTCGGATGGGATTGTAACCAAGCACCATTACCGGCTGGCTCTTCGGCTTCCAGGAGCCAGGAACGTAGGATCGAACAATGGATACGGGAAACCATAAGTAGATCGAATTATTTTCTTGCGCGCTGTGCATTGGCCTAAGGATGGTTCAGAAAAATAATTTAAATTATGTCAACAAAGTATATCTCTCGATTGGAATATCCATTTCGTGGCGATTATTTATATTTGAGATTCGTATTGTATTAATTATATAAGATACATTTAATTGGGAGTTAGGTAGAAATATTAATTGTAGAAAATCTTATAATAGAACATTTTCTGTTTCATCACTGTTTCATAATTAAGCCGCAGATTTTTATGCAAATTTTTATAAACTCAATTAAATTATGCAGATTTTTATAAACTTAATTAAATAAATGGAGTCTAGGTGGAAATAGAAATTTATTAATTTAGAGTCTAATAAATAGGTACTGTACTTTCTATATTTCGTATATTTTTACATATTTTGTGCATTTTCTGTATTCTTGCAATTTCTAATTTTCTATAAGGACATAAATATCCGCGGTCTACTTATAACGAATCCTAGAATTCACAAAAAAGATTATATCACAGACTAAACATTCTCTGAAAAGCTTCGAAGAAAACGGTGAACAATTTTGTTCTGTAGCCTTTGACTATTGTTAGTGTTACGTTGTTCTTCTTAAAGGTAAGACTCGGCAGAGTGGTAAAGAATGCTCGTTGATCGTATTTTGGTGCTTCACTCCCTTTTTCGGAACACCATCCGGTTTCGAACGTAGGACGATGGGCGGAGGAGGATGAAAAAAAAGCCTGGTCGTTTCGAGCGGGGCTATTTCCTGCACGAAATACGTTAACATTAGTCACGTCTGGATTTCGTACAACGTTTTACGCTTCGGCTTGCCTGTGTAATCGACTGGCTGAACGCATCGAAAGAAGCTTTATCTTGCTTTTGCGTTGTTCGACATCGACTTGCGAGAGATGATTCATCTTCTTCCGCAAATATATAACTCGTGCTTCACTGTCGCGCTGTCATCTCTTTTGATGTACTGCAATTGTTTAAAAAGTATAATACCATTGTATTTTGTTTATGACTCTTTTATTAAAACATTGGTGAGGAAGAAAATGGGTACATAAATATTTTCTTAAAAACGAGGAAAACATCTGTTTCAAATTTTTTTCTGATTCATTCAAATACATAATTCAGCAACAAAATGTTAGCGTTCTGCGTTTGGTTCCTAATTTTGGGCTACTGTGGAGATCTATCCCTGTGGAGACTAATCCCTTTTTAAACCTTTTATTCCGATGATATTGATCTTCCGTTTCAAAGTTTGACTCTTTTACAGGGACAAGCGTTTTGTGCTTTATGATCTTTCCTTTAGAAGATTTTCTGATTAAAAGGCTTTCCATACTTGCTTCCATACTAGACTTGCCACATCGATTTTTATTCAAAAAATATTCCGCCAAGAATAATTTTGATGAACCCAGAATTCTTAGCTTCTTTATTATCTCGTCAGTCTTTTAACATACGTGTGTCAATAAAGACACATCTTTTTCTTTTTGCCATATTCTACATTACCCTTTTCTTCTGAAATATGGAGAAAGGATAACACCACCCATCATAAACTTTCCCCGAAATTTTCCTCGAGAAAGGACGATTTAACGTTACTCTCAGATATTTGCCGCTTTTTCGTGGAAATGCAAGGGTTTCCGAAAGAGGGAAAGGATCGCGCGACGGATTCGTTAATTTAACGGTTTAAAAGGGCATAGCGATCGAAAGCGATCCACGCGGCGCAGCGGCACAACGCCTGCAGGATGGTGATCCAGAATGTGCAATTTTAGAAAATATCCCGTTTCAAGGAAGGCGGAAATTACAGGGTGGGAAAAGAAGTCCCTAGGACGGTCCCGAAGGGCCGAAAGTCGTGACGCCACCGTAAGTGGCAGCTGTCTGTTCCAAAATCTTCGTCGATAACCTCTTTCTTCCCGCTAAATCCACGCGTATCTCTCGCCCGGAAATTCTTTCTGACCAATCGAACCGGAATTACCGCGTTTAAACACATAATCGCGTTCGGTGACTAATTTTAAATTGCTTTAATCGTAAGGTTAGGAGAAAATTCCCGTGATTTCGCGCAATCATCCTGGAATTTCGTCGTTTTAAACGGAAGGACTAGGTTATGTGAGAAGCTTTTGATATAATTCAAAGGAATCAAGTATAATTTTCTGCCTACATCAAATTTGTTAAACATTAGAATCTGGAAGAAATTTAAACGACTATAACGAACTAATATATGTATTATTCATTCTGTTTGCAGACTGAGTATGGTAAATGGTCGGGATGTTGCAACTTTATGACTTTCCGATCTACAAATGGTGAGTGAAGTTTTAAAAAATATTTGAGTTCTGATATTACGGTGTTTCAATTTTGGAAATTTTCCAGACTCTTTATCATTTTTATGAGCGAATTATGAGCTTATTGTTTCTCTCATTTCGTACCACTTTTATGTTGCTGTTTGCAGAACTCTCTACTATTTTCGATATCTTTCATCAGACATATTCCTTAGTTATCATGATTCAGTTATTTTGAATCGATAAAATAAATGAAAGTATCTGTTTTTAATGATTTTAAAGAATTAAATAATGTCAAAATGTCTTTCCCTACTACATATAATTAAAATTTACTTTCTTGCGCTCATAATAGTTTAGAATCTCATAAAATTTCAACGTTCTAAAGTTCTTTTCATACATACTTGTATTCAGCGGATTCAAATATAGCGTGTATTGTAGGTAAAATGATGTAGCTAAAATCTCGAATCGAATCAGTCTTGTTGTGAAAGATTTTGTCTGGCTGGTTCCTCGATTAATATTCTTCGTGACCTATCGAAAATCCATTGAAACAATGTCTTTTTCCGTTGAATGATTGTAGCGTTGAATAACGAGCATCTGAATGTTTCGTTGCGCCAGCACGAGACTTGAATCCCATTATAGAATCCAAACAAACCCCTTGCTACCCTCTGAAAAACTTCAGTTTCCATAGTCGATTACGAACGTCCGTCCAAGACACAGTCATCCAGGCGCCAAAAATCCCATTTTTAAGCTAATCAGCAGATACATAAGGATGTCTCGCCTACACGCTTGGAAAATATAGAATGCGACGAAACGCAGGTATCATCTTACATATTGAAACAGCTAAACGAGACGTTTAAGCTTCCTTGCTTGATCAATATACATCTTGACGTTTTCGGTCGCTTGAAGATTGGAATCTGTTGCAGCGCAACAACACGATTATAAAGACATCGAGTTTTAAGAAATAGTTTAAGGATTTATAAACAAGGAAGACCCAACGACGCTGAATTTTTCGGAATTGGCATACTTCTCTTTCTTTTCTTAAACGCAGCGCCTTTTATTGTTTTTTGCTTGTGAACCGTTAGTCGGACAACGGAATGTCGCGTGCAGTCGCTCCAAGGCCTGTTGCTACCTGATGTGATCGGTACATAAGGATTAGACTCCTCTTTCTTCGAAACATGCACTCACCAATTACTTATTCTTTCCATTCTCTCCATTTCGAGAAAATTCCAAGTCAGAAAATTCGAGTGTCCACCGCCAGCAACTTGCCTAATTCTAATCATTTTTTTTATTATCAATCTGTAATAGAACATCAACAAATAAACACGTATTTTTTCTACAAATCTACACGCCTGTCTTGTCTTTTTCAACTGTCCTTACGCTTTAAAATGGCTCGATTGCATTAAATTACGCGTGAACGATCTCTCGTACTACAACAGAATAGTTTAAAGTCTTTTGGTGAACTTAGACTGTCGGTTCGTTACGGAGCGATCGTTATCGACGTCGATATTATTACCTATATTTTTGTCAATATTTAAGGTTCTCAACAACATCGAACGTAAGGGGCTCTTTGGAGTCTAGATCTAGGCGATACGTTGTCAATAAAAAGAACTCTGAAATATTAACAATAATATCGATCATACGAATGCTCTTTTAGAGTAATTTGACACTGTTATTACTATTATAACATCCCAAAAGGATTTGGTAATTGTATAAGACTCTTTCATCATTGCTTCTTTAGTAAATCTATATAATATCATGAACGTAATATCGTCTCTTTTACCCCAACATCATAAATCTGTAAATTTTCACATTTTTTATTACAAGAATAGATTCTTGTTCTTAGCTATATAGATTAAAAAGATGAGTAAATAATGGTACGATTAGTTATATAATGTGCAACCCCATATTTTTTTAATTTCTATAGGGTGCCCCATATGTCGTTCTCCTATTTAAAAACCGTATACTTTTCTTGTCGTATGTTTTAAAATTTTTGTTTGAAAAATGTAAAACGCTGGACTTGTTTATCAATGTGAATTGCATTCTGTAAAAACTACAGTTTGGTGTAACGTTATATCACAAAGAGTAATCGAGGCTTAATTTTTTGAAGGTTTTAATCGTTGCTCCGTTGTGAATATTTCCATTATAAATTTTCAAAAAACGAACATTACAAAAACAAAAATTTAAAACATAATAAGTGTATAATGTCTTATATAATCTCTCGAATCGCATGTTCTTGATATTGATATTGATGATATAAGAGAGACTTATATTCAATTGATATAACTATATAAATACATAATTTCATCCGCAAATTTTCCCTAACACTTAACACGTCCAGTGCGAAGTCGATATACATATGCATATAGTACATATAAGTAAATATATGAATAGGTCGAGTACATATATACGAACAAGAATGTGCTCCTGTGTGACGAAATCGATATATAAACATACATATATCGGGCGGCCTACGGTCGGGCAACGTGGCGACCGCTTTAGATCTTCATGCTCGATCGTTTATCGCTGTAACCGTCTTCAATGGTTTTTGCTTCGTTCCTACAATCTTTGTCGACATTTCTACGGGTTGTCTCCGGAAACGGTCGGTAATTAAATCTTGTTTGTTATTCTTGTGATACAGACATAATTTGTGTCTTTGTTATTTTGCAATATTCTTGATTAAATTAATAATTTCAACACACATTTCCAAAGTAAGTTTCAACGTACGTTTTCAGTTGTTTGAAAGCTTTTCAAGCAAAAAAATTGAAAAAAATTTCGTCATTGAGGTTGGAATTGTAACGCGTTAACATAGCATTGAACGCGTTAAGATTCATCCGTTTAACGTGTCTCTCGGCACAATTTCACCATGAACCTTCCAGGTTAAACGCTCCTGTTATTTATTACTCTGTCAGGCTGTTTCCATAACTAGTCAGTCCCACGTTAGATTTAAACGTCTATCTCGAGAAAGGGAACTTGGCCTTTTCTAACGTCCCATTAAACAATACCGCGACCATGCAGCCTGGCATTACACGGAACGATCCTGGCGCAGGAGAAAAATTTTCCGAGTTTGCACCTTGCGGTAATTATAGTTGAACGACGAGGGAAAAGGCAGCTTAACTACCGTCGAAGGAACACGCTGCCTTCACGGAGGAGGTCTACTCTCGGGCCTGTAATCTCGAGCAATTACGTAGTTTGTGCACCTCCCATTAGACAGGCTCTACCTAGTCGTGGAGACATCGTGTCTTGCTCCTCTCTGTGTGCCGTGCACGTATAGCCGCCTTGTTGCGTTCGTACGATGGAACAAGTAGTAGCATTCTCCACGAGCTGTATCTAACGATCTGCTATAAGGGAGAGGCAAGACAATGATAGGCCAGAAAAGACACGCGAATGAGCTATACCCGCTTAATTGACGGTTCCGTACAAAGTATAACAATTAGAGACGCGTAAATCAACGCCCACCAGCAAAGTGCGCACGTGTTTCCGTTTAACACGGTGACTGCCACGCGAATTTTCGATATTTTTCCCTGAGAATTGCAATAGATTGAAATATACGAATGAAATAGATGAATGAATTTTTATTTTTATATTCAAGAAGCGATATGTAAAGGAATTTTAAGTATAATAATAGGTCGGTAGTTAATAGTAATAGTAAAATAATGGATATAAGAACCTGATAAGTAACAGAAAATTGTATGTTTCACAAACACTGTTATATATATAGCTGTATGATATTACTTAAAATTCTTTAAAATACCGTTTCTTAAATATAAAATGAAAAATCTATTTGCCTGGAAACTTTTACAGGGCACTGTGAGTTCATCGCATTGTTGAAAACTGTTTGGTCTATGAAATTTATCTTATTTCGATTGCTCTAAAAAATTTAATAGAACGTGGGTTACGGATAACGATCGTGGCAGTCAATGTGTTAAACGTGACGATTCGCGAGGCGATGCGACGCCTACTCTCGGACCGTTCATTTGCCGCCAGTCGAAAGCGCGCGAACCGTTTCGATTTCGATTTCTTTCTGAAATGTTCCGCCTCTCTTCACCACGTACAAAGGCACACGCAGGAAAGTTCCTTCACGAAGAAACTGAGATAAGCGGTGATATTTTGGGATTTACCAGCGAATAAAGTCCGGGATTTGCGAGAGTTTTTGCGCGTGTTTTTGGGACAGAGAGACATGCTTGCATCGAAATTAAAATGGATCAATGTAAAACTTCGGGAGATTCGTGGAGGCGATCGTGACCATGGATCTACTCAGGGATCATAGAATTTTTGGGAATATGGATATTTATAAAATACAAACTTTGTAAGGTATTATGAAAATCGTGAAGCGAGAGGACGCATCATTAGTGGCATTAATGGGCGTCCATTTTGCGGCCCATTTTGTCCCGGCAGGCTAGAATTATCGTGAGTTCCACGTGGAAGGATGGAATCAGTCTGGGAATAGACGCGAAGGGCAGCGCGCGCGCGCGCTCGATAATTTCGTTAAGTATATCCCTTTACGGAGGTCGACCAGAAAATGGCCTCCGATTAATTTTTCACGGGACCTTAAGGAGAAGTTGCGTTACTGCTGGCTCTTAAAATAGCATAGGTTGAAAGTACGTTCCGTTGGACGTTTTGTGGATCGCTTTAAAATATAACTTATAACTTTATAAAGCTGCGTTCTAATCATTTGAAAAAATCACATTTCATCATTCAGCTATAATCATGTAGAATAGAAAACGGTGATGTTTTCCATAATGCTTTAAAAGTATTTGTATGAAAACTTCCTTTTTTAAATGAATCGAGCAATAACTATATTAAGATCACATATTAGGATTTATTATAAATCCTAATATGCGAAATTTTATGCATTTATGGAAAATTTGGCAGTGTTGTGTATTTATTACGATATTTAATAATAATAAATAGAAATTAAATAGAAATAAATTTGCATAAATATCCCCACTCTAAATACAGATTAGATTTATGTATTAGGATCTCGTTGCATTTTTTTTTTATTCGGAAGATCGTGTTACGACCGTTCGCGGAGAGACGCGGTCGCTAGGAGAACGCGTCAGCGAGAGGCGTAAATTCTCGCTACGATTATGTTAATCGACGCCGCGAAATAGTCGTTCCCCTGTTTCGGTTAGGATAACAGAGGTGGTTTAATGAATGTAACACTGTATTAACAGGTTAACATAGAACAATATATTTTACAATAATATGATGAAGATGTTACAGAAATTTGACTCGACTTTGCGATATCTCTAGATAAATTCGTTTGCTCGTCAGATTTGTCGAAGTGTCACGTTTGACTCGTCAGAAGGAACTGAACGCCCTTCGATTATTCCTTTGTCTCATTTGGAAGACGACCCCCACTATGCTCGGGTCACGCCACCGCTTGCGCCTATGATCACGTATGCCTCTTCTAGTGTGAAAAACGTAACGGTCAAAAATCGACGTATCTAGAGCTCGCTGCTTGGCGACAACTATGCTCTTGTCGATACATTGTATATGATCCGGCGGGCAGATAAGACGGTTTGCCTGCGACATTGTAGGACCGCGAGCGACGATTAGAAAATACAGCCTGTGGTAAGCTTCGTGGCGTAACAGATCGTTTCAATTCAAAACGTCATTGTTAGGAATTACTAATTACAAATTGTTACAGATGTTAATATAGATTGCACAATTATCTACAATTCTCAATTTCTACGAATCGAACGATGATTATATTGGAATTATTAGCATTTATGTATTCGGACCTTTATATATTGGTTTCATTTTAGCAGATCGTTTCAATCGAGAACATGTTCATTAGAGATTGCAAATGTTGCAAAAGTAAACACAGATCGCACAATTACATACAGTTATCAATTTCTATGATTTTTAAGAGAAGAAACTTAAATTAATAAAAGGCTAACTGTAACACAGAGCTCCTGTAATAGTGCCGACCGGTAGGCATACCTGTCGACCAGATTGCCTTTCGTCCAACCGTAAACGAAACGCGTTATCCTCTCCGGGTGCTTGTGCAAATAAAGTACAAACTATAAGCCGAATCGCGATGCAAATGAACGCGGTATCCCGGTCGTGAAAAATTTTTATACCAGCCATGTGTGATCGATCAACCGTTCGCTGCTATAAAGCAAAAAAATACGCGGTTGGTTGCAAGTGCGTGAAATTTTTTTCGGTGGACGTTATCGAATGCATAGAATCGATACTGTACGTTATATCAAACGTATAATAATAAAGAAAAAAGATGGAAAATGAAAAAAGGAGACAAAAGGTAGGAGATGACAAAGAGGTGTCGCGAGATCGGTATTGTTATATGTGACTAATTAAATGAATTGAACGATAAGGAGGGAAAAATGGATAGGGCAGGTGAGGCAACGTATAACCAGCAAAAAAAGTTGGTATCGTTGCTTAGTGACACGTGTGCCATGACACATGGGATCTTTATGATGTCACCCTTTCGTTTTTCAGCTCGATTTGCTTAGGTCTGAGGGGCGGTCTTCGTAAAAAACGCCGTTGAAATTTATACAGCTAGATTTTGTTCTGGTCTGGTAAATATGCAACGCTGTATAACGCGATTTTATGATGGCATATCGTGCTTGCAGCGTGTATGAATTTTATATCGCGTTTTAGACGACGCACCAGGGAATACGATCTCTCGCATGATCGATTCGAGACCGGTGAATTTTTTTTATTTAACATAGAGGCCTGGAAATGAAAAATTTGGAATTTTTTTAACAATATACATACACATATATACATATATGATGCGATAAATAAATAAAGTAATATGTTATTGGATATTTGAAATTCTGGAGAATCGAAGATACAATAGCTTGGAAATTTGAAACTTGAAAATTCGTGAATTTGAAATTTAATATTAGTAGTATTATTAAAATAACAGTAAAATATAAATATGTTATAATTTGTTCTATTAAATTTTACTGAAGCTAACATCTTCCAGCAGATCTTCCAAACTTTTAACACACCTACATACGATTTTAACTTGAAAAGATTTCTCCGCATCTATATTCTATTACACACAAAGTATACAATAGCGATTATTAGAATTACAATGAAGAAAACTACCGCATTGCGTCGTTTTCGTTCTAACCACTATAGGTGCGTCAGGATTAACATCGAAACCAAATCCTCTTAGTAGACGAACTTAAAGAACAGCTAATTCGATTCTTTGTGAATTTAAATGATTTATCAGCACAAGACGATCGACGCTTTTCGTGCATAATAAACCGATACGATCGATTAGTTTTCAACCAAAGATATTAAGTTTCTCATTAATTTCATCAGGTAGGCCGTCATTTAACACTACTTCGTCTAATCTATAATCCGATCTGCATATAATATCTCGACTCGTCATTAATATAAGATATATCATCGACTGATTATCGAGTTATGTTGTCGTTGTATCCACCAGGCATTTGAATAACAATATTCAACCATTAGACGGTTTAGCTTTTGTGCCACCAAACGAACTGTTATGTAAATTCAACTAGGTTATGATGCGTCATGATATTAAACGGATTTTACGATTCATTTAACCGACTTAACTCATGCTTGGGACGATTGTTGAAGTCACTGTGAAATTAAAAATGATACTTTGTTTCGATTGTTATAACTGTGCGTTACCAAAGTGTGAAGATTGGAGGATAAAGAGAGTAATAGAAAAAAGATGTATATGTATGTATAAAAGATGTATAAAAGTATATATGTATGTATAAAAGATGTATATGTGATGTATTATCGTTTCTCCTTTTCGAATTTTTATAGGTATCTTTTATTAAATTTATTTTTCGGAATATATAAAATTCTTTCTGGTATATGACCTTATATTTTTGATCTGCATGGAAAATAAATTAGAAATAACTTTAGCGTTGTCTGATGTTTTCTGTCAATTTTATATCTAGTACAAGAGATCTAGACTCCTAAGATATGTCGGCCCAAAATCTTTTTTGCTATTATTCGAATTTTATTCTTTCCATCTCTTAACCACTACACCGCATTTGAAACTAAAGTTATCACAGTAGACTTGTGAAATTCAAATTCAAATGCAACGTGTCTCCACCATATAATACTACCTACTCACTTACTCTAATGGAGACAAAATTTATCGCAAAATACGTAAGTAGGTAGAACGGTGCAGCTAGCGTTCAATAAATACAAAATTCACGTCCAATTGAACGCTGATGTTTTCCTTCGACACTCCACTTACTCCCACCCATATAGAATCCCCATTACGATACTTATTCAGGCCCAAGAAAAGAGAAACATAGAAACGACACATTCGCGGATAGGCCATAAACCTCGCTAAATAAAGCGAGTATCGATCGTAAGGTCCTAGAGCAAAGTGGAAGGGCCGTAGGATGTAAATTCTGCGCTAGGAGACATATAGAATTCCGACATCTGCCTTCCTGGTATTTTACCCTCGACCCGGGTGGCTTTCAGCCGTTCTATCTCTCTATCGTTCGCCTTCTATCCTTCGTTTCGACGCCGACTCTATGGGCCAACCTAGCAAAATAATCGAGAAATCGAGCTCTATTAGCATCGGAAGCGTACTGGCACGGAGCTCGGGAAAAAAGTCGATGGAAAGGGTGGCCTAGAACAGCCACGAAATAGCTGCATCGAAATCAGTTCCCTGTACGGGGAAGAAGTCTCCTTTCCTTGGTCTCTCTTGTGAGAATGCGGACGGCCGCGAAATCGCATATAAATTAAGCTTTCAACATTTTCGGCTAGACCCTTTGTCGGGTTCGCGGTCATTTTGCTCACGGTCATTCGGGGGAATCAGGAAAGAAATCTGGATTGTGGATGTCGAGAAATCGGGTCGAACCATTCGCTACTTTTTCGTGTCGTATGCCGGATCGTGAATCTAAGTGCTGATAGGTTTGAAGATTATAAACGGTGGGATTGCAAGGTTACGCCATGGGGTTTCAGAGAATGGAAGATTTAGGTGGGATAGGGAATGGCGTCCCTGGTTTTGGAAAATGGAAGATTTTGGTCCTACTTTTAGAGTAATTTTAACGATCATTTCGATTTTAACGAGGTATGAAGAATTGGCACGACTTTTGTTAATTACGAAAATGAAATAAGGATCAGTGTTTTATAATTATGGTCAGCGGTTCATAGTAAATCAGCGTTTCATGTTTATCGTCTTCGTTCAATTTTGTATTCTACGTTTTATTACTTGGACTATGAATCTTTATTTTCATTGATAACTTATTCGTTCGAATGTTAAGTAGAAGCACGTAGTATCCTTTACGGCAAGAAAATTAACAAGTAGAATTTCTCGACATAGGAAATGTTTTCTCTCTATAAATTCTTTAATATTTCTAGATATTTCAATAACTATGTATTTTCGTTGGAGGTCTTCAAAATTATTTTTTGCATTATTATTCAAAACCATCGTATAATAACTTTTATCAAATTTACAAATCACTTACAAAGAATTGAATATTCATGGCTACAAAACATAGCAAGGAAACACTTTTTCGCAGAAAATAGCGGAGCAGTAGATTGACTGGTCAAACAAAGCGGCTCAACCATCAAGGTCAAGTGATTAAATTTTTTAAATGGAACAAAGAGCGTATTGTGTATCGCGTTAGAGTTAATAACGATCGATCGAGCGATCGGCGTTCCATGTCACGATCGAGGAACGTCGATACATGAGGTTGCTGGCCAGGATATCGCGTGATTATGTAGAAGCCTGCTGATAGAAAACATCTCGATGATGTACTTGAATTCAAAGTCTTTAGGTTCAGCTGACTCATAACAGGTGAACGGTGAACACATGTGTCTTCGATCTTACTAAGCTGCCAGTCTGGCTGGTTTTGAAATTGTCTGTGCATCATGTGCCTTATCCTTTCATTCGATAGATTAATACACGTTGCCTTGGTCAGTTGTTTCTCTACTTGTTTAACGAACGGAAGGTGCTTCAAAGATGTAAGAGGACAGCTCGATGCTTAAATGGCACGTGGAAGCGTGAAGGATTATCATCTAGTGGTTAGTACAGAGACAGCATGTTAGTCTTTAGTCGGCAGTTTATGTTAATTTATGCTTAATGACTGTATTTTTTAATTTATGTTACTTTTAAGGGGGTGTCCTGAATTAGAATGTTTTAAAACAGCGTCTTTTTGTGATTTTTTTTAGAAGGGAAAGAAAGAAATGGTTATTGAATTTTGAGATATGATTTTATATATATTTAACGAATACAAACAAATTTTTGTTGAAGTAAAAAAAAAATTATGACAGATTTCTAAGGCTATTTCATGGGCTGCAGTTTTCAATTGGCGGAAAAGATCCACCTCGTAATTCTTGACCGAAACAAAAAATCAAAAAGGGATTAATTATTATATATTTTTCTTCTCGATGAACTAAAAAAGTTCGTCAAAAAGTTTATTGAAATAATTGTTGTAGCACCTTAAATATTATTTTTTCTTTTTATAAAACATTTTTCCTTTAGACCCGCCAAAATTTTTAATTTCACACTATTTTCTGCCTTTTTTTTTAGTTCATCGAGAAGAAAAGTATATAATAATTTAATCTTTTTTTGGTTTTTTGTTTCGGTCAAGAATTACGAGGTGGATCTTTCCCGCCGATTGAAAACTGCAGCCTATGAAATAGGCTTAGAAATCTGTTATAATCTTTTTCTTACTTTAAAAAAATTTTTTTTGTATTCGTTAAATATATATAAAACCATACCTCAAAATTCAATAACTTCATTTCTTTCTTTCCCTTCTAAAAAAAAAAATCACAAAAAGACGCTGTTTTAGAACATTCTAATTCAGGACACCCCCCTTAATTGAGATTCCATATTCCAAAGAACGATAGATTGTTGTGATAGTATTCGATCTTTTTAATTTCTTTTTAGAACTTTAATTCTGATTTTTCTTTCTTCTTAAATGGTACAGACAAAATGGTACAATGAAATTTCAGTGTCATTTGATATTATGATTTATTTTATACAGATTGGCAATTTCAATGATGAGTTCATTCATCTTCTTGATTAGCAGATTAAAAGGATTATTACGTCTTCTTATAAAAATCTAAAAGGATAGTAATTCGAGTGCAATAGAATTTTAAGCTACGTTAAATTTGAGCATAATTTGTAAAGAATTTGGAAAAACATCGTGAGTATGTTGCTGCAAGGCATCCAGCAGATTGGAAGGTTTTTGTTTTCTTCTTCTTTGCTGCCATACACATTGTACTCGTGACTTACCGATGCAGCCTGCATGACTAGCAGCGAACCCCTCGTAATGCAGGTTAATCGATGCACCGACCCGTGTAAAACATCAGCAGGAGAAGCTGTGTTATGCAGTAGACACAACAAAATGCAGTCAACGGAGTTTTTCTTATGTAACCATTTCCCTTTTGCTTCTTCGTCTACATATTTTCTGTTTCCGAGTTGGCACGAGTCCATTTGATCGTATAATCTTGGGCCTCCACGTTAAATTTTTCTTCGAAGATTCTTGTCTTATCCTTTTCTCTAAAGTAATGGAACATTAACAGTCGTTAACACACCGTCTGCAACGGTAGTCATCGGTAATTCACGTTTTATTAATTTTTTTTTGAGCTGTTAAAATAACAAATTTCACGGATCAAACAATTTTCAACAATATGAATGACTTAGATAGTATTTCCAAAGAAAAAGTGCGCAAAGATAATACAATAATCTGCAAATGTTAAATGTTATGGTTTAGTATATTCCAACCTATTGCGGCTTCCAGGGTAAAATATATGACATTCGCGCTGCAGTCGCGTGATAGCGATTAAGTACTTGAATTCAGTTTTAGATGAAAAATTATTTACGTAGAGTGATTCGTATGTTCTTTAGTATCAGAAAATACATGGATTAATATAATACATTATGATGCATAAAGCTTCGATTCATCGGCATAAACTCAAGCATCTGCACGCGATAATTTTTTCTATAAAAAGAAGCGTAACTTTATCGGCAGAAGGGTCATTAGAAGGATCGACAGGAGGTGTTCCGATTCGGTCGAGATTCTTTATGATAGTCGAGCACTCATGAATTTTAATATTTCATCGAAGCAACCCTTTTTCCGTGGAACCATCATCAGAACGATTCAATGAAACTCGAATATCACGGTGCCACTATAATTTTCGCGCATTTGAATATCAGCTCGTTGTAAACGGGAGGGTTTGTAAGATGTGATACCTTCGACCAGATGTCTTTTTACATTATTGGATCGTAATGACTCGCGAAAAAAAAAAAACGGCATAACTAATGAAAGTAAATTCTGTAAGAAGGGCGCAACGCGATCTGTTGACGCTTTATTGTGTTTAAACGGACGAAATGGTGCCATTAAAATTTCCTGCATCCTTTACGTTCACCCTAACGGATACATACGGAGTTTATTAGTGCAAGTCACTATGGGAAGACATCCAGATTGTTGGACAAGTCAGAGTAAGAGGACAAACGTTCGACGATCAACCTCTTCTCTTATTTATTGATTGATGGCTTGTAAAAGGGTTCCTATTTTGTTGGGATGTTTAGTCATGCAGAATAGTAGCTGAGGACAATGTGCCGTTTATGTATGCTCACGGTTTTTTTCTCGAGCAGTAAAAGTTTCTGGCGAGAATCGAACCGTGCGTGCGCAACGGTTGGAAACTTTGGTATTGAAGCTTAGGTTGGCGATTGTGAGAACAAATTCTTTTTTTTTTTGGTGTTATTAAAAAGTATTTAATTGGAACCATAAGGGAGAAATACCTAACAATGCATTTTGATCAGGTTGGCTACAATGGCCATCGGTGACCATTACTTTTTACTAAATTTTTTAGAACGAATAAAATAAGAAAAATTGTATGGACGAACAAATTTTCAACGACGTACGCGTTAGATAATATTGTCAGAGAAATGAATGCACAAGTGCGGTATAGTATTTTGCAAAAATTAATATTTATGGCTTGGTATATTTCGATTAATTGCGATTTCCAGGATAACATATGTATCAAATTCACGTGGCAGTCAATGTGTTAACGTTACTGTTGTAACAGAGACAATATCGATGTATCGATTCATTTTCGTAATTTATATATTACTAAAATCTCTAACAAATTATTTGATGTCCGTAATAACACTTCGCGCAATAATCTTTCAAACACGCATCTAATTTACCAGAAATCTTTTTCTCTTCTCGCAAGTCTCTTATATAGGTGATATTAATGCAGAATCGCTTGTTCATAAATTAATCGAACCACACGACGGTATCGTTTTACGAAGGTGTCAAGTACATTGTCCAGTGTTCGGGTGTGGCGCTGTACATATACATGTATGTATAATAAATCTGAGGGAAACTGGCGGCTTGTTTGGTTCACCAAAAGAGATGGATACGTCGAAAATCAGCCATCGACAGGGCCATCCTAATTCACCTGTTCTCTCCCTGTTACACCCTCTTTACCCACATGTGTGCATGCGTACGTTGTCTTCCATAAATTGGCCTTTAACAAAGCTTCTGTCCATGGTATGCATAAACAGGCGAAAGAAGAGAAGCCTCTCGCTCATCTGCCGACAAAAACGAGAGCGAGAGAGCTTTAACCATAATTTAATAACCGATTCGGCCTTTTAGTTTTGAGACGGCCCGCGAACAGAGAAGGAGAATAAAGAGGCCCCGTGGTTGCTGCCGTTGGAAACAAGTTTAAAGCCTGAAACGGCCTCATAAATAAGCCCCGCCGGAATTACAATAATCCGATCCAATTAAAGCGGAAATTTATAGTCGCAAAAAGCGTAGACGCGTCCCCCGCTAGCGATTTGCATTTCGAAATTTGCAAGCGTAATTTCGAATTTGCTTAATAGCCCCGCCGTTTTCAATCCTTTCCCCCTGCGTCTACGACATCTACGTGTTCTTTCTTGGTTCATCGCGCGATAGATTTCATTTTCATACATCGTTATATTATACATTCGTCGATGATACGTGCACTATCTCGTATGTATGTATAGATATCTACATATGACGAAGTGATGGGGCATATTGAAAAGAAAGAGAGAAAAGATCACGCTAGGCTCAACGTCTTTGAAAAGGGCCGACGTCCATTATGAATTTCATACACTGACCTTTTTTATGCTCGTTTTATGGGGCGGCCCCCGTAACTTTCGACCATTTACCATACCTTGCTGCAGGTAAAGTCCACTCGATACTTCACCTAAACTTGGCTACTTTTTATGAGAATCTATTGCTTTACCGGATAATGTCTGGTTGATTTGATTTGTTATTGTCCAAATATTTAGCGTACAAGTGGAATTTTGCTTAATGAACTCGTAACAGAAATATACCTAATTTAAAATATACCTTAAATTTTATTTCGGCGAATAAAAATTTGTTTTACAGGTTCCTTCAATTTTAGACAGCTTCCGTTAGTTCGATATGAACTCTCCGCAATTTTCTACTTTGTCGAGTTTTCTCAACATCTCCATTACATCAATATGAGCTCCTTTCTTTTTGAAATTTCTTTTTAGTATATTTTGCACTGATCAAATTATGATAATTAAAGGTTACAACTTTTATTAAAAGTATCTTCTCAGAAACGATCCTATACTGGATGAACCATGAAACGTGATCAGCTTACATAGATTATTCTGTTCTTAATCGATCGAAAATTTGTTTGTCATTACATGATTACACGATTCGAAGAGAGTTTTAAGATGATCGTGATAAATTTTTTGTCGACCCCTTACTTCGGAGTTATTAAAGTTACCTGTACATCTTCATATTAGATGAACCTATAATATTTTTACTCGTGTCTTTTAGCGAATATTGGAACGAATTCGACAAATATTGTAACAAATATCTTTTTTCCATCCGAACCGAAAAAAGCGCAAAAAATTTCCTTTATCTTAATTTAAACGATGTTTCAATAGCGATATTCAAGCATTATGCAAAATTCTTAAAATAGCGATTATGCAAAATTCTTTCAACTAGATTATTTTTTAAATGCTCCTTTGGTTCAGATGGAAAAAGGATATTTGTTTTATGATGTTCATTGAATTTCTCTTAATACCCTTTAAAAGGTGCGTGTAAAAAAAATTATAGGTTCATCCCTAGAAAATTGGAGGTAATTTTGAATACTCGAAGGAAAAGGGATTAAGAAAATATTTACAATGATCGTCTTAAATGATCGTCTTTTTGAATCATGCCATACCGGATAAGAAAATTGTCGATTAGCCCGCTAATAGCAGAATAGTATAACGCGTTTCGTGATTCAGACTGCATAAAATTTTCCAAATAAAGAAATTCAACTGAAAAATCTTGACGATTGCCTTCTACGATCGTGATCGTCGATGTCGGAGCAGGCGCTTAAAAACAACGCAATATACTCACCCGTTGGTTGGCGTTCCGCCATAATATTCGATGAATCGAAACCAGATCTAACAATCATCATCGAAGAGGCGGTCGAGCCGGTGCCAAATTCGCAGGGCCCCTAAAATTTTCTGCTCGGCCATTAGCATAAATTACCAGCATCAAGGTGACCGGCCACGAAGCCCGTTATTCCACTCGCGTAATCCTGATCGCTAATGTCATACATCCTGTTTTAGAGGTGTTGAAAACGAGGCCGCAAGGTGGTCAAGTACAACGAAACAACAGAAACCTGCTCGAAATGTTGGGATATCAGCGATTCGTGTATTTCCAGTCTTAACTGCGTCTAAACGGTCGCATCGAACGAATATTTAGGGGACTAGTAATTTTCTTCTTTTGTACAGGTGTAGCAGGTTTTCGCTGTATTGCTACACTAGTAAATAATTTAAGTTTAACTAGTAATTCCTGAACTAGCGCCAGATTACGACTGTATTTCAAATTTTAACTGTGAATCTGAATCGATTAGTTTAGATGACGTATTGAGAGAAGTAACGGTATTCGTGTGCCAGGTATTAGAGTAGTATGATTGTCCGAAATATTTCATAGTTTTATATTTTCGTTATTTTGAATATCCGCGTTTCAAAAATTTCACTTTCCTAGATTTCTGAATTTTCATAATGTCGAATATTTGAATTTTTTAATATTTCGATATCTCAACTCACACATTTACTAGTTTTCAGATACAATATTCCCAATTTCCTTTAAAGCTTCCCTTTTCCACAAAACAGTGATTATCAATATGTATTCATTATTCATCGTCTCATTTCCTCAAATAATCGTCAATTCTTTCTTAGTTGCATTAGCAATGCTTTGTAGCATTCAGCCGTAAATCATGGTTTTTCAACGGGATCAAAAATTTAACAAACTCTCGTTTTATCGAAACTGGTTTTATCGAATTTCGCGAAGCGCGGTTCCGTGAATGTTATTAAGTGTCTTGTAAAATTAATAGCCGCGACAATGCGCCGTGTCACGCGTCCTTTAGTGAAAGTGATGAAGACTGGCGAGACACCGAGTGGAACCGTGAAAAATTGCTCGTCAACGAACGCCATGACGCGACGAGCGACGGTAACCTTAATACTCTGACAACTTTTCCTCTGCTTTCGTCTTTTTTTTTTTTACTGACTGTTCTCGTCCACGAGGACCCATCGTTTCTGGGCCGATTGAGCCGTCGTCAGCGAAAGCGCGATATTTCACCCGGATGGCAATCGATACGCGATTATCCTTCAAAGGTCAACCTTTAAGACAGCTTTTTGAAAAGTTGTTCGTATCTTCATCTGGTCGAGGTAAAAGCATTCGATTTTTCGCGGTGTTTGCGTCAGACAGCAGATTTCCGATCTACTCGTCCACTTGCTGAAGAGATGGGCGAGTCTGATTGCGATGGATAATCCTGTGTGCTTTTTCAACGTCTTACTTTATCTGATTGCGAACGAAAAGAGTGCTGGCTCGTGCATTTGGATAGCTTTTGCTTCTTCGAGACTTTTAGACTCTTCTTCAGTAACGATAATCAGCTTTTTGAGTGGAGGATCGTTCGGGATGTTGCAGTCAGGTCTTAAACGATTGGAAATATTAAAAGGCGAAAGTCTGTAGAAGCAATTTATACACACAGGCTCACGAGAATACCTGAATACTCGTAGGAATCTTTCTGAATACATTATATGCATTATACGGAACATTTTGAAGTCCAGTTAGCATTTTAACGAGACATGTATATATATATATATACCCACTGAACATATAAATATATAAATATAAATATATATATATATATATATATATTCCACTGAATATATAGGCTTATTAATCTGCGTAATGGATAATTGATTGATTAAATATAAGGCACATATATAGGTAGGTATATATGAGTCATTTAATGTAAAAGTAATATAAAAATAATGTAAAAGTGGTGCACGTCGCAAAACTTGATTATTGAATAATAAGGGACGAGGAAGTCGAAGTTCCGTTAAATGCAATAATGTTAAGAAATGTTAGTTGTTGTGATATATATAATAACAATATATATACATATTGTGTATGATAGTTATTGGGTCTCATTCTAGTGCTAATAAAATTCCAAAATGTTTTATATGGCACATACAATATGGACAGAAAAGATTTCTATGGTATGCGTTGAAATACTTTCGCGAGCCAGTGTACATGCAGTTACTCACATTAATATTGTGACACAGCATTATCTCTGTACTGTAAAGGATAATTTAAATATCGTACTTGTTCAGTGAAGATACAAATCATTTATCGTAGCTCGAAAATACGTAAAGAATTTCATTCTAACAATCTTATTTTTAGGGTTAAGGCTGCATAATTTTTAGTATTAATTGCTGCAGATATCATTAGAAGGTACGAAAAAAGACTATCGAATTTAAGAAATAAAAGGAACAACCTCTTTTTTGTTAGGATTTTGTACAGTTAAATATTGTTATTAGGAAGACGTTGTTTACGTATTTCAAAGCTACGATACATAGGTGGTTCATATTTTTGTAAACTGAGCAACATGGCATTAAAATTATCTCCTCTTATATAAAGGAACAAATACAAAGATAGTGCTGTATCCGAATATTAATGTAAGTACCTGTAGATTTTGATATTTAGAAACGTATGAAGATTGTTCTCGTGAACCTCTCATGATTAGTTATCGCCTAGGGAGGAGAAAATTTCCGTAAGAACATCAGAAATTCCAACCGAAATCACTCGGAGAAAGCGCCAGGTTACGATCAACCCTATGAATTCAACGAGAATTCCGATGTGACGTTGGGTTCGGCCGAATTCTCTCGCAATTATGCAAATATTTGGACGGAGCACCGCGCGTTTTCTTTTAAAATCAGCGAGATTCGGTCCGGGGACACATTGCTGGCCGTAATCGGGGGTAATTTCAAGGAATCGAATAAACGACCAGGCCTCGGCGAGCGTTGAATAATTGAAACGTTTGTTTGCATATCGCTTTGGCCCTTTGTTCCATCCCCTTTGTCGCGTATAATTCACGCGGCTGCGGTGAAACAGCGGTGGGTCGAATTCGAATTCCAACAGGGCGAGAGAGAGGTTTCACCAATCCCTTCTTGTATTCCGCTTTCATTCCGTGAATCGGAATCCTCAGCGTTTCAGGAACTCGAGACGATTCGTGGAGCCCTCGTGTAACGCTCGTTACGCTCCTGGAATAAAATGCTCCTCGAGGAACAGCTCTCTCTTAAAATGGTCAGCCATTGTTCCTGGAAGCCCTTGGACGTTGTCGATGCTAAAGGGTGACCTTAAATCTCGCGTAATGCGCTCGTTGTACATGTACACGCGAACAGGACTCGGCCCTCGTGCCCCCCCCCCTTGTTAGAGACAACGAAGAAAAAGAGGATAACGTGACAGGGCGATTCGATGATCGCGGATCTATGATTTTCTTGGATCTTTGCTACCGAAGACGCGAAGAATTAGTGTCATATATGACATTAGGGAAGTTTATTATTGACGGACTACAGATTTGTATAGTGTCCATCCGTGGAAATTTGAAGGTTTGAAAATACAGAGAATGCACATAATACACAGAAATACATATTTATATAGAGTGGACCATTTAAATGGCAGCATCTAAATATCTCCGTTACTAATGGTCGTACGAAAAAAGTCCAGTTAAAGTGATACTTGAAGGCTCACATGCAACGAAGAATGAATCGAGATAAAATATTTCCAATTTATTTTTTATGAGATGTAAAGGTCATTGTCGTTTTTTTCAATGAAGTCGTATATTCTCTGATACATTAGTCGTTTAATACATAGATCTTGGCATTTTCTACAAGAAGTTAATAAAGTCATTAGTGTTTAGCAGATAACTTAACTTTTATTTTGTGAAACCTATTGAATGGAAGGCGTTTTGTTAATTTAGAAAAAAGACAACAATGACCTTGAAATCTAACAAAGGAAATAAGTTTTAAACAAAATTTCGTAAACAAAAATCGTTAATAACGGAGATACATACATATTCAATTGTTACCATTTTATTGCCCCACCCTGTGTATGTGGTAAAGTATGCAAACTGTTATATCTATTATAATATTTAACAGATAGAACAATTCTCTAGCCAAATTTCAGTTTTTTAATTATATTCAGAAAAATATGAATTTAAAAAATATCTGCAGCCTGTCATTGCGTTTTTCATCTGTTTTTTATAAGAATTTATAGGTTATGGAATAATTATGAACGTTTTGGTAAAATTTTTAGATGATTTTATAAATTGAGAATTGATATGGGTTTAGAAAATTCCAATACGTGTATTTCTTATGATCAATGCTCTGTTTTGATTGGGACAACAGGCAATTTATAAGTGTTAGGACAGAATAATTTATAGACTTGTAGATCTTTTCGTGGTTTTATGGAAATTGTTATTATATATTAATGTTCATCGGGCATCTGAAGTCGAGATCAGGATTCAACAAGTTTGATTAATAGAGTTTATTTATTCCCTATATTTTTGATCGGATTTATGGGTTGGTTGACGTTCAAGGATATAAAGATACTTGATGGGACACCATGCATTATTGATTTAGCTTTTGTGATCGAGGACCACTCTATGTCTTGTAGAAATTTATGGTCGAAACGGAACTGTTTATGAATTTTACATTCGAAATCAGAACCTTAATAAAATATCCAATTCAATCCATTTATCGATTTTTACTCGACTAATTCTTCGAATTCAAAATTCGAATTGTCTAAACTTTACGCATTGTAGAGATTACTTAGCTGCGTTTACCATCATCGAATAAACGAAAAGAATGTAGTCCTGATAAGTGAAAGATCAGCTGAGAGTAAAAGGAAAATAATCAAGTTCGACTTTCAGAATTTGGAGATATTTGGCGGTCTTTTTTCTTTTCATCGTTCCATAGGATATAGTCTTCGACTCGAACCGCTTGGAGCAGCTGGTGAAGAAGCTGAGTGTATCTGGAGCGATCTAGAACCTGGAGATCCAGGATCAAGATCGAGCGAAGATAGCGGCAGGAAACCCCGCGGATTATGCGTGTACGATGTGCTTGTCGTACGGCCGCGTTAAAAGTTTCTCATTGTCCTGGTTATTGTGCCGCTTGTCGTCGATTCTATTCCAAAGAAAATATTTAGCCGTTATTTCTCACAACACCAGACACCTTTCTGCATCCCTCTGTCACATAGTTCTGACATCTCAGAGAACGGGAACCTTGCTGGAAATACGTTCTCGCGCCTTTCTATCTTTTTGTTTTTGGAATTGTTGTTAAACTAGAAAACTTTTTACTTTTTTTACGCGTACATACCTTTGTGACATTTTACGTAACGAAGTATAAAGATAGTTTCTTTGAGTAAATGTTATTTTATGAGCTTTTTCCAAACAAGTTTGAATTCTTTGAATCATGGAGATACTTATAATATGTTGAACATTTCTAGTTTTAGATTACATTTCATAGTGTGCAAATATTGGTCTAGTTTTGTTATCAAGGTGGTTCGATACATCAAACTTCCCGCCGAAAATTCTTTACAATCAAAGATTTAAAGCATTCGCATTCTAAAAGATACAAATCTTGAAAAAGAGAACTTTCACGTGTACTTACTTATAGAAATTTCAAAATCTAAAATTTATCTTCTCAACTTGCAGATCTTTTAGTAGGAAATTCGACAAATTTTTTGAAAATCGTACAGGTTTGGAAAATACATTTAGATAGAATCAATTTTCAAGCACACGCATACTCCATAAAACTTGGTATTTCGTTCGAAGTGGGCTCGAAAGTTTCTGAAAGTTCGTAAAGGTATGTAATACGAGTTTCGTGCGACACTTCTGAGGAAACGGGGTCGTGAGATTCCGCGTTACGTAAACTTGGTTAAACCGTAGCACACTCGTTCCACGCTTACCACTCTTGCCGTTCGACAATTTTTACGATCAGCCGTAAAGGCACGTGCTCGTCTCGAAGAAGATTTAAATTTCCTGACCGAAGGAAACTCGCTGGAAACCGGCGCGCGGTTTTATTTCGAAGCATAAAACTTGCCCCCAAAATTTTAGTTGGTCGATTTGTTTCTTTTTACGACGCGTACGTACCACCGTGACATCGCTTTAATTGCGTTTCGAAGGAAATACCGTGTTTCTTACGCTTTTGGGCGGTACCTTCCTCGCAGCTGTACGATAATTAATTCTATCGGAATTCGTGCACGTGTCACAAAGAACTTAGTTCGAGTTGAAAGTATGGAACTTGTACGTTTTACATATTTTAGGATTACAGAACATGAAGCATTCCAACAATTTTATTTTAGTTTATAATTTCGTGATGTTGTTAATGATTTAATAGCGTTTGGTTGAAATATCAAAATTGAGAAGTATAGGTATTTCCCATCTTTACGATAGTTCGTAAAGCCGGAATTCTTGCAGCGGGAGTTTATTTACTTCTCTTAGAAATAATGTTATAAGCAAGAGTTACGTTCGTAAGGAGGAATATATAAAATATAGATCGAATATTAAAAGATAAGGAAAGATTTTATTGACTAAACTTGACTAAACTTTATGTATTTCAAAATTAACATAAGACAAATTTGAAATGAAGCAAAAAATTCGGAAAGTGGACGTTGATAAAGCGAGAACTATATATATTTTCGTTCCTCAATGATCTAGAAGAAAGATAAATTAGAACTAGAAGAGTACCACTGGCGACGTAGAAAAATGAGTGGCAATACGTGAATAACTTTGCATGGTGTACACAAGACATGGTTTCGTTAATGGTTTTGAGATTTTTGGATTTTGCTTTCGTTACCAACAATAAGATTCAGCAACCATTGCATTACATTAGTTTAGAGTTTAGATCATAGTATTTCATGGCAAGGATAACATTGCAGTTTATAATATCTCATTCTTTAAAGACCCATGAAATCAATAAAATTAAGCAGGGGATATAATAAGAAGCTTAGAAAGGAAATCTAGACATAATTCCAATGTATCTATATCTACATAAAACATCAATTTTCTGAAATAACGTCGCGAAAAGAAATTAATTTATCTTTTACAGATGTTCCGACCGAAGAACCGTATCACGATCTCGCAATTTGCTTTCCTCATCCAGGAACCCGAGGCTTGCCAGCAATCTGGATAATTGCCGCGTGCTTGTGACCCAGTATTTAAAGTCGATACATAAGCCACAATTACCAGTCAATGACGCGTCGCGTCGGGTTGTTTTTGTCAGCGGTAAAACAGATTAACACGGTTTTTGCTCGTTTCGTATACTTTCTCTTCTCTCACAGAACAATCAGCATCCGCTCTCAAAATCACATTATACCCTTGTATCAATTCCCTGCAATTCTTTCATTAAACAATTTAGACGATTCCGCGAATCGAATGCATTACATACAGAACACGTGATTCGTTTCTTTTCGCGTAACAAAAACTCGTTCATTGCACGAGTGGAGATCGAAGCGAAAGCTAATTCGATCGCGTGAATCAGCGAGTTGCGATTTCATCGTGTCTTCTGAATTCTGCTTTCACGGATTGACGGTCAAAAAGAAATACTTTGGATCGTACAGAACTGCGATTTACAACCGGTGCGATGTGCCGCGAGAGACGAGAATTTTTAAAACATGCAACACAGCAGAATCTCCTTTATCGAAATACCCGTTATCTGAACATTCCATTAACAACATTTGACTATCAGCTTCGCTAATTCAATATGCATACATGGACAAGAGCTAAGTAGTATCTATCGCGTTTTTGAACGAGAAACCGAAAAGTGTGTCAAAATACAAAAAAAGAAACAAAATGTTTATCGCATTTTATCATAGTGGTCGCAATTATATTTATGGATTATATATATTTATAAATTGCGTTATACGGTCGACTATAATTAATTTACGCGAACCACGAGATGAAAAAATTTGAAAATCGCTTGTCTAGAATCATGAGCGTGGAATTTGTTTGACCTCTGAAACTGAACGAAGCCAAAGCGGAACAACTTCTCTGTTGCTCTGCTTCCGCGTTCGAAATGCGAAACACGCGGCGTCTGCGTTGTACACAGCACTTTAACCAATTAGTCTTCGTACAATCCAGCTCGTTATCCACCGAGATATCTGATCGTCGATGGTTGGACCGGCATTGTACGTCTTTATCGTCAACGAGATCAAATTATCCGTGAAAGGGCGGATACAGTCGAGTAGTTCGAGAAATTGGGCCCACGCTTGCTACGTTCTTGTCGAAATCTAATACTTAGGTCCAATCGTGATCGGTGCGGCGGCGATGCGATCGTTTCGGTTCTCACTGGAGCAGATTTTATTCTCTTGATAGCCTACCTTCTTTATTTCGAAACGCTGTCAGGTTTTGGTTTGATGAAGAGTGAATGGAGCTTTAGATGGGAACGAAAGAATTTGATGGTTGACAGAGTTCGAGATATTGCCTCAGGTATTACACTAGTCTGTTGCTGATGGATTCGATGGATAAATTTGGACGAATAAATTTTATAAAATATACGCCTTAGCAGTTATTTTGCTGCAATAAAATTTAGGTTTAGACGTAGATCTCTTTGCGAATTTTATTTAAAATGCTAGTTTAGCTTTTTATACAAAAACAAATACATTCATGGACACATTTATGATTTATTTTTATGAAACCAATGCTTTCATTCAAGAGTGCACTAGAGTTACTTGTCGATCGTATCAGAAACTTGTCTGAATGTAAATAATTAATCCTTTGATTGAGAAAATACCTTCTCTAACACACCATTAATATATATATACGAAAAGTGTATATATATGTACACACATATTTGTTCTCACACGGTCATTAACATTTCTATTATACGAAAAGATGTGTGATATACATATACGCCTAGTTTTTACTCATAAAAACACAGTTACCGTTTTATTAAACTGATACAGGGTGTGGCGAAAGTTCCTGAGTGATTTCTACTGTAATAACGATAACACCGAATTAGGAAAATAGTGGAAGTATAAACTTAAAAAGTATGATAATAAAGCAAAATAAATAAACACTTGTACATAAGCAATAAGATAACATGTCGGACTTAGAATGCGATTCGAAACTCACTATACGATTGTAGCAGCAGAAAACTGAGATCTAAATCGCGTCGACAAAAGTAAGCAAACATTGAAGCGGTTTTCGAATTGCTATGAAACGTGTAAACTGCACAATCGACTCTTATATATGCAGAGTTCCAATAGATAACCTTCTATTAAAGTGTCACAAGCGAAAGATTAAACAATATAGGTACTTGTGTAAATCTAGAAAGGAAGCAAAAGCTATCTCAATTGTCCTCAATTTGCATCCATCCCTTTTTCATTAAACAATCCATAACCAATGATATTCCACTTCAAATATAACCAGAAGAACATAGTATTATAGCTTTCGATCGACCGTACGAAAATCTTAATTCTTTCTACCGTCGAAACTCTCTGGTTTTAAAAGCGTTGGATTTAGGATTTGCGACATGGAAGAGAGTAGGAGTTTGGGCAATAAGCTTGGCGGACGGAAACTGTCGCAGTGTCATGTCACGTTATCCGATGATCGGCGCCATGACCAGCGTTACAATGATGTGACGCCTACGCTCCCCAAAGAGATTGCGATCTAAGATAGCGAGCAATAGAAGCGACGAGGATATCTTGGGATCCGTGTGCTTTGGACACCTTTCGTGGTTATCTCTCTGGATACTGTTATATTTGCACGTTGAGAGCAGCCCGCAAGATCTGTCGGCAATCGTTTCGATCAACGCTGTTTATGTCGATCCTTTCCTTAGGAATCGGTTCGGGGATCATACGGTCCCAGTTAGCGGCTCGTTCTTATCCTTCGTTCCATTCTCTTTGTATCTCGATTATCGTAAAATGGAGATCCCGAGAAACGAATCTCTGAACGGGTTTCTGACTTAATCTTGAGAGAAGAAAGTTGGGGTGCATTATCGAGGAAAGTTACGAGTGAGCGAGCCGTACGTGCTGAAGATGGAATACGACGATAGGGGGAAGGGTTGAATGACGCGGATGTTTGTGATTTTGTTCTTGCTTAACGCAAAGTCGAAGATTTAAACGTCCTTGAGAAGATTTGAAGCGTACTGTTAATATTTATTTGTTAAATTTTGGAAATTTTTGTTTGTTTTGTCTAGTATAATTTTGGTTGTAATAATTGGAAATTGGTTGGTGATAGAAAAAATGAGTAGAAGTACAGTTCATGTTGGGTTATAGAGCAATACATTCTAATTTATTAATTCAAGGAAAGATTAAATATATAGTAAATTCTTACTAGTGTACCTTGCAGTATTATGTCAATGAAAGAAACATGCTAGGCATCTGTAGAAAATTCATTACTAATTTTTTGACTGCTTTTGTCGACTATGAGCTAACTCGTATTGGGCAGTCAACGTGTTAATATCCAGCATGATTAAGAAACAATCTGCAATTACTCAGTCCTCAACAAAGATTCATAAAACAAAATGTATACAGTGCTGTAAGAACAAAAGAATTTACCTTGGAAAAACCAACTGATCCCTTTGCGTTCTGAAAATAAAACCGGTGGAATTCGATACTAATCGAACGGGTAAAGCGGTACCGATGCGAGAGAGACGGAGAGAGAGAGAGAGAGAGAGACGTGTAATTGCACGCGAGCAATCAGCGGTGAGCCAGCCGGAAAAAGTGGTAGGGACTGGCAGAGCTGGAAGGACGGGGCTCCGTGGAGGACGCAGAAGACACGAATGAACACAATGGACAGGCCGTGTGGCCCCCTGGTGGGCCTCGCGAACACCGCACATCTTATCTGGCAAGATCTATGGGCCACGGACTAGGAAGCCAGGGGCCCTGTTAGAAATATCACGGCGACCGATCGCAGATAGGACCGCGATAACAACCCCTCTTTTCACCGCGAACAGACCTCTGACGTGCTCCCCGGCTCAGGATGGAGGGGGTGGCGGATTACGGGCAGCTGGTGGACCTAGATAGTTTACAGTAAACCGCACTCGCAGCAAATTCGTTCGTGCAGAGACGAGGAAGGTCCCGGGGGCTTCTAAGATGAGAGACGTCTGACATCTTGGTCCGACAATGAAATAGACTGGCACGCGGGAGCCTTTGATGCGCTCTTTGTCATGATTCAGATTCGCATTTTTCATTGTTGACATTTAAGTTGGGAGTGAAGGAATACAGATAACGGGTTTTTGAAAGTAGACTGGTTGTGAATACATTGTCTGCCATAAGTAGCCATGTATTAGGACATCTACCGATATTTCATACAGATTGGACACCAATTATTGTTTTTTATATTACTTCTTTTTCGTCATTAAGATACTAATCGTGCTTCTCTGTTCGAATGTACTGTTTTATCTATGCCTCAGAAAATCTGACATCCAATTTCTTTTATATCTTTTTAAGAGCTTTTTACAAATACAAAACGCTTCGGTTAATTCCGAAACAAATGTTCAAAATATTTGATATAAAATGATTTTTTGCAAATATTCTGGCGTCTACAAAAATCACTCGAATCGCAAATCACTAGACCTGACATTCGCAAGAAATATTCATAAAAAAATGTCTAGAACATGTTGCTCCAAAAAACGATCTATAAAACAGCATACACATTATCTCCCACCTTCTGCGATATTATAATCACCTTATCTCTTTTTTCTGAAAAAAAAACCCGAACTCAACAACACCTCTTTCCAAATCACAATTATCCCATAGCCACTAAGAAGTCCGAGCATTACAAAATAAGGCACAGGTCGACGTTGGACTTTTTATACGATCACGCTCGAGTCTGGTGATTATCCCGGGACCATCTTATTCCCTATCCGTTTCACGTGGTCTTGATCATCGAAATAATTAGATATTAACTGGCCGAGACTACCGTAGGGGGTGATGGTGTGTCGGAGGCGCGCGAGTCATTCGGCTTAATACGGGCTCGGATCACCTTTTGCTCGAGCTAGCGTGTCCGACGTTGGAGCACACAGGTGGATCGACCGGTCATTAGGGGCTCCACGTTAATTACAGAGATCGTATTCATCGGCGGCTGGAGCCGCGTTGCTTCCTTTGACATCGTGCTAGGAAAGTCGTTTCATCTCGCCGAAATATTAATTTCCCCGGAGATCGGTTTGGATGGGGCTTCCCTTAACGAGGCCCCGTGGACGATTGTCGAACGCGAGAAAGAACGAGGTAACGGGAGCAACGTAAACACCACCTTTTGAATTATTATCGCCTTCCGTGGCTTCTAATCAGTGGCTATTATTTACGGGCTTAGGCTGAGTCAGATAGTCGTTGATCGGCGTCCTGTTGCGCTTCAAAGGGTGCATGATCTACGAAGGATATTTAGCGTCCAATTTGGTGTGAAGAGTTGGTCGGTTCTTCCTTTTTTGATTAGAAGGCTGTTTTTAAGATAGCAGATAAAGTGGCGGAATTTTTTCACTGATTTTTTATGCTTGTACGATAGCTATTTTGGAAATAGCTTTTTTATATCGTACAAAATGTCTGGAGTTTGAGGAGAATGTAGAAGAATCGTTATCATAATTTGTTTTTTTTTAACACGTTGAATGCCACGCCAGTTTTACAAGGTTTGGCCGTGGCGCCACGATGAATTTTTTTATTATGCGATATATATAATGTTGAAATATTACCTACAAGAGATATATTACGGTGTATAATCATCATTAATGAATTTATCTCACTGAGGTAACCGGCGACCCCCATGGCGCTGTAGTGCAATTTCACTCGATTCACTTATTTTTTACGATTTTCAATTATTTCATATTGTCTCTTCGCGTTGCTAAATAATTGTTCTATGTTGTTACGTCCCGGGTCCTACCATAAACCATAATTCATCCCTCGGTCATACTTATTCTGATCCGCAATAATCCTAAAGAACCGTCACAAGATTTAGCATTTTTTACTTTACTATCAAGGCCCTTAATTGCCATCAAACATTTTTCAAGTCGAAACGTTTCTTAGGGTTATTGTTCATTAAGGTAAAACACGGAAAAAGCGGGTTTTTCCTATGTTCGACAGCCACTGGTGGGGGGCGTACATAATAGATCTATATTTCATGTATAAATAAAACTATTTTTATTTGTTTTATATTAATTTCGTCACACTATTGTAGTAACGATGGTAATAATAAAAAATTTATAATTATTGACATTTGTTCAAATAATGTATTTCTACTAATCTTGGTGCGCCATTCAACGCATTCAACGTGTTAAACGAGAGTGAGATTCACGTATAAAAATTAAAGATCGTAACTGTTAAGGACTAAGGATTCAAGGATGGTTGTAGTTCCTGAATTTTAAAACTCTGTTAAGTATGACAAAAGAATATTTTTAATATCGCGTCTAAGTTCCTCGATTCTATAGAAAATAGTTCTCTTTAATTCGTAAGAGTATAGAATATTGTATTGTATGACCTCAAATAATTTACACTGTTTCATCTTCCTGTTTTCCTCAGATTCTCTCTAACATGCAATTAGTCACGAGGGCCTATCTATCGAATTTTGTGTATCTGAGTTATCAAAAAAATTAAAAACGCATTTAATCACAACAGTATTTATATTTAGACATCGATACTTATATATCAAAAGATTGAAATACTTAACTTACAAAAATTTCGCCCTAAAATTATATCTGAAATTACAAAATCTGTAATTTTTCAACGCCAAGGAGATAATAATTATTAGCCCAAACCTATAAGATATTAACAGTTATAATTTATGTTTTCATGCAGGTATAATAGATGTATGTAATTTTTGTAACATTTTATACTACATATATCCTTTTACTTTCCTCTTTTTTATTAAATATAAAAGTGAACAAATCGTATTATATTTCTAATATAATGTCCTAATGTGTCAAAAAATTCGTGGAGTCAACGTTTTTACTATAATATTTTATGTTCGTGCAGACTTTTGCAGCTAATTATACATATGTTCTAAGTATCTACTCAAATTCCTTGCACATCGTTATTCACGCTGTAGTGTGAACCACAGAACGACGATAAATTCCATTTGCTAACAGACTGTAAGCGATGATCGGTTAGGCGTGACAACCTGCTTATTCAACTTACTCGATTAAAATTCAATGTTTCTCTGCCACAAAGGGCGAACTTTCGTATGCCTGATAATCGATGCTTTCCAACGAGGATAAGATACTCGCCTCTGATCAACTATCAATATATTGATGCGTTGGGGTATCACGCGCCAGTAGAGAGGGAAACAATTACTATGATCCTCTTTCTTGCACGTTTTTAAAGTCCCCTGTGATTTCTCTTCTTTACAGTCTTTAAGAACGACCTGTCGAGACTATGAAACACCAGACGCATAATGACGTTGATCTAAAAAGCGTCCATGTAAAAAAGGAGCCGGTTTACAAGACCAGGGTCCAGCTACAATAGTGTTGGATAAGAAGGTACAAGATTTCGATTAACGGACGCGTCGCGATTTATCTGACCGAAGGATCTTCGAAAATTACACGTCTAAAGCTAGTCTGGTTCCAGCGTGAAACGCAGCTGTTAAGTTAGCGAAGCGGTGTAACAAATCCATTTAGCGAGCAATTCCATATGCTGGTTGGTTCGTTTGTTCGCCGAAGATCTTCTTCAGCTTATAACATTCAGAATTACAATATTACCATGTCGATATACGAATAACGGAAAGCTGTTTTATTCTCATTTCGGTAATTACTTAACGTTACATACATAGCTACGTATTAAATATAGAAGTATTAGCTATAGAGTATAGACACGAAACTTCTGTCGTTCAATCGAAGAAGATACGTTTCTTCTATCAGTCAATGCGTTTTCGTTTGTTTTTTTTTCATTTTTTTATTAATGAGTGAAAGTTTGGTATATAGATAAAATATTTTTAAAAATCGGCTTATAAAATTAGTATTGCTTTGTTCTTGTATCGTAGAGTTGTAATCTGAGAATTCTCAATTGTTAAAATTAGAATAAAGTAGGATCGATATTGCACATTTTCTCGTTAATTTTTCTAGCTTTCCAGTTGTGCATAATAATAATAACAGTAATAACAACAACAACAACAATAACGTCTACTTCTGGGAGTGGTTTCCAATTTCGTGGTGGTAGTATGTGCACAGTGCTACCCAAACGACCTGCATTGTCCAGTTATAATGAAACAATACCAGGTCATGGCACCTTGCATCACACCCTTTGCACTTTCTTTCCCCAATCTTTATTGTTCGGCCAACAAAGGGCTTTCGACCCGTGTTCTTAGTCCTTGATCCACGATGCGCGGTGGTACAGCTTCCCGCCTTTATTTCGTCAAAGTTTCATTGTCTCTTGTACGAGTCCTCCAGGCAGGTGAAAAGGGTCAGACTTATAGAAAATGGTCCTCCAAGAAGTCATGCCCAACAATGTCACCAAGTCGATGCCAGATTTTTATCGTAGTCCCCTTAAATATAAATATTAAATACCGTTCCATGATTTATTACTTTGTGATTTGTGGTTTGTTTCATATTAAGGAAATTATTTTTTTCACTTTTACCTTCGTTATTAATGAAATGAGCTTTCTATTTTTAATTACTCTTAGATTTTTATACGTATTCTTTTTTTAATAGTTGAGTATTCGAACAGACAACACATTCTCGGCAAAAATGACTTCATCAGAAAAGATGTTTAGTGTTGGGAGAATAGTGGAGAATAACTATTTTTTATTTACAATCGGGTTGAGGCGCATGTTTTTCTCGTATATGACTCGGACAATGTCCTTTGAAAATTATACATTTATGGCACTGTATACTTTACCAGCTTCAGTAGAGGAACATTATAGCTGCAGCTGCTTATTTATGATATGTCGTATATTCGATGAGAATTTGTAAATTTTTTAAATTTAAGAAAGAAAAATTAGATCATAAAGGTGAGCCTCGTGTAGAGCTAGTAAATGAATTTATTACAACAAAAGAAGAACGAGTAATTTTATACAAACGATATACTTACTGAAAGACGATATTGGATCATAAACAGCTAGAGAAATTATGTTATACATTAACACATCCGTAAGTATTAATAGTCTTTCGTGAAGAATCTTATTTTCATTTAAAAATTGGACAGAACGTTCCGGCATATGTAATACATGTATATTGATATTTTATTCTATTTAGAACTTTCCAATACAAAATCATCAGATCTCGTCCTTTTACTTCAACGAGCATTTTAAACTTAGAATACAACCAATGGCTACAAAACCATACTTCTTATTTTTCAGTGAAGCGTTTTTTTATCGACATCTATATGTCATCCTCGTAGTATTAAATTTTTGTTTTATTAAATTATTAAATGATATGAAATTTAATATACTTGGACTTAATTAATTAGTATATAAATATTACAATAAATACAGCGGTTTGCATTTGCAAAAAGTATTTACTTTTCATAGCCACTGTAAAAAATCGCTATGACTAAAAATACGATGTCTCTAAAAACACCGTATGTATCTTCTTATACGAAAAATGAAAAATCCTAGAATGCCAAGTGAATAACGGTGGAAGTTATGTCGTACAGGGTGTACCGCGATAAATTACGTGCGTAAATTGGTAATGCACGTACGGTGTGTCGCGTGTAAGCTCATCGAGAGCAACGCGTTGAATTTACATGAAGTACTTCGAAACGCCTTTCAAGCGAGCCGATCGCGATCGATCGGACCGTTTAGGGGCAAATATGCGATAATAATGTACCATAATCGTTGATAATGAAGATACGCCCGGCAAGCAGGTAGAAAACGATCGATTCGAGAGAGCCAGCCAACCGGACACTGACATGTGTACCATCCATATATGTTCTTTCTCCTGGTTCAATTTGCCTGAAACGTGTGGCGTGATCGTTCTTGTAGCGCTGCACCGATTTATTATAATTACTCGACAACTTTTCGTTCCATGTTATCGCAATGACATTCAAATTTCCATTTTTTTTGCGGGTTTTTGTAAATTTAATAAAGGTAATCTTCCCAAACTCTTTTGCTACGCTCGATTTCATAATTATATAGATTATATATGGAACTTGAAACTTGGTACGTAATTAGGTGGTTTTATTAGGGATTTCTAGACTTTATTATATAAAATTCTTTCAGTTGAAATGTTATTTTATCGTCAAGAAATGCAGAATTACAAAAAGTTACTGGTCAAGTAAAAGTATAGTTATGCAATAGTATAGGTAAGAAATTGAGATTAAAATATACATATAATTGACTTAACTCCTGTATGAAATTCATTTCGAAAACAAGATACATTTGAATATCAATTCTCATATATAATTTAATTAAATAAAATAGTAATAAAATATAGATATAACATTGAAATAAGCTCAATTCCTTAATTGCATATAGTTAAATCTCAGATCATAGAAAAATTGAATTTCCAATTATATAGTATGAATTATAAACTGAATGAGAGAATGATTCAAAGTAGAACTGCGCAGTCGGTTTAAATTACATTTCCATACAAAATTTTCAATGACAGACCTTTCATTCAAAAAAAGGAACGCAGCATGATCAAGCGCGGCTTCAACGATCCCTAATTTTCATTCACGATGAAACTGACCATTGTACGCTCTCAAACACCTGCATTTATCCATCAATCTTTCGCACCTCCTAACTAAAAATTAATTAACTTGCCATCACATGAAAGCGTGACAAACACTGTACTTACCTCCTCCCTGACACGTCACCAACTACAAGCCAGATAAGTGTAGAACCAGCGACAAGTATTATCGAATTACCAGCGACAGTTCGGTCATTTCATCATTATTTGAGCAAACCAGACTCGCGCCCATAACCTTCGCCGACTCGATGATCGCCGATCTGAAAAATGGCCGACGTCTTTGGATGAGACAAATCGAGGCCAGTCCAGGCAAAAAATATTTCCATCACACGAAAAGGGGCCTCAGGGTGGAGATGATCTTTATTAAAAATACGTCCGTTGGCCACTTTGTCCTTAATGCGAGAGTGCCACCTGTACCCTTAGTAAGCGGTTATACCTGCCACTTAGGGCCGGCGAGATTATCTACTCGAGAGCAGCGGAGGACTTGCAGCGAGCAGCACCCTCGTTTTTGTGATCAAAGGACGTGGCTCGTTCCGCGGTTTCTCTCGCCGCGATTTAGCGGAAGGTGTTCAAATTAATGACACTAGCCCGTGAAATCTTGAACGATGTAACGAGAGGGTGAGGAGGTGGTTTTCTCTTTTGCTTGAATTTTTGGCCAGACGACTGACTACAACGACGTTCCCAGCTGGCCCGTACAATTAGACCTCGTTTAGGGGCGTTTAGGGGCTCCCTTATCGCCCCCATTACTGTTATTATCGACTTATTACGAGACTGATGCATCGCCACGCTCGTTCAAGATCGGTGGCTGAGTGTGTCCCGCGATGAGACGTGGCTGATGCTGACGTGTCTAATGCTAATGATCGTCGTGTCCATAGAGTGGATGTGATCGATAGAAGATTAATGGATCGTTGGTTTGTTGGGATTTTTTTAGGAAGAGTTCGAAGTGAGGAAGGAACACGATGTGAAGTCTTCTAGAAATTCTGTATGACCTGCATATTACTTTTATAACTTGTGGACGATGAGAACGATTTTAAGCTTGAGTTTTTATACAAATTTTATTTCTTTTATAATTGGTACTGACGTGTCTAATGTTAATGATCGTCGGCATAGTGTTGAGGATTGAACTGATAGAGGACTAATGGATCATTAGTTCCTTGGAATTTTTTAAGGAGGCTTCGAGGTGAAGAAGGAAAGTGATGTGCAGTCTTCAAAATTATCTACGATCTGCATATTACTCTTTTGCTTGCAGGCGATCAGAATGATTTTAAACCTGAATTTTTATCAATATTTTTTATAAAATACATATGTTCGTAGATTCTTATAACGGAACCTCATTTTACACGACATACTTTATAAGACTATATAACGACCCTGTTATACCAATTTTATCTGTATAATATTCAAGTACCTATACATGAGAGATGTTTGACGAATTCTTACTGTATTTATTTTCATTAAATTTGATATCCTTACTCCTGCGCTTAAAATTTCACTATAGCAGTAGATACAGTCAATAAAACGATGTTACGAATCATCGATAAATCTTCGAGGGAGCAAAAAAATATTCCAATAAAACTAACGTACACTGCGCTTCGTAAATTGTGGACATCGAGTTATAATAACGGTACGTGAATAGCATTTAGATAAGTTAATCAAGGATCATGTAATCATATGAAATACAAATTATTTACTTATTTAAAATCTTGTCAACTGTATCAGTCTTATATTAAAATGAAATGCACTATTCGTCCTAGTGCTAACTAATTTCAGATATTAATGTGGAAGAATCTTCTTTATTGTATCTGTTTTGGCTGACGAAAGTGTTCGAACACTTTCATAATTAGGAACTTCTTTTATCTATAATATATATTATACAAAACATTTTTAAATCACATTAGCATTGTACTCGTGATTACAGCTGCGAAATGTAGCTACCGTGATTGCATTGGTAAAATTTGAAACAGATTTGAAAATATATACATATATAAGTTACGAAATACGTATTAGAGGTACATACTTCGCAAAGGCCATCGACGTATTTGAACTTTGAATGGCCAATTATTCGAGCTACAATATTTAACGAGCAATCCTTACAATGTTAATAAAATTTCGAAATGTGTGATATATACATAAAAAATTTCTAAATGTCAGTTTAACGTTCGAAAGAATTGAGCGTGATGAACTTCTTATATAACGAAATTGTTCCATGATATTCGACGCTTATAGATGTCAATTTCTTTTTTTACATATTAATTTTTGGTGTTTCCTGGGTAATCCTGGGTTTTTTCATTTGTAATTTTGAAACAAGCAATCATATTCTGCCAAAAGTACGCAAGCATCCACGTGCTTTTGAACATTAGTGTACAACCAATCAACGATTCAACTCGAATTATTATCTTCCTTGTCTGATAGCTTTTTAAACATTCCTCATCTACTTCCATGACGAAGTATCAATGGAATGTTAAACAGTTATGCTCTTCTATCTTCTCCGTTATTAGTCTGCATTAAACGCAGCTAATGAAGAGGTGTCGATAACGTTATCGTCAGTAACGTCGCTGCAGACTCGTATCGATGCATAGGACAACTTATTATCCTGCGTCACAGATACAGCATTCCACGGAATTGCAACAGGTTGCATGGGAATTGAGGATCGACTAACATTACTGAGATTCGTATGTATGTAGGTGAATGATGCACCGAGTGAAGCAGTCAGTGGGCCGCAGACGAAATCGGGGAGTCCCTGGATTTCAGGTTGCAGCCGCGTGTAACGTGTAATTACGTGCTGACATTTCCTTAAAATGAGTCATATTTTGACAGCGCAATTTACAAGCACGTTTCTCTTGCATAGCATGATGTACGGTATGAAAGAAAAGGTTTTTGTCACTCTTTTGTGGGGTAAAACATTTATTTATTTGTCTATTTATTTATTTATAATATAATATATAAGATTTGTTAGTGAAAAAGGCAGAAAATTAAACGTATATAAGATACAGAGTAATCTTCAAAATAACACAGTAAAGTAGGGTAGATGTATCTAAAGATCTACGAGCTACGAGTTCGTATAGTGCGTTAGAAAAGTATTCCAACACTTATCACAGAATTTTGTAATGAATATATGATATGCATTATACGAAACTTTCTGAAATTTCGTTAGCACTGTAACAAGACGCGATTATAAAAGTAGTAAAATTTAAAACTAATCCGGATATGTATATAGAAATTACAGAACATTTATTGTAAACATACATTTAGCGAATAATTAGTATACAGTATGAATAGCGATCTTAAACAGACAGTGCTAAAGATGGTCCTGCTACATGTTGTGGCTTATCAATATAGTAAATAATTGACAGTTCAAATAGGTTGGTGATCTTTGCGAAGTACATGATTCCAATAAATATTTTATAGCCTCTAGGTATACGTACATTTTCAGATTCATTCTGGATTTTACACAATAATTCAGAATAACACAAATTTTTGCATATACACGTGTTAAAGTGTTTCAAATATTTGAAATTTATGGGTGAATTAATTATCTTTTTAAATTTTCTGTGACAGTACTTTATCGTAAAGTACCACGTTTGTTCAATGTTAAGAAATGTTAGAATTTTTATGTTTGACGTCATGAATGTTTGAATATTTGAACTTTTTTATGAGTTTGAGGTATTTATAAAAGTGAAATCTCATCTACACCATCTACAGATACATGTATGGGCATGTAATACATCATCATGTAATAAATAAAAAATTTTGGATTTGTAATGCTTGAGAATTAAAATTTTCTAATTATATTAGAATTTCTACAGAAGCTATGATAAGAATAGATATTATAAGCAATCAATTTTTTTTTATGAAAAAGCAAGACTTTTGTTCAAATAAAGAATAAACCTGTCACAAGTAAAAGTAAAAGAAATTTTTGAAAGATTTGGAAAATAATGAATGGTTATCAATATCGTTTCGAGAATTTTTCCGCATGCAAAGATTTCCACGGTAGTGACATTAGACACACGATATCGAGTATGACGTTTCTAGTTGTTAATACCGATTTATGTTACCTTCGATTTGATTCGAAGTTGGCGTGACTTTAACGAATGGTAAAAGAACCATGTGGCGATATGTTGCTGCAGATTTTTAACCAGAATATATTTAACCTCGTTTACTTTATTCTTCTCTACAGGACGAGACAACAAACCCAACAGTTACAAACATTAATATTTAAAATGGAGCTTATATAAATGACGAGTAACTTTTTACTCAACTTTAGTTTACACAAGAATTAATTTTTACCCAGCATTCACTCCGTTTTATCGAGTGAAACTCGAGTCAGGTAAAAGTAAGAGACAACAAATGACAACGATTCTTCATACCTAAAGTCTTCGTTTCAACGCCACGAATCATACCAACAAATGATACTCTTGACCCAACAATGTATTAATAACTCGCACAAATTTACATTTTGCGGTATATGTATAACGTGCTTATGTATATATTGCTTTTTTTCTGTTGGTCGGGCGGTATTGCCCGCGGTTTAGAAAGTTTAAGAAATGACCCTAACGGTCCGGCATCGACGATTACAAATGAATATTACCATCGTCGATTACAAATGAAAAATCACGAAAGGCGCGAGCAGTAACCAACTAAGGAGGAGTAATTACAACGAGATTAATCTTTCTTTCACCGTGGCTTCAATACGCCTTCCTAACGAGCACCAAATGGATCACCGTTATACACGTGCGCGGTTCAGACTGGTCTGCGATCGGTTCTCAAAAGGAAATCGTTCTGTCTGCTCTTGCTTTTGTCCGGTTCTCCCTCGCCAACATTTTATGGATGTTCGTTTTTTTATCGTCCGCCTAAGTGTGCCATTGGCAAACTCGTGCTTTTCACTGTCATATAATAAGACTTAAAGTTGATTTTAAATAATGGAAATTATCTTGTCTTTGATGTGTGCGATTTGGAATGGCAAGATATTAATTAGCATATTTGTGATTCTTCGCGTTTCATGGACATTCAAGTTCACTCGTTCACGGCAGGCCATTTTTTAATGAAAACACGATCGAACCCGAAGAATAATAAATTTGTTATCTAATTATCGCGAAAGATTAAAATCTAAGATATTAATTGAATAACATTTAACTATCATTAAGGTGACGTGCGATGTCGAAGCTAATTTTTAAAACATAATTTCTATGAGATTTCTTTTATTACGAGTTGAATTACGACTGTCTCTCCCATCTTGTACAACTTTTATATTGTTCTTTGAAAAATTCTTTACTATTTCTGATGGTTTTTATCAAATATATTCTTTAGTTATCACGATTCACTTCAACTATCATCTTGAATCAATAGAATGAAAACATTAAAGTGTTTTTTTTTTGTCATTTTAATAGAGAACTAAATAAATCAAAATATTTTCTTCCTTGTTATTATATTTTTAAGCTCCTTTTATATCTACTTGTTTACGTAATCTGTCAAACAAAAATAGATTTACAAAGTACGGTGTCGATAAAATAGTAGCCGAATGTACAACTACATACAGTCGATATAACGATGAGTAAAATCGACATATTTCACAAAAATAAAGTAAAAAAAAATAAAGTAACAGGAGTGAAATATTTAACGTTCTTTCGATATTATTTCCAAGAGACAAACGAAACTTGATAAAACTTCTTCGACGTACGTGATCTATCAAAGAAGAATGGATATCAACAAAGAACAAGGATGGCTTGCTCTCTAAAGCGTCGAACAAAGATTTGCTATTATTCTTGGCATGATTCTTAACCCGTGACGTACGCACTCAACCACCTGTTCCTTCCTGAACCCTAGAAACTGAAGATCGATGCCACTCGTGAGAATCACTCTTGGAACACCAGCGTTTCGCGGAAGATCACGTGCGCTGTAAGAACTTATCCCCTAACATGACGTTTCAAGACTATGCAAATCCCAGAGAACGATTCTCTTCCTCATTTCTGGTCATTGTTTGCGGTACAAAGAAAATTGCAGCGGGCCAGCCACAGAGGTAGGCAAAACGTGGTCAAGGACAATGCTCTGCCTGCCAGAATTGGCGATCGACAATGGCGAGAGAAAAAGGCGAAGACAAGGCGATGGGCGAATAGAACCTGCTGTTTTCCTTTCACCTGGAAAAAGTTCTCGTCGAGGTTGAATAGCATCATTAGTCTGCGGGGAAGCTGCGAGCAGTCACTGATCGAGATCCATTATTCTCCGGCATATTTTCGTAGGATCTCTGGATCCTTAGATCTTGTCAGAAAACTGAGAAGAATCGTCGAGAAGAAGCGTCTCGACGTGGCTGACAAATTATCTTCGCTTCGTCACTGACCGAGACACTTTTCCGTCGTTCGACTTTCGATCTTTCTATCCCTGATAAGCTACGAGATAGCCAGCGTGAGTGGTTCATTAGTTATTGATGGGGAATAATGTCGTTTCTCTGTAGTCTACTTGAAAATAGGAAAATTTTTGGGAAAATATTACACAATTTGTTAAGAGTTATTCGTAAACATTCGTTAGTGAAGTGAAGATTCATCGTTTAGACATCGTTTTGCTTTTAAGATATCTATTCTGTGAAATATTCTTTCCACTTGATATTGTAGAGATAAAAAAACATTAATGAAATATGTGTCTTGTCAGTGACACTAAATTCATCGGACAAACTTTTTGTATCGAAATTCGATTTTGTATCAGAATCGGAACGAAACATCTCTCAATCGGCATTATTATTTGGCAATTGCCATATACAGCATATTATCGCGAGAAAAATAAACGGTAAATTTATCTTATCAATTGAGAAATACTCGCTAGATAAATCTCTCCTATATCTAATATATGTAGAAGTTGGAAAGATCAGGTTTCAAGATTCAAATTTTTCTGACTTACCAAAGCATATATTGCATTTCACAATATTCATAGTGTCGAGCAGTACAAAAGAACCGATTCACAAGACTGAAATAGTGGTACTATTCGTTGTGGCGATTGTCCCAAAAATTAATAGTATCAGGCGCAACAGTTCATGCACGTGGAAAGGTCAGGCTGGTAATAAAGTTAGCGTATGACACGACCGTCGTTCGTCGATTTTTCCACCGAGACATGTATTGATATATTTTCTAACCGAACCGATTGAAGCAATAAAATGCCTCACGGCTTCACCACGAAAATTACATAGCACGATAATTTATTACGGCTGAACGCTAATGTAATTCATATAATTTGCGTAATAAATTACCAAAGCAACTTATACTATTTGCATACTCGGTACGGAACCAGTCTCTGTGTCAATAGCATCCGCGATGTCTATGGTGTTTTACGAGCATGGTCAACTGTGTATCCGCTGCTTTCACCGTGGTGTGCAAACGCGTTTGACAAAATTATGGTGCGATTAACGTGCCACGAACCTTCGTATCGTTGGATAAACGCGCAAGAAGTTCCGATTTCTGTTGGAAACTCGATAGCCGTTACGATCCTACATTGGCTTCCATTAAGTTGTTGTGAATCAATTTCGTTTAATTGCCGTTTCCATAACATTTGAGTAGTGACGACGCGATGTCTCTTGTTCGTATTTTATGTTAATTGCGGTTTGATGGGTTATCTGATTTCAACATACAACTAGTATTATCTGACACTCTCTTTTATGAATCTGAATAATTGCGATAAATTCTAATCGTACCGTTGTGTAATCTTTTATGGATTCGCGTGATACCTCGTAGGGAATCGAGAGTCGGTAGAAGTCTGTTGTTTCTATTGTACATATAAATATTTTTATATTTTTACTGTCTCTCTCTCTCTCTCTCTCTTTCTGTTAATTCAACAAAGATGTCTGTTTCAGAGCTGTATATATCAAGTGCTTTAGAACTTTCCACATTGTATTACGATGCAATAGCCACATAATACAAAAAGTATTGATACAACATCGCATTTATTATAGCTAGACTCTGGATTTTATGATGTACATAATACGTGAAAATATATGAAATCTCCAAAGTATAGTATTTCTTATGATATTTAGCAGATAAAACTTTCTTCGCAAGTTTCATCTTTCTTAATTTATTTTTTACATTTTACAAATATGGAATGCTCGATCAGCGAAAAACAAAATTGGATCGCGTTTCATAAACTTGCTCACGAAGCACCATGCAATGCACATCGCGCACGCACAAACCTAATTTACGGTATTAACTTCAGTTTACGAGGCTAATTAGGCGCGTAAACAAACGCAGAGGTGCGAGAAGCGAAGCTGACTAATCGCGTCGATGCACGCATCTCAACTCGTGATACGCGCAAGATGATCAATTTACCACGTGCTCCTAAACGACCAGTTAGCCTGAAATAATCAGGCGACATGGTACGTAGGTTCTAGCTAATAAGCTAACGCACTTGAAATAATCTCGAAAAGTAAGAATAAAGAGATACATACGAGATCTGACGTGAAAAGAAGGCAGATTTTTATTGTTGAAAAATTACGTGATTAAATTACATCGTTAATGTGTCAAAAAAATTCATAGAGCTAGTGTTTTTATTATATTTATTTCATCCACGCCTTTCTACTTTGAATGATACTTATACTCTATCTATATACCTCTATCTATCTACTAACATTGTATGTCTCTTTGGCATAAGTGCACAGATTACGTTTATGTTACAATATTATATATTTGAAGGATGTACGTAGACTTTTGTAACTGACTGTATATTAAAAATCGTTCGATTCCACTCTACGTATGCAACTCGAAACCATCTCGAAACCGTCCACAGATGTCGAGGCACGAAGACTCGGGGCCACGCGAGTTGCAGCTCGTGCAATCATCTCGGAGTTCTAGGGCTGTGCCCAGCGGACAGGCTCGTTCAGCAAGGCCGATCTCGCGCCTGTAATTTTCACACCGTTCGGCCAGTTGGGCTTGTAAATGTGCGAATGATAGCTCGCAGAAGAATTCAGCGGGATGATTGCAACGAAGGAAGAAGAGGGACAGAGAGAAATAGAAGGAGGAGGAGGAGGAGGTCGGCTGTTGGGCACTGTCTTTCGTCGAACGAGGGTATATGAATGCGATTTCAAAGTTGCTCGTATGCATATCGACCCTTTAGGGCTCGAGCTACTTAGCGAGCTGATCGACACCGCTGCAATTTCGATACCCTTGTTAGTCAGACTGATTTTCTCTCTTTTTTTCGTTGTTGAAAGTGCGTCTGTCATTCGAACGGTTCGGTATCTGTGAAAATTCAAGGGTTCGCGGCCAGCTAATGCATGGTTCTCATATAAAATCATTTTGACCAGAGCAATCTGGCCTAATACGACCAGCCGCGGTGTCTTTTGGCCGGATCTCGCGCCCCTTTTTCAATGTCCAATCGATAGCTAATCAATGTATTACGGCCGACGGTCCGCGATTATTACGATTCGAATGCTTATGGTCAATGAAACGAAGCCTCGAGGTGGAACGCCACGGGCCGATTATGCATCCGACGGCTAATTGATCAATTTTAATATCGACGCCTGGCCAAGTGGTCATGCGTGTCGTCCACTTCAATTACGCGATTCCTCGATGAGTCTCGATCACTGTGATCCTGGATCGATCGAACACGCCGGTGCTTCTGTGCACCCCGATTCGATTAAAGGGCAGCCACGAATCAGTTGAAAAGAAAAACGCTCATTAGGGATATGGCGCTTTATCATCGTCGCTGGTCACGTGTGCGAGCGATGAATCGTAGGTACAGTATTTAGTAAGCTGATGGCAAAAATAAGAAAGTGGTAATTTGCGGGTTTCTAGGATTTCTGTGCTGTCTTGAGTACTAATTTGTTGCACCAGCGCGGTATATTAGAAGTTTTGATTGACCGTTTGCTGCTATTTGATAGAAGGTTTCGCTTAGTAGGCTATACACTAATGCTAAAAAATGTATAGTCATTCGCATTTTTCTAACGTAGTATATTTAGTTAACAAAAACACTGACAGAATGATTCAAGACAATTTTATGGTTTATTAGAGCTGATATATAGGATGTAATGACAAAATTTGCGTTTAAAAGTTGATACACGATAAAAGAATTGGCATCTGAAAATGTCAAGCATTATGATCCAATCTTACAATTTAATCTTGTAATTAATTGCCTTCATGTTTCATGTGATTCATTGCTTTCAGCTCGTGTAATTGTCAATGTATAGATAAATTAGAGAAGGTTCTTTTAAATTGATAAAAGAGTTATTCTGAGTAATTCTTTTAATGAGATTTCAAATACGTTAACTTTTCGATTTTATATATTTAATTTTAATATATACATATATATATCATATGAAATATTAATTGTTTATATATGTATAATACTTAAATATAATATAACATATATATCTGTCGATTTCACAAAAAGATATTAAATTTTGATTTTCATCGTTAATTTATCATTAATTCGTATATTTTATAAATATTCATGTACCGTTAATATTGTGGCGGATCGGTACCAACAGGACGCTGGCAGGTCGAGGCACCAACGCGGCGCAACATCTCCCGGGCGATCCGCGGGTACCAACCGCCAACACCAGAGGGCTACGACGACAATGAGTCTGTCTATCTCGCTAGCGGTCAAATATACGAGCGAATGATCGCACCTAGCGAGACTCCCTCTACGTCTAAGGCAGGGACTACCGGGCATAGCCTTACTGACGAGTCCACCGGTAGTCCCGGGACGAAACGCAACCTCTCTTTTCATCCGCCACAATATAAATCAAGGAAAGTATCCATACGCTTATGAACTGTAGTATACATATGAAAAATTGCTCTCTGTCAATAAATTTTACTAGTTTTGTTGTCATTAACTTGTTTTTTATTATTTATGATTTCATTCCTTGTGAATTCTTAATGAATTCTTCCCAATGATGTACCTATTATTTCTTTTATATCGTGTGTTTATTTAAAGTTTGTTGTCTCTTCTAAATACCAAAATACTTCTCGATTCTTTCCTCTGATTTTTATTTCCTTTTGACTTATATAACTTCTTAAAAATCTTTTATGATTATAATAATAGACAAAGAAGATTCAAAAATCTGTATTTGAAGTCTCGGTTCTCTTAATCTAGCATTTCGAAGCAGCACGTTTACGGATGGAATTTTCAAGATGATAACAATTTCTACATTTGCTAACAAGGGCAATTATGTAATTTCTCATTCTCCGTAATAAGCTAAACACAAGATTGGCTTGATAGTTATTATAATAAGAGTTCATCAATAAAATGACGAGTTTTACGATGAACGTGACCAGACCGTATGAACACGCGTAAAAAGATAAGAATTTTGATGTTGCAAATGGCAAGCTCAAATTGGGCACCAGCGGGCAGGTGGAGTCGAATGGGTGAACGTAATTTTGATAGCCTCGTTACTAAACATTTCCGAGGTATTCATCACCTGCGCTCGAACCACGGTTCAGACAGTCGGAATCTCGTAATAAATGGCTCCGGAGGTTGGAATTATTTTGGCCTTTAATTTTCTCAACTCTATTACTTTAGGTGTTCGTCTACCCTCGTCATTATGCACCCCGCCACGAACTGGTTATCACCTAATGACACCGTATCGCGACAAACCGAGTCGAATCGCCTCGTAGACTGCTTTATTCATTCGAAATTCCCCAGTCTACTAATACGAGAATCGTGTCTCTTAATACGAATAAGATGTTTGGGGCAGATAAATAAATGATAAAAAATGGCGAATAAAAAATAAATAAACAAGAGGTGAAATAGAAACGAATAATGTAGATGAAGTCTAGTTTGCGATATGTTTGCGTTGGAAATTTCTTTGGTTTAAATCTTGATTTAAATCTTGATTTTTAAATTTTAGTTTTTGATAAAATTGAAGAAATATTGTGGTTTTAATTATGTATATAAATAGTATAAAAAAGTCTATAAATACTTTTATGTTGGCAGTTTTTTTTAAATCTGTGGCCATAAGGTGGATTTATGACAGCTTCGTGAGTAAGTGAAAACATCTCATACTTATTTTTACAATACATACCTACCATAAATTTTAGATATTACACACACTTTAATATTTTCTTTATTATATTAATATCCTAATTAGATTACATTCAGCCAAAAATAATTAAGAGCCCTACAATTAGATCAATATAGAAATTGTACGTTAATTAATGCATAATTTTCGATCAGATCATATTTTTCTATTGCTACAGAGCTTATTAGGCTTGAGAAAAATGTAAAAGAATCGTTGTTGCTACGCGTGACTTTTCGTTTCGATTTTACCTACAGCTTTCTTTAAACATTAAAGGTCTTTGTATTTGTTGAAACTAGAACGAGATTGGAACATTAAAATCCCAGGAGTGCAACGAGGTTGGCTAGTCATTCGTCTTCCACGATTCAATTCTTAACCGTGAATGCTTCCAATCTCCACTCACCCTTCAAAGAAAGTAATCAATAAGCATCTCCCAAAAACTCTAACATTTTATGAAAAACGTTCTAATGTTTCAAAGCAGTCAGCCGCAAAAACGAAATCCATTTTTCTCTGGACCAGACAAGGTACTAATAAAAGTATGGGGAAAAACGGGCTCGGGGCTACCTCGTACCAATCCATTAACGGAACAACATATCTGTGGTCTCGTGCAGGAGGAAGTTGCAAGGCTCCGGACTTTCTCAACGTTCAGTATTTTTCCTGACCTCTGTCCTACGCTTTTTAGCACCTGCTGCATCCTTTCATCAGCGCTCTGGGACACGCGTGCACGCTGACTCCGCGAGAATGTTAGCTATTCCCGGACAGGTCTTTATAACCCGACGACTGTCTACCACGGTTATTTAGGGCCGGCAAGCATGAGAATTTGCGGGAAACAACGAGGTGTAAAGAACACCGGCTCTGCCTCACGAATCTCGCCGATATTCCGTCTGAACACGGCGCTTCTTTAACCGTCCCAACAAGCTTGGGCATAAAACCGGAGACTGCTTCTCATAACCGTGTCTAACAACCAGCACACCCTTTCTGACTCTCGTCGCTTCAGTTTCCTTCGTCTCTTTTGCCCGTTCGCAAATTTGTCGAATTTTTTGCTTAATTGCTATGGAGTTGCGCAGGTTTTCAAGTACACTACCGATCAAAAGTATCCGTATAAGTATTGTATAAGACAAGATATCTATCTTAATTACAAAACTACAATTAAATCAAACTGCAATGGTTTGCTTTTTCGTAATCAATAGTCACTAATAAGTTAGTGTAATATTATATTACAAACCGATTAAGTTGATTTTCGAGAGTCAATATATAGTAACAAAATTGATATTTGTAATTGTCATACCTTATACAACTACTTTGCTACGTGACGAACTCTTTATCTCCAGATTCTTTAATTTTTAAATTACAAGACAACTGAAAAAAGTCTTCTAAATCACTAGAAATACTTCTGATATTAATACAACTACTGATGCTCATATGGTAAATACCTATGTGATTTATATATAATTTAGATTTATATCTTAATAATTCGGTAGGAGGTTAATACGTTACTTCTAATTACCAATTCGTTGTAAATTTCGTATACTTTGGTAAAATTCGCGTATCTACTACATATTCGCGCATATTCTTAATAATTCAAATAAATTTAATCAATAAGCGTATATTCTGGCGGAAAATTGTTAGAGCTATGTACAGGGTGAATCAATAAAATGAGAGCTACTAAGTATGCATCTGTGTTATAAATGGTTTTATAAAGAACTTATAAGAAAGAATATATAAGAATGGTGTTATAAAAACGCCACAGGACAAAGCTATACTACTTGGGGGATATTTACAATGGTGAATAAAACTTTTTCTGAACTTTCAAGGTCGTCATCAATTTTTCTAATTGGACCATATATTTTTTAGTATATTAATCGATCCATGTCGGCATTCCCTACAAAGAAGTGTTAACCTGTTTATATCGAAAAATTAATTGTTAATTTAGGAGATATTTTGACTTTAAGTTGCCAAATTTAATATATGGAAGACCAGAAAAGATGCGAGTCGGTATTCTTATGTTTATGCTATCTTTATCTTTTATCTATACGTCGTTAAACGAACAACTATCTGTTAAATTATCTTCACACAACAGCATCAAACTTTCGAAGTCTGAAACTGTACGTCGCTTCACATTCTTCAAACTTCGTTCGCCAGTTTAACTAGTTGTAAGTGGTTCGACCAGAACTTTGTGTCCCTTCGCCACCTATTAAACGTCCTCGAGAAGCTTACATAACGCTTCGCTTGCGTAATGTTGAACAGAATCGAATCGGAATAAAAAAAAAGAAAGGAAGAAAGATAACGGAAAGGTAACCTCGTAAAGAAGGCCAAAGAGACCTGCATGACTTTTGTCGGAATGGTTGATACCTAGTCGCGTGGCTCGCGTCAGCCAGCGCAGCCTGTCAAGATCCAAGCCCGTATTATAATAAAGAGAGCTCCAGGCCACGAGTTGCTCCCTTTTTTCGAGGGAAACGATTACGACTGGCTATTGTACGGCTGTGGTCGCGTGCGATAGTCACGCCATGTTACGTGCAGCGAGTACTTTAGATCCTGACCAATTTTCCAAATCGATCTAACAGCTGCGACCCAACGAATCCCCTATCCACCGTGTCCCTCGAACTCCGAAATATTTTATTTCGCTATAATTGTCCCGCATCTTAGACCTCATGGTCCAGGCGTAAACGCCCCGCTCGCGTGTCTCTATGTCGTCTATACATGCATTCAAATTTCTAGAAGGGCTTTTTAGAGCCTATGAAGACTCGTGATAATACGAGCATTTCTTCGGGACAGATTCTTTGGCACAATAGCATAATGCGGCTTTCGGATGATTAGATGGCTCGAGAAAGGTTTTTGTGCAGGGAAATAGTTTGGTAATTTGAAATAATTTGCTTCTTAGAGAGATTTGAATTAGGCTAGTGCTTGGCTTTTTATGGGCCTGTGGACCGATCGGCATTAATGGTCCAACGTTGCAGATGGCATGCGTCGTATATAGTATATACAGTTAGCCGTAAAAGCATTCGTATATTTTATCACAAGCCTATATATATGTCGAGTTCTCATTAGGGTTAGGGATATGAACGAATCTTCATTTGGATTAGCCATTGTTGTTATACAATATGGATGATATTTACTGGTACAAATATGATTAGTGACGATTAGATACTCGAGATGCTGATAGTGATCTTAGGTTCAATAGCGAATCCACGGTCAACAGGATAGCAAATGCGTTTTCTTCCAAAGTCTAAGTCGAACTGAATTTACTGGTCCACAATTCAAGTATAACTCAATTTACTTGTCCACAGTACAAGTAGAACTCAACTACTTTGTCCACAATACAAGTAGAACTCAACTAACTCCCTCAGTCCAAGTGGAACTGCACTTATATACTCTTCTTCGTACCTCTCTGTACCCCTCGGGTCAACTATATTTTTAAGGAAAGCTATACAATTACTTCATATCTCTGTTAGGTAAAAACGTCCATCCCGTGACCGTGGCTACGTTTAGCGACCCGTTGTGTCACTTCAAGCCCAAGCCTATTGTCATAAATCTTGGGCACACATAATCGGATTAAATTATAAACAACTACTTCTAAGTTTTATTATTTAAGTACCGCTATAATGAAAAGTCTAGACTAAAGTATGGGGGGTCTTCCCAAAATTTTCAAAAGAAAGGCCCCGATGTCCTTTCATCTCCGACATATATATATTGGATAACTGACAATTTAAATGTTTTTGTTACCTCTGCAAAATATATACTTGCACTAGATATCTTGAGTTTCGTATTGTTCATTCTTTCACATTTCTTGCAAATTTTTCCAATTTAACGACGCTAGTTACGTGTTATTGCAGTGCTAATGATATTCCAAAATGTTACGTACATATTCGTAAACTATGTCGCAATACCTTTGTGAGTAACCGCACATCAGATTAAGACAGTTAAAATGTAAAGATAGAAAGAAGTTTCGAAGACTTTTATAGAAAAACAAAATCCAATAATCATACAATTCAACGTCACCCACGTTGAGCATCGATAGAAGCTCTTACGATCTTTCCTCCCAAACTCGTCGATATTTTTATCAGCGAACAAGAACGCAAACGAGAAAAACGCGTCGTGGCTCGTAAAACGTCGTATCGTTCTCCCTGTATGTTTCTTTCGCTTTTCTGCTTGAAATGGCTCGTTTTTGCCCCCGCAAACTCAGCCCGGCTTAAAATAAGACATTCTGCGCCATTTATCGGTCGCTCGATGTTTTTAAAGCAAGAGGCCTATCATGGACGATGTTTCATGCAAAATTGGACGAAATTTAGCGAGAACCCTGTCCATTTTACGCTTTCTTTCAGCCATAACGGCGTACTTCGAATTCATTAGAGACTTCAAAATGAATTCCGGCGCGTATGAGATCCGCTTCACATCTCATGAAATTTCCGCGTCCCAATTAAACCGAACAGACAGTTAGCCCTCTTACTTAAATCTGTCAACGATACGAATCGACAAGAACGAAACAGAGTAGAATACCGTGGCTTACACACTGATTTTTTGCAATTTTTTCTTCCTTTCTTTTTGTTCCTCCTCGCCCGGTTCTTTTTTATTACACGATCGTCTAGCGTGGCTTGTCAGCTCGTATTGAACGCAAACGTGACGCGTTCCCTCGCACGAATTTCTTGTTAGCGGCCCGCGACCAGCTGTTACGCCTTTCGAAATCGCGATTCGTGCACTCACCGTCGGCGACAGGTTGTAAACTTCCCATTAGCCGGCTGCGAGTTCTTTGATAACGAACCGTGTTCCTTGTAATTGATGAAATTCTTCGATGCCGATTTTTTCATTTTCCTTTCGATTTTTCTTATCGTTTTTAGGGTCATGTATAAGTGGATGTTACAATATTTAACGATGTTCATGGGAAATTAATTTCTCTTATAGTTTAAGAAAAACGAAAGATTCTTCCTATCTGATAAAAACGCTTGTATTTGGTTACCAGATAAGTCATAAACCTTTCTAAGATCATGTTCTTCCTTAGAAAAAACAAAAATTCCACACGGATGGCATAATAGCAGAATGGCAGAAAATTATTCAACAGAATAGTACGTATTTGGTTTAAACATATTATTATAAGGTGTAATAAAGTTTATAATTCGTACTAGAAAAGATTTAAGACTCATCCGATAACCCAATACTAATAACATTATGATATACACTGGCTTACGGAAGCACTTGAATGTTTATCACAAAATTTTTCACGCGTTATAACGAAACCTTTTAGAATTTCATTAGCTCTGTAATGAAACACGATTATCGTAATTAGAATAGTAACGTTCTATTAGAATATTAACGAAAGCAATCGAGAACTGTATATAGAAGTTACAAGACATTTATTGGAAACATAAGCAGGTACACTTGGTGAAGAATTAGCATACATCAAGAATAGTCTTAAATATGCAATTAATGATAAACATGGTCTCGCTAAATTTTGTGCTTATTATATATATTATTATACATTGATGTTATTATAATGTACATTAATAAAATAAAATATTATATTATGTATATGTATATATTATTTTTATTATTATTAACATTAATTATATTGGATATATATATATCATATACTTATTAATACGCTATATTTAATATATAAATATATGTATATTAATATAGTGAGTAATTGACTGTTTAAAATTCAAACATATTGGTGCTCTGCGAAGTGTATACTCCAATAAGTATCTCATAACTTGTATATACATTTTCAGATCCTTTCAAATTTTACTGATATACTTACACTGCGATAATCGTGTCTCGTTACAGTGCTAATGAAATTTCAACATGTTTTTCATAATATCTGGATATGAAACGTTTATAAAAGTGTTGGAATACTTTTGTTAGCCACTATATATACCCTTTCCTACTTGGTATTTTAGGTAGTCTGTTTATTTTAATCTTGGAAATTTGAAAAATTGAAATACATGGGAAGAAAAGTTAAGAGAGGAATATGTCTGAAATTTAAAACAATTTTTGATAAATTAGAAAAATTGTAATTATCAGTTCTATAAGATTGTTATCGATCATTCAACGCATATGATTTTTCTTTCTGATTCGAAGGAAACTTACCAATGAATAACACATGAATCTCATTTCTTTTTGTACGTTTTGATAGAAGTACAAGCTACAGTACGATCGACAAATCAAGGTTCTTGTCTCGAGCGAAGGTTGAAGAAAGATTCCATCGACACCTGCGCTGTATCTTTAATTCATCGAGGTTGCTCCGCGAAATATGATGCACGTGGCGCACGTCAAATCGTCGATAGAAATCGATTGTACAACTGAAATGAGTTTTTTGTATCGATACAGATCGGTATTCGTCCCGCTCGTCGAGGAAAAGATTTCGTTCACCGAAGCGATTCGTTGTTTATTTAACGCCAGTCACGTCAGCAATAAAATTTAATGTGCTTGCGTTACAAATTGCTCCAGATCATATCTTAGATGACAGTCTATCGTATTCAATTCGTTATATGGTTCTCGTAAAATAAAACACAAAGATAGAAATAAAATGTTCGAATACGTTCGTAGAATTATTTCTGTATAGAAATTTTTAACTCTTTCCAAGTCATTACTTTTCTTTCTACGCAATTTGTTTATATTTTACCACTTGAATCAATACTTCGCTTCCTTTATCTTTCTTTTCTACGTAAAGATAAAGTATTCATCCAACGCTTGGTCCTTCGAATATATCCATAGAATTATTTCTTACATAGAAATTTGTTCTTTTTCTATATAAAAATCAAGAAAGTCAACCAGAAATATTTCTTTAAATTTTACCCACACAGATCGTTACGCTTTAACAAAATCAAGTGACCCGTATTTTTAATGAAATACGAACGAAGAATGTCTTCTTTTGTCATTTTTCAAACAATTGTTGTAGAAAAAGCTTTCTCAAAAAAAAAAGATTATTCTTAGAATTATTCTCTACTCTACCCTAAGTCTCTATCTCCTCTACACTGCTTGATTTTATTGTTCGAAGATCTTTGTTGGCTCATCAACCGTGAGACGCACGTCTCCCGGCCATCATTTCCCCGAAATCTCATCTGTAACCAGTTTCTGGATCGCTTCTATTAGGCTGCTTAGCACGTAAACACGTCCAACGATCTCGTTTAGAGTCAACGGTGCTCCACCGTGAAGAATCCTTTCGAACAGCTTGGAAACTTGCGTCGCAACCGCCTCGCGCCGTCGAAGGTTTGTCGGCAATTAGGCCGTTTCTCGGGAACATAATTAACACCGATGGCGTTAATGAGGCCGCGAAGGTGTCGAACGAGCCAGCTGTTCGCCTGGTTTCAGGAACACAAATGATTCACAAGATTCGAGCCTCGTGCAGGACGAACCACGAAGGCGATTGGAAAAACACAAGGCCAACTTACGTTCGCCAACAGTCATGATAATTGACTTCTGGCTGTATCGAACATTAAAAATTTATTCTCGTCTGTTATCAGTAGATAAACCTTCATTCTACGGAGAAACGAGCGAGTCTTGGCTGCTTGGGTGAATCGTTGGACCTCGAGCATCGCGTGAGTCCACTTCCAACGGCAAACAAGCCTTTGATACGTTTATTCGACTCGGATAAAGCATTCGAAACTCTTTTTGGATGGTTTGAACAGCGGTTATCTGAAGATTTTGGCTAATTTGTGGACTGATTTTTGTTTATGCAGATTAATCTTCTCGGCCGGTTTCTACTTGGCTAATAGCCAGTATGCGGATTTGTACGGAAATTTATATTTTTGAGAATAGGATTAAAATTATATCATTTGATATTTTATATATTTTTGATATTATGTGCACTCTACTCAATTTTGCACTTTCAAATTTCCTATACATGCATAGAAATCCTTAGCCCATTAGTAGGATTAATTAGACATTTGTGTAAATCGCTAGGTAGTATGGTTTTGTGGATGTCTGGTTTTAAGTTTTCTATCTAATTTTTGCTGGCTACGTTTTTATACTTCTTCAAATACGTCTCAAACTTACATAGTGTAGAATGAACTACATCTACTTTCTCTGAAGCACATAAGACTGTTGAACAAAATTATATTGTTTCATTAAATTGATTTGTAAGACCAAATAAAAAATCCATGGACTATCGAGCACACATATATTCATCGCACACGATATTCCTAATGAAAACCCCACAATGTCCAGAACATTCTTTTAATCATCCCTTCAATTACGTTACCATACCATATTTTCTATGTGTAAACACTTCCTCCCGTAAAGGAGAATCCACGAAATCAAGGGAAAAAAGGAATGAAAAACGAAGCGGTCAAACGTTTAAAGTCGAATATATCGCAGTCGAGGTTTAAATTTCACCGCGTAAGAACCGATCGATGATATCTATACTCTCCGCCGTACCTTTGTATCTTTTTTCTGTGGTGGCATCCTGCCGGGACAGCTTGACGTGGAATCGTCGAAAAACGCGCATAAAGCCGCGCGTAGACGGTGATTCGTTTTACGGGCACGAAGGGCGTGCTGCCACCAAAGAAATTCGCAAGCTCATGCATATACAGGGGAAAGAGGAGGGACCGTTTCAATGGTATCAATAGCCGATCGAAAAACTGGTACAATCTTGCACGCCGCGTTCTCTGCGAGCCTTCTTGCCTCTTCTCGCCCCTCTGCCTGCTTCGTGTGCCCGTTGGTTTGTCGGCAATCGCTGCCAGGAAGGCCTCACCTGGGCCTTTTTGCTCCAGTCATTGTATTTGCGCGAGCGTGCTCGAAATATTAATCCTGGTCCCGTGCATGAGCCCAACCTGGCCCACCTGTAGCATACGAGATACGACTTAACTCGATGGAACAGCACACGCCGATCTTCGTACGATGCCAATTGGTTTAGACACGCGCTCCTATCACAACGATCGGTTTGAGTCCGTTTGTAAGAGTTTGAAGGAGATGAGCGACGTCGACTTGTTAGCGTTTTGACAATCGACTCGAACTTGAAGGTTGTGTTAGGATGTTTCGTGAATGATCCGTTATATTTTGTATTGTTTTGGATTGTTCTTTTTTCAGAAAGTTGATGTGCTGTGGAATGAATTTATATTTAAACAGTTTAAGATGATTTGGAATTAAAAACTGGTTGTTTTCATTTTTATTGGCGTGGGGGGAGCGTTTGGTTATAGTTTAGTTTGGTATATTGCAGTTTGAGGTAATTTCAGTTGCAATATACAATTTGGTATATTGCAGTTGAGGTAAGAGAAGCGAAACTTTGTAAATGAATTCGTAGTTTGTATGTACACACGAAATCAACAAATAACAGGAAAGTAAAAGAATCGATCGATTAATAGACAAGTTATTCCACAAGTGTCACAAACTACATATCTGAAATCCCTGCAAAAGACAAGCTCTTGTTCACGAACCGCAAATTCCAAACAAAGTTATTAAAAACAAATCACCAATCTTCAAGAAGTACCATCCTGTCTGAAAACCTCTGCAAACTAATCGTGATGCGCACGAAATGCAACTTTGCTATTGGAGAAAAAGGACAAAAGGGAGAGCGAATAAAGCACGCCACGTATCCGGGAAGTATCGTTTTATCAGGAATCTTCGAGCGATTGGAATGCCCCGGAATTAGTAAGTCAACGCCAGGTCCGCTGTAAGTAACACGAAAAAGCTATTCGAGATATTGAAACGGGGGGAGGAACACGTCTACCGATGAGATTATCGTTCTTAATGCAAAAGCGATGGAACGTCGGCGCGCGTAGAGCCGATAGAAAAAGCAGCGTGGAATTTATCGTCGCCGAAAATACATGATATTCGGCCTTTCCTAGAGAGGCGAACACGTTTAGAAATGGCCGCTTTAAATTGTCGGGACAGAACGTACGGGTTCTACGTGGCCGTGGAGTCCTCGGATGGGATCAAAAGACGCCTGGAGGATACTAGAGAAAGGAGTGGCTGAACTGGATTTCAGCTAAGATAAGCGGAGCCACTACCGTGCTACCATACAGCATAGAGATAGGATAGCTCCGGAGAAACTCATTACCCTCTAATAGTTCCCCGTACCGTAAAGGTTCCGCGGAAGGACTATCCAGAATTTCAATTTGAGAGGAGCACGACTGACCGAGAGCCGGCTCCGAACTGGTCGCGCTTTGCATAATAAATAACCGCGGTTTCGAAGATCTTGGGAATTTTCGGAACGTGGTCCGGATTGGTCTGGTGGAGGATACTTTATCCTGGGTACCATTTCGGAGTGTTGATTTTTTCAGAGCGTTTTAATGAATTCGATGGAGATTTTGGTTGGTGGGGTTCGTCAGTTTACTCGATGAGAGGTAGCGATTTAAAGTAAAATAAAGAAGGAATGAGCGGTTGAGTTGCAGATCCTTTTTAAGTTTAAATTTTAGGAGTTTATTCGTGGAATATAGCGTAAAATAAAAATATAGCGTAAAATACGACAATGGTTTGGCGATGCGATTATTTCTATTTAGTTTCTTACAACTCTCGAATTATTCTTGCTCGTAATTCTCGCGTGACTTCTTACAGATGAAAAATAATTTCCTCTTGGAGAATATTCGAAATCTTCTTTTAAAGATACCTATAGTACTCGTCCCAAAAATCCCAATTATTTTGTTTTAAGAAACTTCTTCCTGCATCGCTAACTCAGAATTCCACATCACAATTTCACCAATTCCTCGCTTCGTTGTCCTTTAACTTCAAAGTTCACGTTACTCGTTACGTGATCTAACGCATCTATGTCCCAGCATTTCATGTACGACGTACATGAGTTAGGTTTGGAAACGGTGGAGTGTCGGAAAATTAATTTTCTTATCGCCAACATCTAAACGACAAAGACACGGCGACTCTGTAATGGAAAAGGAGAGACGAGGGAGAGGCATCGCTCGAGAAAACAAGATACCGAGTGACGTTAGAATGGTCTCTAGTTTTCGGCAGTGGCACGGTCAACAAGCGGTATTTTAACGATCTATATAGCGACACGTCCGTCCGGTTGACATTTTCGAGTCTGCTCCACGAGTCTCGTTGTTGCTCCTCTGAATAGATAGAGCTCCGAGTAGCTCCCTTAATTGGGCCCCATGTTGGCCCGCTATCGTCGGTAGCGGACGGTAGTTGAGCTACCTCTTCCTTTACCCCTCTGTTTTCTCCATCTTTCCTCGATCTACGTTCGTTTACGTCCGGTACGCGTCGTCACGTCCTTCTTCGACCCTTTGCAGGCTCCGTAGCGCGCCTTCTGTCTCGCTTCTTCTACTTTTATCTCGTCGTTGATGCACGCTGTGCGCGGGTGCGCCTGATTTTCACTGGATAAAACCGAGTCCAGCCACTTGTGAACGCGACCAGCTGGGGTAGCTTGTTTAATACGTTGAATCAGGGGTCAACTAATTAGGACTCGAAAGAACTGAATATTTGTTGCTTTTAAAAAGTAGAATTCTCATGATGAATTTGCATTCTCTATACCAATGAGACATATGCGGGTTGATTGATGACATTTTTTTGGAAAAGTGAAGTTAGAACAGTTAAGGGTTAGGACGACGAAGTTTCTTATGTGTATAGAAAATATGAAAGAACCTTTGTTATATATTACCCATGAAATTTTCTTCTAATCTTATACAGGGTGGTTGGTAACTGGTGGTACAAGCGGAAAGGGGGTGATTCTACGCGAAAAAAGAAGTCGAAGATATAGAATACAAATTTAAAAACAATTTTTTTTTTTCAAGTTTTTCCATCGAGACAACGATCTACAGTGAGATCCGTTATAACGAAACGTGATAAAGTGCACGCGTACCGAGCGAAAATTCAAAGTTGATTTTCTCGAAAACAAAGCCTCAAACGAAAAATTTTTATTCTATATTTTCGACTTCTTTTTTCGCGTAGAATCACCCCCTTTCCGCTTGTACCACCAGTTACCAACCACCCTGTATAAAAGTCTTTTAAAAATAGTATTTACGTCTTTTTACTTGTTAAAACAATAATGGGATTGGTATATAAAAATTCGGGAAACGCTGCAGGGTTATAAACACGACCGAAACTCGAAGGATCTCGACTATGTCATCTAACAAACATTCTGTTTGTTAAAATCTATTTTTCCAATCTTCCACCTAAATCACTACTAAATCCAAATTATCTTACACCATAGCGCGTGAAATTTTCACGTTACGTTGCTAACAATCATTTCAATTTGTTTCTTCGATGTTGACGTTTTCTCATGAGGGTGAGTCGACGGAGTAGACATGTGCTGATGACAGGTGGCCAGATTGCTGAAACTCTGGGGGAGATCGAATGGCCTCGAGTGTATACCGGTAGCGTGGAACTCGATACAGGGTAAACCGAAAGTAGCTCGTCCAAGTTAATTTGGTATACGACAAGGAATTCTATCCACGATGTAGAACCTTCCGTGGAGGAAGTCTTTTTTCGCGAGCACCAGCTGACACGTTCGTCTAACCAGCGACGATCTCCTCGAAAAATTCTCAATTTACGCCGTGGCGGCACCGAAGATAAACTTATCATCCGTTCAGTGTTAATTCGTTCCAACGTTTGAACAGGAAAAGTTCTCTCAACGTATCCTGTATACTTATTGATATGGAAATTTTCAAGGAAAGACTTGTCGGTCGTTAATACATCGACGATAAAAGGAATTTTCTTTTTCTTTTTGATAATCCAAATATTTAATTTTTTCGGTTTTATCACGTAGAAAAATAGTTTTTTATATTGTTGTTGGTATGTGAATTTATTAAACTTTCCACTAATCAAAGGAATATTTTATAATAAAATAGAAGTATCTAACTTGTACTTTACTGTTTCCAAAACTTTGAACTGCACCCTTCGCCATAACATGTCTATTCACCACAGACCCAAGCACTAGAATCTCAAAATAATTTTATCTCCCCCCTTCCCCCTTCCCTTAAAAACGACCAACTAAACCTTCTGTCCACATCCAGGGAATTATATTATTAAATGTCTGACATAGAACCATAAAGAATCGCTCGTATGAGTGGAGGCACGGTTTAGAATTCGTAATAAACAGAACAGCAATATGGACGGTATGCGATCCCGGTGTGCAGAGGTCCCTCGTTTTCCCTTTGAAATATGCGTGGGTCGCGACCCACGGTGCTTTAATTAAAGCGTCGCGTAAAGTTAATTTATGGGAAAAGCGGTGGCCCATGGACAGAGCAACGGAAGCCAATTAGGCCGGCCACCACTTCATCGGCAGCATCAGCAGCGTTTCTGCTTATCGACTCGTTTCTTCTCTTCATTTTTCCTCCGTTCTTCTTTTTTCTTCTCTCTTTCCTTCTTTTTTCTCTCCTCTATCGGTTGGTTCGTTCTGTCTGTTGTGCCGCCCTTTCTTTTGTCGTTCGACTCGTTACGATTCTCGAGAATGTCGTAGAAACGCGACTTGACGATAGAGTTGTACGCGAGTCGACCGATAATTAAGAGTTTTAATTACCTTCGGTTGAGCTGCTTTAACAACTTCCCATTTCGACGATCGCTATGTCGTAACAGGCTGGTGTACACCCTCGTGCACAAGTATTGGAACGAATTGGAACTCGGTATTAATTATTTTAAAAATGAATTTATAATGAATCTATACATTCAATGCTGTAATAAAAATTAACATCTTTATACGAGAGTATGAGAGAGAAACAAGAAATGTCACAAAATATCTTTATTTGTTGAGAAAATTATGTTTATGTTTAGTTTAACTAAAATAGTTCACTGGAAAATGACCAACATTTGATGAATTTAACTGTATTTTTCATAAAATGAAATGTATACCTTACGTAGATATCATAAAAAAAATAATTAATAGAATATTAATTATTTTTATGCGAGTTTTATTCCAGTACAGAATAGACATTCCTTGTTTTTAATTAACATATTATATTATAATCATTATGGTTTAGTAGTTCCGCAGTCTCAATTATCACATAGAAAATGGCAAAAAATGGACATTCCTCGTTTTTCCTTTTCTTCATACATCTCCTCTTTTTGGCATCTACAATTCCGTCAATCGTATTAATAATTTTTCTATCGTATTTAGTCTTAATTAATTCCAAATGTCGATTCACATTTTAGGTAAACTTTTCTGTCTTTTCATTTGTTTCATACAATACTTTTTTCAATGAGATTTAAATTACGGGATTGTGGAGACCGATATGATTTTTAATACATTATGTTGTTCCTTTTGTAACTCATAAAAATAGCTGTTACAAGTTCTTGCATCGTTATCTTGCATAAATCGAAAATCATATTTGAGTAATCGTTTCCCTGATAATATAAACCAGTTGGTCATATTTTATATGGGAGGAGGTGCTGTAATACTTATGAACGAGACTGTACGAACACAGAATCGCGAGCCTTCGACGTTCGTTCAAGTTATTGTTCTACCGATAGGGAGAAATAGACGAACAGGTGCAACTTTTTCTTTGTTCCAGCAAGTAGAATTTCTGTGATGGTGTTTTTAACGGCAATGTTTGCTCGTGGTATGAGGAAGAGTATCTCGATCTAGATACAAGGGATCGGTTTCACGATTACTGGATTGCATTGTAATTTGTGCGATCAGAGGATGATTGAATAGTGGAAGGCTGTTATTACCCTTGTTTTAATTGGCTCGTAGCTGTTCAATAATCGATTTGTAGGCAATCGTTGTTTGTAAAAGGTGAAATTGAAAAAATGATATACTAGGAAGTGCACGAAGAGGTGCACTGTTCTTTTCAGATATAACTGGTTTGTATGATCGTGATCGAGGTTGGTTGTGTAATGCGGGTAGATAAAAGTAATATCCTGCATTGTAATTGTTTTAGATTGAAATTAATTTCTAAAATCGTGCTAAGGTAGTCATCGACCGGCTAATTAGAGATATTTAATCACTCTCATGTATCAAACATTGTCTATGCTTCCAAGCGTATTTGTATTGTGTATTTGTATATACTTGTTACAGTAATCTTAATTTCATCAAATTACAATTGAACAGAGAAAAAACGATTGTGCAAATCTCCCAAATCATACACTGGCTCCATTATAAATACATTTGTAACGTTTATATTTGCAGAAACCAGCTCAAACGAATCTTTCTCGTTTAATCTATAAACTTTCCTGACTCATAATGAGATCTTGAGTATGTAACTCCTTTAACCTTCATATCCGTGTGAGATAGGGGCACGGTTAACCATACAAAATGCACAAGCATGTGTGAGATACGGGCACAACAAACCAATCATTTTTAACGCATTCTTTGTACTAATAATTGTATTTAAAAGAGCTCTAGCTTTTTTGCGTTCCCTTCTGCTGTACATATTATGGCATTAAAAACAGATAGGTACAGAAGATAGCATCATAGTTAAAAATAAATATACTAGCACGTAACCAAGGAACAATTCCGCTGAAACAAATTGTGTATTTTTGACTCGTTAGGTCGAAAAAAATTGTACGTTACCCTGCGCTCTTTGGGTCGTTTTCGATCGAATCATATATTTTTCTAAAATTTCTATCTAAACAAGTTTGAGAAAGATAAAGAAGCATTGGTATGCGTGATTTTTCGCTTTAATTTTACGCTTATTTAAACCTGCTTTTGCATGGAAAATTCAACACTGTTGAACTAAAGAGCTAAAAAACAACTTCGAGTAACATTCCAATCTGTCCATCGAAGAAGACCACAATAAACCCGTAATTAAATTCACGCACCGTGCTACAAACGGAATCTTCGGAACTGAGAGCCGGCCGACCGAAATTCCGTTGTCATAACCGTCCAATGAGCCCCGGTGGAAGAAACGAAGAAACAGGTGAAATATTTTCGCGCCGTCTGACCAATTTGTCCGCATCATACAGACAAAGTTGCTCGTAAAATAGAGCGCTCCATCCCACGTTAACAAAACCGGAGACGGAGAATAGGAGGGAAAGAGAAGGAGAGATCGGTTCGGAATACCAATGAGAGAGGCGACTTCTTTCGCAGATTGCCGCCGACAGTGGCTTCATGGGAAGCGGGCCAGAGCTCGTTCTCGACTCGAGAACGGTGCTAGTCGCGCGGCAACTCGATTGACACACACTCGCACAAACGAGCTCCGGAGAGAAGATCGACAAGATCGGATCGCGGCTGGCCACGGGTCCGGGACCGGTCCTTTATAAATCTGGCGGGGCGCAGCTGGCAATTTCAGGCTGCTCCCTCGATACGGAACCCCGTAGGCGGCAATGAGAGATGAACCGCGGAATCGTAATCGAATCGTGGCCACATTGTTTCGGTTATCCTAGCGCCGCGTCGGCGATCGATATTGTAAATCTTCCCCTGGCAGGTAGGCCGCCTTGGTAAATGGAGCAGTTACCATTCAACTCCTTATCGGATTCCCTTCGGAGTTCTTTTATAAGGCGAGGGTGGTTTCAGTTTGGTGTCGACTTTAAGGAAGGCAGATGTTAGTTTACGAGGATCGTTCGAAAAGATTCTTATTATTCGTTTTTTTAAATATATCTACGTTTATTTGCCATTTGTTAACATGTTCAACGCGTATGACGCTCGCTCGGATCGGCATCCTATTTTTACATTAAGTATGGTATAGATTGAAATGTTACACGCGAACTGCAGATCTGGGAATTATGAAAAAGTATTTCTTAATAATTCGTGTTAAATAAATAAATTTCACGATATATAGACAGGTATTGTATGAAAATTATTTTTCCAGCATACAGCACGTAGGAAGTGAAAATCGGGTCCGAACGTGTTAATTACTAACCATAAGCGAGTCTTTTGTCTGCAGTAAATACAGTGGCTGACGAAAGTACTGGAACACTTACCAAAAAATTTATTCGATGAATATATTATCTACATTATGAAATTTTTTGAAGTGTCGTTAACACTGTAACGGAACACGAATATCATGATTATAATAATGAAATTTTCAAAAAATTCGAAGTTAGAAGATCGTTACATTTATTGTATTTAGTGAAAAATTAATAGGTATGTACATACATATATAGCATGAATAGTAGTCTTAAACGTACAGTTACTCCTAAGGATGGACCCACTTACATATTGTGACTTATTAATATAACGAAGAATCGAATGTTCAAATACTTTGTAGTATTTCGATAAAGGTCTGATACTGATCCCCAGATTTGGATACCGTATGTTCATATCAGTTCTATAATGCATTTGTATAATGCTAATTTCTCTGTTTAGCAAAAGCTTGAATTTCGTAAAAGCTTGTCCTAATTTCTAAGTACATTTATACCGATAACTGCGATATGAAAATTATAATAAAATTTTATTCAAATTGTCAAGTTCTATTGAGAATCAATTGCTTCTGTAAATCTGCGTTTATATTAGGCGACTACGGTTGAAACGAATAGGTCGTTGAACCAAAATCAGACGAATGGGTTATTTCTGGCTCAACGATTGAAAGCCAAAACTTCAATTTGCTTGATACTTGGTTGATACTGATAACTGTAGTTTCCTAATGTAAACGCAGCTTTAATTAACTTCCGTGGTTACGCACACGAGATGACAAGAGCCGCGAGTCGAAGCGCTCATCAACTTTCGCGGAACAGCGAGGCGCGTTTCTCACGGTTTCGCGAGGCGGAAGTCGTTGGAGCAGGGTAGAAATTTCGCGCGACGCGACATAAATCTGCTCTCGTAATGGAATAATTATAAGCCGCTATGACGCACGAGACTCGACAACGATACGATAGAACAAAAAGTCGGAAGAAAGCAGAAGGAAGAGGAAGCAGAATGCCAAGAAAAAAAGAGAACGCAAATACGAGAATTATTTTGGAGCAGGGGCTGCGCCGTTTATGTCGTCTTAATCATCTAAATTAGTCGTAAGCACCGAATAATTGCGTGGCTGCGGTACAATCAAGACGGCGAAACACTATGACAAATCATGCTCGCGTCTCTGGCCTTGCACGAACTGGTTTCCCATGAACGAACTTCATTTAGATCGCTTGGATTTATAGCTACGCTCTGGATTCTGCGAAATTATCGAGACACGCGTAAAATGTGGTCACAGTCCAGCTGCTAGCTATTAATTCTCTGTGTAGGAATAAAGATCGTGCGAATTAATTATACGGAGAAACTATTTGCGAGCGTGTGCGCAGGCGCAGCTGCGATTCTTCGCGCGTGTCGCGCGACGAAAGCAAGAAAAACGATTAAATCTCGAGACATACAGGGTGTCTCGCGCAACCGGGGCAAACTATCACCCTGAAATGGTCTAAGATATAAAGAAATTTTATTCGACAAATTTAAACAGTGTCGTACGATGTATCATCTACTGTAGGTGCCCCAGTTTTGCATATCTTAAGATCATCTGTATTTTTCAAATAGAACTATACAGTTTTCCATACATCAATCGATGTGCATTCTCTTTGTATTCTCTATAAAAAATATCAATACGTTGACCACACGGATTTCATATATTTTGTGGCTATTTTGGAAATGATAAACCGAAATATACTATTACACGATACATTCAATTTTTGCAAAATATTATGTTCTATCGTATTTGAGCACTTTTTCCTCAAATGTTATCTATATCATTCACATCTTCGAAAATTTTCTATTTCATCTCATTTCGATCATTCTAAAAAATTTAGTAATACGTGGCTCACCGATGGCCACCGTGATGGTTAACGTGTTAAGGCATTCTGGCCGAAAATTGATTAGTTTAAAAGATATTTCAATTTTAATTTTGTAAAATTATGTATATGAGAGTTAAGAAAGAATACGCAGTATTGCGTTTAAGTTTTCCTTGTCTTTCGCACAGTAAATTTGACGAAATTAAAATTGAAATATTTTTTAAGATTAATCATTTTTAGACGTACAAATTAACCAAATACTCTTTTATAAAAAAGCAAGAAGTGTATCGGCTAAAGTATAGAAAAATTTATAGTTCCATTTAAACAAGTATAGGTAACTTTAAAATGCTTCAAACATGATCATTTTCAGAGTGAGCAAATACACCAGATCGTTCATCATTCAAAGCCATTTAATTTTTGTCTAATGAAATTCATTTCCATTTTTTACTGTTTCAGAGTTATAGATTGTCTCAATTATGTGAGACACTCTGTATATAAATATATATACAGATCGAGTTGAACAGTCAACTTCCGAGTGGAAGTTGGTGATTTATTCGTTAGAAACTGTAAGTTTAATAGAAAGTGTAATGGGATTAGCGTTGAGTGGTATTAATTATTTACCGTGTTCTTTGAGACACGGGCAGATTGATAGTTTCAGCGGAGTTTTAAAACAAAGTTGAAAGTTCCATTAGGATGTTTAATTATAAGAAAGTTGAAATAACGCGGATTAATTGATTCTTTGATCTTTTGTTTTATCAGTGTTTTAGATAATACGTATATCGATCGCGAAAGTTTAGAGTTCTCGGATAAGTACTGAATTTTTTCATTGTCAGTCCTCTTACCAGAGGGTTCGTCGGCCTGCCCACTTTGTGGTCAGATTCTTCGAGAAAATGCTTATCGTCTTCCACGAGGTACCGTGACACCGAGACGTCGGCCCTGACGGCCCTACGTAGAGTACATGCGATCCTCGGGGGCAGAAAACAAAGGACGTCGAGTGCTTTGTCGATTGTCGGCACCCCGAAATTATAACATCCGCGACTCTTTCGGTTACAATTAGAACCGCGGTAGTATCACCATTCAAGCCGCTATCGAGCGTAAACCCTGATGACATATTTATGGTTCTGGCTATCTGTAATACGATATTCTTAGAAATGGATGGACACTTCACGAAGCGTCGACCTTGACACATGCATCTTCTCTATAGAGTATTCGATGCTAGCAAGCGAATTAAATAATATCTTTGTTTATTCAAAATTCATGGTCAAAATTTTCATTTTAGTAATTACCATTTGTTATTACAATCATCATTATCTATCATCTCGTGACACTTTTTTTTATTTCATAGAAATATTTTATTCATGAACTCTATCGAATAAGTAAATTTCTTGTTATCACCTCGTCAGACAGGTGACATTTCTCGATTTATCATATGACCCCGAAAGTTACGTTTGATTAATTATGAATTCAATTTAAAGATGATTTATTTTAAATGCTAATTTTTAACATTCTCCTTCTCCCATAAAACATCAAAAGATCAAGGTATCCTTCCTTGCACACTATTATCTTATTTTTGCTTTCGTCCGAATTTGACTCAGACCGGAGGAAATCGTGATTTATCGATGAGTCTTTCCGAAAAGTCAGGTGTCGCGGATATGCGTACAATTCTGCAACATCGTATAAAATGGAAAAAATGAAATATGGAAAAGGTCAAAAGGAAAGAGGTAACAACGATATATATTATACATGTATGTATACAGAAATTACAAAATATTTAGCACAAATATATATTTCACAGAAATTATTAAAGTACTTAAAGTCAATTATTCATTATATTAATAAACCTCAATATTGGGTAGAAACATATTTAACACATAATTAAGAGTAACACAATGCTTGAAATGGCTATTCATGCTGTATATTCATTTCTTGCTAAATATATATTTACAGTAAGTATCTTGTAGCTTCTATATACATTTACAAATTGCTTTCAAATTCGAGCAATATAACGACGACCAAAATGTCTTATACCTAACGTTCCAAAATGTCTTATATGACATATATGTACAATATGTATTGGGTTGGCAACTGAGTGATTACGGGTTTTGTCATTACCACCCAATGTCACCCAATCACTTAGTTGCCAACCCAATACATAAATGTTTCCTACGTGTTTGAACGCTTTCACGAGCCAGTGTATGTATTGTAGATCGTGGAATATATCGATGACTTATCGCACAAATATTGCGCGTATTACTTTTTATGAAATTTGAGCTTCTATATACGACAAATAGTTCTCGACTGTTTCTTTATGCTGTATAAAAATCATAATTATATCTACTTGATAAATTTGTCGAAAATAATATCTTTGTTTATTGTATGTAGTTTATATATTGTAGTATATACTTTATATGTAATATAGCAATATTTTCAGAAACCATGATTCACCTTTGTAATTGTATGCCGCTAAAACGAATCTACGCAACTTGCAAGCAATTTTGTAATATCACCGATGAAGATAAATACAGCGCAAAAGATATTTATTTAATTACTAAGTACTAGCGAATTTTTAAATGTGTTTTTCTCAGAAACGCTAAAAATAGTCATACTATATTTGTGCAATAAATCATCGGTATGTATAGTCGGATAAGGAACCAGTGTTTCAGAATGCTAGTCATTTCTGATTAACCTTACGATCGTAAGGATCTGAGAAACGAGCCGCTTGTTACTGACGCGACCTCCAGAGTTATGCAATTACTAAGTCCAACGATTCCTGGTGGTCTTCTTCCTGTTGCCGTGGAATATGGTTTACGTTCTTGGCTGGTCTTCCAGATGAACGCTTCTTACGTGTGTTTGTTCGCCTCGTGTATTCGCAGCTTGACATTCCGCGCGTGTTGTCTGTACTTGTCGAGGATGGAGTTTGTATTCGTTTCACTTGAACGTTTCAGGAGATATCGGAGCCTGTGAAAGCTTGTACTTCCTTCTGGTTACATGATTTTTTCAATTACCTGGGATTAGCAAAGTCAAGAAATTGTGGATTGGGGAGATTAATGGTTGCCAACGAAAAATTATAATTGGAACCTTAGATGATCGTTATTTCGGTAAAAATTAGTATCTTCAAGGTTGATTATGGATAAGGTTAGTATTATCCATTTAATTTATAAGTCTGCTGCTTTTCCTTGTAGCAGTATAATAATTAGAAATTAACAATAACGGCGAAAAGAAAGTTTAGAGAGTAAAATGGGAAAAATCCTGTAATTTTACAAAACTGAATTGTTGTTAGACCGCGGATTTTTATGCATTTATGGGAAACGTAAAAGTGCATAAATACACAGTATATAAGTTATCCAAAATAGAATACTTCTTACGATATTTAGTGGATGGAATAAATTTCTGCTTAAGTTCGATTTTTTTTTATTTTATATAATATTATTCATAAAAATACGATTTTGTATAAAAAATCTGCAGTTTAATTATAACTGACATGAGAAACAAATATATATCGATTTTCAACTTTCCTCTGTACGTCATTATACATACGTAATAGAATTCTATCTTGGAATGTAGAAAATCTCATTTTCCTTAGTCAAAACCAAATTTACTTTTATATGGAAAAATCTCAATGATGTATGTATACCTTTTAACCCTGTATATTATAATGTCTTATAAATTCTCCATTTTTTTTTCTTTTTTTTTTTGAGATTTACTCTGAACTTTTGCTCGCTATAAGATTCTACTTTGAAGTCTTCTCATCTACGTAATTTCATTTTGCGATCAGATTATGATTTATGATCACAATTTAAGTAGCTGTAACTTTGTTGTCAATTTTAAGCCGTGGGAAAGTTGAGTTTTCCAAGAGGGAAAGTTATACGGTTGCGAGTTGCATTAGCTCGATTTGTAATCAAGTAGAGTTATTGCAGGTGGTTTCTTCCTTTTTAAGAAAAGTAATCGGCGAATCGCATGTAGAAATAATTTTGCAGCTCTTTTTACTGCTTTCTTTTCTCCGATCATTAAGATTTATTTTGTCCGACACATTAGTTCTGTGAAAAACTGTGTTCCGAAATATTCAAACTAAATATCTACCATATTCACTCGACTTTAATATATTTCAGGACAATATCATAAAATTGTACAAGTTATGAAAGTTATTTCTGTATCGTGAAATTTTAAATATGAAAATATACGAATACTTGCTTTCTTTAACACAGTATAAGGTAGTTGCAAGTGTACAAATAGGAAGACTCAAGATGATTTTATATTTTATTAGACCTGATATATAGGCTATTATAACACGATATAATTTATCTGCAAATGTTAATATGCAAATAAACATTGATATATGTAATTGTCAGACATGATGCAGCTTTATCATTCAACGAGCTCGTTATTTTTCGTTCGTTTAGTTATCAACGTATGGATAAAAAAGAGGGTATTTCCAAACTGATAGATGAACTATCCTAACTAATTCTAGCGTTAATATCTAAAATCGATTAAGAATATTCGTGGAGGAATCGTGCATTCGATTACCTATAATATACATACGATCGATAAGATTTTACATAAACAATTAATATTTTATATGATATGGATATATCTGTCGATTCCATAAGAAAATGGTAAATATTCCTCTCGATTATTAATTTGCCATTTATTCATATATTTTACTAATATTCGCCCTTGATATAAATCAAAGTATTCACACACTAATGAGCGCGACAGTATATCGTCGCTCTAATTCTTAACTGTTCTATCTCCACTAGTTCGCAAACTGAGAAAACTGAGTTTAAAATTTATGAAGTTTAATATTATCATGTGAAGTTAGGAGACGAAAGAACTGAATATCTGTTATTTTCTAAATAGAGTTTCCATCATATTATCATGAATTTGTATTGTTTATACTTTATACTGTATATCTATGAGGCATGTGTGGATTGGTTAATTACATTCTTTTGAAAATTGGAATTAGAACAGTTAAGAACTAGGGCAATGAATTGTACTTCACATCGATTATCTTAAATCATATTTTAAAAATTTCATGATTTTTAATTTGCGTCTCTTATCTTAATCGATATCACACGCGTATTATAAAACTGCATACCTACTCAGACGCAAGGCTTATGTTTTACCATTGTTCATGCACCGCTTCAACTTCTTAATTCACGAATGGTCACAAAAAAATGCCATCCCACTATCCGTCTTTCAATATCGAAATACACGCGAAGAATGCGCGGCGGAATTAATTGGAGGCGAAGGCTGTAATAGTGGCGCGAGGTCTGGCGCATTTCACGATTCATTTTTCGGATTGGCCGAGACAGGGAGATTAATTGATCGACACGGGTCAAGAGGAGAATTGCCGTGTCCCTCGAAGATAAAGTCAGCGCGCGATTCTCGGTTACGCTGCGCTGGTCAAACACAAAGGGAACAGACGTCGACGCCCGAAGTCACGTCGTCGTCGTCGCCCCGGAATCGCGTGGGAGTCTGAGGAATTGTTAGATGAACTGGAGAATTGCTCACACCCACGATCGGAAAACGGTCGCCGCACCGTTATAAATTGGCGCGGAACCCGCGGACTATGTGCAATCTTAAAATTGAATTCCCATTCCTCTTATGACTCACTCTTGTACTTGGGGCGCGAGAAGACCCACTGCTCCCACTGGGAGATAATTTCGATATTCGTGCGGTTTGAGCTGTGGGTTGAGAAAGAATGCGTGGAATATCGAGTCGATAGTTTGGAGAAAAGAGAAACGCGCTTTGGCGCCTAGGTTTCTGCAACCAGGCTTGCGTATCGGTCGCCGAGCAGAGCACGCGGCACGAGGCACGGGGCACGGGGCACGGGGCACGGGGCACGGTGGCTTTACCGTTCGTGCGTTACATACACTATCATTTAAGAATACAAATACAGTAGTTGACGAAAGTATTCGAAATTCTAACACTTACCATATACAATTTTTATGAATATATTATGAGACTGTTTGAAATTTCGTTAGTACTGTAATGGAGCACGACCGACGTGATTATAATACTGAAATTTGGAAGTAATCCGCAAATATAATGTATAAGACATTTACCGCAAATATACACTTACAATTAGTGACAAATTAATGCAGTATGAATAGTAGTCTTAAAAATATATATATATTCTTATTTTATAAAATTAAAATATCTTTTATTATATAAAATATATATATATATATTCTTTGCTTATTGTTGACAAGACATATGTTAATTGCAAAACCATGATTTGTTCTAATTATCTAATTATAACATGGCATTAATATGTAATAAGTGTGTAAAAATATTTTAAAAAAAGCTGGATGTCGTATTCTTTCTTTTTTAATTGAAGATTTTAATTGAAGATCGTAAGAAAAAAACATGGTGAGCTTTGATTTTTGATTTTGATATTTTTTAAATGACCCCTACTTATTAGGTTTAAAGATATGCCTTGTAGGAATTAATTAAACAGATTTAGAAAGTTTTACAAAGAACCAAGAGTATAGTTAATGTTATAGGACTAAATTACAGATTGTTGTGAAATTACGAAAAATTTAAAGATACAGAAATGCATAGGATGTACATGATACCTATGCGAAAACATATAAAATATCCAAAGTATATTTCTCTGTATAATATTTGATAGGTAAATCAAATTTCTGCATAGGTCAGGGATTCAGTTGTATTCATAAAAATATAAATCTGCACAAAAATCCCTGCTCTAGTTGTGACAATTAATATTTTTCAAACATCTATCAAGTAGATATAAAGATATATAACGAAAGCTCAAATCAAATAAAAATATTACAATTTCTTCCAGTAGCGTAGCATCTTTAATTTTTCCCCATTTTAACAGAAGGTTAACTATACTAATTGCATCGTAATGGTATTTTCGCTCTCCTTTCAAAATATAATAGTTCACTTTCGTTCTCCTTTCTTTGTTCCCTGTCACCATTGGCGTCATCGGCATTTTATATCGGCTCGCACGCGGATTTATCGGTGTCCCAGAAAAGCGCGGGAGCGCCGCGTCGCGTCGTTTCTCGCACCGCACCGGTCGTCGTACGCATTTCGCATACCTTGCCCACGCACATGAGTCAATCGGCGCATGATGACGCCAGCATGGCCCTTGGTGACACGTTGTTTGAGTCATGTCCCCGTTTATCGATATTTCGACGAGACCTCGCCTCGTCGCAGTTAATTGATAATTAATCATTGCGCTTAGTTTTGCATCAAACCGATCACTTTCTCAATGTTCCTGTTAAACTTCAAATATTAGATTAGCAAGTTCCTGTTGAATATTTATGTCCCGTTACTTGATCGACGATTAAAACGGCGAGTAATTGAAAAGTTCGTGCTAATGGATTTTGAAGTGCTTAACGATAATTAATCTGACAGAAGGTCGACCTAAGTAAGTTTGGTATGGAATAAATTAGATACGAGGCTATAAACAATTTTATCCGATGTTGAGACGAAGGAACGATGTTGTATACATGTGAAAATTACAATTTTGAATTTCTCAGTGAGAGGCATGTCTCGCGATTTCTTCTTCCAACATAAAAATATACATACAACTGCGGGATGTATTTTCATTTCTCAAGCAAACTTTCACTGCTCTGGTGGCTCCTAGACTAATATTTCGTTCATTTACTTGTGAACGGTATGTAAACTAGCTAGCACGTACAGGGCAGTGATAAGTAATAGTGAATATGTAGAATAAGGTTTTTTGACGCTACGCTTCTTTTTTTTTTTTAGGAAACCGGATTTAGAAATTTGTTAAAAATGTGCTGGTTTACTTGACTAGTTCTTGACTGGACACGAACAAACGATCACCAAACTATCGTTCTACGTAAGAAAATACAATTGCAGACAAAAATAGTGGAAATAGTATTAATGAATAGTACTAATGAAGTTTCGTTAAGTACAGTCTGTTTACACAAAAACGTAAATATTCATTTCAATTACTTACTAAATAATCTATGTACTATAATGATATACATAAATACATATAATAAAAAGAATTTTATGTACATAACAGTAGTACTAGTTGGATTAAATTTTATTGATACCTACTGATATTACTACTTGTCTACGTCCACTTATTTTTGTTTCCGGCGCGCAACTAGAAGAAAAATAAAATTTTTGCGAGCAAGGCCTTGTTTTCAAGAAAATGGAGAGAAAATAGGAAATACCAATACAGTCTCAAACGAATTTTTAAATTCGATGACTCAAAAACGAAAAAGATTTGTTCCACGTTTTCAACTTGTTTTCACATATAGAATAACTTCATTTCGATTATTCGTTATTGTTCCATCGGGAATGAGACTAATTGGTATATTGATCGATAGATTTTCAAATTGGATTTTCGCGAAAATAACTTACTTTTTTACATAGAATCACTCGCTTGCCTATAGTTACTAGAATACCCTATATAATAGTCTAGCCACTAGCTTAAGCTTCCATGAAAAAGCTCATCTGGTGTTATGTAAATACTTCTCCACCATTGGCTGATTTGCTTAAAGCTATCGAGCTTTAACGATGCTAACGAGCTTCAAATTTATCTGAATCTTAGATATGTTGGTGGAAAATAACACTTAGAGACAAAAATTGGAAAGCAATTGTTCTGTTATGTACTTAATCTTCGTCTGTCATACGTATCGATTTGATATGTTACGATAAATCGGTTATACAAAAGCTAAAATGGCGAATTCCATTAAAATTAGTCGTCTGACTTTTGAAAAATGAACTCATAACGCTTCGCAAATTTTTATGATACCATTCACCAGCAGTGGAAATTTCTAGAAATCAAGGGTCTCGGTACAAATGATCGTAAATTTATTCATACGATAGTCTTTCTCCTTTTCTTATATGTGTTGAAAATTCTTTTACAGGGGAATTATTGTAACATACAACGCGTTACGTAAATATATTAGTACCACATTTTTATTAATTTTCCTAAAAAGAATTCCCATTCGAAGTGAAAACGACGATCATGCGTCACGGAGTCGAAATGGAACAGTTAAAAAACTACAGGATGCGTATTACGTTTTCATTGACGTAAAATGAGTCCGTCTGCAATATGTGATTTAAACGAATAAGTATTCACCTCAAATTTCATTCAGTCGAATGCGTCATGCATGACCTTTGCCCACTATTCTCGGAACTATGCTGGTATGTATAAAGAGTACCAGTATCACCCACGCCTGTTACGATATCGCACCCTCGAAGCTCAGTTCGTTTTTTCTAAAATATCTGTCGTCATCTACCAATTATATTTTCTCTTTTCAATATTTCGATAATTTCTTCGCAAGTCTACTCGAACGCTGTTCTAAATCATATCCCACTTGAACATTTCCTTGCGTCTACAGGCTGATGCAAAAGTTACGAAAGGATCGAAAATATTTAATTTTTTTCGATATAATTTTTCCTTTTTTTCTTTCCACAATATTTAAAATACACCTGAGAGATTAATCATGAAAGATTACTGCGTTCTTCATTCGCTTTCGAGATTTTAAAGTTTTATTTTCGGGATTTATTAGGTTGCCCAAAAAAGGTTTAGGTTGCTTTCGTTTTATGAGGAAATAATAGACGCACAACGTTTTTTGTTTTATATTATTTTGTCGAATTACGTACGATCCGTTTTGTTCTGTTGAGATAAACACCTTGACATTTCACAGACTTGGTCTTACGTTTGTATAAAGGCGCACTGTTGTAAAAAACACGTCTGCGAAAGAAAGACACTTTCCGGACAACCTAGTACATTGCTATTTCGGTAATAAACATTAGGACACCTATCAATTGTGTTTATTGAAAAATTCTAATTCTTCACTTTATGTTTTAAAATGTTTAAAATAAGGTATTCGTACAATTCATAGTAAAATAGAAAATAAAAGCGGTAAAAATATTCAAATTATACTAAATACGAATTCGAGATTCAATTGGCCGTCTCGGTCACCAATTATAAAGTCTCATTTTCGGGATTTAATTTCCAGAAATTCGAGATATAATTAGCCTTCGATCGCCAGATTTGACAACTCTAGATTTTTTTTTCTTTCAGGATACTGTAAGCAAAAAAGGTATACGTAAACAAACGAAGGATCACCAAGCGAGTGAAGGAGAATCGAAACACGTAAGTTAATCGCGACTTTTGCATCATGCACAATCCTTGTTGCGATTCTCCAGTATCTCATCGTTTCTCCAAAATCCTCGTTCTACAATAATTCTGCAGCGTATCTGTTCTCCGACATTCGCAATCGCGGTGATAATTTCTGTTTCGATCAAACTAGTTGAACCTGACAACACGAACGACACGAAGAAGAACACACGAATGGGAAGGCACACGACAGACAAATGCAAATCGGTTGCAGTATGCCTTCGTAATCGTTTCTCGCGAGTGTCGAGGCTTCCTCATGGCGGGACAAGACAACACGAATCGTACGGATCGCGCGATAACATCTAATATTCCGCCGTATACGGCTGTGTTCCGACCTTTAGCCACGGTGAACAAGGTCGGGCGCCTCGCAAGCCCGTAAACCATCTTTAACATCCGTGAAAGGATTCCAACACCCACGGTCGAGAGCGCAGCAGTCGGCCACTAGTCGACTCCCACATCGCGGATCTAGAAGTTTGAAACGAAGATGAGGTTGCAAGGATTACGCTTCTCGGAACGCTGAAAGAGATTATTCAGGATCTAGACGGAGCTTAGGAGAAAAGAATACGTGGCTTGACTGGTCGTTGCTTCGAATACAAGAGGTTAGTCATGTTCGAGTCGACTGAAATTGAAAATTTTGTCAAGTATAATTGGAAATTATGCGATTTAAACGTAAAGCAATATTTGCACGCGAAACGTTAATATGTAATTTAAATATAGAGCAAATCGTACAATACAAGTATATAGCAGTACACATCTACATACATATATGCAAAATGTTAGTATGTAATTTAAACATGAAGCAATATTTATATATCGGATTTTAATATTTTCTACGAATTGGCACGAATTGGAAATCGAAGATATAACAGATTATAACGTTAATTTAAAAAGCAATTTTTTAGAATTGGAATGAAATTGGAATGGAAAATCTCATATATTAGCAATAATTCGTTCACATTTACGATTGAAAGATTTGCGTAATAAGAAGGTCTAATATTTAAATTAAATTTATTAGATGAGTGTAACGTTGATGTTTAAAAGTGCTAAAATTTACTATTAGAAATATTAATCGGTTATGAATTTATAGTACGTTTGGAAAAGCGATTTGAGTTGGTTTTTGTTAGTTTACTTAAATTACTAGAAAGCGGAGCTGCCTTCTTTTATTATAAAAAGGAGAAAATATAACGATAAAGCGAAAGAATCCGAATAGACGTGCACCAAGAGGAAATGTACAACAATGTCCAAGTTGTAGCTCAATTCTTCCTGCGGCATTTTGCGAGACAATGAAATTGAAAATTGAATGAATACTCCCGGCGACGAAGCAACAAGAGATTCTGGCAAAAACGTCGGTACAAGGTTGCGGTTTTAGAGCCGAGGTACAACAGGCAGAAAAGTCGTGAAATAATCGAGGTTCTGCCAGCAAATTCCTGGTGTACTCGAAACACGATAGGACATGGCGTGTTGCTCGGAGAGGAAAGTTCACGCGCCACCAGTTCGCGAACCGCAAACACGATCGTCATCCAAAAAGCAAGATCAAGAGCAAAACTAAACGATCGACCACAAGTTGTACCGTTAAATGGAACTTTCAGTTCCGCAGCACTTTATTTTACGATGAAATGCCGTTGAGATCGACAAAGTCGGTAGTCGTTTTGCATGAAAGAAATGGGAGGTTGGTAGTGGTTTAGGAACAAAGGTGCTGGATATAAAGCTGTAACGTGAAATAAAAAATTGAATATTGTCATAGTTGTATAGCATTTTGTAGTATGTGGTTCTTTTAAAGCCGACGAAGCACTCTGTGCATTCATGTATGGAGGGTGTAGGAGAAAAGATGATAAGTAGAGATAAGTAAAGATATGCATGCAAATTTATATTTTTATGAATATAATGTAAAAATGGAAGCTAGAAAGAAATTTGTTTAGTTTGTTCAGTACCTTCTTTATGATAAATATTACACTGTGTGTGTTTCATATATCTTTCCGTATTATGCGTGTCTGTGCATTTCTGCACCTTCAACTTTCCCTTGAATACATAAATGTCCACGGTCTAACGATAAGTCATATTTTCTGTTCTTTGCAGGGGTGCAATCTTAAAATCTAAAATCTTCTCATAAACACGGCCAATCAATTCTGTTCAAACAAAATGGGCTTATTTAATCCTAAACACGTTTATTATTGAAATTAATTATTATTATTTACTTATCGTCTATTTTTAGAAGACGTAATTCTAAATATAGAGGCTACTCCGCTTTTTTGATTATGTCGCATTAAGGTAGTCCCACTTGGCCACGAATTGATATCAAAATTAAAAACCAACAAAATCAACGTGACTTATCACACGAGTGCGAGCTTTTATCCTTTTATGAGAAAGGTATAAAAATTCGTAAAATGTACACTAATACGCAAAAGTATGTAAACTATCAGAAATATAGTACTATTTAATAGGTGCTATATTAAATATTAATTAATCCTATTAATCTATATGAAGGAATCTCTGCGTAGGCTCTATTGTTTCCATTATTTCCACAAAAATAGATTACATAAATATTCGTGATCTACTTATCATGTTGTTCCCATATGACCTTCATATGTACATTTTAAGTATCTATGCTAGACGACTGACGACAAATCAGTTGCGTCTCTTAAAACGATCGATGCCATTGATCAGGTTTTGCGTTCGAATTCAACGCTTATGGTCTTCGAACTGAGGTGTTTCCGCGCGAGCTGATAAGACCACCTGCGCGTCAAGGTTCTCTTCAGATAAAAATCTTGCGCTTCGCGTAGTCGGCATCGCGGCACGGTGCAGTGGTGAGCCCATAGGTAGTGCCCACCATCCACCACAATGGTTATTGTTTCAGCACGGTATGCGAGCGGCGTTGTGTGCCGCCTATTTATGACACATTATGCGAAAGCGCACCCGATAGAGTACGAGTATTGCATTTCGTGCCATTGTGATGGCAACAATGATATACCCTGGTCCCATATAGCCTGGTGGTACCACTACATAAATCACGATTCGTGCCGCGCATCAATGCCCTTGCCTCGCTTCGGCCAGGTAGGTGTAGCCCAGAAATACTTGGCGTCCCCTTTTTTCCTTTTATCGAAACGCTATCGACGAAAAGTCATGCGATTCGATACTTGTTTGATGCTGAGATTCGATTCGGTTTCTTCGCAAGAGCTATGGAAGTATGTATCGTAAAAGCGCTACATTATAGGAAGATCTATATTTTCTATATAGAGATCTCATTGACGCATCTACGACTCTACGTCACTGAATCGTTTATATTTTTATTTATTCTAATACTTATCTGTCTGTAGGGTTTTACAACATTTTGCAATAGATGAAGCTTCTAGTGAAAAGACCAAACAACTATTTTTACCTTAACGATACTCCAATACAGTGAAATACAAGATCAATTTCAAACAACGAAACCAAATAATACGAAAACATGTTTTAAATATTATCTCTAAATATTCGAGCACTCAAGTACCCTCGGTTCAGATTCCTTTTGTTCTTCCGAACCTTCCTCTTTGTCTCCATAAATACTTATGCAAATTTTTCCCTATTTACCACCCACCCTTGCGTGAGAACGGGAAGACCGAGTTAAAATCCACGAGGAAGGCGCAAACAGCAGCGACCGTATATCGTGGTGGCGCCGGAATCGCAGAATCTGTGCCCTTAGACATTAACGTTCATTAGGTGGGTCGTTAAGACGGGAAGAAACGACGCGTACCGGAATTTCTACCGCTCGAAATAATATTTCTGCCGCGGAGGCGTACGCATCTGTGTCTTGGTGTCCATTCGAATATACATATAGAGGTAAAGAGACAGAGAGAGACGCAGAGAGAAACAGAGAAAAAGGGAGAAATAAAGAGTAGCAACACGGTGGTTTATTCGCGAGATCAGAGAGAAAGAAAGAATGAGAGACTCGGTATGCAAATCGAGACTTTAGCTTCGATATAGAGAGCCAAGGTGCGCGCGATTCGAAGGGACTGCTGCCTCCGTCGTTCGCCATATATCCTCGTAATTAAGTCGGTCCCTCTTATTAAGCACCGTGCGTTCGCTAGATATATAGTGTCGCTGATTAAAGGACACAGCCCCTGGCGACGATCCTCTTCGAAGGCGCGTGTTGCGTCTCGTAGACTTTAGTAGTCTTCGTTTTCCAAACATTGCATTGGCCAGCTTGAAAGGTTTAGATAGGATAATCGACGATATGGTTATCGAAAAATTTTATCAAGAGAGACTTAATTGTCAATTTTGAGGTTTTGAATTTTCGAGAGAATGAAGTTAATTGACTTGTTAAGCTGAAAAATAAGAAAGAGAGAGAGAGCATTTTTTAAAAATTGCTTTAGAGGTTTAAAGTATAAATGGTCTGTTTTTCTTGCTAAAGGAAGAAAATTCATAGATATCCTCGGTGTGATTATCTACTTACTAATCGCTGTTATGCTGATAATATTTGTGCTTCGGAGAATCCTTCTGTCTTTTTTCGTGAAAGGAACGTGAAGGTGTTGTTGAAAACTTGTGGTTAACTAATAGAATTCTTAGAAACGTCTCTTTGGATGCAGGATTCTCCTCTGTTTCTCGTTCAATGGAACTATTTCTTATTCTACTCGTTGAATCACTAAACGCACGTTACTGGAATTGCCTTCCATAAAATATTTCAAAGATTCTTAACGTAGGACTTGAACTTTGCATAAATATCTCTTGCTTCATCTTCCTCGGTAGCCTCGCTTTTTGTAAATCTGTCTCCCAAAATACCATTATTATTATATCATCGCGTTTTACCCTTCTTAGCTATAGAAAGATCGTATATCTTAATACACATTTTTTTACAAATAAAGCAGGAACACAATTCTTGCAGAACTACCTTTCAAAAAAGAGTGTCACAGATCCATATCGTTGATTTTTTTATACAAACGAAAGTGAAATCCAAAATGAAACAGAATAAAAACAGAGATAAAACCCATTTAACGACTTAAGTTTCTACTTGCTAAAGAGACAAGATAAAGGTCAGACCTTGGACGCTGAGAACGACCTTGGAAAGAGGGGACGTCTGCACATTTTTTACAAATACAACAGAAACACAACCATTCTTTGATCTAGTCCAACGACCCAAGTTTCTACTTACTGAAAAGACGTACAAAAGACAGTGGAACGACTTAACACTAACCTTACCAGTCTCGGTCAAATGACCGGTTTCAAAATTTAATTTAAAATTATATATTCATTGTTATTTCTTTTGTTCACCTAACTGTATGTAAATTTTTATATTAACAAAAATTGAGAAACTGATTAATCGGATAATTTGAAACCGGTCGTTTGACCGGAACTGGTAAGACTAGCGTTAAAGAAAGCGGGACGTTTGCAGAATCGTTTGATCGAACGCCAGCTAACCGGAGAGCCAGCTTCCCAATCCAACGATCTAAGTTTCTACTGGAAAAAAGCAGTGGAACGACATTTTAAAAAAAGTGGGATATTTTCACGTCTGCAGAATCGTTTGATTTGACGCCAGCTAGCCGGAAAGCCAGCTTCTCAATTCCCTTTTCCTATTGGCCACGGCGCGTTTCAGTCGCTCGCGACAGCACGGTCGCGCCGCATTCCAGCCACGCGCCTTGCCTAGGAACACTGGCGTAACTACCGGCCTTAACAAGCCGATTTGTCAAGTGGCCTATCCACCGGCCCTCGATAAGAAGACACGTCGACCGCGATGACGATTACCAAGCAATCGCTCGTGAAATGCCACCAATGATCGGACACGATTTCCACCGACGTTACACGGTGAACCGATACTACTGTGGCTTTGGCGTTCTGATTGAAAACGGCACTCGTGGGATTTTCTACGTTTCTTGCGATTCCCATCCATTAGACAAAGGGAAGACACTTTCTTGAGAAAAAAGTTGTAAATGGAGCAAATGCTGTCGGATAGACGCGGTTTCTATGGTTTATATGATTCAATAGCTCTGGGACTGGATTTTCTTGTGTTCCTATAGTGTGGACGTTTGCCAGAGTTTAGATCTTCTGGGAAGTTTTATAGGAATCATTCGTGAAAAATGTTTTATTAAAGAAGAATTATACGAGTTCCTGTGTGACATTTGCGAAATCGTTTTATGTTAAATCTAGACAGAAGAAACTTTTGCCGATTGTCTTTACTCTGGATCAGTAGAGCACAACAACGAGCATAAGTAGCAACAAGGTTGCATGGTAAAATGTTCGAATAAATGGGACCGAATTAAATTTTCTCTACCTCACATAGATTATCTCACGAACGTGTATTCGCCTTCTTTATCTTAACATTTGGATATTATCGAATAAATTGTATCACAATTAAGTACTCCATAATTTACCTCTCACCACTCAAATTTACTCGTTTATCCTAGGCAGCTATAATCCTACTACGAGGAAGCATCTTCCCACTTCCAAGGAAAGAGACCATACAAAAATCCGACGCTGTATTACGAAGCAACATCGAAACACATCCTAGAATCTGTTTAAAACTAAAAATCAGCATGCCAATGAGAACGAAATCATAGAGAAGGAACGTAAACATTTTCCAAGTTTTTCATTCAGAGAGATCAAACCTCCGTACGGTTTAGGCAGAGAAAGGAAAAGGGAGTGGAAAGTAACAGAAGCCGGAGTTATTTTTCGAAAAACAGGAAAGGCAGAAGAAAGTGACAGAAGGTGGAGCTACTTCCTGAAAAAAGGAAATAGAGAAGAAAGTGGCAGAAGCTGGAGGTATTTTTCGAAACCCCAGCTACCTACGTCAATGGAAGTCTGCTAGGTATAGCAAGAGCAGCAAAAGCAGCACGAGCCGAGGCTGTGTAGTCGTGTAGTCGCGGTCGAGCGGAGGCGGTGGGAGCCGTCCGCTCTATCGTAACGTGGAGAAGCGAAAGAGAAGCAAAAAGGAGCCGCACGACGAGAAGGCGCGGGTCTGCGTGGTAGGGGATGAACGGCGAGAAGGTGGTGGCAGACGAAGAGAATTGTATACGGAGAATGAAGAAACGGATAGAGAGAAGAAATCCGCGACACAATCACGTCCTGCACGCGCCGTGCCTGGAGCCACTTTCAGACGCTGTTACACGAGGCACCAGTTCTCCTTTCCTCGACTTCCGGACACGCAAAGTACGTTTTTATGTCGGAAACTCTACGTTCTCCGAGCAAGCTTCGTCCTATAGCACGTGCAACTTACTAAGGCACGATGAAGCCGCTAGCAAATGAAATATAGATGTGATTTTGCGTTTGGCTTCTTTTTCGTGTAAATTTAATTTCGCATCTAATGCTCGTTAATATATGTATTTGTTAGCGAATTATGAGTTTATCGTTTCCCTCATCTTCATACCACTTTTATGTTGCTCTTTGAAAAGCTCTATTATTTTTGATCGCTTGGAGTGGTTTTCATCGTATATATTTTGTAGCTATCACGTTGCACTTCAACTATCATTTTGAATCAGTAGAATAAAGCATTTTATCTTTTGACTGACTTTAATAAAGAATCGAATAAATCAAAATGTTTTTTCCTTATTATTATCTTAGTATGTCTGCTTGTTCTTTTTTATCCGTTTATATTTCTAATACTTCGTATCGAGTACTTTGACTTCTCTCGAATGAACAGTATCTTTAAGAATTTGTAAGAGTAGTACTTTCCACGAGTACATACTTCGTGATTTAATGAAGAGGGCTGAAAAGTAGAGACACTTCTAAATTGCTAGCTATTACGCTCAGTGTATTATCGATTAGGATATATAAGTGCTGTTTGAACCCTATCAGAATACTGTTCATTTAGGTATGTATATATATATTATTCAACCAATCGATCGATCGTTTAATAAACTATCGAATATTCAATCAACTATTGGAAGATAAATAATATATCTAATGTCAATTGGCTATTGAAAATCTCTCGAGTATACGTGCTTACGTACATTACGTATCTGTATCCTACTGGTTGTTTCAAAAATATAATACACGATTGATAAGAAAAGAAAACAATCAGTAACAAATTGCAATCGATTCCCAAATTAAAACTACCCCTGTGACTCCCTCTTTATGTACAGTAAAATCCATGAATTTTTCGTGAAGTATCTTTTTTATCTGTTCTTCTCTTTTATCTAGTTTTCTCATCAAGTTTCAGATTCTAGATCTATCCAATAAATTTCAAAATTAAAATTATCCTTTGACAAGAGGAAATTTCAATACTTGCTACTTTATCTACAAATACCACGAATCTTTCATGAATATTTTCTTATCTGTTATATCTCAGTGCTTCGCCTCAAGTGTCGGACACTAAAATCACAATATGTATTGCCAAAGACACGTTGGATCGCGAGGATTCGTCTCGTGTAACATTACTTGAATCATGATCGTCGCTCGAGGCGCGCACAGGCGTCTGACCCATGCGCTTCTAGCGCTCCGCGCTCGAGGCAGCCTCGAAGTGTGGGAACTCCTCACCTCGAAGCCTCCCGACGACCTTTGCCGGCAACCTGCAACCGCATATCTCGCTGCACCCTTGAAACACCGGCATAGATACACCTCGACACGGTTCCCTTTTTGTTCTTTCTTTGTTTTCCTCTCCTTCTATCTTCGCCTGTTTCCTCTTCTTTTCCCTCCTCGACGGCCCAATCGGAGCCCAAATGGAGTCCTCAGGATAACGGGTTCAAGGTGGACCATTAGCTGTGACGTGTTCCGGTTTACAGAAGAACCTATTGTGTCAAGCTGATTGCATGCCGCAGGCAGAATATCCGCGCGGCCATTTATCTTGCGCCTTCGGCAACTCTCCGAAAAAACACCGATCTGGAAAAAACGCCGCGTCGGGAAAAAGTGATCGAATCGGGTAGGATTGAGCCGTTTGAAGCAGCCGCTGACTAAAATGACGAATTGAGCTTCGCGGTACCTTTAACTTCTTTTTGTGTAATTTGATTATTTCGATGGCTTGCTAAACAGATATTGTATATTTAGTTTTTATGATATTTGAGATTTTATATGTAACGAATAGTTTTTTACTTTTAGTTAGTCCTAACGTTTAGTTATTGTACTCTGTATTAAAATCACATTTATGTGCGCGAATAATACTGTACGTAGTATATGTACGGATATTTTCAGAAACCATGATCCATCTTTGTCGTATTTTTTATGTTGCTAAAAACGATCAACGTACAATTTACAAACAATTTTATGTAGCATTGATAAAGACAAATACATGTCTATTTAATTATAAAATGCCATAGAATCTTTAGAACGGTTTCTTCCAAAAAGATATTCATTCTTTCGCTAAATGTGAACATACAATGTTTGTGGAATAAGCCACCGATGGTAAATGAATTCGATTTGTGGAAAGCAAAGTTCTTTGTTTTATTTGCTTTATATTGTTTTAATCACTATTTCCAGCGTAGCAGAAGAATTAAAATACTAAGGTTACCTTGATAATGTTTTCTATTCCTTGATAATGTGAAGTATCTTGAATGTAGAACTGTACAGTATTATAAGTTCTTTTATACTTTTGTGACTGGATATATTAAAGTAAATGTTCTTTTTGGGGGAATTCAATAGTTCGGGCGTAGAGCATCTCACAAGGCAGATTCTTCTTTTTTCAAAGAAGAAAACTACGCTTTTAGTTACTCTATTATTGTATGCATTAATCGCTTTATTAGTGGTTGTTGAAGTCTTTATAATACATGTTTTGTAAGTCTATAATATCCCAGGCATTTCCTCTATTATCTTTTTAATTATACCCTTCGATAAAGTACCAGAACGTGGAATTCTTTTTCCTCATTTTGAAATGGTAATCCTGATTCTCTATCCTATTTCGAAACAATTCCGCAAAAATTTACAAAGTTCCAAACACAGTTACATTAGGTGTAGAAAGTACTGGTGCATGTTATTAAAAAATTTCTTATAAACAATGAGTATGTACATATTTTGGGAAAACTCTAGAATAGATGCAATGCAGAAAAAGATTGGTTACTTGTACAACTTGCGAAATTTAAAAGAAAGAACAAAAAAATCAATAGAAATGTGTAACGAGCCTAACATAATTAATAAAATTAATAATTAATTAATAAATAATTGTACAATTGAAATTTCTTAAACTCCATGTTAGAAAGACATAAAATATACAAACATTAAGTGCCTCAAAATAAAAAGAGAAGATAGGAGATTAATGTTACACGTATCGATCACTCGACATTGCAGATCATTATGTCTATCGTTACGGTTCTCCAACGTTTTCAAACTTTAATCTACGAAAGAAACAAATCACAAAGAAAAAGAAAGAAAGAGATAATGTGAGAGATCTTTCTCGGTGACCTTACGCGACGAGCAAGGAAGGATCGACGATCTTCGATCTGGATCGAACGAGTGGTGATCCGGTTTCTGGTCCCATCGAAGGTGAAGGCAATTACTATCACAATGGCGAGTCCTCGAGGGTGCATTCGTTCGTCCTGCGACCTAAGTACAGGCTACGATCAGGATCTCCGTTCGCGGATCGTTGCATCCCCCGCGATTGCATCGTCAATTGCTGCTTGCCTTCGAGAACGGACCTTTAAGCCCTGCAGCTGCGTTTACATGTTCATCGACTCCTCCGTACCGAGGCAAAGTCAACCTCGTGATTTTTGCGCGGCACGACGTTCATCGCTGGACGGCTGTCAAGTGTTTATTCACCGCTTTAACGACGGTTTTTCCTTTTTTCTTTTTTTCTAACCGCGTGTAGTTGGAAAGTATCTTCCACGATTTATTTCTCCGGATAGGTTCGAAATCGTGAAATTGTTATCCAATAGAGGATTCGTTATCTCGTTACGAATTCTTGTCCAATAGACGAATAATTCCTTTTAGGTAAGTACCTAATTGTACAAGTGTACAATTTAAGAAAATGTCGCATGTTTCGTGTTGTGTCATTTTAGGCTTGCATAATTTGTAGATTTTGATGGAACAAGAAAGGTTTGGTGGAAAGTAATCGATTTTCTTGAAAATTATCAAGTTCTAATTTTATGTAATTTTCAAACGAGTCGAATTGTAAGCGATCCACGACAGGTTTAGATTAGCTTGGTTTGGAAAACTTCATCAATTTATATTTTGTATTTTAAAATGATTTCTTAAGTTGTCAAATTAACGTGGAGAAATACGTTGCCAATATTTCACAATATCGTTATATATTTGTAAAAATTTATACGAATGCGGAAAAATTTGTCCTTAAGACAAATATTTTCTTCTAAATCGTTTCATCTAAGAGCGGTTTGCTAGAAAATAAAGAAAGTCTATATACATATTTCTTATATCTTTCCTACTGATTACAAAGCTGGAGCTATTTTTCAGTATCTATCTCTCTTTAGAACGATGAGCAATCACTAGATAAATATTCGAAAGTATTAGTCGAATGTAATGCAGATGAAATTCACGAACGATATCGTCATTTCGAATATTTTAGACATTTTAAATACGACGAACAATCATTGAAGACTTAAGAAGAAGAATCGGAGAGCTGACATATGAAATAGTATACAATTAGAAATTTCCATTATAATTACAAATTGCGATCGAAGGAGTATCTCTGTATAATCAGGACTCTCGCACCTACGTGTAATTACTTTAGTTTTGTATTCAAAAATCCATCGCGTTCTATTGGGTTTACAAATGACTTTTTCTCTGAACGAATATGCCTCATAAATTCTTTAATCCATTAATCCCGGTACAATAGTGGTCCTGTTCTACATTTCTTAACTAACTTATCGCTAATTAAACTATCGAGATTCCATTGTAGTTACTTTCCAGACCACGTAAATAGCTTAAAGGAATCACAGTCTTCATACATTTCATCATATCTGAGTCGTCATCAGCGAAAAAACTCATGAACTCTTTTCCACAGAAAATCCATTGTCATATGAAATCAACGCTAATACAAAGAATCCTTTAGAGAATCTTTCTCTAATTTTACAATCTCTCTAATTAACAATTTTATTCGTATCCTATCTCTCTTTGGACTTTCAACAATTTTCAATTAACTTCATATCTTAGTACCATTTTCACATATGGTGCCATTTTGAAACATTGCTGTGAACGTACAGTGGCTACAAAAGGTATTGGCACACCATTTTAGTTGTTATAACATTTACATGAAACAGTTGACAAAATGTTTTCGATCAGACAGAGTAATACAGAATTGGCTAAAAGTATCATCTTTATTTTGTAGCTTTTTTTCGTGAATCAGTTTTTATATTGTTGTAAATAATTAGCAAGAATCATGGAAAGCTGCAAGATTATCGATGGAAGAAATATCCACAAATTGTACAAGTTCAATTTCTTTAATATCACGACGTATTAAAGCAATCACACGCACACGAGCAAACATAATAAAATATTCAGAAAATGACATTTCTTCGAAAATTCGAAATTAGCAAATTTGATCAATTACTTTCCAATCACTTTTCCAAAACCAAAATCACCAACGAATCTTTTTTTTCAATGCAATATTTCGTTTGTTTCACTGTTCCGTCTGACTATAAAAAATATAATTTCTGATATATTGTCGTTACTTACTCTAGACCAAGCTTCCTTTACTTTCTTATTTAGTTTCAACGATATAGAAGATAGATATATAGTAGATTTTCTTAAATTTAAGATTTAACAAATGTATACTATACTATGAATCTATACTATAATATATTATAATTATAATACATCAAGGTCATTGGCTCGGTTCAAGTAGCAACCCATGACCTTTAAATAATCGAGCCATCGAGTCTCCTAAATGCGTCGGATTAACTGGACTGTGTAATATGCACATATACGATCGCACGCGTATCTAATGGTGCCAGCACACCTTTCTCTATCGATGCTCGAACACCTGTTTTCAAATATACCCGCGTGACGTTCCTACGCAATCTTTGGAGACAGCCACACCTGTTTGTCGTCACGAACGGATGTATCAGGCTGACGAAGAATCCAGCCGCACCTATTTTTAATTATCTTGTTATCGATATCGTCGTCTGGTCTTAAAATCACATTAATTTTAAATGATGGATCGTCTCTAGGGATGGAGGGGATATTCGGCCGCGCAACGTGAAATTTTTAGAGACTTAACTGGTTAGCTGGTGGAGAATTTAAAATGGTATTTTGGTAGTTTGGCTTATAGAAGAATTTATATTCTTACTTTAGTTTTATTTAATGTATTTTTAATTATGTTCAGTATTTTTATTCTATTTTTATTTTATTTTTATGATATTTACTTTTATTCATTTTTATTTTATTTCTATTTATTTAAATTTATTTATTATAATATTAGAAGATGGATTCGTACAATACCAAATTTTAACAAGACGTAATGCCGTCACGCTTTTTATTCATAAAACTCTTTTAGTTAGAAGAAACTGAATACTCTGAGGACCCGAAGAATTTGTTGCTGATAGCCATGAAGAATTTTAAACAAAAATTCGTGCTATATTATTTAGTAAAATATTCCAATAATTATAGGGCTCCAGACCAATTAACATCGTCCCTGCCAAACATAATGATTTCATCGATTCGAACCTAATTTCTCTACGAAACGAATTAACATTGTAACTGGAATGAATTCCACGAATTCCAAACACCCTCGATGCATTCACATCAGGAAGTAATACGCGAGAAGAAATTCAGTGGATATTGTAAGAAAAGGAACATTCCTGACAACAGGTTAGACCAGCATCATACTGTCTGTGGACGATACTTTTCGATTCAAGGGACGTTTTGCGCTCGTCAGTTACTCGACCACGCCTGTTGAAACAGCCTGGAGAACCAACAAGATGAACGAAAAAATAAAAAAGAAAAAAGTAAAAAGAAGAAGCTGTCCCGTTCCCAAGTAAGAACGTAAGCTCGTTCTTGCGTCCCTCGGTCGTTCTACGAGCTCTGTCTAACCGGGATTCCTCGATTGGTTCGCCAACGACGAAGAAAAAGGATGAAAAAAGAAGTGACACGTGCGTCCAGTCTTCCGGCGACAGGTTACGCCGGATTTTCACAACTCTTTGACTGAACCAGTCGCCGATACCGCCAATTAAGCGCGCTTCAAGCACGATCGGATGACGATTTATCGCCGGTTAAGGCTCCATTCTTGGACAGACTGGCACTCGCGACTGGAAATGTTTTCATTCCGCCGGAGGTTCTCCTTGGACTGTCGTGCGATTAGCACGTCGATGCTCACCGTGAAATTTAAAGACTGGCAGGTTGAAACACGGAGATCGACCGGGTGTGTAGCTGGCTTTCGATCGCGTGGCCGTAAGAAACGAATCGTATCCGATCTCTCTGGCTTTGGTTCTGCACGATGCGATGGAGGGTAGTCGAATAGTTTTGCCGGATTGTGATAGCGGAGAGAAACGGGGAAGATGGATGGTTCGCCATGTTTTGTTTGGTAGATCACCCGCATGATGGATGGGCAAAGGAGTATATGCTTGTAGGTAATTTTACAGAATGTAATTTGTTAGGGTGCGTGAAATGTGAAATGAAGTTGATAGGTAAATTAAAGTATGATAGTAAAGGATGTGTTTTTCAGATTTTATATGGTTGTGGCGAGTTTTGGTATTTTGAACTCTTAATGACTAACGATATTACTGAATTGGCAAGTGAAAAGTCGTAGCCTAGACTTCCACTGCAGACATATCTTTTACAATTTCATTTTATTGTAGCAGTCATTATCGGCGAATTTCTAACTTATAAAATATAGTTGTAAAAGTTTTCTTATTTCATGGTTGAATTTGTTATTTGGTGGTTACTTTTAACTAACATTCCATTACTTTTTTTCACTATTCACAGATTACTACAGTATTTTTGAAAGCATTTATTGTAGAATTAATTTTAAATATTTTGGATTGTATCAACTTGGATCTATTAACCTGTGAATTTGATGACAATGATGCACACCTAATACGAGATAATTTAGCCCCTTAACATACAACGTTATTCGATCCAACCGGTTAAAAATGCACCATTTTTTTATCGGAATTGCTTCTAGGCTATATAATAAGATATTTCTTGCAATACTAATGTTATATCTTACGTTCTTTATACTATATGGTGCAAAACACAAGGTTAGAAATGGAAGGAAGACAAGTGATTTTACAAATACGAGAATATGATTATTTATTACTACAAAAAATATGTTACAAATGATTGGTTGGCTGCATCTCACACAAGCACGAGCGTTAACACGTTTGTCGTGGAGCCGATTTTCATTTCGTACAATGCTTTAGGCTAATAAAACTTTTACCTGTCTTTATATTGTGAAACTTTACATACCTGTTGAATACGAACTATTATGAAATGCATTTCATAATTTCGGGATTTTCAATTCACATACCACATTCAAGACGAGATCATACATAATCTAAAGTATGTATGTATATGCTGATTCGAATACGCGTCGTAAGCAGTGAACGTGTTGAAAGAACCTATAAAAGACCTCGAAGAAGCCGAATTCTCTCCTTCTGAAATCACTATGTAAACCGCGAATGTTCATGCAAATTTACGAATCTTTATAGACGGAACTAAAGAAACAGAACTTACATACAGAAAATTCTTCGCTTAATAAGTAGTTACGTATAACGAGTACCATAATTTGAATATTTTATATGTGTACATGTTCGTACATGGCGTGCATTGCGCATGCAATTTGTACATCCTTAAATTTCCCATAAATATATAAATATCCGCAATCTAGAAATCACGTATAGTAAAGCTCCGTTACGATCATCTGCCGTTTCACAAAACTCTCGCAACTTCCGCGAAAGGCAGGCACTTTGCGAGGCCGGCGTGGATTGCGTGGTACGTCGCGTCGCGTCCGCGAGAATCGGCCGCGCTTCCCTATTTATTTTCTCGCCGCCAATTAATTCGGGCCGCGGTGGCGTGGCGTAGCCCCGCGTGGACCAAGACAAAGCAATCGCGCTCTGGTATCTGCGGTGGCGGGCCGACCGGTCGTTTAATTAGCGAGTATTGTGCAGCGAGAGGGCGACCGCTATCCCTCCACGGTCGGATATCGCATAACAAGATCTTATTCAGCGTTCGCCGCACGGAGGGTTAATGATGCTATCGCCATACAGTGCCAAAGCGATCGCATTACAGATACTATTCCGGCGTATTCGACGTGGACCGCTCGCAAGGAGGCGCATACGATGTCGATATTTCTTTAACGATCGCCGCTGATCCCACGTGGACCAGCAACCACGTTGCTTCTTTCTTCTCTTCGTTTCCTTCTTTGTTTACCTTGTACTCTGTCGTTTCTCCTCGTTCACCCCCTTCGATCTTTTGTTAACGGGCCACGGGAACCTTGTCGTAATACCTGGTAAGGATTTCGCTGGGACTTTGCCCGATTAATCGACGAAAACGATAACGAACAGTCGGACCTTATGAAGATTTTATCGTGCCGCAGCCGCGCTGGCTCGCCAGACGGTACATCGTTCTCGAAATTGTAACGTTTGTTCGGTGTGATTCAAGGGTGAATGGTTTAGGGAGATCGAGTATTTCGGTGTGTTTATTGTTAGATTGTGAATTTTTATGTAGTTGTGAGAAACTTAAAAATACAAAAGTGTGCAAATCGTATATAATATCACAGACATTGTACCTTTTGTCCGCCTTTTGTTAAACGTAACTGTTTATTTTATATGCCAGAAATAGTACTTGCCTGTTTCTTTATGCTATATAAAAATCATTTTTATATCTGCTCCATAGATTTGCGAAAAATGATATTTTTATCTATCGTATATAGTTTATGTAGAAATATTTTCAAAATCTGTGATCCGTCTTTGTATTTTTAAATCGCCAAAAAGGATCAATTTGCAATTTTACAATAGCTATTGGCAAGAATACAATTCAAGAAAGATATATTTATTTATTAAGTACCATTGCATTTTTAGAATCGTTTCTCTCGAAAACGATAAAAGTCGACGTACAATATTTGACTAGGAAGCCATCCATGTGTAAAAATGTAAAAAATATTCAAAATGAACTACTTGTTGTAAGATTTAATTAAGATTTAATTTATTTATATTAATAAAAATATGAAATTGCATAAAAGTTCGTAGACTAATTATTATTAACAGATAGGTAGAAGTAGTAACATACGTGGTAAACAGAAATTTCTTTATATAAACACGGTACCTGCATCATACGCCTGAGGTATGAATATTCACACGACTAATTACGATAGCCGATGTTGAAACTAATTAAGCAGTAATTTCTAACCGCAAACTGGGCAAGTGTATCTAATACGCAATTGTAATTATCATCATTATATAACTCCTATAGCGAAAGTTACGCTCTTTGACATTAAGACAAAGACATAGTCAAATGTCATTTAAATAGGAAGAAAACGTACATATACCGATCAATGTTTAAATATCGATCAACTATATCTCCGTGCTAAAATACCTTTAATCACTTTTATATAAATTATCTTTGAATATCTATAATTCTTAACGCGCTTCAACGAAACGTTGAACGAAGAACCAAATTAAAGCAGGATCCAAAATGAAAATCAATAAACGCTAGTGCTTCTGAGCTGCACCCATAAATTAACCCTAAGAACACAAAAACGCTCGAAGGAAATTACCACTTCTCACAAGATTCGAAATAAAAAAAAGCGGTAAAAACTGGGCTGTATCTTTACGTTATGGCAAAAGAACGCCATCAATCAGTTGCACTAATTATTCAAAACCCGTTTAACTTATAATTAACCTGCTAATTATATATACATATATAGCATACGGCTACGATAATACAGATAGAACGCATGGAAGAACGATTTTTATACGCGCTTTTAGCCTTCTCTGCTTCACGAACGATCTTTGAATATCTCTTTTTTTCTTCTCTTTCAACCAAAACCACGTGGGCTGGAAACGATTGTTCCAGTCGAAAAGTCCGAGTACGACTGAAAGTTTCGGGGCGTGGGCAATAATTTACGATGCTACGCGGTAACTGTTCGTAAGTACCGACGAAAGCAACGCTAATGTCCTTCTTCGCGTGGCCTGGCTCGCGCGAGCGCGATCCTGGAGGGAAAAAAGGGGATGAAGAAGAGCAAGACCGGCTAGCCAGCCTTTACTACGCATAAATCTGCGGTCTCGCCCGACCTCGACTGGCTTTACTGCTGTTCCACGAAAACCCACACCCCAAAATGCTCGTCGATAGCCCCACCAACCACCGATGTAGGTCTGTGTGTCTCCGGTCTGTGGTCACGAACGTATTGGATCGTTTACGTTAGTTCGTGAGTTATGTAGGCTTTGACCAATTGGTTTTTAAATCCATAAATCTTAACATTGTCACGAAAACCGGTACTTGGAGATAGAGTATTATTAATACTTGATAGGATGGTGCATTGTTAATTTCAAGCTACACAGGAAATTCAATTTAATTTTAAATTTAAACGCGATCCTAAATTAACATTACGTTTGAATTATTAACCCTTGAGGCGACGAACCAGTGCAATAAAATAGAATACCACGTCTTTCTTTATTACCGTATCTTATTCGCGTCTTCTTGAAAGAACACATTAAGCAATTACGATTTTTATATGTATGAAACTTATCTAGTGAATTTATGTCTTTATTAGTATAGAATTAAAAAATTTCACCACAAGATCCAAACACGTACTTTTACATTATTCACATAATTTTTATAACGTTCTCCCGAATGCGTATGAGAATGAATTCATTATTCAACAATACATAGCGAAACTTTGTTGGACCTGTCTCTGAAATTGCAGTAATATAGAAAAGTATAATAGATGACCTCCTTAATTTGACCTCCTTAATTTTCTAGCCTAAAGCTTGTCGAAAAAGTTGAACATGAATCAGATAAAACACTACAAAAAATTTTCACAAAATTCGAATCTGTGGTGTAAAATTGTTTTTAGTATACATGGAATCAGATGCCAATAAATTCAAAAATGGTATGAATATCAAAATTGGTCAAATTTGTAATCGAAAGACGTGACAGATAAGAGAAAATGTAGTAACTTTATCATATTAAATTGATTAGTATCATAATGTTAAATATGTATTCTTTAAGTCTAACGTCTCGAATGAGATAATAATGCTCAGAAATTTTAATAATTTTGTGACGATTTTCCAAGTATACATATGTTTTTATAAGTATTCTGATATTTATGAAAAAAGGTGTTCACTTTTTCCTTCGTTCCTTCCAAACCAGAATCTTATATTAGCATACTGAAAGCGAAGAGCAGTTTGTCTACAAATATGCAGAAAATTTCCCAGCCTACCTATGTTAATCATATTTACGCCGAAAGAAATAAAAATAAGATACGACATTCTTTCACGTAGCAATGCTCGTAGCAAATGTTACACACGTCGATGCATATTGATAGCAGGTGAATGTTAAATGTGACGAAATAAGAGCACACACAGTCGCAATGAAATTAACGCAACAACAAGTGGATAAGACGTTTAGAACGAGTTGAAAATTGCGATATGTAAAACGGCTGGAATCCGGATCGATATCGATGATCCGCCGCCAGGGAATCCAGACGGCAGTAATCAGACGCTTCCCATCATGTAGTTCGTGCGTTGCAAGAGATCCTCACGGCCCGTTTGTATCTAGTCTCAACGTGAGAAGTTTTGAGTTCCCACAAACATCGAGAAAACTTGGAAATTGTGCGACCTTCGCGTCGTCAACGAAGAATGGCGCATGCTACGTGTATATACCTTGTCGTCGAAGGAATGAGAACGCGAAGATTGCGATTCTTAATGAAAATTTCTCTGCGCAACTGTGTATCAGTGGCGAAATGTGTATCAATTTTGTTGTTGATTAACGGAGTGTATCGAACAAGTTGGAACTCGGTATCGTTTATTATAAATCGTTAAACAAGTCGTCCTCCCCCTTGTCGATTTTCAGCCCTGATTAGCAGTTGGATGTTCTCGGATCAAATTCTAAGATGAAATATACACGGTAGCAAGTATAGACTAACATTACGGTAAATGGAGGAAGATATGTCATCGAGCTAAACTAATTGCTCGTATCTTTGCAAAAATATATTACTTCTAGAATGAAATTCTTTCGATCCAAAAAAATAAATTATATGTCAAATTGTATTTGTCTCCTAGAATATCTTGAAAAAGTTACTATATTTCTTTCTTTTTTCCGTAATTATAAATTATTTTCTTAGAAACGACTTGTACATTTTAATGTAGTATAATAGTAAGATACTTATTTCTTAATATGCGATGCAGAAAGATATGTTTCTTACTTATCTACGATATTTGGAATAGCACGAGAACTCGTCACAAAATTATTCTGGAGAAAGATTTATGTGAAGATAAACGAACGAGTATCTTAGACCTATCCTAGCTTTAATATCTCTGTGACAAATTTTATCTGCTTCTTCCTTACGTAATGTTCGCTACATTGCGAACAACACGGATTTCCCATATCTGTGCATCAGTATCACCAATCCCCATGGCACAAACAAGTCGCTGAAGAGGCTAATCCAGACTCTCGCAACGATGATGATCACGCTACGAGTATCTCTAGACATCGTGCTATCCCATCCAATTCCGTGTTGGATAAAAACGATCATTTATTAACGAAACAAACGCAGGATCGGCTTCTTGCTTCCGTCGTGTCGGCATTATACGTCCAGTTAAGGATCGCGCCGCGGTAAATCCTCTCCAATGATCTTGGATGAACTCGCGGCACACTTGCCGCCTGTTTCCAACGTGTGCCGCGATAAAAAGCTCGTTACGCGTGTAAATCCATCGTGAGTATCCTTCATGAACACGGAAAGGGGAAATGAAACTAGGAAGAAGAGAGAAAGGTGATGTTTGATGAAGACAAAGCGAGAATCCATACCTTTGGAGTCACGACCGTGTAAAGCAATTCTGTACAGGAGGCAAAAAAAGGGAAAAGGGAGAAGAAAGAAATGGATAGAAGAAAGAAAGGGAAGAAGATAAGGGAAAACAAGAATGGCAGAAGAAAAATGAGAAAGATAAAGAAAAGGGAAGATGGACGAAAAAAGGTTGGCAGATAAGGGAAAGGTTAAGGGATGATAAAGAATAAAGGAAATTAATCAATCTCGAGAAATATGAACTTGGGAAATAGTCTGGAACATGTCAATGAAAAATTTATATATTTGTACTTGTTGAATGCCAGCTAGTATTCAATATCCTGGTGAAAATTTGGAATTTAAAAATTTCTCTCTAAATTACACACACGATTAAACTACTAATGAGAAATTATCTTTTATTATCTTGATTTAGCTAGGTAAATATCCTTGATATTTTATGTATTTTCTTAGATTTCTGTTAGTCAACGTAGATACGGGAACTTTCGTGACAATCGATTTTACGCCTTAGTTCGATTGCGTTCGTAGAAAGTAGTTACAGGACTTGAAACGAGTCGCGGAAGAACTAGCTTTTGTTATCTACAGTCGTATAAGTTCACAGCTAGATAACAGAGACACTCCTCGTTGTCGATTATCGCGAAAAATGTTTACGTCTCCGATAGTCTTACCCAGAACAAATACCTTACCCCGGTTGAGATATCGGACTGCTTTTTGCGGATTTCTAGTCAACCAGCCGCCTCTGCACACTAGTCTCAACTCACGCAATCATCTCTTACTTCCCTGAAAAACTTCTACTTTTATCTATTATTAACTATTACTGAAAAAATAATTACAAATTTAGCAACTATTAATTAATAAAAGATACAATTATATAAAAAAATGCAGATGATAGAAAAATCTGATTACAGATTGGAATTCAATGTGGAAAAATACACAAGCATCAAGGCAAATGTTCACTACAAACGTATACTTCAAACGTATATTTCAAAGTTTACGTTCAAAATATTTTCACACTTAATAATAGTATCTTCGGATAGTTCGAATCAATAACATTTCTACAGGGTTATCTGAATTGAGCGTCACAACTTTCAACAATTGATAGTGAGAAACGGTCCGGCGTGTTTTCATTTGTTTTTGATAGATTTAATCAGAAAATATAAACAAATCACCACTGAACGCTATAGACATTTATTGTTACGTAATACTATAGATGCTTAATTTCACGAAGAGGATAAGAGAATAAGAACAATAATCTAGAGACGATTGACAAGCTAAAAGACAATATCATAGACGACGTTGATGAATTTTAGTTCCAATTACGTGAAAATATAGTGGAAAAAAGTGTCAAGGATGACACTTGAACGATATTACGTTCCACAATTAACATCATAAAGCTGACTTTATACTAAAGTAAAGAAGTCAGACAAATTTCAAATAATTTGCGTTTTATTTCGATTCGAAGGTGTTCACTCCATTTGGATAACCAGAACAGAAATCCTATAAATCTTATCCAGTCATCGACACCGTCGCGCGATTGACTTTGAAATTTATTAATACATTCTCTCTAGAGCTGTTGATTATATGCAGCCGGCAGCTTGGTTGCAAAGTTCGCGTGGTTGCACTTAGCGAATCCTGGGCCTGAGTTTATGGTCTCATAAATAAGGGAACGTAAAACCAATACGCCGACTTTTTATGCAGCGAACGAAAGCTGCGCGAGTCCTTGCCGCTTTCTCAGCGTCGAAAGGATGTAAACGGAAATGTGTCTACATATACTCCGAGCTTCTGAACCGAAGCTTATACACGCGCGAACGATCGTCGATAAGCTCGCCTAATTTATCGCCCCTTTTTTCTCGAAGGTTGATGCACCGAGTTGCATCCGTTCGTTTCGTGCGCCGATGACTGCTGTCTTTGTGTTGATCGTTTCGAAGATGTATCCTAATGAAAAGACAGTGCTAACTTTACGATCTTATATTTAAATAGAATTCTATTTATGTTTGTCTCGCTACTGCTGGTTTTATTTAAAATTAATACTAAAACCTATTAAAGTCGACTCAGCGTCCAAAGTAAATTCATCTGAACGATAATCCAACATTTTTATTGTAACTACTATAAATAGACGAATCTTTATTAAAATTATATTAATTTTCTCGTCCCTGTTACGTATGTAGAATATAAATTATATATTAAAAAATAACTAGAATATTTTCATTTTTAACATTACTTATAGACCAGATCCACCGAGCACTCAATAACTGAATTAAGATCGAACAATAAATTCAGTTAATAAAACTCAACTAAACCACGTCAAAGTCATCCCAATCCACAACGTAACGAAAGTAGCTTTCATTCCAAACATTGCCTACACATAGACCAGGTAGAGGTATTGAATATTCGAAAATTAATGTCGGTCAGCTGATCCCAAGCTCACAAACAAAATCATACCTTTGGAAGCCACTCCTAAAACTTTTAACGAGAACGGAATGACGAAAAACAAAGTCACACCTCCGAAACTGATCAAAGCGGAAGTAACCTTGAATCTCCTGCGTCCCACCCACCCCAAGGGACGACAAAAATCTGCACCTCGCATCATTGCACAACACTCGCATTACATAACCCCCCGGAGCCTGGAGTATAACTTCATAGTCGGTTCGTGCGTGGAACACCCTGCACCTGCGATCGATCGGCGATACTCCTCCGTGGTGGTCCCCGGTCTCGCATGCGAGGAGTTCCTCGCGGCCTTTTCGAATCCGATAACGCGACGCGCTCCTCTGCACGTGTTCCTGTGGTTCTCTCGCGGACGCATCCTCGTGCGACATAAAACATTCCCCGGCGATATAAATCGGCCGCGCAACGAGATCGATCCTCGTTACCGCATCGCGGCGTAGACAGTCGACGAGCTCGAGGCTTTACCGGTCAAAGGGAAGGGGGTGAGAGAGCAGAGAAGAAGGGCTGGACGGCGCCTTTTGTTTTTGCCCCGTACATCAGATACTAGTCTGTCCGTTATCAATGAGTGGTATCAGGCCCACGGCGAGGATGTAAGTATACGCGGCGAGTTCCACGCCGCGTACTGTGTGTCTCAGATAAGATATCTCCGGGTACGGGGTACCGATGCCTCTGTCCACTGCCCAAGCTCCACCTTCATCGTATTGCTTCGTCCTCTCTGTCCTAAGAACGTGCCAATAAATAACTCGAACCCATCGGTTTTTGCCGATCGTACCGTTTCACCCTGTGGCACGAATGCGCGAGCTTCGATTCGTGGATCCTCGGTCGGTTTGCTTGGATCGTTTGATAAAAATGAGAGTCTTCTTTTTTAGGCTGAGGTGTGAAGTGAACCGGTGTTAAGATGGGCTTTTTTGGAGTACGAAGGTTCTTGTGGATTGTGAGAGGGTGGAAGTAGGTTTCAGATTGTAGGAAATTTCGGAAAGGTTCTCGCCATCGATTTGATCTATGTACCCGCGCTTGCTGCAATAAAAAATAAAAGATATTTGTGCATCATTGAGTATTGCATTTACAGTGGTTATTGGTATTGTCCAATGGTACCAAACTTAATATGCTTGGAACTAATTGATTAGTATGCAAATGCAATAATAACTACAAGGATGTGCAAATACCTTTTCTAATTACTATGTATATATACTAATTGATTAGATTCGAGTATAGTGATTTTCGTATCATTTAGTGGTACTTGCATATGATTACAAAAGTTTGATTCTATGAATATGAGATGTAAAACCTGATAAAGAAAACGCTTCGTTGGAAAATAAGAGTGCAATGTACTGTGTACGATGAACAAATATTTTTTGCAGCCAGTGTAAAGTAGTTGCGTAATTTTATTACATGTTTAATTCTTCCACTGCCAAGTACGTACGACGATTTAAAGTTGTAGAGAGTTTGGAAGGATTTAAACTTTTCTTATCAAATATTCATAGATTCTTTAATTAATCTTCAAATTTAATATGCAATTATCTTCGAGCAATACCAAAACGCTTTGACTATCGATAGAAACAACTGTTTCTTACAATATCTAGCGAAGACAACATTTACAATGAAAACGCTTTGAAATATTCGTTTTCCCAAAACAAGAAAAGATCGTCAACCATAGCAGGGGCTTCGGGATTACTGTAAAACCCCTGTCGACAATGTCTATCTCAATGTTCCTTTTTTGTGGGTTTTAGCGAAACGTCGGTTTTACAAGCGCTTGACGGACCACACGATTTTGTGAGGCGGATAATACCAGGGCGGGCTGTTTCGCAGAGCGTGCGACGCTATTAAGAGAGGTCGTTCGTTTGATGTCCTCGAAGTGGTGGACTGCGCGCACGAGCATCCGCGGATCAGCCGGAACAACGAAAATTACGATTGGCCAAGAGAGTCGGTTTAGCAAGTTAAAACATGACTCGCGGCGCGAGAGATCGGAATCGGAGCCAGCCACCCTATATAATCTGCGCTCGGAAATTACACGATGATGTCTTGCCGGATAAACTCGGCGAAGATGATAATGTTCAACGGCCATGCAAACGAATGGAAATCGATGTCTTCGAAAAGATGTATCGCTCTCTTTCTTTTCTCTGTTCCTCCTTTTTGCTTCTTTCGAGCTTCTTTTGGAGCTTCTTCCGAGCATCTTTGGCCTCGTCGCCACGCGTTCGCGCTCGTGCTAACGAGTGATAACATCGCTATCGATTACGATCCTCGTACGGGGAACGCGTTTAAAAGTAAACGTGGTTGGTTCTGTCTGATTGCGGGGCCATTCACGGATTACCATTTTCTTTCTTAATGTCTTAACGTAACGGCTTCGAATTTTGTCGTCGTACGACGACAAAATTGTTCGCTTGATCAGCGTCAGACACGCCTGATCGGCAATCTCTTATTCTACTTAGGCAGTACTTGGACAGATTGGGTCGTTACATTTTGCCCGGGTAATTGAGGGTTCGAGAAAGAGGTAGTGGTTGTCGTTTTACTTGTAAAGTGCTAACATTTTCTGCGGAATAATGTATGCTCTTGTATGTACGTCTTTATTTAAGTTCGAGAAATGTCGGTTTTAGAGGATCTATAAGGGAATTTCTAAGATATTTAACTTGTTATTTAGAGATTGGATATGGATGAATTTTAACCCCGCTACTGTTCTTAAATTTCTATATTTCAATCTTGTCGTTACTTTAACGAATGGAAGGACTTTATAACGTTTTGAAAAGATATTTGATATAAAATTAAAGCAAACAAGAAACTGCGAAGATATTTATTAACGTTAGAAAACTATAATTGAATCGAGGGATGACAGAGGAAACGTAGCAGGGCCAGTGGTGGTAAGTTTAATAAAAACCACCTACCCAGAAATTTTAGAAACGTTGCACTATTTCATCTCTATTCTCTTCTATAAAAATCTGCGCTATCGCCGCTTTATTTAAATGAAAATATCAAACACCTAACATGTAGTCCACTAAAAATTCTCTCAGCATTCCTCCCGAATCTCAAACTCAGAAACAACTAGCGAGAACTAAACTTCGTTGTAGCACGTTTTCGCCACGCGACTTTTCTACGATCATCCACGAATCAAACACGTCGTGTTCATCTTGGTAGATCTGCTTGCGTAAGCCTGACACGAGGATGCAACTGGTCGAAGAAAACAAACGTGCGTGCACCGATCCAGCGGAAAAAAGGTTGGCGATCCCACGGAACCACGCGATGCTTCACGCCACGTGCACGTGATCCCGCGACCTTAAGAGCAAGAGCACTATTTCCCGCCGCCGGCGCCGCTGCGCCGACAGATTCTCTTGCCTCTTTCGTGCATGCCCTTGTGCTACAGGACGTGGCACGACACGAGACCGGAGATTAATATTATCTCGCGTGAACCGGCGAGATCGTTTTAGAGTTCCTGCACGTAGAGAGGCTGCCGCTCGACCCTGTCTTGCTTCTACCATGCTTTGCCCGCTTCCGTTTCGCTTCGCCAAGTTGGAAGCTGTTCAGATCGTCGAGTAGCATCGCAGAATGGAGGGTGGTTTCTCGAGGGATTCGTTTAATTTCTCGTTTTGTAGAATTTTGGTGGTTTGTTTTTGCAGGATATTAGTGGCTTTAATATTAGCTCCCTTTTATACGAAGGATGAAGCAGAAATGAAACCCTATGCAAATTTTTTATTATTATTTTGCTATGTGAAATTTTTGTGAAATTATTTTATTCGAAAATATCGTAGATTTTTTAGAATGTTATGGATATTGAAATGTTGTTCCGAGTACTGTTCCGAGTATAAGAGTAACACAAATTATAGTCTCCATTAATGGTAACAGCGATCACTCATGAATCATATTTTGTGTGTTTACTCTTTCTTTTCTGTATTTTATTGAAATGCCTTAAATTCCTATGAAGAAGTAATTTACAATATTTTGTACATTATACGTTACAGAATAAATTAAAAATAGCTTATTACTTTCATACATTATACACTTATAAAATTTTAAATCCGGTTGTAATCTTAAAGATGGATGCTTATATCGATCTTATCTTTCCAACTTACCAGCAAAATACAAATTTTCTAATTCTAAATTTTTTCAAATCTATCACATCAACCTTGAAATTTCCATAAAAGTTATACCACAGAAACATCTCGTTGGTACTGCTACAAGGCTCCACAGCGCTCCTATCAGGCAAACACGATATACTCCCGGTATTATTCAAAACGGTGCTGTAGCGAGCAGCGTGGCTCTTCGAACGTCATTAACATACACCGTTCGCATATGCATATCGCTACCGTGCTTTGTACACGAGAACACTGTACACGCGTGTCGTATGAAAGCACAGCGAGTTCGTACGTGGAACAATAATGTGTACAAAGAGCGATACGACTACAGAGCCGACAAAAAGTGCCGCTAATATTTCCCCTGTTCGCCTTTGGTGCGTGACGTGCACCCGGCACGGTTTCAACATGATTTTCTCGGAACGTTTTCTTCCAGCCACTATGAAACAATTTTCGGATCTTCCTCTCAGACGTATATTGTTCCTTGACATGGAAATTTCTTCCCGGAATTTAAATGATGAGACTTGGTTGTTTTAATAAATCGAAAGAGGATGGCTTTGCTCATCCTTCGTTTTAATATAATTTTAGAGGGGACTAGGATTTGGTACTGACAGGTATTAAACAATTTTAGTAAAGTCGTTGGAGCAAGTTTTGCATACTGTGTGTTAGACATTCGTTCAAACTTTATAACAGCTTTATTCAAAATAGTGTGTTTAATATTATATATTATACTGCATGAAATGCTATTTATCAGTGATAAATACAGAAGAAAATACAAATATTTTCATTCTAAAGCATAGTTTCAGGAGAACTTCGAGTGAAGTCAGAAACCGATACGTATCGAAAATAATCACCATGCAAGATGCGTTGATCGGTACGATGCAAATACCAGAATGCAAAAGCAGAGTCTCTTCCTTGACCAGTTCTGAACGATTCAAAAATTCGCCACGGGCGATCGACCAAAAACGTGTGGCCCCCGTTCGAGGAGGAGACTCGAATCGAGAGGAACAATGACGAGAGAATGAAAGAGGAAGAGAAAGAATAAAAGTAAGAAGCTGGCTACACGAGCGATGCACCAGCATCTGGCGTGTTTAATGTCTTCGCTGATGCGCGAAACGCGTCTGGTCGTATTCTCTAAAGTACCTACAGGGCTTGATCGCGAGCCCAGAAAGTCGATAGTGTTCTCCTGTCGCGGACACCGTGTCGTATCATCGATTTCTTTGTCTCCTCCGTATCCTTCTTTAGCTACTTCTTCCTTTGTTCTTTCCTTTTGCTCGTGAAACGTTTATAAGCTAAACTGAATGCCAAAGCGTTGACTTTGAACGCTGTTGTACCTACAAGCTGCAACCAAGATTCAAGTTCTCACGAGGAGTCTGGAAAATAGTTAAATTATTTATAATTATTCACAATCTAAATTGCTAGATCTAAATTGCAATATTTACTCCTGTGATAGAAAGAAGAGCAGCTTACTCTGTGCTGAATAAAATTTGCAATTATCAATTGAATTTAATTTAATATAATTCTTACTTTAGATGTGTGAAGATCAAACGATACTCGGATGTCTTGGAAATCTTCCCTCACACGAAATTGTTGAAAATTTTAAACTGACATTAAATGAGTTTTGTGCTTTTAGCTTAATATTTTCGATAATGGAAAATCGATTGATTATACTTTATGCGGGATTCGTAAATTTACGGATTCACTGTGGCGGATTTCATGACTTCATGATCAATTCATGACGCAATTCACAGAATTACTTAGTACGGTTTCTGTAGTGAAAGGGTTAATAGACTGCGGATTTTTATGTATTCTTATAATTTTATGAACACAATTAAGGAAATGGAACCTAAATAGAAATTTGTTTCATCTACTAGATATTATATTATAATAAATATTTTTATATACATTATTCTATTATTATATTATATGCTGCTTCGAATTTGTTGAAGTGGTTACCATTTCTAAGAAAACTCTACATCTGGTCTTTTTAGTTTTCTCAAGCACTGAAACCATCGACAGCGCGTAGACAAAAGACTGCGACGAAGTCAGACCATAAACAGTAGATAGCCGACGTTAGCTTCGGGGTTTCCAGTTATTGGGTAACACAGCTAGCGTGCGGATCTGGATCATCTCAAACTGTATTCTTACTTAATACACTTCTATTTAAATATATTTTCTGCCTTACAATTTATCCACGTGTTTTCTCTGTTTACACCTCGAATAACCTCAACAGAATTTAACTATAGAGTGAGTAAAACTCAGCGTTAGGCAATGCGTTCGGATCATTGTTACAAAAAGAATCACTATTTCGAATTTATCCGTTGAGGGTGATGAGTTTTAAATGTATGTATTGTGTGCATTTTTGTACCTCCAAATTCCCAATAAATGCATAAAAGTCCGTGATCTGTCTCTTAATTATATAATTAAAAAGAAGTTTTGATTTTGAAAATATCGTAAGCACAAGGTAAAACACAATTAATTTATTCAGAACTAAGCAGCGAAATAAGTCGTGAAAATTGCATGAATGCAAAATCACTGAAAAGTATGAGAATGTGTTACTAAAACAATTAATCTCTAAATTTGCTTCATAAATATGACGCCCCGAATTAAAATAGGAGAACGTTATTTTTCTAAAGTGTATCGTTTACTAAGCTACCTTCTTTAACTATAGAAGCCTCTTATTTTTCTCAGGTCAGGGTTTCACATAAATTGATTCCATGATTGTTGCGCAGTCAGCAAATGTTTTGCTAAGCATTGGAAAAGAAAATCTTACGCATACGTAGATTTTGCGTATACCGTTTAAAAAATCCGAGGGTCGACACACATGATCAAACGCGTGAATCTACTACGACGCTTAAGGTGTATATGAGAAATTTCAAGAAAAAATAGGTAACTGTCACGTCCCGCGCGATCCGTAGCGCGAAATTAAAATTGGTAATTTCTTTCAAATCAAGGTAATTTAAAACGTTTATTTGAAACCGTGTTTACAGTATTTGAAGTGAAATGCAGTTAAAGCCGCTAAAAGCTTTATCTTGCGAAAACTTATCTAACTATGTTTTTATATTTACCTAATTATGTTTTTATAACGATATTAAGACAATTTAAATTGTAAACAAAGTCGGCAGTTGAACAAACGTTGGAGATCTTCCCAAACATTTTCAAAGGAAAGACCCCGACGTTTTTTCATCTTCGACAGATATAAATAAATGTAGCGACTCAGAGAAGTCAGAATACAATAATTACCGTTCGTCATCCGAATAATTACCATTGTCTATCGAAGAATCATCATTTTGTCAATCGAAGAATTATCATTTTGTCAACCGAAGAGTTTTATATCCGTCAGTCTGTCAGTCAATTGTCAATATCGAAATCGAGTAAGATTTGAATAAATCATTACATATTGTTAATTTACTTTAATCCTCTCCCGTGCCAGTATTCCTGCACATAGCAGGTTAATAGTGGAGTTTATTGCCAGTTGCATTAAACGTCAGTTAACGCTACCTTCTCGTCGGCAACTAAATAGAACGTAACAGTAACAAAGTTTTTAATCTGAAGAAACCGTGTTTATAATTAAATTTTTACATTTTTCTTTAAGCTAATTTTTGACAAAGATGTATCAAGATAGTGACATACCTTATAAAATTTTGTATCAAAATAATTACGAAGGGAGTTATTTTTGTAACATGTTAGTGATTCAAACACTAGTTTTCTTTTTATATAAAGAAATCAGTTGCTCTTTTATACACAGAAATTACTTCCTTTTTTCAAATTCGAAAATGTTTCATTGTTTGAATAGAAAATTACTAATTTGTAATTTTTATTACAAAACAGTCCATAAAAAATAAAAACTCCACTAATTAGTGCCATTATACCAAAAAAATTCAAATAACTCGCATATTTTTTTCCAAAATTCCTAGCTACCTCAAAGCGCCCGATAATTGATGAATATAATTTAAATACTTGTAGAGAGTTACCCCTATTAATTACCGAAAGAATATACAGTGTATTGGGAATTTTTTTGTACATATTGATTGCACAATTACTTCTCGGGTTGGCTTTCAGCTTAGTGATTAATCATAAGACACGTAGTGAGCCGGCTGCGAATTAACCGTGTGGTTAATACCCGCCTCAATAATTAAATATCAAGCTTTATGCTGACGAACGTGGTTGAACGGTCGAGTAAAATCGAACTGTTCGACTTGAGAGATACTTCCAGCCAATAATTGGAATGAATTAATGACTCGTGAATCATATTTCCCATTGGATGCAAAATATTTTTTACAATCTTCGTTTAATCAAAGTACAAAGCTTTATGGGATACTAGGATCTTATAATTATAAAGCGTAATGTATCGATCGAAATGCATATATGTTCGAAAGGAAAGACAATTTTTTAATGTTATTGGTTCGTTTCTAAAATTGATTCGCGTTGTTCCAATTATTTATTTTTATCGTACGATTTGTATTCTTTGCGATATTCTTTGAGATCCAACGTGTACATTCAGCAAGCGTTCGTATATCTTCCTTCGTGAGAGGTTCTTAATGAGTATGCCACCAATTGATGATCCTTAATTTACTTTCGAGATACTGACTCGTGCAACGTCGCAGAACTTTCGCTGCATAATTAATAAACTCTGCTGCATTTTAATTGTCGATCAATTAATCACGTGCTCCGGGTTTGGTGTAGTGCTTTCGGTGTTTTACATTTTAGGAATAGATCGACGAATGTTTATTGTTAATTTATATTTTTTGTCGCACATATTGTTTTGATATTCATAGCGTTAGAGAATGTCGGACTTGAGAAGTTTCGAGGTTATATTTAATCGAACGTTACTGTTATTAGAGATAGTTGATGGTAGCCGAGGGCCGCCAGATCTTCGTTTTCCTCGCCATTCCCGTGTTTGTAGCCATACGACTTGTGCGAGACATATCGTAGTTAGTATTTGTAAGGAATGTAGCTAATAATATCATGTACAATTCAACTCTACGATTTTCTTATTTTTACGTAATATTTTTTTCTACGCAACACATACTATTTTTATAGTTTTATATATCACAATCACAATATATGTAATAATATGAAAAAATAATATATGTATAGTGAATGATCTTATAATTGACAGTAAATTATAACTATAAGTAGTAGATTGATAGAGGGTAGAATATAACGAAGAACAAAGAGAGACCTGTAATTAAATCTATGCCTTCCTTGATTATTCTGAATGAAGTATTTAGTCTAATACCAAGTATTATCCAACAAAGTCCAACAAAGTACATATTGTAAACCAGACTTCGTAATATATAAACTAACAACCATAACTTCAGTAAAATAAAATCCCCAAAACATCACTAGCAATGGTGGAGAAAAAGAAAGAAATGTCTCTTGCGGTTGGAGAAAAAATTACTCGGAGAAAAAAATCTTCGAAAGAGAACATTGTCGGCGAAGAAACGGGAAGGTTCCACTTGACTACCTTCCCAGGAGAAGTCTTTTGAGAAACCGAAGAGACCATCGCTCGTCTTCACGGTCTTCGTCGTTTTTTGCGCCGGCTTAATTCTCATCCTTCGGTGTTGCCTCGAAAGCGAAGCACGGATAATTTTAGCGAGTCACCGCGTGATGATACTCGTCCGTGTTTCTCACGTACTGCCTCCGATGATAGCACCACGTGGTGGTCATTAAAGCCTTGCGAAAGACGCGGAACGCGAGGACAGCCTCTTCTGAAAAGAGAAATATAATCCTGCTGCTGTTGCTTGTTTAAACTAACGAGACATAATCACTTTCCTGTGATTCGTGGGAAAATTTAGTCCCGGTAAGAAGGAGGGAGGAAAGGAGAAAAAGAGAGAGAGAGAGGGCTAACTGTTAAACTATGGTTATAGTAGATGCGTATTCGGACAAAAATAAATGGAAAGATAGTGGAAATGGGTGTCGATAAGGATATCAATAAGATATCAATTGAATACTGTTTGTTTACGCAAAAGAGTAAATATTTTTTATTCCATTTCAATTAGTTAATAAATATTCTATGCATTATAAGGATATATGTATATTAACAGCGACGCGTCGTCTTTGTTATAATGACAGATAATTCGCTGCTATTTACCGTAATTTATGACTGGGCCTTTGGCTTGGTAAGGACTTCGACAGGATGCTCGAGCGAATGTTTGGGAAGTCGATAACCAGCGATTCAAATTCGGTTCGAAGCCGAGCTATGAAATATAGATGATATCGACTGTTTAGACTATTTAGACTATACATAAGGTAATTTATTGATGACAAATGACTCGACGCTGCATTGTCAAAGACTAAAGACTTTGTCTAAACTGTAAAAGTTCACAGAGTGGGGAAGGTAGTGATGTCGTTTGGTAAGGGGACTATGCAGACTCGAAAACTACAAGTCTGCATCAATTCGGATCATAACCATTGTAATCCTCGAGACATCAGCTTTCGATCGACGTATCACACTTGCTCCTATTCATTGTCTGAAAAGAAGAATTACTGCGAATATTATGTCGTAATAAAATTACAAGTTTGTAAAATTGACGACTGGTGGGAGAATAAATTTTGGAGATTTCTCACTTTCGAATGGAACTTGCAAATGATAAATATTATTCCGAAAGATTCTTATTTTTTCATATTAGAAACTATAAGTATTACGTAATAACTTAAATAAAAAATAAACTTAATTCGCGCGTGGACGTCGTACCAATTTTGTCACGCATTCAACGATAAATACAGATGCATGAACGAGACTTGCTCCGAGATGTTCCACAAGTGCTTCAAACTTGCAGATTCATCGCAATAATCATTACCAGTGGCAATGCATCACGTCGAACAGAACATCACATTTCTCGAAGAAACGCCCGCATCAAACTAATCCTAAATTGTTTTTGTACATTGCATCTCAAGATTTGATAATATTATTTACACAAGTTTACACAGTACACTTTTTGTAATTTCAAAATATTATCACATAGTCAATCTGAAAATTCTTCATAAAGATTCTCCATAATTCTTCTTCTACAGAATCATAAAATTATGTATTTCAATTAAATTAACCTATCAAGTAGCCAATTAATGCAGCGACAGTACGTCATCTGAATTATTCTTTCTTCAAACGCGCATATTTGTTGAGACGTTTGGATGTAAATTATAATTTATTGATCTACTATAACTGCATCAAGCATACAGGTCAGGGTCTGCAATTAATAGTAAGAATCATGCTACCATGCATACTTATGACATATGAATTTACCATATATATATATATATATATATATATATATATATATATATATATATATAGGTATTCCATGTTGAAGAAAAATTGACTTTGCATTTGTTGATAAAAGTAGAGGCAAATAATAATAGTAGGTGATACATACAAGCAATAATAATAAAAGGATACAGATAAATAATAAATTTCGCCAGTAAGAAAACAACGTGAGAAGGTAAAACGAAGAATTTCAATGAAAATGGAGAACAGCAAACGTGTAACATCAGAGATATCAAAAAGGAAAGATGAAATTCACCCAAGCGAAATACCATAGAATTCCAAGGTGTTCTTCAACCACGATTCCTCTTCAGGAATTTCCAGGATATGGATTGAGGTGGAGCTATTATACAAAGTTATATATGAAGATTACAAGAGAGTACACGATAATTCAAATTTCCTATTTCTCACAACGAAATAATTTATTAATTTATTACGTTGTCAATCTTATCAAAATTGTTTTCTATTTTATTTTGTGCCTAAATATGTGTTTTTCCATATTCTTCAAAGTTTTAAAAATATTCCTCGTTATGATATTAGAATAACGCCGATAAATATGAAAATATTGCTTGTCTTAACAATTATGTCTTCGGTTTTCACAAAACTTACTATTACTTATCAATTATTTAGAAGAGTTGTAACATCTTTGAACCTAACAGGTTGTTTTCCTTTTCAATTAAGCCATGTTAAAACCTTCCTATTTTAATCATAAAGTAACATTAAATTCTGAGAATCAGTAGAAATGTACTTATCATATTCTACTTCTGTGATTCTCACGTGCTGATACTTTTTCTTATAATTTTTATTGCGTGCCTTAGGCTAATGAAGCTTTGCAAATTTCAACATTATTATCTGGAAACTCATAATCATTTCCATATACACATCCAGCAGAGGATTCTATACACGAAGAAACGAGTGTCAAGCCTATCCACTGACGGAGACGAGGGAAAAAAATGGCGTTTCGTCAAGGACACGAGTCTGTCCCTCGGGAAGGGTAAATTACTGCCGTGGGCGAGGACCTCTCATAAAGCACTGCGCAAATTAAGTAGCCAAGGAAAAGGGGGAATAGCGTCATTATACATATATACATATATAGGAAGCGAAAGGAAATGCAGCGAGAGCCACGTCGAGGGCCACTCGTAATTTTTATGGAAATTATTATCACCGGTAGGAGGTAGGCTAGAAGTATCGTAAATTACGCCGGGTCGCGAGCTTTGCCTCGTCTAATTATTATTTGGCAATTAAACTTTACTCTTTACTGCGTGTGCACGCCTCCATGGATTCTCCTTCTCTCTCTCGCTCTTGAGTTCTGCCGTTCGAACTTAAGCATCCGGTATCGTAAAAGGCCAAAGAAAGATGGTTGTTATGAACGTTCGAAGACAGTGAACGTCCTGCTTCTTGTCGAAGGATATCGGTGATCAGCCTTTATGGCATCTCTGTATCGTTGAGATTTAATATGGTGTTTCGTAAAAATTGAATGGTTAAACGAATCGCCGTGTATTCTATTACACGATGGGCAATGTTGAAGTTGAGAAACAGTGTGTGTCCAAAAGCTGTTTTCGACAGACGGATGTACAATTTATGTTTTCTGTTCGTTGGGCAACGTAACTACAAATATATGACTTGGAGTTCTAAATTTTCATTTATGGGATAAGTCTTAACTGCAAAGGATAATATAGTTACCTATGTTAAAGAAGGCTAGAGAATGAATATAATTTTATTAGTGGCAGAAACTTTTATACTTTTATTTGAAATTTTGATTAGAATAAAATTAACTGATGTCGGTAACACTTGATTCGATTGACTTATATTTATTAACCTTCTGCCTTAATCAACCGAGTTAACTTGACCTGATTCCCATTTTTTCTTATTTCTATGTACTCTCCGAAATATCAATGCAATAATTTCCTACATAATAAAAATAACATCAAGATATTTTGTATGTTTCTTTATCCATATTTGCAAAATGGGAATAAAAAAGAAACTAAACGGGTTGTGTATTCCGTGTTTCAAAATCTACTACACTGCGTAATTATTACAAAAGGTACTTGTAAAATATGACGTTTTTACATTTTTTATCGTGCATGGAAGTATTTTAGAACATAAAAGAATTATACATTTTGTCGACCGGAAGTCATAATTTTATTAGTTAAGGGGTTAAAGAAAATTTTCAGGGACGAAAGTTAAAAAGGCAGAGGCTTCACATATAGTCTCGATTCCACTGAAGCAACATCGAACAAGTATCTTATTGCTGATCCTGTTTTTTGAAAAAATCACCGTTAGTTGTCGAATGTTGCTTCAGTATAAAGCAAAATGTCTCTATAGATTGCTATTTTTTGAAAATGTTTCGAACTTGAAAATACGGAAATTAAAGGAGACAAAAGGTTGTCCGATGTTGTTTCGACGAAGACGAGACTTATGATTGAAAACATTTTCAATCTAACTTAAGCTTGTTCGTGAAATATATCCCAATAATTTTGATATTCTTGAATATTAACATTTCATTTGCCATTCATTTCAACGAAGCATCAATCATTCATCCATATATGTACATGAAGTAAAACGGTGCAAAGACAAAAACCATCAACTTGGGAATTTTCAAGGCAGATTCAATCAACGAGGAACAAGATAGTCCATAAATCCAAAAGAACAGATTCGAATTACCGTATAATCATTCCCGAGGCTCAAATTAATACGTGCTGGCGACTAACGGAGTTTTCGCTCGAAATACTGAAAGTTCCGATAGCGCAGGCAAACGTTTAATTATTTTCCGCCGTGGTATCATAATTACCCCTTCCATTGGTCGCTGTCTTCACGACTCTCCCAATGGAATTTTCTCCAGCTACGGTGGACGTCGCGAACAAGGAATAATATCTAAATTAACGCACGACAGGGTTCGCGTAGAATTATCCGATTAACGTCAGCGTGGCTAGCTGAATAGTATCGACCGAATGCTATAGAGGGTGGTCCGTAATTCATGATAAAAGTGGGGTCAGGAAAGCTCACTAGTTCAAAGTAAGACGAAAATCAAGAATACCAAAATTGCGTCGAAGACTTCGTTTTTGTGGAAATCGAGTTTGAAAATTTGTGAGGTACACGTGAACTTGATCAGCTCTCGGTTTGGCAGGAACGGACGAAATGAAAAGAAATTATTCTATGTGTCAAAATAAGATGAAGATGAAACATAAAATTCTGTTATTTAATACACCGTTTTGAAGAAAGTGGGATTTGAACACCTGCGTTAGTCAAGAATTAGTCCGGTATGTAGGTACTAGGCAAATTCTCTGAAATTGATTTTTTCGAAAATGAGGTTTTAGGTGAGAAGGTTTTGTTTTACATTTTCCACTCATTTTTACATGTACAATAACATCCTATCGATTATCTATTCCTATCTAACTGAGAATTAAGCAAATTTACGTATACTTTGCACAGTAATATTGTTATTCTTGATTTTCGTCTTATTTTGACCCATAGAACCTCCCTGATCCCATGTGAATCATCAATTACGGATCACCCTATATATTTTACAAGCGTTCGCGTTCCGCCATGTTGCTCGACGTTATTAAGCAATCCATGTTCCTTCGTGTATTTACGTTTCCTTTTTTTCCATTACGTTTCTTTTCCTTCGACAAAATAAATTCGAAGATTACACGGGACCGCGCACCGCTTAATAGATGTTGCATATAATTATCCAATTAGCATCTGTGTTCTCGACGGCGTAACACCGGCAAATTGTCGTTTAACACGGAGAGGAAGGTAGGACCGTGACGACGAGGAACCGAACATCGTTGTAAGTCGGTAGTGTTTTCACGTATCACGGCCTTGAAGATGCCATAGCCTCATAGCCATAGTGTCGGGCTTATCTTTGATAAACTGTCCCATGTTCTGCTTTCGCGATGTTGCTTCTATATTAGCTGAGTATAGAGCAATTGCTGATGCATTATCGTTGCAGGTTAAAACCTTCTAGATTTCGTGTTCTGAAAAGAATGTGCTGATTTTTAGATACGTAGTTGCATTGCAGGTATTGTGATAATTACTCTGTAGGAAGAGTGGTAAAGAACTGTAAAGATAATGGAGCGTGAAAAATTCTTTTGTTGAGAGGAGTCCGAGATTTTATTGTGATGCGTAAATGGCAAAAGATTGTTCAGTATGAAACAAAATTCTTTTTCAAATATGTTTATTATTGAATAAGGATTTTCAAACATTAGATGAATGGAAAAGATATATATAATAGCCTGTGGAAGGTTTTAGGATTTTTCTTAAAAATGTAGTTATAGGTGCAAAAAAGCAACATCGTAGAGTTACGTTTTTATAGAAATTTCAAAAATTCTCTGGTGTTTATTACCTACTTGTTTTGTCAATTTAAGTGGTGAAAAGAAGTGATTATTAATGGAACTTGCTTTCTTACTTTACGAACCAAATTTTACACACAAAATTAAGCCCATGCCCGTGCCTGTGTGAGACACGACCACAGACAACTGAACATTTTTCGCACTAAAAACGCAATCACGTTTTCGTATTTGATATAATCGTTTGTTTTATTTGCACAAAAGGCGTAGATGTATCACAAGTGAAGCGATGCTATTCTTATATTTCTAAAGTCACACATACTCTCTCCAATGGTAATTGCGGAAATATCTATCATGAAAGTGGCTACGTTAATCAAATGCTACTATAAGAACGAAAACTGATAAAAATAAAGGAATTGTACATTTTTATATATGATACTAACAATGCTATATATAGAATATAAATAATACTGATATACTAGATATTTACGCATTCAAAAAAATATTCTCCCAACAATGTTTATAAAAACGTTTGCTTTCATTCAGATCCTAGTTTGTGTTTTGTACTTTGTTATATTAATAATATAAGAAATGACATTAAAGTTACAAGATAATATATTATATAGCCAAAAAACAATGCAAAGCTAAAACCAAAATCGTGCATTTCTGACCGGTAAGACCGAAAAAAACTCCAAGTTAAGGGGTTAAGCTCTTCGACGCCCCATCTTTCCTAAAGAAGAAAAAGGAAAATTCGTTTCAAGCAAGCGTTACGCTTTCAACGAGAGAAAAAGGACGACGCAGAAAGGAGTAACACGACGCGACGACGTTCCTAATCTCTTTGAAAAACATCTCCTTAAGCCGCGAAGCACGTGTCGGCGCGAACGACGTCAGACAGGCGTGTACTCACCGTTCGATTCTCGTTCAGCTCTCTTTTCTACCATTGCCATTAACCAGCCTGCGCATTCGGTTTACCTCGTCAGGTAATAATGACACTGGTAAACGTAGGAACGCGTGTGCTGAGGAGCGGTGCGCGCGTGACCGGACTGAGCAAATTTGCTTTGGCCGCTTTCGTGCCCGAAGGATTCATCGAGCGTCCAATGTAAATTAACGAGAGCCAGGCCTCGAGGGAACAACCTGGAAATCCCGAGAAAAATCCGGCTCGTGCTGTCCCGAATCAACGTCAACAGAATTATCGCTTTTTAAAAGCAATTAGTGGCCGACGTTGCGTCAGATTGACAGTTAAAGATGGACTTTTTTGCATTGGACGATTGATACTTCTTCTCGGGTGTCCTTTTTTTAAATGTATGTTGTATATATATGTAAGTAGGATTTATGTAAGATTTTTACATTCTTGATTTGGGGACAGATTCACTGTATCGATGACTAAAAGTGCGTTTTTGGAGACATTTTTTAGAAACGTTGAATATTGTAAAGTCCTAGAAAGATATAAAGATGAATTGAGGACAGTGGACACGGTTTTTGACAAGGTAGGTAGGAAATTTTTGTGTGACGCAAGGGAAAGCACTGAGAAGGGGAAGATATTAAAAAATATTCGATATATTGGATTCCAAAAATTATCAATTAAAAATCTCGTGTATCTTCTTAATAATTATTTGAAACTAGATCATTAGAAGAAGACATTAAAATATATAATATATATACTTCTTAATATGTATAATATTATATTATACTTTCGCAATTAGCACGGTAGATTGATAAAACTTTCACTTGAAATGCAATTGGAAACAATAAAAACAACGTTAAATTACAAAACTTGTTTTGCAAATGAAGTATTTACCCCGCGCTCGCTTGCGTTAACGTCGATCGATCAAAACTGAGAAAAAATACATTGCGCAGCGTATTAAAAATGGTGTTTGCGTGGTTCTGAGTCAGCGTAAAAGCCGCGTGTCGGCTGATCGTCCGCGTTGTCCCGTATTAGCGCAATCTTTGACGAGGTTCGCGTCGACTCACCGATATATCTGCGTGCCTTATCTCGATTCCTCGACAGGCTCGCGTGTTACGCACGTTTACGACGAAGATCGAGAGCTAGGAGAAATAAAACGAGCTTTCTTATCGTTATACCGTGTCCGCAACGCCGGCTTTATTAGCGCGACGATAACCCGCGGGGCCTGTTGTCATTTAATGGCTTAACGAGCCTGGATTTGCACCGATATACTCGAATGACTGTTCGTTCCTTTGTAAGCACACTAAACGCTTCGAACGAACAAATTTCATTTTCCTCTACAGAATTTTAGATTATCGTGGTAACCGTGAAATATTATAACGAATCGATGGTGAAATTACCCGTAGAATTATTGTTAAAGTTTGGAGATTAGATTTGAGTTTAGATTTTGAGTTGTTTAGAGAGAAAATTTTTTTAGCTTAGAATTAACAAATTTAGGTTGGCACTTTTGATAGATTTCGACGCGACGATTATTACGAAATATCACCCAGTTTCTAAAAAATTCCCGCAGTTACATTTGATATTTCTTTCTTCCATTCCTTGTTACGCGATATTTGGTACTTCCACGAGAGAAATATTTATTATTTAATTTTTGACATAATTGCATTTAAAATATGTTGTTATTTATGTAAAAATGAGAAAAATTCCATAATCTTCCATAATATTCCATAATCTTTCAGTAAGGGATATCGATGGCTTACTGCACAAACATTGTATGCCCACATTTTGAGAAAATTAACTTTTTATATAGGACACGTAATTTCTAACTGTTACTTTAGGTCGTGTTTACAAATCAAATTTATATCTACTTGATAAATGTCATCAAAAACATATTTTTGTTTACCATATTTAGTATATATCGAAATATCTTCAAGAACTATCAATGACATTTGTAATTTTATGTTGATAAAAAGAATCAATGCACGATTCGCAATCACTTTTATAATAGCATCGATAAAGATAAGTACAATGCAAAAAGTATTTATTTAATTGTTAAGTACTATTGAACCTTTACAACTGTTTATCTCAAAAACGCTAAAAGTGGACATAAAATATTTGTGCATATAAATGTTAAAAAGAAATATGGAAAAGATCATCTAATCGTGATCATTTGAAAGGAAAGTTGACTCCACATAAATCGTATGTATAAAATCAAGGAACTCGAACATCCTGTATTCCAAGTTACGAGACAGAAATTCGCTGCAACACGCAATAAACAGCTGTTTGCTTGAATCTGAAGCGCGCATGCGAGTCGTCTTGAAAAGTAATTCGCGGCACGTTTGGCCACGTGCCCGTGAACGTGAATAACGTGATCGTTCGATACACAGAGAATGTTTAGCTGCGGGATTCTATTCGTGGAAATTTATAATTTATAATGCATGGTTAGGCTTCCCTCTTTCTCTCCCTGTTCCCGTCTTTCTTCTAGTCGGAGGCCGATAAAACACGAGTCTCTGTGAAAGGAAATCACCCGCCGTTCGTCTTTGTAGTCGACAGAAATCCGTCGAGCGTCTCGTGATCCGCGTCCAAGTTCCACGGTCTGGACCACGACCTCTTGCGACAGGCTTCACAGGGGAGATCGAGGCAATTAAATCGATAACGATTAACGACTAACGACTGTAGCTGTTCTCGTTCCGTCTGCGTTTCTGCGTTATCGATACTGCTCGCTTTCGATGGCACATGACACCCTCCGCGGACTTTGAACACCACGGAGCCTGCGGAGGGTCTTCATCAATCGCGTTTTTCTTCCATGCCGCTTCCCCTCAATTTCTTGGAGAACTTTGCCGCGTCGGTAGTGTCAATGATTGCGTGAGTAATGCTCGGGGAAATTCTCTGCTAGTCTCAACAAACTTTGACAAAGATACTTGGCGTTGAATAAATTGTAGTCTTTTGGATTTATTGAAAAATGCCGGGGAATATTGGTAAATTTCCAGAGTAAAATAGATAATGATTCTTAGAATGGTTTGTAAATTGATTGGTACTGATGTTGAAAATCTTTGGGTATTGGTTTAAGTTTACCCGTCCATTTCAGAATGTATTATGACCATGCTTTTTTAGGTGTGTTGGTAGATATTGAGGATCGGTGGTAAATTTCCAGAGTAGAATAGGAGATGATTCTCGAATTCGCCAATTGATTATTTGATAAAGTGGATGAAGGAAATAATTCATTTATTGGCTATGTGTGGATCTTGAAATAGGTTTATTATTAGATAACATAGTTGTGATTATTACTGATTTTAGTGGTAAATGTAAAATGTATCGAATCGTAATCGACGATTCAATGTGAATTTTCTGTACGATATTTATCGAAATATTACAAGTAAGTTCGGTCGATATACCGGACAAATCTTTCCGACAAAATATTAATGTTGATATTCACATCTATATCCTCTTGAATGAAAAGAAACTCTTTCAAAATTAGTTCCTCACTACGTTCCGCGTTAGTTACGTAACGATCGTACATTACTTAACGTAAATAGTAATCTCAAGAAAGAAATTATGCAAAACATACTGTCATTTAACGGTAAAATCATCGAGCTCATAATACGCAATAATTACGTATCACCACAAGAACAACATCGATATTTCTTATTTGAATGAATAAGATAATCCACAGTGCGCATTACCTTTTATAATTTTTGCTCGTATTTTTGTTTAGCTGCTTATATCTAACTACTTTTATTTTCATTTTTCGCTCTGCGCAAAATTCTTATCTCCACTCTGTGACATAATACGAATCCTTCGTTTATTCAAAAATAAATAGAGAATACAGATAAGTTTAGGTACGCTAATTTTAACTAAATACAAAATATTTTCCCCTTTCCCCAAAATATTTAGTACGTTGGTTTTTTGTCGATTATTTTCCACATAGAAAAAGTAAAAACTGTTCTTAATGGATATACAAAGTCGCAAACGAATTTCAAGAGTCACATTTCTTTAATTCAAATATGTTGTTAGCTGTATTTAAATAATACATACATGTATTATTTTAAATTCCTCTTTTAAAATTCCTCTTATTAAATATTTATAGATTTTTAATTCTTTGTTACTAACACTTTAAAACAGTGAACGAATGAAACTCAGAGTTCAAAAACATGGTCAGGGACGTTCGTATGTAAGATCTGTAACGCGGTTCGGGCGTAAAACGATATTCGAAGAAACGTCGTAAAATTTCTGATATCGGTTTGAAACTTGTGACTCGATCAAAATATTTGCGAAAATTTGTGAGTCGAAGTAGACATCTGGTTTGCTTGTTGCGATAACAGGGAGTCAATGATCCCGATTGGTCGGCGAGCCAGACAGTTCGAACTGGTTATCGTTTCTGGAGCACCGTTATCGTCGGTCGCCAGTTCTTTGACGGATGTCAAGCGCCTCGTTACCTGCCATTTCGTTTCTTCGTTCCGACACGGACGTAAATGAGCATCGTCTAGACGAGAGTCCGCATAAAAACCGCGGGTAATTGCCTGGAAAATAATTTCTAGAATACGAGCGAGCGCGACACAGAAATTTCCATCGATTCCGCGCTGCAGAAAAAAAGCTCTATCGATTATTATTAACTCGGAACACGGACGAGTCAAGCAATTCGTTATTTCTTACGTTGGAGAAAGGAACTTGATCCACCCTGTTTTTCCGTTTAAGGGATAGCTCTACAAATTCTTTAGTTTAATTTTTTATTTTAAATTCTCTATTTTAAGTTTTGCGTTGTATCTATTATCTATGAAATTTTGTAATCTTACTACGTTCATTGAAAATCTGTCGATACAAGCTTGATGTCGTAACAAAGAAATGAACCAGAGTAGAGTTTAGAAAATCGATTATCTTCTGCTAAATATTATTTTTTTCTTCGAAGAATTCCAACAAAATTACATTCGATAAAAATATAACATATATTGAAACTTGCGCTGAAACGTTTCCATGTGCAAAATGCAATACGTAATTCGCGTGATATAACAAAGAGGTTATTTATCGATTCTACAAATGATTATATATGACTAGGACATAGCAGACGTCGAAATTGTTACATCAGATTGTTTTACCATGAAATCGCACGCAATCTTTGAAGAACTTAAATGTTACGTCTACAAAGCATTTAACTACAATATAACGTAGCAGTACTGAGACTAATTATTGTTATCCAACGGTGATCATTTTCAAGGAATGCATTAACATATTGAAATGCATGAACATATTCAAATAGAGTAATCATTAGAGTTTTCTTAAAATTCTTTCATTCTTTTAAATTATTGTATTATAGACATGCAGGCTCATTACTGCTTACATATATTCAACTCGCCATCCCTCAAAGAAATCACAATCTTTATCAATACGATTCTATTGCTTGATCATCTAATCAAGAAGCCTTAATAATATCGTCAGTAATTATAGCCTATTGGTCATCTTTCTCGAAGCAATCGACACTCTGCAGTTCCAATAAGCTATTATGAGTCATGAGTGATTTTAAAACTTTCGTTGTATAATTACTTACTTGAAATATCAAGATACGAATATTTTTCTGTCATCCGCGTGAAAATTTTGAGGAAGAACTAAAATAAAAATTATTACAAATATGAAATTCAGATACGATAGATGGCTTTCTAGACTGCGAATTTTTTATCCTTAAATAATAAGATACGATATCTTATTATTTAAATATAAAAAGATCTACGATTCCTGATAAGTTGTAACAAAGAATTACTGGGAATATAATGAACATAAAAAAGACCAAGTTATTAAAATTCATTAGTCAATCGTAAAGATATTCAAACTTCTCCGGGAAGTTCTGAGCTCAGACCATCCAGAACCATTATTTGCGCATCATTTACGCATTATCTACACATCGATCGATGACGAATACGAAAACGAGTCAACGAAAACCAGTATACTAATTTACTTGCTATTCACAGCGTGTCTCGAACCGGCTTGTTACTCGTATTTTCGTTGGTCGAGTTAATACACGGCTCGTTATTGACGGCATTCTTCGTCGCTTCGTAAAACGTAGCAATTGAAAGACGGCCTTGGTGTATGGAGACCGATCGGTCGGCGTGACGTGCCAGTCACGAGGCCAGTTACTCGCGTAAGCGTCGAAGGCACGTACATAGTTTTGTGTGGTAGGTTATGGTTTCCTGTTTCGCCTGACCGCATTGCCAATAAAGATCCCGGAATTCGCCGATTCCACGCGATTTCGTGCACAAATACGCGTGACTCGAAAATTTTGTTGTGACGCCAGCTATGAGACCGCCGACGACGACGACGACGATGAAGGAACACAACGATGCTTCATCGTAATACCACCGTAAATTTTCCTTCTCATGGGTGCTCGCGTGACTCTTGCTCTTATTATACCGCGTAATATCCGGTGCGAGTCGCGAGACCGGCTACTCCCACGCAACTGCTTCCGCGACTCGCGTTTCCTGCCAGTTTCTTGGTTTTCCCATTCGTTAATCATCCTTGACTACCGCCTAGCCTCGTTTAAATTTAAATATACTATCGTAAACTACTATCGTAAATATACTATCGTATGATTTTTCCCAACATCGAATTTTGAATACCATTAAATGTTAAAATGAATTGTTTTCTATTTGTGGCGACTAAGTTTTACTTGGAAAAAACGTACGTATGTAGGTTGATTATCGACATAATTTCCATTATTATTGATGACTATCTGCACAATTTTTGTCTAGGTTTCATTTCTTTTTAAATCGTATTGTTAGATAGACCGCAGATTATGCAAATTCATATTTTTGTTAATATAGAATCACATAATATGAAAAACTGTATAAATTGTTGTAAGTATAGTTCTTTCTATTATACTTGATAAGTAAAACAATTTTTTGGCGGGATCCTTCTTTTCTATTATATTTCTAGAAATATGAATTTGCATAAAAATCCGCAGTCTATTAATGCAATTAAAGGAATGGAACCTAATTGGAAATTTGTTTTATCTGCCAAATATTATAGACACTACTACATTCTAGATATATGATACATTTTTATTAATTATTTACATTTTGCGCATTTTTCACTTTCAAATTTCTCGTGAATGCATAAAAATCCGCTATGTATCGATGACCTTTTATCATTTATCTAACAGCTTGCGAATATCATCGCGATAGAAACTCGATGTCTTTGAATCAATGAAATTCGTAGAAATTAAAGAGGACAAATAGTTTATATAATTGAAGTTCAATTATTTTCCTCGTTATCCATTATTTTTCGTTCACATAATACAAACTGACGTTTAGATAATGAGTGAATTCAAAGTTCAATTCTACGGCCGATAACTGAAAGTTAAAATAAATGCATTGTTACGGTGTTACAAACTTTTATAACGATACTACAAAATCATACGCATGCTGCTTATGCGAATTCAGTCGGACAGAATTCATTTCTATACCTACCATGCATTTATGATTCATTAGTCATTTGATTGTCTGAAAGTGTGACAACGACAGCGTTAGTTCGTCGATGACGGTAGACTACCATCTATACCTTGTTTACTCTTGAATATATATTTTACTCTAAAAAGGTTGATTTGCCCCAACATTAATTAATTTTTGAGAACTAGATACTACGTATGATTCGTTACACGTTTGGATTACCTGAACGTTTGACATAAAAGACAGATAACTTTAGGCTGATGAAACGTATCGATAAATTGTTTAAAGCCTCGTCTATACTAACAGACGATTGTCCGCAGACACGTGTTATAGACAATTCACATCTGCCTCTCGTAAAGAATTCGCAGACAACGGGAGACAAAATTCAAGTCCAGAGACAGTCCGCCGACGAAAACCTAGTCTACACTGACAGACAATTATCTGCAGACGTGTGTCCATTGTAATGGAAAACATGAGACAACGTTCACGGATAAATGTTGTTGGAAACAGGCAACACGCAGTTCAGTTCAATTATCTTTTCGCTGGTAGACTATTTTGTTTCGACTTTTTTTCTTTTGCCACGATCGTCGCGGGTCTTTCTATTTTCGGATCAATTTTTTGTAATAAAATGTTGGTTACTTTTCGACATCTGCAAAATTCTTAAGTTCAGAGCTGCCTTCTAGATTTATTTCTGCAAAAAGATCGTTTCCATGCGGATGACTAAAAGATCGAAGTCAGTAGAAAATTTTTACCTATAAAGTATCATATAAGGGTTTTGTATATTTTATGTTTTTTATCTATTATATACACTACATAAAGTATATGTATTTTATTATATATTTTTCATGTCACATTCTGTGCAATTTTATATTTTCAAATTTTCTTTAAATGCATAAAAATCCACGGTCTACTTATAACTTTCGACTAAAAATCTACCTATTCACAACAGTTTCATGATTTTTTGTTTTTTCTTCCGCAAATTAAAAAATATACAATATGCCCGATAAACCACAATAGCATAATTAGATGTGGCCATTAGGGATCTGCGAATTCCCGCGGGTATCCGGGTACTCGGGCGTAAGCGTGAAAAATATGCGACATACATTATCCGTCGATGATCGTCAGATCAGATTGTCTGCAGATGAGTGTGGACGGCTAGCTTAACGCTGCACGTATCTTTCTATCATCTGACTTTTATTCAAAGTTATTGTGGCTAATATCTTATTTACTTTACTTTTTATCTGGAATCTTTGCCTGGATAGTCGATAACTCGCGTGCTATTAACGTTTATCAGATTGATTTGTATGTCAGAGTGATTGGATAATCGATGTACTGTGATTCATTTGAGAAAATTGTGATGGTTTCGTGAAAACTTCGATAACATTGTTAGTTTCGATCGATTCAAAGGAAATTGTTCAATTATGTTGCTGAAATTTGAAGCTTAAGATTTTTCTATTGAACTAAAGGAAAGTTCTTTATTGTGTAAAGCAGGAGAGAATGACTATTTTCACAATTTTTTAGGAATTTCTAGAAACGTTCAAGAACGCTCAAGTGAGTATTGCATCAGAAATTCCTTAGAAAAATTGTTATCAAACGTTTTCTTTGGTACTAGCAAATATTTCTCCGTTTTAATCATACCTATGTTGTTCACCTCATTATTATATTTAACGCAGTTTGCGTTACACGAAAGTGCTGAGAGATATGTAACTCGAAACGTTGGAACTCCGCATCTAATCCTCTTCAGCGTAGCGAGCTAAAAAGACGTTGAATAAAAAATACATCTCGTATTTAACTTTAAATATCTGATAAAAGTTGAAGTGAAAAAAGATGCTTCTTTTAAAAAAACATACTTTTTTAAACGATTCATCTTTGATCTACATTATCAACTGACAATTTCTTCCCTAAAATTTTTATATAATTTTATGGATCTTTCCAATGAACTTTATTAAAATGTATCTTTCGTTGATTTCTCGATTTAAGAATCACGATCGATGCCACGAAATAAAGTAGCTCACGAAAGTATTGGATCACCTTTAGAAACAGTGTATCTTAAATTTAAATTTAAAAAAACGGTCAAATTTGAAACGGATTCGGCGATGTATATATGTAGAAGCTTCAAAGTATTTATTAGAAGCGTATTTGCTAGTCCTCGATATATAACGTTCAATAGAAACCATCGTAGCCAAACCATGAAAAAATATACACTAACTTCGTAGCGAATTCCGAGATTATTGACTACTCCATTTCGTATCACCTTTACATTGCTGTTTGACAATCTCTCTACTATTGCCAATTACTTTCATCAGCCTTTTAGTGCATTTGTGTAACATTAGAACTATCAAACTCGTCAAAATGACTGACTTCAGACTCTTTCTTTTTTTTACGATTACTGAAAACATACAGGTATTTCTACTAAGATTAATGCCGATTTTTATTCGGATAGAGAAATTGTTTTAATTAATTTCATTTGAATCATGATTTATACGTTACATAGAACATTCAAGCGTATTTAACAGGCTGGTAGTTCCAGTGTTAAACAGAAAGAGAAACGATTAATTTTCATGTACATTGATGAATTTAGAGGAAAACCATGATTTTCGACGCGTAGGATCTCGTTCGTTACAGCAAGTACTTCCCGTTTGCATTATTTATACTTTAATGTTATTCGTGGCGGTTGACTGTTCGCCGGAAGTATCGTAACGACACGTCTCTCATTCGTATACTCGTATATGGTTTCATGAGAACTGTGACGCCGCGGAAAAGGGTCATGTGAACGTGTCACGGGCATGCAGCGTGTACTAGCGTCGCGAATCCGAGCTCGTGGGACGTTGACCGAAACGAACGAATCGTTCTTGCTCGAGAATTGAATTCGACACTTTACACGGGACTTGCGGTAAGCGGATCGCCGATCGAATGTTCCTTGTATCCCTACGAACGTGCAAGTAATGCATATTTTCAGATCGAATTGATGGAAGTTTACCAATTTCTCGTTTCAAAACAGTTCGTATGACAAACGCAGGGAAGAATGAAACGATTGTCGTAATGCAAGCGGATGGTAATTCGATGATTAGATACAGGGAAAGGAATTCGCCGATGAAATAATCGTTTATAAAAGTTCGATAGCATTACTGACATTCCATTTGCGAAAGACCTCGGAAGAGGAAAGATTTGTTCGATGTTTATTCCGCGTTGTCTGAATTATTATCGACTGGGATTTCTCTCACTCTTAATCGCTTCTTGCTTAACACGATAGGACAAAATACTTTGAAATTTTAGTACCATTACGGGCATCGAGCGAAGTTTCGTTCCGAGAAGTAGAATAAGCTATCAATAACCAGACAGAGAGAACAGTAATATTGATTTGATGCTGTTAGTTTTTCGTAAGACGCCGTATAGACCTGTACTAAATATATATTAACCGTCTATTTGGTTAAATGAATACAATATGTCGTATCTCGACCTGGGCAACAGTACTTTGCCAATAAGACTTCACTATATTACTTTACCAATATCACTATGGTAAAACCTAGATTATCCGAGCAACTCTTGTTTCGAACGTTCAATTATCCGAACAATATCGGCTATATAAACTTCTTTCGCCACACTTTCTGTACATTCATCAATCAGATTCTCAATTCGTTGTTAAACATATATGTGAGGAAGAAAGATTGACAGAATTTAAGGGAGGTATAACAGTAGCGAAAACAGCGATGAATAGGATAATATTTCTGCAAACGGTATTCAGCATAGTATAATATATTCAGATGCGTTCATAGCTACAGAAACATGCTTATTGGTACACAGGAACAGATGGTATGAAGCACAAACAGAAAGCAGTCCTGTGGAACTAATCACTTAAAAAAAAGTTTTTAATTTATTGGTTTAGAAAAATTGCGAAAACAGATTGGAAGATCAAGAAGAAAATGATCGAGACATGTACATACAGGTAATAATGTGCAATAAATTATCACTTTTCATATGAAAAGCAGTCAATATTGATCGTTCGGTTATTAAAAAATTCGGTCACCCTATTCTTGTTCAATTAATTAGTAGTTTGTCAATTTTTATGCAAATCCACATTTTTGAGTATACAGATACTTAATTGAAAACGTAGAATCTCATTGTCGATAAAAAATTGTTTTACTTCAAGTAATACTCAAGTACTATAGGAAGCACTATACCTATTTTGAATATTTTATATACCTTTCCATATCATGTGTATTTTGTGTAATTTCGTACTTTCATCTTCTCTATAAATGCATAAAAATCCTCAGTCTTATAATTAATTTTGATAGTCGAGATCCTACTGTATTTTAGGCGAGACAATAAGCAAGTCATGAAATATGTACAGCGAATATCTTAAAATCCTTTAAGCTTCGATTTCGAGAGCATAATCTGCTAACGAACGCACAAACCCTTCGTTCTTCCAGTGCGAGTCACCGAAAGAACTCGGCAGTATTTCACAGCTCGTTAGCGCAATAAATTCTGCATTCCGGCAGGGACGAGAGACAAAGTGGCGCGAACGGCGTCGCTTACCCTCGAAACGCCTGGAAAAACAAGGCGAACCAGCCGATTTATACAGCGGCGTATGCAACCGAACCGACCGTGCCTATTATCCGAGAGAAACAACATTCTATCGAACGATGTTCGTTTTGCAATTCGCCGAGAGACTTCAGTTCACTACACAGCATCCATAACAATGCTCGGAAGAATATATTAGTACCTTTGAAACGGCGATTTATATTTCACGTGAGACTCGACGGCGAGACTTTTTCTACTTATTCGCCTATTAGCGACAAGGGTTGGCATCGCCAGGCGAGTACTATCGTCTTAGTAGCAAAAGAACCGCTCATAAATATGTTCCTCTATCTCTGAGGCACCCTCTCTGGTTTCGAGGCTCGTATACGTTAATTAGATGCCTCTATTTTGATTTAAAGACACTGTTAACGAAGTTCCAGGAATGCACGCGGACTAATGCACTAGCGGCGAGACTGCATAAGGAGGCTTGCTCCACCATGGGAGAAGTTGACGCACGCCAATCCCCACCATAGTTCACGTGGACGTACGCTGCGACCCGTGCCTTCTTATGCCACGTTCACAGCGTAGATTTAACTCTTTTTTTATGCTCCTCAATCATATGGTTGCGCGGTAGTTAGTGGTCTTCTTCTATGTTATTATTCGTTTATAATAATAACAATCTAATTTACAATGTGTAATGGAACTTGATTTATTCGAATTTTGTGAAGGGGTAAACAGTTTATACAATTGATGTTCATATAATAGAAGTTCACTTATTTTTCTACCATATGCGATTTTTCGCTTATGTATGTATGTATGTAGTTGGAATTTACGTTCGGATATGTGAATTTAACCAGTAATTTATTTAATAGTGCACTGCCTAGGACGGCAAAATTTTGTTCAAATAAGGGACTTCGTATAAACAGAGTTATAGTGTAACTACTTTATTGTTTATCCCTTAATTCGCTTAATACATCAGAATATTAATTAGAGAATCGATATACGTTATTAACGTACATGTAACGGCAACTCCTGTATAGAAGAGATGCACGTGTCAAGGTCGACGCATTGTGCGGTTTCGATCCATTTCCAAGAGTATCGCATTGCTCATTAGCTGGAACCATTATGTGTAATCAGGGTTTAAACTTGATAGCGGCTTGGAGCAGTGATACTCTTAAGGACTACCGCGGTTTTAATTGTAAGAGTCGCGGACGTTATTGTTTTGGGATACCGACAATCGACAAAACGGCCGACATTCTCTGTCGCCCGTCGCCGAGAATCGCTCGTGCACGCACCTCGTGGCCGTCTCAAGTTTAAATGACACTTTTTAGTCATACGAAGTTATATGTACCTTGAATAACATCATTCCGTCTGAGCTAAATAATAGGGAGCTACGTACTTATTCAATAATTGTTCTGACATAAAAGAACGTTCTTGTATAACGTTGTTCAATATCCAGGATACCCACTGGGTGCTCACTTCCAGAATTCGTATAATAAACCCATTTTATCATGGGTAAATCTTAATCTTACGAATTTACGCGCGTTAATTGTTGCCTGGAAGAAAGCTTGAAACCGGTGTTCAAAATATATAAACGATCGTTAATTTTAATCCCATTGGTTAGGTATTTCACAAACACACGCAGAGCGTACATTTGTTTGAATCTCGATGGTTTTCATAGGACCTCTGGGTAAGGGGATTCTCGCCTGAGCGATAAGGTTCGTCACCCGAATCTTTCTAATGGATAAAGTCAATGTGGTCTATAGTCTGTAGTCATTATATATGTAGTACTGTAAATACTTTTATTTATTCAATAACAGATTATAGAAATATGAGATATCATATTTCTACAAGTAGGCAAGTCGAGAACCCCTATACGAGAACGACTATACGAACTTTGACTTAACAATTTTCTTTGTTTAAGGATATGGGAAAGATATTTAGCTTCTAAAAGGTTCAAATCGCGACGATCCAGGCGGTTTTTTAAAAAATTATCGCTGAGAAGCGAAACGTTTTCACAAGATGTATTCAGGTGGGCATCCAGGTGCCCGAGTATCGGCTGAACACTCAAATAAAAGAATTCCCTCTTTCCAATTAAGCTTCTGTTAGTATGTATGTTATGAGTTAGCCAAAGAACGCTCCATTTCCCAGCGACATCCTCTGAGCGTGGAACAAGAGTCGTTGATGGAAGCTCGTTCTTAACTTTCACACCTTGCTGTCATGCGCTGGAAACGCAATTCAGGGTACGGGAACAAAAGTCTTTGCCAGACACGCGGTCGCGTGAATTAAACGCGACCCGTGTCGTTTTACTGCAACGTTAGACGCCGCTTATGCGATATAAGAGTCGATGCACCTTCCACGTTTTTCTGCATGCCCGGGAGAATAGCCTTATTTTGCGCTGATATAACGGCGATTAAAGCGTTTGCCTCCGCGTTTCTTTTGCTGGCTACCAATTAACCACGGCTATGGGTATGCGAAGAAAACATCGGGAAGATCGCACGATCTCCCACGGTCGAAACAAGAAGGCAACATTGTCGTGAAACCGGAAGACTACGGGGTCCTGGGTAATCGAGGAATCTTCATGAACGATAAATTTACACCGCTTTGCTTAAACGATGGTCGATACTCCGATTCGATCCAAGATAAATCTGTGGCATCTGAAGAATTTTTAGTGATCGACTATATCCTTTGTTTCTATGTACCTTGCGAGATGATAAGATAAATTTTGATTGGGTATTTGGAAACATGATCCATATATAGTGACGGGAATAAGGGGAAATTTGTAAAATAAGAAGCACCTGCACAAGAACAATATAATTTTACAAAATGGGTTTAAACACGGGACGACACGGATCGGGAGACAAGACGTATCGGATCACTCGAATAATAGGAGGTGCCTCGCTGTTTATTCGTTCGTATAATAGGAGCTAGTTTTCATATAGTTAGGTTTTGCTCATTCGTTCCAATCATTAGTTTTATTCATTCGTCTGGGTACGAGTGGAAACAGTAATAAATAATTGTTGAATACTAAAAGCGAAACATTAATTCGTATAAGCGATATATCGCGTGATTGGGAGTCGAATAATAGAAGTTCAGAAACATATTCGGTAAATCGGATACTATGATGACATTAATTCTGATAAACCAATTTTGGATAGAGACAGTTGTAATGTATTGTTCTATGAATCGAAAAGAATTCGTTGCCTTTTTTATAAATAGAGCAAGCGTAATATGGAACAATAAGAATACACCAGAAAAATAAATGATAATATTAGTTTCTGAAGATCTGACAGAATGAAAGGAATGAAACTTTTCATTTGTATAAAAGACAAAAGAAATTCGTGCAAACAGCAAGCATTCGACTCTAGTCTCAGCTGAATGAACCAAATATGACACATTTTTTAGTATGCCGCAAAATTTTAGTAATCAGTTTATGCATACCATAAGATGAAGAAGATTGAAAATCGCTGTTCTACGCTATAAAAATACGCCTATACTCTATAATCTATAGCAGATTTAAGGCTTACACATTTACCGTATCAAACGCAACTCGAACTTCCGATAACCAATCAAATAGACATCAACCTCCCCTCGCAATCTCCTAAAGCGATGCATTAAACCCGTCTGGTCCCTCATAAAGGGATAACGAAACGGGGCATTATTTTTAGCGGTGAAAGGAGGAGGAAAACGAAAGAGGGAGAAAGGGGGAGAGCGAGAGAGTGCTTCTTTCAGCCCTTGTCCGCGTGACGCGACGGCGCGGCGCGGCGACGGCGGCGGCGGCGTAATCCAGAAATCAGATTAAATGTCGGATATCCTGCACGGGGGACGAACTCCCTTTCCCGTGCAGTTTGTGAACAGCAGGAAGCTCCAGTCATTACCTCGCTTGGCAGGGCCCCTCGCGCGTATCCTCCGCGACACACTCCGATTCACACATTCAAAAAGTCACAGTATGTTGCACACGCACACTTGCCAGTCACTGTGCATCGACCATGCAAACACGTGAAACGACCAGCTCGTAAATACATACAAACGCATCACAGAGAACCAGAATAGGCGCGCCTATCCCGTGTTCCCCTGGAATTTCATATATTCCATCGATTGATTTTTGACGCCGCTGGAAGTGCTGTCATCGGATGATTTGCCTTGACGTTAGAACGTGCATTTTGGAATTTATTACGTACAGTACATTATAGTGGTTACTAGCGATTACAATGATTCTATATATACATAATAACAATACGTAATATATAACATACAATGTGGTTTTTTATGCATTTATAGGAAATTTGAAAGTGCACAATTGCACAGAATACAAAAGAGCAAAGTATAGTGCTTTCTATAATACTTAGTAAGTAAAAACACTTTTCACCGAGGTGTTACTTTTTTCATTATGTTTCGAAAATATGAATTTGAATAAAAATTTGCAGTCTGTAACATAATACACGCAACACATAATACATAATAACTTAATGATGTAGCAGAGCAGCAATACGTTATAGGAAAATATATTTGCTCGCACATAACAAAATATAGTTTTCTTTAAATTTCTTTTAATTATCGATATCTCTTTTTTTTCTCAAGCTATCAATATCCTTCTCTTTTGTTTAAATTATCGATATCTAATGTGATTCCATTTGACGTCACACTATCCATAAACCTTCTAAATTATTTCGTGCAACGAAAAAAAATTTTGTTTTTTCATAGAAAGGTGGCATAATATCATGATCGAGTGACGCTTAAATACAGTTCCACCTGAAGCAACCATCCATCTCAATAGTTAAGTACACTCCATTAATCCATGAAATCGACGATGTTTCTCTAATAGAGACACTGAAAAACGACGATTTCCTTGACCGGCGACTGCGTTTACCACCACTTAACGTCACGAATTTCCGCCGTTTTCCGCCCGAATCATCAGTCAAACGAATCGTTGGTGCCAAGCTGTACGTTAACCAACAACGATTAGTCTCTTTCCCTAATTCGAAGCTCTTTATTTAGCTCGCCACCCAAGCAACAGGAAGAAAAGAACGTCGCGTTAATATACCGGATGGCGAGCAATTAACTGGCCGTTTTGAAAATAGCGTCACGTCGTGCATTATTTTTCATTGAACGCGAGGAGCACGTATACAGTCGGTTAGAAAAGTATCCAGTCGCGCCAGTATTCTCTTTTCAGTTCTAAATTGAATTATGTTACATTTGTTAAAAAAATGTTACATTTGTATGAAAGAAATTAAAATAACAGGTAGTTATATACTATATATAGTCATATTGTATAGTCATTTTTATCTATAAAAATTTATAAAATTCCTATAAGATTTCTATACAATTTCTGTAAAAAACAGCGAATTAATCTAATGGTCTCGATTATTGAAACATAATCATTCACTGTGCAATCTGTTTTATTTTGAGCTAGTACCGTGCAGTAGAACGATAAACATTTGTTGCAACTTTTTTCATAGTTCCAGATAGAATATATCGTAACTAGATACTTTTATGACTGACTGTATATGGGGTCATAACGTAGATGTGGACGTGTTCGTGAGACGGTGATAATGAAGTTAGCAGTACGTCACGCAACGGAGGCTTAATCACTAACATTTCTCTAATATCGCAGTTTTGCTAAACGAGCTAACGTCTCACGTGCCTGGTATCAGTTACGAAACGTTGTTATTATTTCACTGACGATGGGTGGAACGTGCAAGTGACAATTATGCAACGGGGATTTCACAGCGATGTTCTTTGTAAAATGAACTCATCGACATTATGCAATCCGAAGGTACATAGATGTATTTTTCGTTGAAAAGAAAAATTAAATCGTGGCTGTTCTCTGTATTTTGATATTTCTTGGTAGGTTTTGAAAAATTGTAGGTTAAGTCTCTGGAATCGAATAAAGTTTTATTTGTAAACGGGTACTTCGCTGGTTAAAATATTGTTAGTGTAGTTAGTAGTAATTCGTGTTAAAACGGAATGCCTAGTGCTATCGAAATTTTAGAATACTATTAGTCGTTAGAACTAGAGTTGTTAATTTTGCAAATAAAACATATAGAGGTAAAAATTTTTGTTAGAAATTTGTATAGGTCTGTTCTAGTTATAATTCAATTTTTTTCTTTTTTAGCAAGCAATTAAAAAATTTGAAAGATTTTAAAATATCGAGTTATTTCGCAAATTTTACTCGAACCCTATTCTTAAGATTTACCAGTCCATTTGTTGTAACAACTTTTCACACAATTTCTCCATAACTTACATAAATCACCGACTTCGTCCCATACCCCGCAAATTAACGTCGTTCTTGATTAATCCCATACCTAATTAAGACTGATTCCGCTTAATTTTCGATTTCCTTTAGAACGAGAAAATTAATGCACTGCCGGTTGACAGCATCTCCACTGCAAAAGTGCGTATTTTCTCGATATAAGAGAAAAAAAGGTCGCGCATAAAGATGCAGGCTTATTACGGGTTCTTCAAAGGAGAGATACACCAGATTGGAGATCAAAGAAATCGATACGCGTTTACGATCGGTACGTAGCATCGATGCAGGACGGTACATACGAACGAATGCAGAACAATTCGCTGCTCGTTTGGTCGGGCAATTTGGCCAGTTTTTGGCCGTTCCCAATAATCATGGACCGTAGCTGGTATCGCAAATAAATCGGCGCTGTCATGAATAAACAGGTGCGTTTTATTGCTCGTAATTCCTGGCTATGAAATCGCTGCGCCGAGCACGAGAACACGCGTGTAGAGACGAGGAGAGAGAAAAAGAAAGTACGAAAACAGAATGAAAGAATGAAAGAAAAGGGGAAGGGGAAAGGGAAAAAAGAAAAAGAGGGGAGAATACGGAGAGAGGAATCGATTACTGTCTGCCGCCTCGTATTAATTATCGAAGTTACCGGTGCCACCCTTCGTGGCTTCATCCGGTTCGAGTTACGCCACGCGCTCTCATTAACAATAGCTCTACGGACCCTCGTTTCCACTTGATGCCTGCAGCAACAACGACTCTTTCGTCTCATCGTCGCCAGGTTAAAAAAAATTCCAACGTCTCTTGACTCCTGACGCGTTCAGTAGCGCGCCTACCTTCTGGTCAATTTCATTCAAGAATTTGCACTCTCGTACTTATACAGTGTTTTACGGTTCTTGCTTTCAAATGGTTTGATATCGTGTCAAATAATCAAATATTTGTTAATATTAAATCACTTTAAAATTTGTCGCTAAAGTCTTTCGTATCCTATATCGCGCGTTTATGAAAGTAAAAGCTATTCAAGCTATACAAAATATGTAACTTCTTAAACTATGGTCTTGCTTTTTTTATTTAAATCTTCCCGCGTTCTATGAAATGTTTGAGTACAAGTGAAGGAGTTTTCATTTTTGAAATACTTAATTCTTGGTTTGTTTTTGGACCATGTATAAAGCGTTTATAAGATATATAATACAATATAATCGTTTGTAAGTATAGTAAAGATTTCTGTGGAAAGAGACGATTAATGAGTCCATGAATAAATTTAACTGGTTTTACATTTGCAGAATCCTAAAAATTTATCTATATTTCATACATGTATGATGGCAAAGTTTCGAGTCGCATCTCATATCCTCTTGACTATAATTTGCGGAACCTGTTCTTTATTTGATGTTCAAAGCAATTATTCTTTTATATTTATATCACAGAAGGAAGCTTTCGAACGACTGCTTTCCTCGTTTATCCTTTAGTGTATTCAGCACATATGTAATTATTTCGTAACCAATTATTTTGAAAATTCTAATCTCTTTCTTTTTTATGATATCTTGGAGATCTTAACGCCCCAACGCTATGTAAAAATTTGCGACTTTTCGATTCTTTTACAAACAAAACCAATTGCAATATTCGCGACTGTATGCTCCCCTTCAAAAGACATTTGTTGAGATTAAGACTGAATTTACAAATGCTTTATGAATTTTATATGCGTCGTCAAATCAAAACTTAATGACAATATACGAAAACTTGTCTTTGATCCATCATGCCATGCTATTTGAAAGAGAACTCTTCATAGTTTTCCATTAACTTAATTACAGAAATTTGCAATTTCATATGTTTCCAACTGAATTACCAATCGCAAATATTAAACATCTAATAGTTTCCAGTGTATGCTTTAGACCCTTATTCGAAGTTTCCATTTGATCCTTTCTGTCGACGCGGCAACGCGAAAATAGATGATTGCAGTCCGCTATATTTTTCATCCGTGTTTCACCAGGTGCTACAGAGACCAAAAAGCGAGATTGCATCCATGGCGGCGCCCCATGGTAGCTGATTGCTCGCTTCATAATTTAGCATATTCCCGGGAATGTAATTTCTCTGTCGGCCAGTTGAGTGTGCGTTTGTCCCTGGCAGAAGTTTTGTCAGTGGGACCCGCGTTTCTCCTGCAATTTCCTTTCCGCCGTTCATTTGTCAAGGGATCCCCTTAAGCTCGACGATTCGACACCGCTCGTACCGACGCGACGAGACGCGACACTCGCCTTTAATTTTTCAAGCTTGGGCGCGCCATGATCGCCGCTGTTTTTCTTCCCCAGCTCGCTTCCCGTGTTTCCAGAGCCGCGTAATTATTCCGTGACGGCGGTAGCGAGCATCATTTATCAGGATGAAGGTCCTTCCTGGCGTTTCTCCAAGACGACAGCCACGACCGTGATCGCATGATCGCGACTGGCCAACTACCAATGAAACGTTCCTGAGGTTCCTGAAACGTTCTTTGACAGTACGAGAGAAATCGACCAGACTGCGTTAATCTTTTGACAAGTGGTGCTGAGTTTGAGGATATGGGTGCCGGAAGGCCGTGATGGCCAGGTTATTGGGGATTTAAAATATATTTGTTAGTTGGTTGACAGAGTGTGTGGAACACTGGATGATTAGATTTGACAGTATATGTGCTAACATCCTTTTTTCGCTGCTTGTAAATTTGGACTCTCTATTCCTACTATTATTAGATCAGGAAAATTTATTAACCAATAATATTAGTGAATTAATAACTGACAAATCGTTAACTTTAAATAGGACAATTTTTTAATTTTACATTGAAAAAGACGGTCGGTTGTTTCATAATTTATAAAACTAACTTGGAGAACTTAGAAAGAGAGAGAAAGAGAGAGGCTCATAAAAGCATTCCAACACTTACAGAAGTATTTTTTTTATGAATATGTTATATGTATTATACGAAAATATTTGAAATATCAATAACGCTGTAACGCGACGCAACTATCTTAATTATAATAATAAAATTTGAGATCAGTGCAAAAATGTATATAGAAAGTTACAAGACAATTTATTGCAAATGTACACTTAATGGAAAATTAGTATACATATGCTAAATATGTAATATAATGTTAATTAATCTAAATATGCTAAAAATGCTTTCACTAATTACTCTTGTATCGTGGGTTATAAATAAGATGATTAATTGAACAATTGGTCAAATACATATTTTAGTGGTCCCCTCGCGAGGCATATACTTTCAATCAATTATCTTTCAAATTTGACCAATATAATCATGATACTCGTGTCTCGTTAGAATAGTAAGATGTCAAAATAATACATTACAATATTTTACATATAGTATAATAACATAATATACACATGTATATGATAAATTAATATAATACATAATAAATTATGCAAAAGAAGTAATTAATACCGGTGACTTATATCTTGTAACATATAAAGTTTCACTAATATTACTTCAATTATGCAAGAAGGCCCAAGATCAGGGTATTATTACCAATATTAAAAATTATAAAAATGATGAAGACACTAATTTATCATCATCACTATTTATCGCATCAATGAAGCGAATCTGTACTCTGTTGCCTGAACAAGGAATTTTTTGTATTAATAGAACTATACAACGATCGTACTATACACTGATTAAATATACATAGCGTATGTTAAAACGAAGTCTCTGGACAGGTAGGTTGCAATTTCGAAGGTAGAGATCTCGTGGGACGACTCGCTGCTCGGTGGTTTGCGGATCTGTCCAATTACAGATTAGTCACACCACAAGAATCGGGCCACACCGGTAGCTCTAATCGCCGTCAACTACCTTGTATCTCAATTCGTCGTACGCCCTGGAATATTGATTTTTTGTTGGCCCATCCACTTTTTTACCAAACATCTAACGATCGCAGATCGTATTCGTTGCCTTGAGAAGTTTTCGAACAGATGTTCTTTTTCAAAAATCACCAATTCTTCCTCGGTGGTCCTTTGAGTCATAGGTACTAATGTAAGGGAACTTTCCTAAAAGAAACGCGTAATTATAGAAGCTAACTAAACTTTCCAATATTGTCAATCATTTTTATAAAACTCTATAGATACCTTTCTGTTTTAGTATTGTGATTTTAAATAATAGTAGAAAGAAAGTACAAAGCATAAAGCGCTTGAAATTTTGTTACTCATCCCAAATCGCAATCTTCGTCGTGCATACAAATTGTTCGAACAATTTCCACTCTCGATCTTCACAGCTCAACATAACACCTCCCCACAAACGTCCATACCGAAATCGTATCAAACCCAAGTAATTCCTCTGCTGAGATTACTGCAGCAAGGTAAAAGAAAGAAAGGAAACGAAGCTCTTTCGAACGCAATCGTCCAGGCCAAGCAGCCCATCAGCGTCCCGTAACAAAAACGTAATCGCGCGCCAATCGTCATAATTACGGAAGCTGGCCGGGTTCGTGCGATCAGAACCGTACATCCGGGTGTACACGTACCGAAAATCTTCAGGTGTGCATGCGTATCGGGGGAATTGAACGAGCCGTGTGGTCCTTCATTTCGCCACCTGTCCGCTAGGATAAATGATCGTGGTGCGCAAAAGTCGCCTCGCGAGACTCTGATAACGCGGTGCGCTGGTTAAAAGGAAATTACGGCTTGTGACCACTGCACGAAAATCTGCCGCGCCCTCGAGGACCACGGATAATCTGCTGTCATTGAGGAGGGTATAATGGGCCACCCTGGACGCGTTTTATTCGCGGCAGAGTCGTGTTTTGTTTTGGCGATCGTCTCCTCCAGCGAGATGAAATTCCTGTTCGCCGCAGACCGTGCGAAATTACGCGGGAATTCGAAAGGGACAACGTGTCTCTGTGGTTTTTCGTGCAGTTTTGTCGGGCAACGAGTGGGCGAGATACTCTCCTGTTTTTCGAAGGATGGATTTGGGGCTTTGAAGAGTGTTCGTTAATGTTTGTTATGCGGATAATTGTTTGATTCTATAACGATAATTAGACCGTAGATTTTTATGCAAATTCATATGTTCAAGAATATAACTAAGAAAGTAAAACAACTGTAGAAAATTGTTTTATTCATCAATTTTCACAGAATAATCTTTGGATATTTTATGTATCTTTTTGTGTTATTTGCATCTCGCGCGATTTAACAGTTTCAAATTTTTTATAAAAAAATAATATCCGAAATTTAACGATAATAATTTGTATCAGACATTTTATTTTGGCAATAGCGAATTATCAAAGAAAATTGCATAGTGATGGTAATAATGACACCTTATTTTGAAACACCATAGAAAGATTCGTTTGAACTTTAGCTCTGTGAGGTAGAATAAAATAAGTAGATAGTATGAAATACAAATAGAATAGCAAAATGAATAAAATAAAAATAACAAAATAGAAAAAAATGTTAACAAGATATTTCAAAATTAAAATAGATTTTGCGATAAATATTCAAATAAACTTTTAGTGACGTAAATGTATAGATTTCTCGGTAGAGGATAGCATAAATATATTCTATGTTTTATGCAGTGTGATTAGAGGTGTTAGAAGTAGATGGGATTTCTTCTGATTCGTGTTCTTGTTTTTCGTGGATTTTGTAAGATGAATTAGAGGGAAGTGTGATAAAGGATGGAGATAATGTGAATCGGAACAGGAAATTGGATAGATTAAGAAGATTAATTTCGTTTCTCTTTGGCACACCAGTGCAGGAATGTTGATTGGTGCATTAATTTTAATGGCACGAACATTACCTATACATCACTTTTTTTCAGAATTCCATATGTTATTGCGATAATATGTCAGGAACCTTTTTAAGGAGATTTATTAGGTCATGTTTTTCTAATGAAATTTTCATATTGTTACAGATTCGAAAGATTTGCGCTTTCCGCTGGAGGAGCATTTCAATCTTGGTAAATCGATCTATTTCTATTGTACTTTTAGAATTATGTCTTATTTTATTATTACTTAGTGTACTATCTACAATTATATAATTTCATATTGATGCTAAATGATTTCTAAAATTTAATAATTAATGATAAACATCTTAAGCGAATTAAATATCTTATAAACAATGGAAAGTAAAATAATTTAATCAGGAAAAATTGCGACTATAGAAGATTGCAATTAGATTCTGGCTTAATTCTTTTCAAAAGATATCAATTACAATTTGAGTATTACATTAATTAATTTTTTCCCAAACCTCGTTACAAGAAAACAGAAATATGTTTTTTAAATATATTGTTATGTACAGTGGCTGCTTGTTACACGTGTCTATATCTGTGAAAAACGTTACGTATAAATGGATAGCTACTGACAATTTTATAGACATTTCAAGAACCAGAAATTCCTTGTAATTTGATATTTCAGGCTTTTACAGTGATAAAATATCACGTTATTGCGCTATTTTTCGAGAGCAGTCGTGTATATCTGGCATTTGGCAGCAACGTTTCGTAGACATGAGTAGGTTAAATAATATGAACGATATCATGAATTCTGTGTGTCAGCTATGAATCAGTTGAGATACACATATCGGAAAGTGTCGTAAAATTAAATATACAATATTTGGTCATATAGAAGATAAATCAAAATATTCAAAACATTCGTCATATTTTTGCACCCAGCTAAATAAGTTTTTCAACATTTCCAGCCAGTTATAATAAAAATAAATAGGAAATGCGCGAGCACCAAGTATACTACTTGAGTTTCTCACTTAATGTTTAGGTTCTATGCGTATCTCTCTGTCTGCACGGTCCCATATTACGTACGTCTATACATGTATGTACTAGAAGACTGTTTCGATTTCTTATGGTTCTTTTCTTATTGCAAAAATACATTTCACAATTTCTTCATCTTCTAAAAACAGAATTTCTCCTGTCACAAAAGATAACATACCTCTTCCTCTGCTCATAAATCGAATCTCGACGAAATTCTAAAACCTGCTCAACCTTTTCTAACCCCATATATGCTGTTCTATATCTCAGCAAGCCCTGGTAATCTTTGGAGCTCCGAAACAGGTGTATCGAAGGTTTCCGGGTCGTATCGCGTTATCGTACCGGCGCAAGTATCGCGAACGAAACGACGATGTCACTCGTGAACTGTGCTTTTTACAGCGTCGATTAGCTTATCAGCGACGGCGTAATGGCGACGAACTCGGCTGGTCTGGCGACGCGACGTGCGCAAAAATAAGCGAGAACAACGGGACAGGGAATATTTTCATCTCTCGTTTTGCTGTTTCGTGGAACGTTACTTTTCAAATCTGTGATTAAAGATCGCCAACCGTCATAAAGTGACCCAATTGCACGTCGAAACGACTACTGGCTCGGTTAAGTACCGTTTCATCGCGATCCAAGGAAACTTTATCGAAAACCGGGTAGCCTGACTAACGCCTTATCTCGGGAGCCGGATGAACGGCATAGGGAATATCGATGGTACAAGCAAGAAAAATGGATCGCATAGGAACGTATCGGGAATCGATACAGATGATACTCGGTTGTCACGTGAATAAGAAGTTGTCGCCTCGATACAGTCACTTCTACGCTCTTTGTTTGGTCTGATAAGATTAGATACCTGGTGCCTTATTACGAGGCAAATAAATTTGGAGGTATACGCGAATCGACGCGTGTATCCCCTCGATTTCGATTGCTCGATACTAGCTATGAACGATTAGATGGGTTTAGTTAAACAAAGCGCTAGTGGAATATCAAGGTTTGTGGATATCATAGATATTAAGAAATTTAGAAATCGAAATTTCGGTAATATTCGAAATTTTTAATATTTGAAAATTTGAAAATTTGAAAATTTGTTAGCTGGGGCATTCGGAAATTCGAAGATGCTAAAATTCAAAGGCATTATTTCCTAAATCGAGACGATTTGCTTGCGATCCCGATTGTTCGATAGCATCAAACTGGGAAAATATGAGAAATTTATTCAAATAAAGAAGTTAGTAGAAGACTGGAACGATGGAAATTTGTTTGGTCTGATATTGCAATTATAAAGTTATACATAGGCTTATACTGGTTTAGATTACTAGAAATAATTTTGTGAACAATGTTCGATGGTGGTTCGGAATGCGTTTAAGGCCTGGAGAAAGTATGTGGAAATTGTAGGTACCTATATGCATAGAAGGAGGTTAGATACACGTTTTTTCAATGCTGCAATTTTCTTTTTTACGACACACGTATATAAATGTCTTATTTGTGGTACATAAGATGAATAATTTCTTGTAAAATTCTTAACGAGAAAGCAGGTTGTCTTTTATAGAATCACAGGTATGAAGGTCAGACATCTTATTCTGCAATTTTAATAAGATTGATTCATTAAGGATAATAACCACTTGATGTACGAAAGCGATCAATGTCTTAATCATAAATTATTCTTTATTACAAATCTAACACAATGAAGACTCAAAATATGGTCCAATATGATATAATCGGCTTCATAACTTAAACGTAACGTAATTATTCAAATTTACTGGCTGTAGAAAATTAAAAGTACATATGTTTATGTTTGAAAAATTATTTTTTGAGAATGTTCCTTTGAATTTTTTATTACTTTACTACGCCGTTAAAAGCTTCATCCTTTGAAGAAATTTGACATTAAAAGAAGACTTGAAAAATATACAGAGTTGGATGTACCCTTTTTCTAGCTTTCACATTTTTATCCCCAGTCTGTCGTCCCTGACTTCTCATTTCCCAAGAACTCAAGAACTCGAAGAAGCCTAGAAAAAAATGACATTAAAGAATTCGAAATCTGTTGGAGCGCATAAAAAACAAATATGTTTCACTCCTCTTCCACGCGGAGGCCAATTAAACTGCAAGTATCCTCGCGTTCTAAGAATTTTTTCCGCTTCCCGGTAAAACAGACGACTCGACAGCGTTGACTGCCCTCTCTGATCGTGGCGCTGCGCGTCAAAGCTCGTCACACGAGTTTTCTAATGCATCTGCTTCTAAGTAAATGTGAGGCAAAGGAGGAAAAAAGATGACTATGAGAAAGAAAAGGAAAGAGAAAAAACGGAGGAACGTGTCCCCGGTCGCGCGGAGTGCCTCCGCTGGAAAACGTGTTTAAGTGCACACGCGGCGGCGTCAGCTCTTTCCACGATTCGTTAAGTCGTCTCGCGACAGGCACACGAACGGCACGTAAAACAAATATACGCCGAGTGCCAACGCGGTGGACCTGATCAAATAGCGGCGTATCTGTTAAAATAAGGTCAGACGGCTGCACCTTATTAAATGCAACCTTGTTTCCCCGGGTATATTCCGAGACCACTGCGGAAACCTGGAGATCAGCCGGTCTGTGTGTTTTCTTCGTTATGAAAGCCTGTTTCGTTTCATGCTTCTTCCATCAACCTTGAATTTTTACGATTCGTCTTTATATTTCATTCTTATATTATATATATACTTTGGATATTTCATACATCTGTATATATATAGATATACTTGTAGTATTTCACAAAGCGTAGTATTTCTTATGATATTTCGTAGTTAAAACAAATTTTTGCCTAGGTTTCATTTTTCAAAATTATATTTGTACAAAAATTTATATAAATAGCCGCCCGCGTTCCATTAATAATTTTTCATGGAATGCAATATATTTATAAATACTCTGCTTAGATTTTTCGTTCGTTATAGTGTCACTTTTTTCTTTATTCTTGAATTTCTGTAGAGACACTGTCGAATCGAGAAAATTTTTTATGTACGTTAATTCTTTGTTGGTTGGACAGTAGAAGCTTTTTGAATTTTAGAGTTTTACAAAGAAATTATTAAATAAGGAGATTTAGTATTTGGCTAAATCAGCAAAATTGCTGGCATTGTTTCATTTATAATCACTTTTTAGTTGTCTCGGTAACATTATGCAGAAATTTTGATTTTTGTGTCGAGGTTAGTGGAATTACAGGAATATTGTAGAATTTTTTTAACTGGGATGATTCCACATCAATTAAAGGGTAACAAAGTTTGAGATAAGTGGAATAAACCCGATAAAATTCTTGATCGAAGAATTTTGTTTTAATTAAGAAAGCAATGAAGATTGTTATGATATCTAATTGAAAAATTTTATACAATCTAATTATATAAATTTCCACTTCAGAGCATATTTATGGCTGTAAAGTCATACAAGGCTAAAAAATAGTTATAAATTCTATAGTAATTAGAAAGTAGCATATCTAACATCATTTTTGTCTACTTTGCAATTTACATTTATGAAGGTGATTGATCCGCTTATTCCAGGAATACAAAAAAGTTGCCACCACTTCATCATTTGGCTTTTAACAGCGAGCAAAAGGGATCGCTCTTATTTGAAAATAAAATATTTTTCACTGAGTTCGCGTCCCATTTTCCCAACACGTGCCCGATAGACGTAGGCGGTCGTTAACGTTATGCGAATTTTTATGAGGCATATTGCTGCGTTGCCGCCGATAAACGCAGAAACGTGCCTGTCGTACACCATCACGCGATTAGGCCGAAGGTGAGGCGACGAAAACGTCATCGTCGAATACATCACGATGCCGCGCCGCGTCGCAATACGTGTGCCAGAACACGTACTTATGTTTGTCACGACATCCGCGCGATGAAATTCGCGTGTCTCTCGGCGCGTCGAAATCGCCACAACCGATTTCTTTTTCGCTGGAATTTGACGACATTCGTGATACGACACAGACACTGAAGAATGGAAATGTACACGTGGTAATCACGCGCAGAATTCTCCGAATGCTTTTACGCTGTAAATATAAATCATGTAATTATATGTAATTATAACAAAGGCAAATACGGTTGAGTTTTCAAAATCGAGTTCTTTTGGATTTTAGCATTACGGCAGTGCATTTTTAGACTATGTTATTTCGTTATTGGTAGACATTTTATTGTGTAAAAGTTTCTTGTTCATTCTGGGAAATTCTCATGAGTTTTCCTTCAAATTTGTAGTTTATATACATTTCTACATTCTTCTATTTTCTTTCTCAACGCGTTCTTAATGTTAAACAATTTTTAAAAAGAGTTTCAATATCGTAGAAAGTTAAAAGGCGATAAAAGTTTATGAGGTTTCGCATTTATCGGTAGAAGAAAAATGTGACCCGAAGGAATTAATGAGTACAAATGTTGAAACTATCAAAAAAATGGTAATGAGATACTTGTGAATACAGTTCGACGCTTTCTTGTTAGTACAAGTGTCTTCTTACCATACACATTTTTGTAAAAAGGTGTTAGACATTGGCATAACTGTAAAATGTATTTTACATTTATAAATAATAGATAAATGTAAAAAATTGGAGTCTGTTGATACAAAAAGAATTCAAAATTCTCCAAATTTCACCTGTATTTACCAACCTTCGATCTCCAGAAAGATATTCATAATTTAATTCTTCATTGATATTACGAATTCCAAAGCAATCCATAGTTTAACGAGCCATCGTTAGAGCAAATTAAACTCTATCTTCAGCGTATACATTTCTCCATATTTATACAGATAAGAGAAGACAAAAGCAAAATAGTAAGGAAAGAAGATAGTCATTTGATGATGGGTCGTCGAAACGCGAAAGGAATTTTTTAAATGGCTCCATCAGCGGTGCTGGTTGATGGACAAGAAATTTAATCTCGAAGAAGAACGCTGTTATCTAGGGTTGAAACTGCACGACGTGTGGTATCTAACCCGGCTGAGACAACATTTGAGGAAACTTAGAACCTGAGCCTCGCAGGTAGATATATACGGTTCAGAACCGCTCCTCTCTGCTCTGGGAAAGTCAAACAGTCAAACAACCACGCGCACCAAGTGTTGACTCGCGGCATACATTTGGTAGGAACACTTCCCCTTCGCCTCGCAAGACAAACAACCTGTCGTGATAATGATACACCGGATAACGGCAGATAAAAGTGCAAGGCGCTGCTGCCCGCCAGGAATCAGACGAATATTGGTAGCGTTTATTCGCCGGCGAACGAGGAAAAGGGTCTTTGAAAAATTGGACCAAGTGTTATTCGAGGTCTCGATGTCTTGGACGAAGGATAAAAGTCGCTTCATCAAAATTTTAGGTTGCTTTATTGCGAGCTAAATTCAAAATCGGAAGTTAAAGTCAGATTCGTTGATTAATTGTAAAGGTTAAACTAGATTTTGATGGGTTTTAGAACAGATTTCTTTGGAGGATTTTGATACCGATATCCAAAATATCAAATGATATCGTTGAAGACTGGGAAATTTTCATAACGAAAGTTAAAGTACGATTTCCTGATTAATTTTATTAAATTCTGTTTATTAAATTCTGGTGAATTTAAAATCAGATTTCTTTGGAGACTCGCGATATCGCAATTTGAAATATCAAGTGATAGCGCTGGATAGAGCGAAATTTTCGTAATGCAATTCAGGTTAAAAATTCTTTCATTAATTATATCTACGTTAAAGTAGATTTTGATCAAATATTGGTCGAAAATTTTTTCTGTCGAATAATTGCTAAAGAATGCAGTATTTCAATAATGCAAGCGTGTTAAATAACTTTCTAAGCTAAACACTCGAAGCCATTAACGTTCCAATGAAGTTTCTTCTTGTAACGTCACTGACCAATTATGGACCCGATTATAATTTTGCGACAAATACAAAAATCCAACCACACGGAAATGCCAGTCACAGAAATTCCCACATTTTGATTTTCATTGGAACAAAAATTTGACTACCGATGGCCACTAATCACGAATAAATTACGGTCATATTTTATTTGGAACGAAATAAAAAATAACAATTTTTGAAATAACGAATTAGTTCAACTAATTTATTAGCAAATGAGAACAATTTCTCCACAGGAGCAAATGGTGGTGGTATAACGTTACATTTAACAAAGACTCTCTTTACATTTGAATACTCTTTACAGTTAGTACTAGTTTTAACTTATATTATGTATACACCAGTTTTACATTCTTATTTCTCGAAATATGTCTCGAAATTTCCCGAAAATTGTTTAAATATCGAATAATATGTATTTGTGTATGCGAAACGCTTTAAGGAAATCTGTATTCTTGGCGCAGTTCAAAATGTTGATCTAAAAGGATAACAAAGCATTTGAGAAATCGTTTAAAGAAAAATTTATTCGAATGTAAAATACAGAATAAAATAATATGTTATTTTATTTTATAGTCAAATAATGAAACGATCAAAAGAAAAATCATTTTATGTTCAAATAAAGTAACGCATAATTATTTCACAATAACTTATAGCCAAACAAGATAATATATTATTCGGATAAACATTTTGCAAATATATTGTTTGAATAATAGGCAAACTTGCTACGAAGCCTTCGAAGCTTCTACGCTTTCAATTTCGAGCGAATTTCGTCGAGTTCGAAGGAAGGAACGCTCCTTCCGGACCACGCTTTTTTCCACTAAATAGGAGCAATCATCTTCCCTGTATTCACGAATGCTCGGAGGTTATCCAAGCCGATTTTCAGCGTGGGTGCACGCGAGGATCGTGAATCGTGAACTACCATCACGAGAAGAGAACTGAAAGAAAAGGGAGACACGAAAGAAGAGAAGGAGAAGGCAGCGACGAATCATTCCCACAATTACGCAACCAGGTTCCCTGTGCCCCGTCCTTCGAATTCGTCCTTAATGAAGGATAATCACGTTTAATTGCCCGCCCCGAGGCGTCGGTTGCACCCTCCGGCCAGGATCTCTTACAGTGTTAGCAACAATTTCGTGAGACCATCTCGAGGCATCGCGTCTCTTTGCCGCCATGCAATTAGTAGGGTTAGGTCAAAGAAAATGTTAACGACTTTCGGATCGTGGCTCCATCAAGGATGGCTCCGGGGATACGGTTCTCGGTCGTGCGTTAATTTCGATCCGAGATCGAGCATGACGATGAACGAAATTCGTATCTACTCCTCGTAGCTGCTATATAGTAACGGGATATGCAACATTTTGAATCGCTTCGAATTTGTATATGGACACTTCGATTACGATTAGCTAATTTGGGGAAATTTTGAACTTTAGACGCCCAAAATTTGTATACGCTTAGATATTTCTAATATCAATTACGAAGAGGAAAAATTTTTTCTTTAAAGTTAGAAAGACAGTCAAATGTCTACGTACATCACATTTGATAACTAGCGATTTTCCAATGTTTCTACTCTTTTCTATTATTAGAACGACGAACAAGTAAGAGATTAATTACGATGTTAATCACGTAAGTATATGACGTCTATTCTAAAAGAAAAATATTCCACGTAGTCATTGTTAAAGATTTATAGTATAATTACGTGCAATTATAAATAAAAAAATCGATCTTCTTTTTATATCGCGTTTACATAGTATACGTATAAAATATCCTCGTAACCATCGTCAAAACAACATATTCTGGTCTACAATATAGCATCAGTTTTAAGTATTTAGACAGCTAAAAACGCTTTATAATTACTGTTATCTAGAATTTTTGTATTTATGTAACAGTACTTCCAAATGACATGTAACGTATGTCATAAATGAAACATAACATATTTAGATCTGATTAATTCGTATATATAAATTGTATACGAATGCAATGATGTGCATATATTGTACTTTCTGTAGCCACTGTGTATTTTTGAAGTATTATTAAGGTATAAGTAGCTTTTATTACTATACCATCTTTCTTCATATCAATCCAGTTGATACACAACATAATTCACAAAATTTCCATGAAAAATTACGAATCAGTCGCAATTACAAATTTCGTCCACTCTAGTAGTTCTAATGTTAATTAACTCTGCTACCTTATTCCGGCCATTTTTTATCTAATTATATCCTACCAGCGTTAACAGATACCTTCGCAATTTGGACAAAATATGAAAGAAGTCTTATTGCTATGCTTCATTTCTTCTTTCAATCTTATACTAAACCTCTTCTGATGACGTTAGATACTAATTCGGTTTGTTTGCAATGAGCGTAAGATTGAAATATAAAAATTCGAGGATCGTAACAGGGTTAAACCAAAAACTTTGAATCTAACACAGACAAATGTGAGCAGGAGGAACAAAAAATTGACAATACGATTTCAAAAATTTAACAAAAGCGGAGTTCACACACTGTGATGTGTAAATGGTTCGTATCTAAACCCTCTCTCTACCCTTTACTCTTGAAAATACCCATTGCACACGAACTCAACGCGCAAACGCGTCACGAACACACTCTCAGAGACCACTTGTGCCAGCCTCACAAACATCCACGAGCGTTCCTAGAATCCTTGTCTGGCAAACACAGTCGGTCTCAAAAATCTTGTCTGTCGACGTTCAAATCCCGTCGACTCGACAACTCGGTTCATTGCGACTCGCGTGGGACTGAACTCTCTTCGCTGTTTTCCCTTTGCAATCGTTATTCATCAACTCTGAGAAGACATTAATCCCAGCAAGTCGTCGAATTGAGCCGCGATGATCTCGGGACCAAGTGTCTAATTGCACGGATAAGCACGGTAACTCGGCGTGGCACGGTCGGGAAAGTCGCGGCGTGTCAACGGTTTTAACTGCGATGTAAATCACGCCGATAAGTATCACGCTGCCGCGTGCTGCTGTCACGTCAAGCCGACCAAGGACGTCGTATCTCTCGTTCCTCACCGCGCCGCGCCGCGCCATGTAATTAATCATTTTCGTACGCCGCGCGATAATCCTTCTTCTCTCCGGATCTTCGACCTCATTTTTTTTCTGTTTCACACGACGTTTCTACCTTTTTGCGGGCAGCTAAATTATTGGATTGTGTAGTGTAATAGAGACGACGATTTTGGAATGATCGATTAAAGGATTTCAGATGTAGTCGGGGTGCTGGTATTTATCGAATCCGTATGGTTGCAAACGAGAAGAGGGAAAGGAATTCGATTGATTATTTTTCATTATTTTTGCAGGTTTGTGATTTATTTTGCAGGTGCATTGAAAGTTTATTGGAAGATGGAAACAAATGTAGGATAACGGTGTTGTCGGGGAATAATTAATTTAATGGAGACGATGTGCTTATTCTTGTTTCTTTTATTGTTGGAATAGAATGTGGAAAATGTGGATATGATACCTATAGGCAAAGGAGAAGTAATAACGAATATTTTAGTAAAAAATTACTAGGACACCATTTTAATATTAATTATTTAAAGGATTCCATTATTTGATTTAAGAATGTGTAAACATATAGTAGATTCTTTATCCTGCTAATTTATTCATTCTCCAATCAGAAACTTATTACGGAATAATTATAGAGATAATAACGAAAGTCGTATTAATTCAGTGTTGCTTCAGCTATTTTTCATCCAATTACGTTTTTCTAACGTTAGAAAATATCTCCAATTTGAACAAGGTATGAAAAGTTCTTATTGGTATGCACGATTTCTCGCTTAAATATTACATGAAACATCTCCTTAACTTATTACAAATCCTTTTCGTCTGCTAAAATGAGAACAAGATTGTAGAAATTCAAAGATCGAAGCATTATCGTAGCCTTCGCAAACTTTAATATGATAATGTACTTTTAAAGTGAATGTAACAGAACATTAAAAACTAAATAAAAAGAAAAGGTTGAATTTAATTCTTTTATTTTAGCAAACAAAAACAGTTTTTAACGTTTTAAGAAGATGTTTGACATAACATTGAAATGAGAAATTCTGCATATCGATAAGACCTTCCTCATATTTTTCATACTTTGTCCAAACTGAAAATATCTTTTAACGTTAGAAAAATATAATTACGTCGAAAATGACTGAAAAAAGATTAAATATTGACGATCCAAACGATGAGTCAACTGGTTTCTCGGTTAACGAAACACAGAAGTAAATGAGTTTTTAGCGTAATAAGAGTGGAGAATATGCGTATACACCATGAAACGGGGCTAAAATGAAATCTTTCTAACAAATTGCAATGGCTGTGCATAAAATTGGAAGTTAACGCAGCAAGAACAGTTGGTCGAGGCCCACGCGTATCCAACGTTGAAACATGAATATCTAGGCGGTAGCGGCAACCGGCTGCATTAGACCCTACATTATGTATGTAAATACGAGTGTACGAATTTTTCCGCCTCTTTGCCTCCGACGTAAAAGATGCTTACATCTACGCGCCGTATTTACAGTATTTCGAATGTGAATTCCTTTCTTAATGTTCAGAACGTCATTTCATAGAGTCGCGCGGCATAGTGGCGAGGCGCCTGCGATGACTTTCGTCGCGAGGAAAATCATCGTGGAAAATCTACGACGACTTGAACGTGGTTCCGGCTCGTTGGAGGTTCAGTTTTTTTTATACTGGCAGATTTAAAGACTTATCAGAAATTTCAATCGACGTATAGGTATAAGTTAAATATGGCAAGAGATCGAGTTGCATGTTTCTTGATAAAATTTAGTGGCGAGTAGATTAGAGATTTTTATGCATTTGTATGAAATTTGAAAATACAAACATACATAGATTGACAAAAGTAGGTGGGACGTTTGTAGATACTTTTAACGGATATATTTTATTATCTGTGTTATACGAAATATTTTGAAATTTCATTAACTTTGTTACGAGACTCGACTATCATGACTAGATTGGTAAATCTGATAGATTGGATATATAATAGAAGTATGTACTTTGCTCAGTCGGTTATCAATTATATTATATTAACAAATCTCGATATTCAATAATATTCTCGGTAGTAAGTGAGATTATATTTAACTAACTTATTATAAGCTAAGTAATAAGTTAAAAGTGGCTACTTATGCTTGTATCCTAAATTTTTAACTAATTATATGTTTGTTGGCAATAAATATCTTGTAATCTCCACATATAGGTGCACATTTTTAGGTTGACTTTAAATTTTGCTATTATAATCATAACAGCCTTATCTTGTTACAATGTTGATAAGATTTGCAAATGTTTTATGTAATAAAAAGATTTTGTAAAAATATAAATTTACATAAAAATTCACGGACTAGTGACGAATGATCTGTAACTTTTTGTACTTAAAGTGTTTGCTGTTAAATTATTTTATTTTGTAAAAGTTACTATTCTGTAGCAAATAATATAAAATATAAGGTAATTTTATAGTAGACATGTGTTGTATATTATAAGGCATTAATATGAATTTTAAACAGTTAAATTTTTTAAACACAAACCCAATTAAATTGGGTTGAATTTTATTGAAAGTATTTTAATTTCTGCTCCAATCCAAAATGACAAAAGGCGAGTCTATACAATCAACAATCCACCTGCTCTGACATTAAAACTTATGCTTCGCTTATGACGAACACCTCTAAACCCTCTAAAACCCATCGTCTTTATATGTCACAATCGAAAGCCGCACGTAACCAAGGAGCATGATCCCAAGCATCCAACAATGCTTTTAACGACTTAATTATTAGCCTCGTAAGCATGGCCGCAAAAGTCTCACGTTGAATTAAAGCTCAACTAAACATTCCTATTCTCTTTCTCTCTCTTAAAAGAAAAAAATAGGCAACCATCCAGTATAAGACCATGGCGATGCGTGAATGGCGACAAATATTAATTAGCCAGCTAGACGCGTATAAATTGTTGGACGCGACCGTGTCGTTTAGGGCGTTCATAAATAAGATGGAAAGTATGATTTAGCCTGATAACCGCTTCGAGGTAATTAAAATCCCTGGCCTAGCTGTGGGGTATCTGCAGAGGTTTGTCCGCTCGAAGGAATGTTAGAGGGGATATTTTACATGGGAGCCCGTGAAGGCAGAGGCTGGGTTGGGCGGTCGCGTGGTAGTCGAGACTATCCTTTTTTCTCCTTTCTCCTTTTTCCGCTTCGTTCTCGTTCTTTCTACACAGTCCGAGCGATCACCATGAATCACGGCTTAGATCGACAGATGCACCTTCCTGGGGTGGTTTCGAACGTCTAGCTCCCGCCGCGAATTTTTCTTCGCTCCATTGGAGACGACGCGATTTCATGGCTCTTCTTAATGGAAAGGAACGGCGAAGAGGGTGGCTGCACCTTGAAACAAGTGGATTTTTTTTCGATGGCGGTGATTCGGTATAGGGAGGCGCGTGGAAAGAAAGAGCGTTTGTTATCGTGACGATAAATTGATCTATCGGAAGCTTTTGTGGTATTTAAAAAATTATGGGGTAGTATTATTGACGAATAGACTTAAAGGTGTAAATACTTTTACATATTACACGCATTCTATGCATTTTAGTGTCTTCAGATGTCCCACAAATACATAAAAGGTCGCAGTTTAGACCTAGAAATTCTGAGAGGTCCTAGCATGGTTAACTAAATCTCAAAAAATTCCATAAAGAGTACGGTCTAAAAGCCATCAACAAGATTCCTAACTTTCTCCCAAAGCAATCCTCTGTCTCGTTCTAATTTATCCGGATGATCCGAGAAGAATTTTCATCGAAAAGCGGATCGGTCTATTAAACGAGACAAAAAGGGTCACGTCAAAGACTGGTTGCTCGTGCTCGTTAACTCTCGCTGGAATCACGCTGGAATCGCGTTAATCCCTGGAATTATTATTATTATCGTTAATCAGCCGCGATGGTCGCGTTCTTACGTTCACACGACGCGACGATAATTTTGTATCGGTCATTAGATTTATTAGGCGGTGTGCGGGGCGAGTTATCGATAACTTACAGTAGATCGGATTAAAGTGCGGTAATTATTCGCGGTGCGAGGAAAATAATCGGTTACCTGATTGCTCAATCCCACGAAAGAGAAAGAGAGAGGTCGGGGTACGAGGCCGTTAGCTCGTACGATCGGCGATCGTCCTCGAAAAATCACCGAGCCGCAAATATCCCTCTCTGCGCCGACTTTTAATTTACATATTACCGATACATACGACCGACAATTAGTCTCCATCGATGAACTTATTAATATTTCTCCCGGGGCAATACGCCGACGGCCATCTAAACGAAATTTCTCCTAACGAAAGCACGAGTGGCCTGGATCACAATTACGTTGATCGATCCTCGCGATCGTATCAAGATTTTAATCGGGTCTTTTGGTATTTTGATACGAAGCTTTAATATGAAGATGATTAATTACGATAATTAAAAGTTTGACATTACTGATTTTTGTTGAAAGTACAGTGATTTCGATTTTACTTTAGAGAAGTCAGCGCTAGTTTCACTGGTTAAGTAATGTTGTTTTAATTGATTCAAAAAGGGTAAATTATTTGTGCGGCGAGTCTCGTTTATCTAGTTATACACTACATATTAATTTATACACTTTCGAGAATATACTTTTCTATATGTGCTGGTGATTATGAAAGTGGTCCAACTATAAGTAAAATATATATATTAAAAAAAGTGAATTTCTCATTTATCTTGTATTGCGTCCATTTGCATTACAATAATGTGAAACAATTTTTGTAAAGTAGTCAAAATTGGATTCGTTCATGCGTCAAATGCAAAACTTGAAATATGTCGAAACGAAAAATGTATGTTTTACAATCTACAGCACATGTAACTATCGATGAACGGATAATATAGAGTTTGGTTTTTAGCATAGATATGAACAATTCTTTTTATAACAAAGGGAATGAATTTTTTAGTATCTCCATATCGATCTTGGTATATTTTTGTATTTTACCTCTTCGTTGATGTTTCAAAATCTCATTTCACAGTTTTCAAAAAACTAAGCGTAAAATAACACAATCAATTATTTTATGATTTATTAATATTTCTCCCCTCCATTTTACTATCAAACGTATTTTCAAACATCCTCTCAAGTAACCTTCGTTACAAGCTGACAAGTCAAATTGATCGTAAGAGAAAGAGAATTTCATTATCCATTACAAGCCGAGATAGCTGCGGACAAGCAACTTCGTTAACTTTAACTTAAATCAAACGGAGATTAATTCTATTTCATGGACATGACATTTACTTGGTACGGGACAGTTCCGTGGACACCATAAGCGTTGATATCCGCGACTTGTTCGACACATTCGCAGTTTCCGCCTTCCAAAGTTCGCCGTCGTTTCCTGTATCGTGAAGCTGATTCCACGAAGAAGGAAGCAACGTGGCTGACGAGAAGCTAGTGACACGGTTCGATGCTTCCTGTACTGTGGCAGACTTCCGCTTTTGATTTCTGTATCGGAGGACAGGTGGCCGTAGAAGCCTCCTGCTCGGACACCGGCTATTTCCGCTGTTTACTTTCCCTTCAGATTTGCATTCGATGCGTGCTGTCACGAAACAACCGGAAACTTGATAATTAACCCACCAAGGGAAGGTAATTCTTCATAGTTAAACGTTGTTAACACTGAAGCTATCAGAATGATGAAGACTACCAATTGGTAATTTCTCATGAATAGTTCATAGATTTGTATAGTGATTACAAAAGCTATTGGCATAGCACTGTATTTACATACTAATTATTGTAGATCGAAGTATATTACATTTCGTGTCATTTAGTAGTACAAAAATTTTATATCATTAAAATGAAATGTAGGATCTTGTAAAATAGCTTTTCGTTGAAAAATAAGTATGCATGCCAATATTTTATGTAGCCACTGTATGGCGGTACATTTCTGAGATTTTTAATAATGTTTTGTAAAATATATTATTACGTAGATAAGAAAATTGTAGAGTTGGGTTATACACAACATTTTGTTAACTATATGTCTGACATACTACGATGTATCTCGAGCAGCTACCGGCATGGAAATGTCGGAAATGTCGGAAATGTAGAAAAATCGAATAAAAGTGAAGCCACTTTCACACGGCGATACATATATGCATCTGTATCTCATACGCGTATCGCGAACCCCAATACGTGTACCGGAATTGTGTGAAAAACACACAATTTGGATATTATATAAAAGAGCTAACAGGAAAAATAAGAGTGAAAAGGGGAACATTGATTTAATAGCCAAACAAATAAGCGGATATAAGCTGGCAATCGGTGATTGGGTAGAATTAGTGGAAGACGTTTATAGGGAAAAGGTAGACAATTTGTAGGTGTTACAGATTTTAAAAACAATATTGTGGAAAAGTACAAAAAAAAAAAAAGAAAAGAACAAGTATATATATTCTTCTTAGAAGATATGTTGGCAATTATACAAGACAAGGAAGAGAAGCCTTGGTATACATTGTACATGTATTAAACGGAGTGAACTGAGTTTGCTCTTACCCCTCGTAACACTCCAAATTCTCAGCTTCGTATTTTAATCTATTATATCTTCGGCATCTATCACACGCGCATCACGATACGCGTATCGCCGACATGTGAAACAGGCCTTTCGATTAATCGCTGTCCGTGTATTGATATTGGTGGAATCCGTGCCGCTATCTTCGCTTACTATGAAATCTTCATCTCCACTTACACAATATCTATCAGACGCGTATCGCGATCAGCCACGGTTTTGCTGACGTCGCGTTATATCTTTGTTCTTTGCTGCTCTCTTTGTTTGAACCGTGCTGGTGAGATTTGCTCTAATCGCTCGCTGTTTTTCTCGGACAGTTTCATCGAAGTAGCAATCTGTACTGCCTTATCAAAATCTAAATCCTTTATTTTTAACAAATACGCTTGTGTCCATTAGTTTGCCAGCAAAAAAGACGAATTGGTTGCTCAAAGCTGTTCCTAAATAATCTCCGAAATTGTAATCTCTGACACTCAGTGTATATAATGCTTCGACGAATTGTATAGATTCGCGTTTCGTTTCCTTCCGCTGTTGAAAACGATAAATTTCTGCAATCTCTAGTACCGCCTATGCATTATAATCTTCCAATTTGGCCGTTAGATCTGCATACTTTTGCTTATATGGGTTGATTGGCGATAATTTGCTGGAAATCATATTGAAAGCTCCAGCCCCTATGTAATGTAATAAGTAAGCCACCTTCTTGTCCTCTGGTACGTGGAAAATTGTCATTGTACTCTCGAACCGTCGTAACCACATTTTCCATTTTGTAACGGATGGATAGAACGTTTCAGCGCTAAACGTGCCTTGTGAAAACACTTTGTCCATGATTCTATACTTCGTTCCCCAACAGCCACTTCTTTAACCCTTTGAGCGCTGCGTTGTCCGACGTTAAGCGTGCGCCGTGGACTGTCCACTCTTGCACATAAAAAAAAACACAATTGATGTTGCACACCGTGGGCTGCGTGTTTTTTACGAAAAAGCGCAAGTTGAGCAGACTGAATTTTCATTGCAAAATATATTGATTGTAACTAAAATAAATTATGTAGTGACCTCAAAAGCCCTAATAACCATTTATTTCAATAAATAATAATAACATGAACAACATAAAAGTTTTAAATTATATCTTTTAAATTGAAAATTTAATAATTTTGTAGTGTACGGTAAATCTCAAATCAGGGTGCAATACATAAGCCAATGTTACATTTTTTGTATTCGTAACACGAGTCAGTCCTGCGATTATGATGTTTAGTGCAAACAGCGCATCTTCGTCGTGAAGAATGTTTATTATTTTTTTTAGTTATGTAGAATGTAGGGAAATGCCACTCTGTTAATCGAAATGGAAGGTTGTCCGAATAAACTCTTCCTCCTTTAGCCTCTATTCTACGTGGTGGGTATTTTTGCAAAATATCTTTTATGAGAAGCAGATAAAAATTTTCAAATATTCCAGTTTTATTATTAGCACTTTTGTAAAGAATATATGCATTATATATAGCGAGGTCTAAAAGGTAGAAAAAATATTTTTATACTATTTTGTGCTTTTCCGAATTGTGAACTCAAAATCATCATCAACTGCACTCGTCAAAGCATTGTAGTCTGCTACGCACTTTAGTTTTCGCTTTAGTTTGCCAGTTTGATAATTAATTTTTTTTTTTTTGTTTCAACGAAATCATCAGAATGTGAGGTGGATAAGATGCATATGTCTTTCTTATCACGCCACTTTAACGCCACTTTTAGCCTCAATTGAATGGTTATGTGAGAACGCATATATGCGTTCATAGTGCTCAAAGTATTAACCTTTTTATGGTTTAATGAAATTCCAAGTACCGATCGGAAAAATATATATATAGTTCTAAAATAACTGCGTTTACAATAAGAAATGTGAGAAAGTATATTTTATAAGTAGGTATTTGATAATTGCATCGTGTATGATGGCGCGAGGTAAACAAACCTACTAATCGATTCATCTGTGTATTCATACTGAATAATAAAAATAACACTGTGACAACGAGTAGAATATGACTTCGAAATTGAACTGATGGCAAGTAAACAGTGATATCGAGGTTAGTGTCATCGGATTGAAGTTTGAATATCGACGTATGCCTGGGCAATTTCTTTCTCGCCAATAATTATTGCTCTACTGATGTCCTCACTACGGTCAATCTCTACCTATCTCGTACGATTGCGAATATATACAACGCAGCGATTATAATCGCGGGCATATCGATGTCGCTGATAGGAAAAGAAAAGAGGGAAAGTAGTTCGTGAGCCGATTTCAAAACCAAGGCACATTTTTTCCTTCAGATATTGGAATTCAATATTGTCCGAATATATGGCCATGATAAGTTATCTATGATTCGCATTGATATAATCTGGACTGGTATCGGAGAAACGAATTGACTCTACGGTATCGTATGTATTATACTCTATTTATTCTATCTCATTCGCACTGCCTACTTCTCGCTCTTACTCTTGATGTACGCACGGCAGGAGTCAGATAATTCTGGGAAATATACCTTTCCGGATATATAAGAAGTATTTATTTACATAAATACCAAACCCGGTTCCAATCGGTGGCCATACTCTATTGAATGTAGGACAGAGACAGAAAAAGTGGCCAAGATAATCATATGTATATGCAGTGAGAAATTTAGATCTCCATGGTAAACTGAATAGTTTGGAGGTGTATCGGTACCTGCGTCTTGCATGTAATAAACTGTCGAAGGGTTTTTAAATACGTATGTATGCTCTTTTTAACTTGCCAATGCACTTCCAACTAGGAAAACCATAGAGTTGGATTATAATACATAACAAATACTTTATTAACTACATACATGTCTTACAAATTATGGGATGTCTCGTGCGGCTACCGATACGGGAATGCCGAGAGAAACGAAAAGCTGCCGGCTCTTGACTACTGTCAATCGTCTGGAATAACGGTAACGTTCGTTTGAATATGTATAATCTTGAAATTTCTCGAGTTTGGTACACGCTAATTACAGAGAAGTGAGAGCGAATTACTTAATACATTCAATATGATAAATCATATATCTTATGATGAATCATGAATCATATATCTTATCGAAGTCTTCCGATTTTTAAAAATCTCTATATGCTTAATTCTAAAGACAAGGATAAAATTTTCGTAGGTTCTCGTCTGTATTTACGTCATACAGCGCTTCTTAAATACTTAGAAGATTATTCATCTACTACAAAGAATCTACTACAGTTTGTCGCTGAAGACCATATACGTTCCTTAAATTGTTAAAATATAACACAATTCATTCAATTTCACCTCTGTTAAAAAAAAGAAGTAAAAAGATATAAAATCCAACGTTAGAAAAATTACATACAGCCGTTACATTTACATGAAATCATAAAAATAGTAAGCTCAATATTATACCGACATCTTGTAGGTCCTCTATTGTAAGTATCAATAATGCCCTGCTATTTCCTTGGCGTTGTAACTATTGACGTAATGTTATCTCAAGGTTTTCGTAAATTAAATATTTCAATGTTTTGGATTCCCCTTAGAAATACATACTTCCTATATCTATCCTATATCTATCTATATATGTAAGCGTAAATATTTTGGCAAAATGCATTTTTAATTTGTTTGGAAAATCAGATACATAAAATTTGATAGGCGTATGTAGACTATAGATTTTATTTTATATAGATAAATCCATCCTAGGGTTCTCGAAATAAAGGACAAGTATAAAATACTAAAGATCTGACAAATTATATGCCAATCATAAGGCAAAATTTGGAAACTTGTTTAAAAACACGAGTAAATGTAAATGTAAATGAATTGTAAATGTTTTTCAAACGATTTTTACTATTCTCGGATAATTTTTGCCAAACCATTTACCATTGGCAATTTGAGGGCTTAGGAGGAGATATCAAACGAAATGAAGCGTGAGGTACAAGAAGCTTGGAGCAATTTAGTTAGGCGAAACCATAGAAAATGTTGGAACGTCGGTAAAACCAACAACAACTTAACTTCGTAACTGTGTGCAGCCTGTCGAAATGATAGTCACGCTTCGACCGGGCCGCCCCCTTTGAACTTGGAACGTTTCCTGCGACAGGAAACCTCGGCCCGATGAGTTTTAGGGGTTAAGGCACGGGAGCATCCCTTCCTGTTACGGAATGCTTGCTGTGCTTCCGTGTCAGGTTGAGCTGTTCGTACAGGTGCATCTGCCGCCTGTTAATTTAGTCCAGGAAAGGGTTCAATCTGATTCATTATGCGCGTGGAAGCGTTAACCGTTTCGTCGGTACAGGAATCATCTTACGGCGATGGTCAACGATTTTGAACCCTTCTTAAATTTTGACACATTAATTTTACCCTCGATTTGGCAACAAAAAAGATTTGGTAATGTTTTAAAAATATGTATAATGTAAATTTGAGAGGTTATGCCAATAACGATATTGTCGTGTTTTTTCGTGTTCAAGTATAAAATATTTTTAATTTTTAACAATACCATTGGGTCAAAAAAGACAGAAAAAATGAAACAAGGTTAATACTGTTCTTTTATTCTAACTTTTGGAATTTTTTATTCTTAGGCGACTTAAGAAAAAATTAATTTAGAAGAATTCAAAAGGATCATAAAAGATCATGAACTAACAATTTTCCAGGAACTTATCATGTATACTTCTGTAATATAACATAGCATAGTATAGTATAGTGTAGTACTACGCTTCTAAATGCAAGAAACAATTCCATTTAGCGATGACAACTCTATTTTCTATAAATGCATCTTTTTAAAAGAACACATTAAGCGTTATAGCCTTCATACAATAATGTCTTTCTATATATAATCAAGAAGAAATTTAGTTAATCCATTTCATAAAAAATTCAAATATTATTATTAATATTACATTCTCTAAACAATTTTTATAACATTCTTCGAAATATGTTACTTAGTAAAAGACGGACGAACTTATTACTCAATTCAATACGTACATTGTACGTTATATGATACTCGTTTCTCCTTATTTCAAAAATCAAATAAAAAAATTAATTAAAAGTATGTTATAGTAAAAGTCACAAACTACTAATTCGAACCTAATCATTACTATTATTCCCTAAAAATTCACTATAGTATACTGTTTCCTTTAGCATCATAAATTTTTATAAAGTGATAGTCACTTCGATAGAAAACAATTTCAAACACGGAACACAACCGGATTATGTATTTCTCTCGAACTTATATTACGTTTATGAACCTACAATATGGCACACTTACGTTTGGAAATTTCAAACGATTCTAGTGACACAGATTCGGCGAGTACGACTGCAAACGTGCAATATGTATCGGCCGAACAAAAGATTCCGTTGGTGCACGTTTCACCGTCGACAAGATGTAAATCCAAGAGAAAGAAAAAAAGATGGAGGGAAGCATATGCAAAAGAACGAACTTTCGTCGCGTTCATCCCTTCCTGTTACAGAAATACTCGCCACACTTCCGCGGGCAGGAAACAGGTCCTGCTATTACGCACAGCTGCATCTGCCACGAATTAAATCTCGAGATCGTACATACGTTCACCGATTTCGTTTCTCTCGAGCAACAGGTTTCGTTAATGAACGACTACTGGAAAAAGGCCCCGAGAGGGATTACGCAAGCGTAATAACGGATCGGAGAACGAACATATCAAGCGAGGTCTACGTCCATCTCATCTGCCCTTCTCTTTCTTATTCTTCATCTACGCCGCGAGGCGTATTGAAATCATAAAAAGCCAGTGCACGCGTCGTGATTTCGCAACAGAGGACTCTCGTTCGTTCTGGTAACGCACGTATAATGTCAAGGATAACTCGTGCGTTACGAGTATTGCTGGCAGCTGCATCTGCGACGATCGACTGATGAAAAAAAGGAAAGAAATAACGAAAGAGACACGAGGAAACAAATCGATCGAACCGAAGAAAGATCGTGGCGATCGAATGGTTTTCGACCGGTGACAAATGACATAATGAATCGTGCAAATCGATCGTCGCGGAAAGATTAAGATAAATTATGTAAGAATCCGAGAGGTAGGTACGATCGTTCTCGCGTGAATCGTTTTGGATCGTGAACGAGCGTAATCGTCATGGAGAACGTGAAAACTGGTTTAACCGGCGCGGTGGTTCATCGCGATCGAAAGTGCATCGGGAATGCACGATAATGCAGCTGCCGCCGTCGTTCTGTTAGCTCCGGGGACAAAAACCGATACAAATGATTGTCCGTCATCCCGATTTAATTATGATTTATACGAATAAGTGGATGCGCGTGTTTGTTCGTGTTTGTTCGTGTTTGTTTGGCCGATTGCGAAAGATCGGTACAGTGAACAACCGACTGGAAGAAATTAGCGTTCGTTACTTGACAAGCATGTTTCGACACCTCGTTAATAAATCAACGTTTAATTGCCCGGTGCTGGTATAATTGTTCGATGATGGAGGATTTTGTAGGAATATTATTCATCCTGAATGATGCACTGGAGAATTGATGTTTTAGTCGGATGGTAGTATGGGGAGATTTTAATAACTTCTTTGGTTTATCAGATGTACGGTAGAATCTCGTTTATCGGAACAAATTGGGAGACATGGTAGTTCTGATAATAGAGGTTCGCTATCCTCCCAGTTCTTCATTTAAGTTCATTAGTTACAACTTCAATTATCCCTTCTTTGACACGTACAAGCTGTTTAAATAGAAACAGATTATCACATATATTAATATATCCACACGTGTTCATGCTTCATACCTGTATAATTGAAATTATGTCCGATCGTAGTTTGAGTAACAGAGCCTTAACAGCAACATTAACATTAACAGTGTATCCATAAAATAGAAAAAATAACTATCTTGTGTGAAATTCGAATAAATTGATCAAATCAACCAAATAGCTTTTTATTTAAGTGAGTTGAGTCATTTTATTCACTTCAGTATTTTTATAACAATTATATCAATCATTGGCATCCTGCACGTTCTCTTGATTTGACTTCTTCCGTATTTTTATTTTTAGAGACGTTTGAAAACATTAGTTTAATAATATTACTGATGGAGAGTGTAATAACACTAAAAAACCGGATTATTGTTGCAAACATACTTGGCATTTTTGAACGTCTTCGATAATCGATGAACGTCTGAAACGTCGATGCACTGCATGTATTGTTGCAAGCGATTCATTTTCAACAACTTTTTACAGTAAATTTTAAGCTTAAGTTTTAAGTTTTAAAAAAGATATTTATAAAAATATTTTGAAAGTGAAGAGTTTTCCGACCTATGTTTATATGAATGTTTCTTCATCTTTACAGTAGAATACGACATGACCATCTATTTTTGAAGCATCCCGTATTATTCAAATACACATATTATTTGCATATTATCCAAGCTTGCTAAATATTTATGGACACTATGTCACCTATTCATCGCCAAGTTTTTAAATCTAAGATGTCTCTTGTCTTAGGTCATTAAGCTTTTAAGACCATCGAAAATAATTCGATCGAAAGTGTCTGTGGAAGCGAATTGCAGCCGGTTTCGCGCGCAAATGCGGCTCTTTTGTCTGTAGAATCGCGCGATAACCTTTGCATGCGGCTCAGACACGAGTCGCTGGTTAATGAGTATACGCCGTTAATAAGTGTTTATGTGTCGCCGAAAGATAAATCGCGAACGTCGGCTTCGTGTGGGGCTACGATAACTTTCTACGGGTTTCAAGCTGCGTGTAGAGGCGCACGAGGCTGCTATCGTTATCACCGTCTCGCGATAGGCCGACTTAATGCGCCAATCGGCCGCTTGTCGTCAATAAAAGCTTCGTGGACTCGAGGTCGTCTCGCTTTTCGCCAGTTCAATCGCGAAGACTGATTGCCGTAGCCTGTGCTATCGCTTTCAGACGTATGGTTGGACAGTGAATAAGAATCTTGGGGCATTTGTTTCTCGTATTCCGTGTTCTTGTAAAGTAGAACTCCATTTGTCCGAATCTATCGAGGAACAAACAATCTATGCGATATAAATTCAGGTACATATAGGTAGATTCAGTCGATAGAAAGTCATTTAATCGAACTTAGATTCTGTTACGATGAGTATAGTTTAGAGAAATGGGATTTTTATTTTACTGTACTTTTAATTTCTAGATATTTGATCAATTAGCGTAAATACAGATGTTTGGTCAAATTTAATGGTAGCTAGATCGATTATGAGGTACTAGAATTCGTTTTTCTTTTTTTTTTTCTTTTTTGTAAACTTGCTATTTAGGATGGGAAGTTGTAATTCTTCTCATTATAGTGACGATTGTCCTCATTGATATTTTAACATCTATGCTTGTCAGAAGTGATATGGAGTAAAAGAAATTAGGGAAATTTGTAAAAGGTTGTAATTCTTCGTAATGTAATAACGATTATTCTCACTGATACTTTAGAATCTCTATATCTCAATCGTCGTTGGGAGCATAAAAATAATTAAATTATTAAAGCGAACAAAGCAGTTTCTTTATTTACAAATATATTTATACTAAGTTTCTCTTGTAAGTTCTTTGGCTATCGCACTAATTGCAAAACTGAAGTCCATTGGGCAGTCACCTTAAATGCACTGCGAATGTTTCTTTAACACCAACTTGCTCACTGGAAAAATGCGTAGAAACAAACGGTGAACGTAATAATGCAGCAGTGATATCGTTTTACGATGTATTTTCATCCTCATTTTCTTATATCGTCAAAATCATTATCGCAAAATCCAACATTTGTCATCGATTTGTTTCCTCTTCCCTTTTTGCTTCGAAATTACAAACGATTAATTAACTCCAGGGTTACAAAACTATGATAATATTTCACGAATTATCTTCATGTATTTTTTTTTTTTCGTCGTGTAGAAACCCTAAATCGTGAAACGTCCGTTCCCTCGAAAGGCTTAGATTGCATGTATGATCTTAGGGGTTATCAGGCCGATAGAGCTTCGGACTTTTCCTTTCTCAGATTAGATTAGTTGTCGAGAACGCTCTATTTCGATAATTTCCGCCAGACTCGCGTTCCTAATTCTTATTTTTTCCCCCTTTCTTTCTTTCCGACATAATCAGCAACCGACATCGTGGCGCACTGGGGTCGGGGACTTTTGTTCTGTTGCTTTTGCGGTAATACTGCAAACGACATATCGTTATATCTCACGCTCAAAGATATTGATAATGTGAGGAAAAGGAAATGTTTTATATACTACGCAGTTTCGTAAGTTTTGTCGCTTTTTTTTTTAATAACAAACTTGACACGAAAGAAAAGTACGAATTTAATTATCACTTCTTTCCATTTACTTAGTTTTCATTTAATTCCACAATTTAGTTTTCTATCGTTACTTTGTAAAATGTGTGTAATCTGGAATTTAGTCAAATTTTTTTACACAGATAATTATAATTAAAGCGATGAAAATAAATCATCTCGAAGTACCAACTTTGTCAAAAGCAGTCATTCGTGTAATTTAGACAAATTTGATAGTTCTAGTGATAAATAGTGGACTTGCAACTTTGTTAAACTTACAGTGGCTCATAAAATTCGAACACTCTTCGAAACTTTTTATGTGTACATACATTATCTCTACACAATATTTTAAAATTCTTTTAGTACTGTAACGGAGCACGACTATCGTGATTATATTGATCAAATTTGAAGGGAATCTGAAAATGTAGTTATGTAGAAGTTACCTACAAGATGTTTATTGGAAGCGTACAAAATCACTAAGATCATCAAAGTATTTGAACAGTCCGTTATGAAACATATTCATAAGTCGCGATATAAAGTGACACTTTGGTAATGCATCATCGAATCTTACATTTTGTGATACATACGTCAATTATATGTTTGCAATAAATGTTTTGTAACATCTTTATACATTTTCGAATTACTTTCAACTTCTATATACATCATCAAATTGGTTTTGGATAATCGTGTCATTGCGGATTTTTATGCATTTCCGGTAATTTGTAGGTGCAAATATTACAGTACGCACGTAACACGTGAAAATATATAAAATATCCAGGATAACCATACTCGTTACAATATTTAGCATATAAAATAATTTTTTATTTGGTTTCCATTTTTCTAGTTATCTCCATAAAAATATAAGTTTTTATAAATATTCGTATTCTACTCGCTACGACGTTAACAAAATTGCAAAAACTTTCATATAATGCACATAATACATTCGTAACAAATTCTGTGATAAACGTTCAAATACATTCATGAGTATATAACTTTATACAAAACATATGAAATTTTGATATTCTACTTGTAATATCAATTTATTGACCATCATATTTGGAGTAGCTGGAAACAAAATTTTCTAATCAAGATAACTGTTTCTATTTCGTCGTTATCATCAGATCATCGACATGAAATGTGACGCGAACGCGATCGATTTTGCACCAAAGCTGAAGCGAGGATTTTCGTTACGGAATTTTATTGGAATTCAACATATCCTTCGGCGGATGACACGTTCAGTAATCCAAGGGAAACGTTAACTGCTGGAAACTGTAAACAAGCTGGAAAGCGGTTAGTTAGTACGCCGTATTTCACCAATACTTAATTACCCTCGGCTGCACTTGAGCGCGGATACAAATAATCGTAAAGTCAACGTACATATTATATTATACATGAACTATTAATGCGTCATACCGCAGCTACGGCATGTGTTTGTCGTCGTCGGTTTATTTTTCTTGCGGCACTCATTATACCGACTATAAATAATTTCATCGACAAATTTCAACGGCGACCGTACTTTCCCCGTGTTTATTATTACGTTACGCGTTGCCTTAACGTTTCCCTCGATCGGAATTTGCTTGCACTTCGAACGTCGTTAAATCGCACTTTGCTTTCTACGCGCAAGATGGGAAGAAGGGATGATTTGTTGGACGATTTCAGCGGCCATAGGTAAGAAGGCGACAATTTTGTTGGAATTGTCAGACTTTCGAAGGATCCTTATCAGACAATGCAAGTAAGTTTTTTAATATGTATATTTATATTTATTTTTATCATAATATATTCCGTTATTTTTTCAAAAAAAATTATATCGTTATTTAGTATACAATTTTAAAACTTGGGTCGAAAACGGTGTCAGAACATATAAAGTAGGTACGTACAATCAATGCGTATAGAAAAATTTAAACTAAACGGTACACTGGGATATTTCGTGAACACATTGTCATTGCTGTATTGTGAAATAATTGCAAATAAAAATTCTTTAATCTTTTTCGAACATTTAAGCTTTATAATCTTAAAGTACATGCTTGAAAGTATTTCAGTGAATTTTTGCAGAGTTATCTTCGTATTCAAACTTGAAGATCTCTAGTGTGACATGTAATAGTTTAAAAAAAATAACGTGCCATTCCAGAATTAGAAAAGTAAAAATAAAAAGCTAAAAGATAAAAAAAATTGCAATTCATCCAGAAGTAAATTACATATCATTAGAATAGTATACGCCACAATTAATTGTCGCTTTCCATATTCAAACCTGAAAGACCCGAATGTGGCATGTGGTAGTTGGAAAAAGTAATGTGCTACGCACCGAAGTGAAAAGTATAAAAATCAAGAACAAAAAGGATACTATTAAAATTGAAGTTCATCGTGATCAGAACCTAAATTAGATATCAATTAGGACAGTGTACCGCAATTAGTTTTGGTATCTGCGCGCGAGATAGAGAAAGAGGGTAAACAGGCAACGAGATTCATAAAGCACGTGTAGTGGATCGCGTGTACGCAGAGGAGCACACTGCCGGGGCATGCTCGTGTCTCACAAAAACGATTATTCCGGCCTTCTTGAACCGGCAGGTCGGCATTATCTCCGTGGAAGAAGCCACCGCCGTTATTGACGCATGAGTAGAACCCGATAAAAGAGGCTAAAAGGTATTCTTTCCCGCGACCTCCGCGTGGTGTTATCGGCGCATGCGGGTCGCTCGTAAGAATCGTCTCCGTCGTCGATAAAGTCGATTCTCCTCTTTCGTCGTTTTTCGATCACCGACGAAACTCTCTTCTCTGCCTCTATCTTCGTTCTTCTCCTTTTTCTCTCATTCATTTCTTTTCATTCTGGGTTCGAACGTTTTTTATCTTGTTCCTGTTTTTACGCCAGATCGTATCTGGATTTTTATAATCCTTTTTTGAGATTAATTGCTTGGAGAATGTTGTTGTATACGTTTCGGATACGATTTTTAGATTTTGTTTAATTCAAGTATAATTCGAAAAAATATACAGAGATATGATAATTGATTATGTAAAAATGATTTGTTTTAGTGATTTTGAAATATTTTGACGTATGAGCGACTTATACATGTATATATTGCGTATTTTGTTTGCTATTTATAAGTATATTTAAAATAAGTGTGACTGAGAAATTAAAACGGATATTAATAATTTCGTTCCCGACGTGTTAAGTTTGTAATTGGATTTTTTTAACAGGTTCGAACGTTTACGGATTAAAGAAGAATGAATTGGAACATTCTATCTATTTTATTTAATGTGTATATTTTTTGTAGGAACGATGATATGAGCCGATATTGTATAGTTGTTTGTCAGTTTTGTGAAGTACTTGCTGGTTTAGTTTCCTGGAAATGTGGTGTAATCTGCTAGTCGTTGCACGTACGGTATTGTGCAATCTTGTTATCGTTCGATACTTTTACGACAAACGTAGCTCTCTTTATCGTCCTGGCGCTTAATTTTATTAAAAAAAATTTTGAAGTCGTTTCTTTCCTTCTGTTTTTTCTGTTCTCAATACATATTGCACGGTTACTATATCAAGAAAAAAATATTCTTCTTTATATACTTCTAATCGTGCAATCTTCTATAATCATTCAGTTATACCATTTCTTGATGCGCCGTCGTTTATATCTTACAAAAATATTTAATAATGTTACGTTATTTATGTAAAAATTTTCCTTATTTTTATAAATATCTCTCTCTTCTTTCCTCAATATTTTATATTCTTTTCCTATAATGTTGCTAAATGAATGCAATCTCTCTCATTTATCGGTACAATATTGTTATATATTAACTTAATCTATCTGTAATGCCTAATCTAAATACTATCAGATTCTGTTTTATGTCCGATTTCATTCTTACACCACTCATATACTATGTAGATTCTATCTCCACAATATCCTAGATTATAAACAATTTAGCTAATAATTGATTACGTATACCTGCAATTCCCTCATTATATTACTTTTGTATCTTTTAATACTCGTTCAAACATCTAAAAAATCTTAACAAACAATTGTATAGTTATATAAAAATTACTGCTCCAATTACTTAATTTCCACTCTAATACATTAGAAAACAGTCCCTTTTCCTGCACAACGTCACACTACACTCCAGAGAGACACTGTAAGAGAATCTGTATGCATCTGACGCAATTCAAAATGTTGATATAAAAGGATTAAAAAGCATTTTAGAAATTATTTCATCTGATAGTCAAATAATGAACCGAGCAAAGTTAAAGATGTAAACGAGATATAGCATTAGAATTATAATTACGGCAAAATATACGCCTATTGTTATATAGCCAAGAAGAAATTGTGCATTTTGGCTGGATATGTTGAGAAAAATTGTACGTTAAGCGATTAACTCTTCTCACCCCTCCTGGAAAACAATCCCTTTTTCTCGTGCAAATCCACATTACACTCCATCTCCTGTGCAACGCATCACTCCATAAAGTTCCTCGAATCTTCCCCGCCTTCCTCATAAACCAGCGTTCCAGCTTATTCCCCGGACTTCTTGGTCGGTTCACAGGGTGAATCACGCCGTTCTTGAGTCTCTCCCTCGCGTGGCTCGTCCATTTTTCTCTGTCCACGGTGGGGCCAGCTCGTGTCCGTTCGGCAGCGTACAAAAGCCGGCTTGCGTGCGCCGGTATCTTCGACCTACGACCCACGGCTCGGCTTCTTATTTCTCCGGGAGAGCGAGAGGCTCGAAAAACACAGCACGGCGTTACGACCGCGCGTGTTATCGCGTGCGCGCAGGGGGCATCGCGGCTATCCTTCCGTCGGGGTCACGCTCTGGGTCATCCTCGTGACCCGGCCAGGCCCGCGACTGCTGCCTAGTGATGGGAACGAGGCGGTTTGATCTGAGACCAGCCGAGCTCCTCGGGATATACGATATCTCAAGGTTGCTTCTTCGTCGTTTATTGCTCTGATTAACAACCAAACAGAATTACGAAGTGGATACTGGATTATCTGAACTATCGATTTAACCCCTTCACTGCTAAATTCCTAATAATACGCTCTGCGAAATGCATGTCCAACATGCTGAACCCATTTTACAGATTCCGTATATGGTATAATCAATCGATTTTTTTCTTATTGAAGATATTATCTGAGAAGTATAAAACTCGCTTTTAATTAATTTCATATGAGAAGAGATTTTGTCCAAGACACCTGCGTATTGTTTGATTTTTACATATCATCTAAGGTAAGAATTATACGAAATTAAATTACGATATTTATTCGACACAAAAGGTTTTGTCACAAGAATATATATTCAGCAGTGAAAGGGTCGACAAACTTTTGATTCTACACAAATTAATCTTCCGAAACTTTTGCACAATAATTGTATAGAAGTCTCGAATTAGCGAGTATAGAGCACTTTTCTATCAAAGTTGAATTAACAGGGAAGTTCTATCACGAAGATATAATAAGATTCAACTTAGAAATTATACATATTGATGAAAGAATATTAGCCCGATAGGCAATGAATGCAGAAAGTCTGTGGTCGAAATGGTTCTTTCCACTCGATTATACAAAAGTTATCGATTCCAACTGTGACCTGAGATTTGCAAATAAATGGAATTGAAGCCTCAAGTGCACAGGTTTTCAGATTTTAATATAGCTGCAAAATTTACATACGAGCGCTTTTATAAAGCAGCTGTTCTTTTTAATGCAACTTATAATGTAAATATTTTTCCCAATACATACGTACAACCTTAATAACGTTTTACTTATGTGATTTAAATTCTCCTATCAATTATTCTGCGTTTCAACTCAGTTTGTTTTATGTATAAAATTCAGAATTCTAAATACGAGTATCTTCCTTAATATACTTTTCCGGTTCCACGATTTTCATTTACATTGGATAAAGCTACAGTTTCGTTTAAAACAATGAAAACATTGGATGTTTGTCAAATGCCAAACTGATATTCAAGCAATTCTTACTGCACTTTTTGCAAAAATCTCGTACATGAAAAAATTACACAAACGTTTCAATTATTCATTTTACCTTTCTTTAATATTGAATATATTTATAGCAAATTCTTTAGTCTTTAATATGCTCGATAATCAACGATAGATTAAACTTTAACACATTCAATATAGTATCAGTATATCTAGTATGTATCGAGGAGGATGTCCTTCAGTGACGAAGTCGATATCGATATCATTTTTTATTAAATATTTTTTGGAACAGTCTAACGTGTGTTCGAGATATTTCTTAGATAAAACCAAATACAAGAATTTATTCGGTGTATTTCAAATAGGAAATAAGAATCGTAAAAATTCTGCCGCCTTGAACGTGCTAGTAAGTAATATTGACTCACTAAGGTCAGAGTTCGAAGAATCAGTATGTTACACGCATCAGTCTAGTGTTATCGAGATTAATCACGTTTCCGGTTGATCGCCAGGATGTTCCAAGTTCACTAGTTCTAAGAAACGCATCCACGTTCTTGATTACTCATGTCTTGCGCGCACAAAGTCATTTTCTAAGTCTCGTCAGACAAGGAAACTCCATCGGAAAGAAAGGAAAAAGGGATGTCGCGTCGGCTAGGCGATAACCTAGAGCCTCGCGTCTGATAAACGTCTCGATAATCGAAGCGGTTTCTCGTGATAAACCACGGGAGCTGTTTACTCGTGGCCCAGTGACAGAGACATATAGACGATAAACATGTTCATTCCTTGTCCCTGGTCTCATTGCTATCTCCATGATGCTCTCGATTGTTCCGTGATCGATCTGCCTCGCACGTAAATACCGGTCTTGCCAGTTTTTAGCAACGCGGCTGATTAGAGGCTAATCGAAAACGGCTAATCCGCTTACGTCACTATACGATGGCTGACCACTCGATTCATCCATCATTAGTGGACACGAGATCGTTCGATAGCAAACGATCGAGAGATTCGATACAATTCACCGTAGAGAATGATGATCGCCCATACAATGTTGCCTGGTTACCATGCGAAGCGAAATAGATTTTTATTACACTGTACAATTGGGGAGTTAGTTATGCGTGCAGATTATGGGTGGTCTGAACAAGTTGGGAATTATTTAATCTTTTAGGAATTACGGGCAATATAATTCAGTTTTTACATTATATCGACTTTCTGGATTTAGTAAATAAAGAATTAGAAAATAAAATTTGTATAGTGTACTCTACACTTCATATTTGTGATTGATTATAATACTTTGAATATTCAAAGAAAAATAAGCAATTGCGTTACTTCTATTTTTAACCATTTTTTAAGAAATGATTCTTTATCTGAGAACGTCTGTAATAATATACCTGCTTAATTAATGTTTTTCTTCGGGTAGCAGGTGTTTCCGATTATAATAATCACCCGAGGAGGCTTCTGGGAAGTCTGATTATTCGAACGAGCTTGTCAACGCCTAATTATATATGGAAATTTTTCATATAGATCATGGAATATTTTTCCAGCGCGGTGAATCCCTAACAAGAAATCAAGTCAGCCACGGCAGAGTTAATTGATACTTATTATCGGAATAATTGGTCTGACAGGTTTCCATACTGAGCGAACAGTAACCATGCTATTATCGCACGTTTCAAATACAATGAAACATTTTACAATTACCAACGTAATTCCTCTCAACATCTCATAAACACAAACGCCCCTCAAAAAATTCTTCGACTTCCCATAATCTTTTCCTCCAACACCACATAATCTCCATACTCCAGCAATTTCCAACCTTCTTCATCTCATGGCACATGGCACACATAAATTAATTACTAAAATTCTATGACATACCAAAAAAAATATTATATTTGGTTGAAGACAAGACATTCACATCGGACGACAATCGCACATTGATCAAAGATCGCTGCCATACTCGAGCCATTAAGTCGAATTTGCGCCCATTCACTTTGAATGATCATTGTGGATGATTCGTTGAAAAACATTACGTTTCATCCAAAGTGATCACTGAACAGAGTAGAGATAATTTCTAATTTTGATGAATCGAACGGATGAATCATTTGTAGTGAAACGGTACTAACAAGTATAAACTTATATTTTATGATGTTTGTGCATGCTGTTACAAATAGGTGCCAAATACGTATTCGGACGACTAGTTCACATTTCTATGACACATATCGTACGAATGAATATGAATTTGGCTGAACCTTGTTACTTTTTGAACAGTCGTTTATTAAGAATTTTAATAATAAATGAGAGTACGCAAACAGGGGAATAAAATGTACTCTTTGATCAACTTACATCCAACCGAACCTTCGAAAACTACTAAAATGAATTCATCCACTGAATACAAAACACATAAATATTTCGGCTTTCGTCTCTTAAATCCATCGAAAGAATAAAAAGATAGAGAAAAAGATGGCGCGAAAAAGATTACGAAGAATTGATAATTTTTTATTCTAATCGTTCTGAAACCTTTGGACCAATCGGCACCCAACCAAATGCACGCTGAACAATTCTCCAACGAAAAAAAGAAGAAACCGTAGGAAAAAGAATGTATCATTATTATGAGCAATCAGCGTAATCATCGAATCGGCTGGTCTCTGATTGTCCTGTGGTCAGGTAAAATTAATAAATCGGTCGAGGGGCCGACAATCGAACGGACCCATCTCGAGCGCGTGACATTTAAGGGAAAAAGAAAAGCGAGAGTCACGGAGAAGCGAGCCGGCGCGGCGAGAGAGCGTAATCTCAATGGTCGTCGGACCGGCTGCTCGTTGGAGCTGGTTGGGGCTGGCCGGTTGGTTTGGCCCACTGGAGCGGACACCCGGAGGAAGCACACCCGCCGGAACGTGGCACGCTTTGTAGCCTCGTGTATATACCGGGGCACACGTGCAGCCACGGATATTCGCGGACACTTCCATGCGAGTATATACGCTGTCGTATCATCTACAGGGTGGCCCTTTCATCTCTGACACGGTGTATTGTTTTCATATGATTCTTTTTAGGGTATTCTTGTTGGACAACGTTTGAAGTATTCTATTGTGTTACGTTGGTTTTTACTGGTGTAGAAGGTGTTTAACGATACAAGACAGAACAACATAGTTTTTTCGTTAGTGGACTACGGATATTTATGCAGATCTATACTTTTATGGACATAATTTGAAAAATGAAATTTAGGTAGAAAATTGTTTTATCTATCGAATGTAAAAGATACCATATTTACATATTTTTTATATGTATTATATGTATTCTGCTTATTTTTGTGTCTTCAAATCTCTCATAAATGCATACAAATCCACAGTCTATTTATCAATGTCACAGCTATTAAGTGGTCGATGCGATCAATTCGTAATTATGCGTAATTCTTCGCGTAGTTTTTGTTTTCATTAGTCCTAGTATTAAAAGAAAATAGTTGGTTAAGATATAGAAAGCTCGTGTCTATCGAATATAGAGACCTACAGAAAACTCGTATAAATTCAGCTATGGATAATAGCCTAGCGATATGAGTCAGATAAAAAGAGATTTGGATAATTATAAGGATCATAAAATATTGTATATTGTAAATATATTTTTATTTTGTAAAACGAGAGTATTCTAGAACTACCGAACGTACAGTGTCTAGTACACTTTAAACAATGCAGCTTATAAATTTCCATTCAACGTATCTGATCTACCTGTCTCTGATTCCAATCATAACTTTTAAAAGACTTACGTCATTCTACCGAGAATCATTTGGTCAATAAGAAATCGTCCGTCAAATTCAATTATCCCTATCAATTTCTCATTACAACAACGTAGGATCTTTTGTACGCTGTCAGAATAATCTTCCCGGTGGAAATTCATCTCGCAGGCACGATCGATCGTTCATTCATCAAACATTCCCAAACCATAGGATCTTTTGTTTCAGTCATCGAAAAGCCTGTTGCAACAAGAAAAGCAACGCGTTTGTCCGACGTGTAGAGTTGAAATATGTAAGTGTTGCGCAAGTGAGGCTGGTTGGATTACCCTGTATATGCTGGTGCAGCTCGCGTAAACGTGATGGGGTGAGCGCATAGAGGAGCAAGTAAAAAGGAAAAGTAAGGGGCAAGGGGTTAAGAGGGAAAGAGAGAGCGGTTAGAGAATACGAACCGAAAGGGAACTGCGCACCACTAGCCGGAACCGTCCATGACGCAGTCATCGCGACCATCTCTCGTGTCTATCGCATCTGCATACGTGAGTGACGAGCCGAACGTTACCTGTGTGCTGCACGCGTGCACGTACGCACAGGCATGCGTGCGTACACGATCTGTGCATAGCCCTGGGAAGCCTGGATCGCGCATATACGAGTGGTACGATGCGTACAGGGCATACGAAAACGAATAGTTACGCGTTAACAGGAATGTGTGCCGCGATCATTAGCATAGTCCTCGCTCCTTGTTACTAATGGTTTGCCTTTGTTTGGTATTATTGGACTGAGTATGTACTTACGTAGATAGAAGCAGATCTTTTTCTTGATTTTCTTGGAGCGTGATCGAAATTGATGAGAAACTAAGTGTGAAATTTAAATTAAAGTTAGAAAATTCAATTTGGAATTTTGGTTTTGTATCTGAAAGATTTTTGTTCGATGTAGAACGTAGAATATCGATTGGAGCTCGTTGATATAAAGAATAAATGCTAGTGAAATTGAATAGATGAATGAAAACTTGCTTTCCTTTTTCATGTTTATGGTTCGAGTTTCAAGCTTTAAAATCATAGGATTATCAGGATTAGGTACAGGTCTTTGTTCTTGTTTTGTGCATGATAGTTTCCCAAAAATGGACCGGATTAAGAATTTGTTAAGGATTTAAAAGGATATTAATAACTTAATAAAAACACTAAAAGGTTCTTATTATCCGCGTCTTTATCTTCATTCCAATAGGCGATACTTAACTACTTAGTTAGTCAAGTATAGCCTAGGAAAATGATTTAAGCAAATAATCTTTCGGCGATCAAATATGCCACTTTCTCGCAAAGAATCAATATTTTTTTCTCAAAAGTACAAAAAAAAAAGTACAAAAGTTTTCTAGATTTTTAAGTTCCACGATGGTTATATAACATATTGGTAATTTTTTAGGTTTCAATAGTGTTATTGGCGCGATTGTGTTTCCACGTTTTCCTTTATTTTCAGGTCTGCCCTGAAAAAGTGGACAAGAATGTTGTGGATCGAAAGGTCGTAAGAAAACGAAATATACCAATAATACGGTTGAAATTCGTAATCACTAAAGTATCCTGCCATGTAAGCATAGTCGCAGCGTGAATCCTATCACGTGCTTTTCCAATCCGTCCTCGTCAAGAGCCAAAAGATATAGTTGCTCCGTGGTGAGAGAAGTAAATAGGCATGGTAGTCTAGGTCTGGGAAAAGTTACAGGGCAGGATGAACTTCGAGGTGTGAATTTTAAGCAGCTAGGCGTATCGCATCGGTCGAACTCAGTAGTCGGAACGGCCGCTGAAAGTGACGTCTGAAAGTGAAGATCGCTTTGTCTGCACTTCCATTCGGTATTTCCCTTCAAATGTAGATCCTCTACTCGTTATTTATCTTTTCATTCGTATGAAACAGACGGTATATTATAATTATACTTCGTGTAAGTAATTCTGGTGAATTATAATCATCAATTTTTAAATTACCCCAAATAAGAGGAAGATCTATCTTCTTTTATGATAAAATACTAATTAACAGAACTACATTGTAATTAAGAGTTCGAAAAAAAATTTATGCAAAACATATTACGCGTCTATTTCATTTTTATATTTTTATGTTTCTTTATTTAAAGGTACTACAACGAAAATATCGTCTAGATAAGAGACTGCTCTGGTGATTTACTCAACCCTCGTAACTTCAACAAGTTATATATTCTCCAGACACGCAATCCCCCGCTTGGTTTTAAGTAGTACGATACAAGCGAATGAATTAAGGAATCAAGTAAGTGAAAAATACTTGGAAGTGTTATTTGTTCCAGCAACCTAGCTCCAATATCTCACACGTGAAGATGAATTCCTAATGAATTCTTCGTTTAACACGCTTCGATATGCACGATATACACAAATTGTCCCACAAAATATTCAATTGAACTGCATAACAAAAATGTCAAATAAATAACGTAAAACATTAGCAAATATATTATAACACTCGAGTAGCTTATTTCCACAAAACAAAAAATGAATATAATTGATGAAATTATAATAACGATACAATAAGTATTTCTAACTATACTCAAAACATTATGTAATAGACAAACAAAAAAATCATTGATAAAAATCCAGCAAATAAACAACGTAACAAGCTATGTACGCAAAAATACGATTTAGAAGTGAAATTAGACGTTGCTTGATTCAATGACGTTTAAATCAGTAACGGGAATTCTATTCGCGTTCAATCGATCAATAAAAAAGGGGGGAAAAATGATAGATCAGACTGTAGGAAAATAACGGGACTCGATGCACTCTGTTCCATATCATGTTGGGCACGTGGCAGTCGACCCGGTTCTGACCTCTCGACTTCGTGATTCCGAATGGTTTTCTTTCGCTCCCTTTCCTCTTCGTCTCTCGCTCGTTTTTCGATTAACAGAGCTAGTCGAGCGAATCGTCGGGTTCCGGAAGGTGAAGCTGCTTCGCCGATACGGATCCCAATGGCGCACCCACGATCCTTCAAAACCGGCGCGGCAATCGTGCCGAGCGTTGTTCATGCATTTTTTGCTAGTAAGAGTCAGACGTCAGATCGTTCGAGCTCCACGTGACTCTTCTCGCGTCGTTTCGTCTCGTGATTTCGTGTATGGAAGAGGAAAATTGGAGTTAATCACTTGTCCTTATAGTCGATAATACTTTTTAATTCCTTTTCTTGGTAGTATTATAGATTAGTGGGAACGTTAATACATATACAAAGAACACAGTTATTAATATTTATTAGTTCGATTGGAAAACTTGTCTTATTTTTCAAAATTAACAAGGACAGAATATGCAGTTTGATTACATTACGTTTTATACAATTTTAGTCAGATAGAATTTTGTTAGTGTGTATAATTGTATGTATAAGCATAAAATTAATTTTTCATTTATGGAAAATTTGAAGATGCAGAGATGCATATAATATCTATAAAGATACGTAAAATATCCAAAGTATAGTACTTTCTATAATATTTAGTAAATAAGACAATTTCCTAGCTGAGTTTCATTTTTCTTGTTATATTTATAAAAACACGAATTTGGACAAATATCTAATAATTATAGATTAGTCCGAAATCGGAAATTAATTTTATTAATCACAAGTTGCAAACCTTACGATTACCATTCTTGAAAAGTCTGAAAAAAATAAAGGTATTTCTTAATCGTACCAATAAAAAATTTGCTTACACTTATAGCTTGAAAGAACCATGATTTATTATTGAAATATCGGGATTAGGTAAAATATCCAACATATATGTAATCTTTCATCCATTCCGTCACATTAGAATTGGAAGAAGTGAACAATCATTGAACAAAGACGCTGATTAATACACTTCCCAAAATGAATTAATTAATTCCAATAGTAAAAGATGAAAATTTCCAAGAATTCCCAAAATCCAAGATCGAGCAAATTTCACGTGTGAGTGCCAGCTGCATCCGGTAGCGGCGCGTTATGCGAGCGAGTATCTGGCTCGATGATCGGCGCGCATCGCGGCGAAGAATCACGAGCGTTGATCACGTAATAGCGTTGTCGACGAGCGTCGTTTCTCAAAAGCGGCGTAGGATCCGTTTCCTTTCCCCCTGTTGTTTTTTTCGTCACGGTGGAAAGAATCGCCGACTCCAAAAATTTTCGACTGTGAACTGGTCGCTCGAGTGACTCCTTTGTTCGACGTGGTTATGCAAAAGAGCTAGCAAAGCAGCACGAAATAAGAAAGAGACGAAAGAAGCGTAATGCCCTGCCGATTTTCGAACCAGTCAACGTGCTTTCGTTCTTCGTTGAAACGAACGAAAAAAAAAAGAAAGGAAGACAGGAAAGAAGCGTGGAAGAACGAAGAGGGAGGAGAAGAGGGAGAAAAGGGGGAGGAAAGGTGGAGGTAACGAGCGAGGCCTGAATGCATCGGGCGTTTGGAGGGCATAGCCGGAGCGCGTCACCGTGACACTTAAGCGGAACGCGAAACTGCGGCGAATAATTGCAGCACGTTCGAGGCAGTCGCGAGTGCAACAACACCGGGCACAACAGGCTACGTTAGCGGCATGCTTGTGTGGGCATAACCACGGCTGCACCCACTCGGGCTCAACCACTGCCGGCCAATTAACCCGAATGGTAACGAGCCGCGTCGAGCGCGTCGCCTCGCGCCTCTCTCGCTACGAAATCCGTTTCCTTGCCGAAATCGTAGCCAGACTTTTAACACTTTCATACCGTGAAGAGGTGTTTTTGGCTACAAAAACGTGTGCTTCGTTATTGGCGGACAAATTTTTTATATAAAAGTTTCTTATTCTTTCTGCGGAATTTTGACGCGTTTTTCTGTACATTTGTGTTTGTTTAAAAATCGTGGTACATTTCCTATATTTTCTCAATATCCTCAATGTTCCTAGGAATTGTAGAATAGGGAAAGATTGCGTCGTGAATGATTGGAGGGTGATGATTAAGATTATTTTAGAAGTAAAACAAACTAACAATTTTCTTGACATTTATCTGAACAAATGAAATTTTATATCACAAAAATGATCGTTCCATTATCAGAAAGTTTCATTATTAGAAAATTTTTATCTTCCTATTAATTAGTATCTATTAGGTCGTCCGAAAAGTTTCTTTTGTTTTATAAGGAAATAATGGATGCATAACATTTTCCGTTTTATATTATTTTATCGAATTACGTATGATCCATTTTGTTCTACCAAGATAAAGATTACAACGTTCGACTGATTAGGTTTCATGTTTGTATAAAGATGCGTTGTTGTAAAAGAGATGTCTATAAAAGAAAGACACTTTCCGGACAACCTAATATATGGAAGATACTGTACTTACTGTACTCTATCTACTGTGCCTTTTCGTGAGCCTCTGTATAGAATAAATAGTATTGTGTCTGCAGGTGCGTACAACTGGAAGAGAATGCAACTATCAACTCGTACGTTGACTTGTGTAACGTCGACTGTGATCTGGTTCCTTGCGTGTTGTCGACTGATTATTTAACGACTTAACGGGTTAACAGCGAGCCAGAAACGGGGCTCGATTCGCCTTCTGCCTCGTAAGTGACATATTAATTCGTGGGTCAATTGAAATATGATGGATCGATGCGATTACGGTCCCGTTAGGATAAACGGGAAAAAATTAATTGATCCTTTGGTTGATCATCGGAGTAATTGTATCGGAACCTCTTTTTCCTTTCGCGACAGTTTTGCAAGTTGCATGTACTTTGTTTTTTTAGTAACTCCGAAGCCTTAAATTGTGCGCATACAATTTAAATCGACTGGTAGAAGTTGTGATACGATAAATTGCAAGTTACATTAATACCTACCGTATTTGTTGGTTCGTATAAGAGGCGTGTTGTTTATACTTTAGTGTACCTCGAAAATACGTAAACGATTTCTTCCTAATAACAACTATATTTAATATCTATATATTTCATTATGCAACATATCTTTAACAAAAAATAGGTTGCTCTCTTTGTTTCTTAAATTCGATTCGGTCCTCTTCTCTGTGTGTTCTAATAACATCTGCTGCAATTAGTAATAATAATTGCGTAATTTTTATTTACGTTAACTTTTATTACATCACTTTTATATCATATATCAGTGTTAATTTCTTCCGACGTTAAGTATGCAAAATAAATTTATTTCGCTGATGGAATTGTTTTTAAAAATTACTATATCATAGAGCATAAACAACTGTCCAAATATTAATGCGATGTGGAAATGAAAGTTTTATGACAATTCTTTGATAAAAATCTATTGTATAATTAAATGTTATTATCAAGAAGAGATTGTTTATTCATAATAAATGGTTCATATTTTCGCAGAGTAAGCATCACTATATTTAAATCATCCCTTCTTATTTAAATTATCTTCCCTAGCAACAACTACAGAGATAATATCCTGTTCGAATATTATTGCGAGTAACTGTATTTCACAATTATTCTGATAACCGCTAAAGTAGTTATTTTGAAATGTCTAGAATTCGCACGATCGGTCGATAATCCTGCTTGGACAGTCATCAGTCGATGACGAGAATCGAAGTGACGGAACGATAACTAGCAGCGTGGTTCCTCGAAATCAGGGTACCGTGAATGGCTTCAGTTCCTAGCAAACATCTGCGATGCCGATAAGTATGAACATCGGAATCAGCAGGTCTCAAGTGTAATTGGCTTGTTGAGTTTCGCATATACATGTCAAAATAGACGAAACGTGTCAAAATTCTAGTTAATGACAAACCACACGGTGAGCTCGAAAGCGCGTCGCTGCGATAAATAATTTATTTAAGGATGTATTTCTGTTCGGAGGCCGCATACGCTAAGATATTAAAATAATAGTACATGTAGATTATGAAAGAGAAAGTAGTTTATTTCTGGCCAGATTTTACATTTATTGATTTACACCGATACTTTACCGATGGTATGAATCATGAGTAGATTTGAATATATAAAGCAATAAATGTTAGGCAGGCACATTACCGCAGGTAATAATTATTCGAACGACTTCCAAAGTCGAACATTTGCTTGAATAATTTAGATTTAAGGCACAATAATGCAATGGAAGCTGTGTTTATTATTCCACTAAAGGATCATACTTGTGACTTAACAATAGCAACAAATCTTCATTTCTGGAGTAGAAGTGAAGTAAAGCATTCAAAACAAAATGTACAACGTTTAAATGACTATGAGCTATGGATACTATACAATACTATTCATTTCGCCTGTTTGATACGTGTCCCTAAGTATGACAACAATATGACGAAAATAAATAAATATATGTAATCATATCCCTGTCGCGATAAAAGTAAACATTAATGTATACGTGCATGAATAAATAGATGTTTGTAGTCGTGTTTAAATTGCCAAGGTAAAACATCTGGTACCAGTCATCTCGAATGGGTTAGCAATTTTAGTGTTAGAGATTAATAAAGAATTCTTTTCTCCTTTTTTCAATTTCATTTCCAATTTCCAATTTTCATATTTCAAATAACCTTTTGCCCCGAATGTTCATCTTAAAAATGGCGCTTCCGCGCATGGAAATACCCTGCTTTAATAATGATATTTAGTCGATAAATATAATATTGCTCACATAATTCTCGCGTGGACTATGCCACGCGTATATCTATCAGAACCACGATGCATCTCACGGATGACTGATTATTCGTCCTGACTTCTAGCTACCCATTAGCAACGCGTTTCACGCCTTTCGCATGGAAAAAACGACAGCCAGGCAACGCGATTCTGTAGTTAAGGTATCTCTTAATGACTACCGCTAATTGTCCAATGGACGACGCCCATAAACGCTATTTAATGGGAATTCGTTGCAGATATCCGCGACACTGATTAGTAGGTTTGATTTATCGTTGCTTCAAAGCGAAGGTGCGCTGCGATTACAGGTAAATCGTTGTGCAATCGCGGCGGCGGACTTATTCGCTGATAATTTATCACGTGAAATATGTTGTCGTGTTATATCAATGATATTTCGAGGAGATTTGTCGAAGGTAATTTGTGTTATTTGTTTTATAAGAAAAGATTGGAATATTCTTATTGGTTTTTTTGTAAAAGTTGGAATATTGTAATTGATTGAGTAAAAATGAAAACCAGAGAAGAGTAACTTTAAAATTCAATAAAATTAGAAATTTGTATAGGAGTACGTCATTTAAAAATTCTATAATCTGCTAACTAATACTGTATTATTTTGGTTTGAAGTTAAATATGTATGTAGGTATTTTTGCTAGTCTCTCGAATATTTCGAAAATATTGGTGTTGCCATCCTCCGTGGAATAATAATAAAAGACATCTTTTATTTATTTATGTATTTGTTTAAGATCATATCTACCTTGCCGTTATTAGTGTTAGTACCACAATGACCATATACATAATACACAATATGTATTAGATAATAGACATTACACTTACCTTAATACATAATAACTTAACAATATATAATACATACATTATGCATAATAACTTAACAATACCTATAACAATATAGTTTTTGATTATTAAGAGCTAAATGAATCTCACGTGGAGGATAAAATTTGTATAACACGTAATAATTAAGGATCAAAGGCGGGAATGAATGGATAGCCAATCATACCTTTGCTTTTTTACAGAACAGCCATATTTTATACAAGACCAGTGAAAAATTAAATTTAGTAATATAAATTACTAATTTCTGTATAAGCATTACTTTTCAACATGTTTGTTTCTTTTTCAGTATCACCGCAGAACCCACAGATACCCAAATGTCTGTTCACGAATCGCGGAACATTGTACAATCTTGGCAAAAACGTCCCATTTGAAGCAACATCGAGATTCGTTCCACTGGTTCACGCGTTCACGATCGAACGACTCGTAAACGTCTCAAATCGTCGATTTCACATTTGAGGAAGCATGAAGTTTCTTCGGTTGTCGGCGAAGGCGGAGGACGATGGCGGGTAACGGAGGAGTAAGAAATGAAATAGCGGAGAAAGAAAGGGGTCGTTCGCGGTTTTACGATCGAACGAGCTCGACTCCAGAAAATCTCTGATATAGAACTGTTTGCGAATGATGGGTAGAGCAAGAGTACCAAACCGCAATCTCCGGTTCCCACCGGTGGAGCCGGCGTTATTAATTACGAAATATTTAGCGTTAAATTTTGTGGAACGACCGCGGTGCCTTCTTTTTAAATCGTTGTCGTGACCTTAAGAATTTCAGGGTGAAATCAGTGACCACAAACGCTCGCTACAGACACGATTCTTCGGTGTTCTTTCTTTTTCAAGGTTTTTTCAACGATAGAGCTACGTAGTGCAATATGTACGTACGTATGTATAAAGTATCAAATTATTGGGAAAATTCGTAGAAATTCAAGACAAATTTTAAGTTCTATTAAATTGTTTTTCGAGAAAGTTTGTATTTTTTCCGCAATGAATACCTTCAAGTAAATTTCCCTTGAATTTCTTCAAATCCTTAAAATATTCAATTTAATATTATATTAAATTCTTTTTTTAGGAACTTTTTACTCCCTTTAGCAATGAATATCAAGTAGATTTTGTTTGAATTTCTTCAAATCGTTAAGGTGTCTATTAGATTTCTCATAATTAAAAGAATTTTATGAAAATAAGCGATAGTGTGACTATGTTGCATCCAATGAATAGAGCTAACCCCAATCCAGTCGTGTCTTTTTCTTTCTTCTCGGAAGGCACTTGATGACGATTAGCGTGGGTGTTGCATGAAGTTATATTAATGACCATTAAAACGTGATAACCACGTGTATGCACACGTGACTCACGATATCGAGTTCATACTCGCATCAATTACAGTGTTCGAGACTTAGGGCTATGTTCTCGATTCTATAACAGCGATAAGAACGTATCATAGAGCCTGGACTACCTCTAATGAGAATTCGTTTCGAATTGCTTCGTTTCGTTTGTGAGTTTCCACAAAAACCGGGTGCCCCCTTCCATTAAAAGTTGCAAACGATCCCGGTTTAATGAGATACCGAGACGTTAATAGCTGCTTTAATTGGGTTGTTAATTTTCGGAGATGAATTCATAGGGGAAAAATGCAAAAGGCTAATAGCGCCGAGTAGGAGGAGCCCCATGGATTAAATGGGCTATTTTCGGACCCTTTGGTCTTAACCTGCAGAGGAAAAAAGGAGAGAGAGAGAGAGAGAGAGTGAGAGAGAGAGAGGAAGAGAGACGTGAACCACTTTTTTTATCCAACCGAGCGATCGAATATCCCGCTGCGTCTGAACTAGGAAACCTCCTTTCTTTTCTTTCGTAGATCCTTAGCCTTCATTTTTGATTATTCGATATTTTAATGAGGTTGATAATGTTCCATAATGGTGATAGATTTTTTATCCTGGATTAGGAAATCTCCCTTCTCATTGTTTCGTATCAATATCTTCCTTATTATTCTCACTCCATTTTCGATTATTGGGAATTTTAATAAGTTCGATAATGTTCCTATAACGGTGATGAATTTTTTATCCCGATCTGGGAAACCTGCCTTTTCTCTTTTCGTAACTATATCCTCTTTATTTTTCATTTTCTGTTATTCAGTTATTTTAATAAATTGATAATATTCTGTAATTGTGATGAATTTTTTATTTTGAATAAATGAAAAATTCTTGTAGTATCTTAATGCGCAATGCGTAAAGGCTGGGAACTTTAAGATACTCGAAGAGTGGAGACTTGATGCTTGACACACTCGTAATCGTCTCAAAACCAAATTTTTCTTCCCACATTTAAGACTCTCGTCATTTTTAACTACTATTAACGCCGCACCACATCCTTTTCAATCATCCCCACGAATTCACATAATATCGATCACTTTATCTATCTTACACGCGTGACAGATGCAATGATGGAGGATCAATTTCGGCTCTAATCGCGCGGCAACGCCTCCCTCTTTACACAATTCTTCAAAAGCGTCCCTAGAAACGAGGAACCTGGTCATCCATTCATCATGGACCGCCCGTTTTCGGGCACCTGCATTGTCTTAGATTCTCGTAGTTTCCATTGTCTCGGCGTTCCGGTTACGCACGATCGGCTTTGGTTAAGATCGGCCTCGTTAAATAGCGTTTCAGCGCCGATTACCCGAGTCTTGTAACTTCTGTTCCGCCACCCCGACGAATCGTAAAAGGAGAAAGGGAAAAAAAGAAGCGTTAGTTTCACAGACGAAAGCGACCGACACACGGCTGCTTTTTCTCTCTATTGTCTTATTTTCACGCTTGATTACGCGGCCCACCTCGACTTACGAACGTTCTTTGTTTCGCGCGGATCGTGGAACAATGAGGCTTAATTAGAAAACGTCTTGACTCGTGAGATTTCTCGACCAACGGAGATCGGGATACGTGGCCATTAATTGGGACAAGGTTCTTGGAAGTGTGATATTTCGCCAGATTTTCGTCCTGTGGTCTGTAGGTACTGTGGGTGGTATGGTATCAAGTGCATGGATTGCTAATCGTAAGTAGACTGCGGATGTTTATGCACTTTTGAGAGATTTAAGGGTGCGAAGATTTGACATCGTTCAACTCCAAATTAGTAGAAGCGACTGTCATTTATTTTACTAAAACATACGCAAGATATTAAATATCAAAGTCGAGAATCAAATATGTTAACATCAGACTTTCTTTTCTCTTACATAACTACTTTATTTTTGTTTATCTTTTTTTTGTTTTTCTCTTTTTTTCTATCCTCGTGACCTCCAATCTAATTATAGATAGAGCAACCGCTAATGCTACTCACCTGATAATTGTGCTTTGATCTCGTTTATTATTAATCATAGCAATGGGTTTTCGCCTGTTATCTTAATAATTGATCATAAATTAAATTGATACTTCGAGCTCCTTTTTCAAACGACTACAATTTGAAAAATTACTATGTCCAGATTTTTATCGTCGCACAAACTTTTAAATGAATTTAGAACAGAATTATTTCTAGGAAATTGTCTCTTTAACCTCTCATATAGATACATCACCTCTTCTCCGTCCCTTCAACGATTTAATTCTCGTCACACATAACAATTCAATCAAAAGTGAATTAAATCCCGTCCGAGATAAAAACGAGAGCTCTCTGAAGGAGCTTAGCACACAGAGAAAACGACGCGCCAGTGCGAATAAAGAAGCCTGCAGGCCATCGGAACCGAAGCTGGACGCATCGATCATTCCTTTCGCATCGAAGGAAAGAAAAAACAGCCTAGAGAGAGCAGGCGAATAATTAAATTTCGTCGAGAAGTCTGGGCGAGAAGGGGATGATGGAGGGGGAGGGATAAATTTATGCGACCTCCCCCAGGACGTGCCACCCTCATTAACGATATTCATTGGCGGTTCCGTGCCGATAATTCAGCCATTCATCAAGCCGATCTAACGACCCGTTCGGTTCTTGCGCCAGGCGAAATCGATTAAAGTGATCGACTGCGGGCGTCTCCTCTGTATAGAAAATGAAAGGGAAGAGAGATCCGCAGGGGTGACTGCGTTCGATTTCGTGAGCGTGCGCCTACCAACTAATTCTCGAGACAATGCATCACCGTGTTCGGACAGAACACCTCATCAGAGAGCTTCGTGTTAATGAGCGCCATGGAGAAATATGATCTTACTTTTTTTGTCGGATCGCGAGCGACTCCTCGAGAACGGATTTTTAAGTTCCGCTTTATCGAACCTGTCCAAGGGATGCAGGAGAAAGATTCTTTTTCTTTTGGAATTTGTTCCTTCCTTTTCCATTTTTTCCAAATGTTCGTTCAAGATTTCGAAAAGAGCGAGAGAAACGATTGATTTATATTTTAGTATTTTTGTCCTATTAGGATATGATTGGGATAGTCATTCCGTTAGTTCGGTATCGATAAAAACCGATGTGACGTTTTTCTCGTGAAAATATCCACGTATTGGTTAAGAGTTTGAAAAAATAACTAAGAGGGTACGAAAAGTGTGATAGAACTGTTCGAAAGAAATACAGTGGCTACAAAAAGTATGTGCACGTGCCATTATTTTTCAATGATGTATTCTTTCATCGTCTTCTATATTTCACTACGAAAGTACTATTAATGATACAAAATTTAATAGATTTACCTGGGTCTAGTTGGTATTAAATGAAATAATAAATACAATGGTGTGCAAATAATTTTTGCGGCCACTGTATTTTGAGTTCACATTGTTAAGTCTCCTTTTTAATTTTTTCGGAAAGATATGCTTTCGGAGATGCACATAAGACTATCCACTGTTCGATCGAGATCAACTAGTTGATACTTGATCGTCACGCTATGTACGTCGTATATTCTATTCTTCCATGTTCTCTAACATTTTATATTATAAATACACTTTTATATTCGAATAGTGGATGTGTATGAATAAAACCAAGCTATAAAAAGAAACAACTCAGCAAGAATTTCAAAACGTAAGACAATACACAATTATTTATTATAGCGTTGTAAGTACATGGTTGAATGTGTTCAACCTTCATGCATGGATTTAGATGCAAGTGACCAAAGAAATCCTTGAAATTTCCATTTACAACCATAATGTTCGCATCTAAAAAGTCTTGTTATTTTAACCACTGTAATAAGTCCACTATTAAAGTTGATCCACTCAAAAAGTTGATGGATCCAAAAAATTCCATCAACTGCTGGTATCACCAAAATGCCAAACAGCATCGTCCGAAAAACTTGATGCACAACCGCTTCCCTATCAACATTTACGGTTCAAAGCTTAGCTTAACGACCGTCCAAAAGAACGAGCTCCCTTTTCTCTCTCCCCAGGGGCAGATAAGGATGTTGGTCAAGGCACCAGGCGATCGATCAAACCGACGCGACAGGACGCGCGGAGATTATACTCGTTAGATTCGTCAGTTTCGGTGGCATTTTTCTCGCCGGTTTCACGAAGAATCGACGGTTCGTCTCTATCGACCCTATACATCCGGTTTTCGAACAGGCAGGTGAATCGCAGTCAGTGGTGGTTGCACACGTTCTTCAAAAAGAAAAGGGGGTTTATGGTGCTCAGCACGGGTTTTCGAGTTGCACGAGTGGCCAGAGCTATCTCAACGGGGGGGCGGCTGGCACCCCGTCGCGTTGGTCCCTTCCTAAATCGCTTTGATTATACCCCGAGATCCTCTGTTTTAAAAGTCTCGGATAATTAGCAGCCTCTGGCCGGGCCTGGCTATTTAATTGCTCTATTTAATTTGACCGTTGATCCTGGAGCAACGATTGGCGCCTCTATCCTAACTATACACCTTATAAAAGCAACCTTGGCTCGCTGTAATTTAATTAAGGCCCGGATGCAAATGAATATTATAATTGGACGATATTTTACGAGCGATAGCCCACCCGGTCCGTAATTATCGAACGGGACTCGATCTTCGTTTCGCGCGATACCCGTTTCCTTCGACCCGTTGGTCGATTTCTCCCCACGATTTGTAATAATATTTGGCCGCGCGCTCATGATTAATGCGATATGTACCGCAGCTTGAAATTAATGCCAGCGTCGCGAGGAACGTCGATGATCGCGGCGACGGTAACGAATTGAAATTCGTCACGCGAAGTCCCGTGACTTCTCGCAGCGGGGTGGTCGAAAGGGGAACACTGTGAGCTCTCCACGCGCCTTCAGGAGTCCTGTGCAAGAATTTATATCCCAAACGCGACGACCCGAGAGACACACCCTCGAATTTCCATTTCTAGGACCACGAGCCTCGTTTTCGTAAAACTGCAGGATGTTCGTTCTTAGCTTGTCCCAGAGAAAAATTGAACCGACCACAGGATTGATCATGAATTTTGTTTCGTGAATTGAAAAAATGAATTTGTGGGGCCAGCGTGTACCTTCTTTTTGACAAATGACGAAGAGCTCGATCATTTTTCTCGGAGCCCGAAGGTATCGGTATTTTGACGTAGATGTGAGGTGGATTTGGAGAATCTCGAGGGAGGACTTATCCGTTGCATAAGTAATTAAGTAGGATTTGATTATTCCTTCGAATTAGATGTTATTCTGTAAACTTTCGTGTTTCGTGTTCGATCGAAGTTGAATATTTCTTGTAATAGTATGTAGGAATTTTGTTTTTCATTTTTCGAGAAACTGACAACGCTCTTGACAGAAGATAAAGAAAAATAATTCAAATAACTTACAGGATTATGAAGAACGTGTTTCTTATTTCGAGGCAAAACTGTATATGATCACAATTATACAATCTCCAATTATATCATTCTGCGAACATATTTGCAATCTTGTAAAAATACCTGTGAATATCATAAGCTTCTAAATTTTAATTGAAAAATATCTTATTCTTATTTAATCTTATATCTTATTTAATTTTATGTAAGTATTCCTCTGAATTTCTTTCGGACTACCATCGGTGTTTAAAGAAAAGATTCCGCTGTCACGTAAAATGGAATGTTGTTGAATTCTAACATAGGCCCATACATCCTTCCTCGTTATGCGATTCTAACGTCGCGGTTGTGTGCCTAAAAAGGCGTGCCTAAACAATGAAGTTTATGGGCTAAGGCCTGCGGGAGCGGCCATTAAAACAATCGACAGTCGCGCTTACAAGGGATGCAAATGTTGGCGCGAGCACAATGGCGTTTCGGGAGAGGCTGTGGCAGTAAATACCAGTATAATTGCCAGTCTCAAAAGTTAAGGCAGTTTTAAGAGGCCCCGCGGCCCTGTTTTCGCGTTCCCTTATATGCGTGCTGCAACGCAGACACGTGTGCAGCCTTAGAATTTTTGAACGAAGGCGCAGTCGGAGTCCTTTCATTTTGTTACAACTAAAACATTTATAGTGCTATACCTTCTCTTTTAATACTAATATCATCGTTAAGAGTGCGATTAATAGATCTTTTAGAAAATAAATTAATCCTTGTTATTAGTCCTTCTATGGATTCCTCTGCTTCTTGAAGTTTCTACACGTTTTAGATCTTTTAAATGTTTCAGGATTTCTAAAGATCGTCGGATTTTTCAAAATTGTTTCACATTTTTTAAGTTTCTTAAATTATTTAGAATTTTAGATTTTTTAGATTGTTGGGTTCCTTAGATTTTTTTTAGATCTTAGTTGTTTCAGATTTTACTAGATTATTTTTTATAAACTCATTTTTTGATTGTTTCTCAATGTTTTCAAGATGTTCCAAGAAGAACTATTTTTTCAAGCTTTATTTTAAGTTTCTAAGAGTTGTACGTATTTAACGAGATCGTTGTTTTTCTCAATATAGCGTCTTATCATAGCTATGCTTCTTTAAAAATCAATTTGCCGCCAATAATTTGCCAAAACCAATATATCAAATTATACCAGCGGATCTTACCAAGCTAAGAAAGTCACCTCCCTTAAGAATATTTATTTCTTTTCTCATTCTTGTCTGGCTGAAACGTACCGATCGCTATGGTAAGTTTGCATTTGTAAGAAAACGATGACGGCATGTGTTGCACGGAGTCGTGCCGACGATGGGTTGGTAGAGAAACGAGAAAAAAAGTGCAGTCACGAATCCAAAGCAAATTATGCGACGCTCATGCGCAACGCCACGCCCGCCAAATGGCCAATTCGTGTTTGCAGATTGCCTCTATCTCGGCACCCTGTCGTGGTCCAAGATTGCAGTTTCCTCTTTCCTTTAAAACGGCCGAACAGAAACGAGAGCGGGTCGCCATTGTGACGCGTGCACGCTCGATAAGCATTCCACTTGCAAAAATTATACCGAATTTCGATGAATTCGTTGCTTTTATATCGTTTTTATAAATATCGTTTGTCAGAGAAAACAGTGCAGCACTTTTAGCTCGATCGATAATTAACACGCGATTCTTTTCAAATATCGAAGAGTCACGTCTGTTCGAATAATAAATGAATATTCGATGAGATACTTTCATATTTTAAATCAGATAACTAAAAATCGCTGTCACGAATGTATTATTACTTTATTCTTAATTTAATTGAGAAGCTTTTAGAATTTTAGCATTTTATTTTAGCTGTATTCAAGTCTCATGTCGAATTTTTTGTTCTTTGATAGGTTTGAAAAGATATTTATGGTTTATTATACCTTTCTTGTTTTCAGTGAAGAGATAATGTTTCTAAAGATAGATTCTTCAATGTTGAATTTCTTAGAGAAGATCATCCGATTGTAAGAAAAGACGAAGGTTTACGAGGATCTATCATCGATGCATGCAAAAGCAAGTGCATCGAGCACGTTTTAAGTCGTCAATCATTTAGTGCTCATTAAAGTGAATTATCTTACGACACAAGACTCGATATTTTCTATAGTTTATGGATTTCAACATCGTACCATCTCAAAACTTCGGATCCATTATTCTCTAGAAATATCTATTCTCCAAAAATAACCGTTATAATGCGTAAAATGGGATCAAGACAATATAATAGAGAAATCAAGATTTTTAGTCCCTTTCTATCATAACAAACCGAAGAACAATTCAGAACAAACAATCTTGAAAATAATCATTATTTTATCGGTATATAAGAATAGTTTTACAAAATAATTTAAATACGCTATATGAACATTGTTTCTTTTACGTATGCCGGACTTAAAAGAAGGGTATTACGATAGAGGGTGATTTTTCTGAATGTTGAACTCCAAACTCTCGTTTGAAAAAGTTTTCGACAAGTTTGATTTAGTAATCGCTTGCGAGACGTAGAAATCTATTATAAAATAAAGTGAATTAGTATGTATGTGTATATATATGAAGTACCTGCGATTGTTTACATATTTCGCGGCGTTAATTATTCAGGAACGCGGAGCATTCGTCGTGAGACGTCCGTATGGTTGCTCCACGAATCATAACACGCAATAAATTTTAGCGTCGTTTCGTTCGTATTTGCCACTTTTTCACGTTCGTTGCGTCCAGTGACCGTCATATTGGACTGGCGAGTGTAAATTTTCGAACATGCTAATGCTCGTGACTTCTACTGTCTTTTCTCTCACAAATCAGTCGTTTTTTTTTTTCTTTTTCTATCGTAAAATTTGTACTATAAGATACGTTTACACGTTATTTTTTGATGGTTCGGTTTCTCGACGGGAGACCACGTATCGAGAGTTTCATCGGGATGGACGCGATCGTATTCGAAGAAGACATGGCGCCGATTTAACGTCAGTTAAGATTAAGTCGAGTAGGTACCACTGAAGGTGCGCCGCATTAAGTATTCTCCGGTTGAAGTGGTTCGCCTTCTCCGCTGTGCCTCTGTAATCTGCATCGACGCGACGCGCGACGCCTCAATGTACAGCACGAGCCAAATGTGGAGCGAACGATGCGAGTAGGTACTTACATCCTCGATATTCCATTTCAGATTGTTCCGCGGTATTGATATCATTCGTGATTGTAACAATTCTTTATACTTCGTAGTTTTGTAACATGTGCTACAATTTTCTACAGAGCAAGCCTTTTTATTATTATTATTTTATTTAATTGGATGAACCAAACACTATAATAGCTATATTTGATAACTATTTATATACATAAATAAAATTACAAAGAATCCTTAATGGACTTTTTAAATTGGGAATAATCTTTACTATGGTATGATTTTAATGCTGCAATTATTAAATTTCTCAAGATTATGACTTACTTAATCCTTACATAATCCTTACTTTTACAATCATTAGAAATTATATTAATATTTACTTTACATTATATTAATATTTCACACGATTATACAGAAGCTAGAAAAAATATTTGTACATATCCTTACTTTCTAAAAAAGCCTTTTTTTTATCAGGTTTACGTTCCATTTTCATAATATGAAATTTTTATAATCGCATAATAGCATTACTAGATAATACAAAATTTAATGTACTTAGACCTAGTTAATTAGTATATAAGCGCTATGGTAAGTACAATGGTATACAAATATTTTTTGTGACAACTGTATGTATTGTCTTTATTATTTACTATTATCATACCACTTTAACTACAAATAGATATGTACATATATATTAATACTTGATAATTCTGATGTTAAGTGTATAAGTTTGTTAGGTTGCATTGAACAAAAATATCCTAATTGTTAGTAATTCTGTAATGCTACGGAATATGAAACACGATATAATTTCATATATTAAACAATTCACAAGAGCACGTGAGTACGAGAAAATACGAATAGGTATACGATGGCGGGTTTCCTGGAAATACTTCGCGACATAAACACGTCAAGATTTCTGAGAATCCAAGTAGCTTACAAATTTCTGCGCGGAATTTGTTAAATACGATCATCGTGCTAAAGTTGTTTCTGTATTCCATTTAGTACGCTCTCCTTTTTGAAATTTTTTATTCTATGCTTCGCCTCACGGGTATGCCGATTCTAATGAATTCTAATTATTAAATTAAAATGGAATTCTTTTTTGCTTTGTTCATTTTTTTAATGTCTCATCGGGTTATTAACTATTAAAGACTAGAAATAGAATCTTATTTACGTATATTTATAACTTGTTAAAATTTCATTCCTATGTTTCATTCCTAAATTTCAAAACTATGACAATTATAATGGTAAAATTTGAAATCAAGCCGAAAATGTACACAGAAAGTACGAGGCACTAATTGCGAAAATACACATAGTGAAAAGTTAATGTACGGCATGAATAGTAGTTTTAAATGTACAATTAGCGCTAAAAGTTGTCTATTAAAATATCGTGGATTATTAACAAAGTGAAAATTGACTGTTCAAATATTTTAATGGTCCTTGCGAACTATATGCTTCCAATAAATATCCTGTAACTTTTACATACATTTTCAGATTCGTTTTAAACTTTATTAATATAGTCACGATAGCCGTCTCATAACAGCGCTAATGAGATATGAAATTGTTTTGTGTAATACATATATATGCACTCCTTTCCACGACTCACCGGATATTTACCTACTTCCGACAAAGTGATTGTTAGAAACACATATAATCAGAGACGTCATATAAAACAGTTCTAGACAGTGATCCAAGTTCCATTTTAACTCTTTAAAAGATTGTCCAACATCAAAATGACTCAATTTTTCGAATATTTCAGTCCTCGTTCAAATTTGTTGTAATATATAATAATAATATTTACCATATGGTTGATTTGGTTGGTTTTTACGCTTATTTTGTATTTTATCGCCGCCGAACGTAGTCGAAATCGCTCGCAACAGGCGCGAGCGAAGAAAGCGCCGATTAATCCACGGAGAAGCGATCTCCTTGTCATTTTGTCCATTCTGCCCTAGAAATTATACGACGGCGTTCTCGATGTTTCACGCTTGTCCTTTTTAATCGAACGCCGCCGAGTGGCCTTTGCTCGGCCACAATTTTTCTGAAAAGCAGCGACTTTCAGAGGCGTGGCGCCTCCAACCTGTCGCAAGATATTTCATTTACTGTCACGCGTCTGTGCGGGCCACGCGAAATCGCCTCCCTCGTCGATATATCGCGGCTAGATCTCAACTCTTACACCACGGCTCGATACGCCACTTTATATGGCCACGCGCGAGGTAACGCGCGGATTCTTGAGTTCCTTATGGCCACAGTTCTGATTCCAATGGATACACGCAAAGTGGGTAGTGTGAATCGATAGATTTGTAGGTGTTCTACGTTGAAATTTCAATATTTTCTATAACCAGATTGGCGAGTGTGTAGTAAGTCTAGTTTTAGACAGTGGGTGTTTCCTACTTCAATGTATCGATTTAACACGGCTAAGTTCGTTAACATGATAAAAATAAGATAAATTTTGTGGATAAAAAGATGTGTAACAATGCAAAAAGCTTAGATAACTAGACTGCAGATTCTAGTTTTGTAATTTTTATGCGTGTATGTGTCTTTTTTAAGATTCAATAAAATATAACTTATCAAAAATTGGATATTTCATATGCCGTAACATAGCTCGCGACGAGAAAATATTTAAATCCCCGAAATTTTACACAGGTACTCGGAATATATTCCGAAATAAATACATTAACAGACTCTTAGCTAGAATAACAGGCAACAGAGAAATTTCCTTGGACTTCGTAATCTTTTTCGAACATTCTGTGTACCAAATTCTATCACGAACTATCACGCAAATATCATACTTCTTGGTATCATAATTTAGAATAAATTCCTACTAACAAAATTAGGGCTAACAATAAAAAAATATATAAATTAATAAGCAAAACGTTTATTCTCATGACGCGAATATCGGCACATACCTTTTACACGCTATACAGCACGAGAACCACCATGACAACCCCTTAATTCAATGCAGAATCTCGCGAACATCTAGAACGACCAATAAATTTCCGATTATCAGGTTCTTTTCAAATCTTCCTTTCCTCATCCGTTCTCCGTATTCGCAGTCCTTCTCTCTCTCTCTCTTTCTCTCTCTCTCTCTCTCTCTCTCTCTCTCTCTCTCTCTCTCTCTCTCTCTCTCTCTCTCTCGACGAGTTGGAAGCAGCAAGAGTATGCGCGAACGACATGACAGGCACGCACGTGCTTTCAGTCAGGGAAGTCAGTCGTGGCGCGTTTGCTTTGAAAAGTGGGATATGCAAAGTATGCGTCAAGTACCATGGGATACTTCACGGTAAAAATTTCGCCGATTCGCTTTCTTCCTTTGTACAACGTTATGGCGTCCCAACGATAAATCGCTCTTATTTCTCGTTGTTTTTCTTTTGCTTTTATGGGAACGCGGACTCGCTTTTAGACACGCGAAAACGAAGCATCGCTACGTGAAAATATTCGCGGTCCAATGGCTAGGTATTTTTAAAAGCATTCCCGCGAGTTTATCACGGCATTGTTGCCCGGCATGCGAGAATGTAGTGGCTGATATATATTTACAGATTCGTAGCGTTTGCCAGCTCGAGTCACTTTGCGGTGCAGGTTCTGATAATATTAAGCTTCTTCTTCTTTCTTAGCGAATTACGAATTTTCTGTCTCATTCGTTTCGTACACTTTTACAATGCTTTTCGAAAAACTATTATTTCTGATAGATTTTTCCAGATACATTCTCTAGTTATCATTAGGAAATTTAAAAGTGCAAAAATAGATTGAATGTGCATAATATGTAGAACTTAACGCCTCTTGTAACATTTAGTAGGTAGAACTGCTGACGTTCTATTTCTTTATGATATTTATAAAAATATAAATCTGCATAAATCCACAGTCACATTATTGTGGCACTCTTAAAGTATCATATTGAATCGATAGAATAAACCAAGTGTCTTTTTTTGCTGATTTTAATAAAGAAGTAAATAAATCAAAATGTCTTTCCCTGTTAAATATTAAAATTTGCAATCTCGCATCATTTTTTAATCCTATACAATGTTAAATACGAGATCCCGCAGGGATTGCGGGACTATGTGTCGCAACGACATGTGCCAAGGTCCATCTCTTTCGATATCCACAGGTTAGAAGACGAAGAGTCGCGGATGTACATTTTTGTACGACGAATTTTATGAGTTAGGGCGAATGTCATGATTGCGGATTTCGGGATTCGCAGAATCGAGCATGTAGCGTGTAACCGATGACCTGACATCATGACGCTTCGACATTATGGTGATCCTTGGTTTAAGCAAAAGAAGAAATTTTGTTACACGCTACTTGTAGCTATTTCTCTTATATACATATAGTCATATACATGTACATATATAAATATATTTTATATTTGTAAATCTATATGTATATTTCTTTTATCATTATTATGACGTTGACATAATACATGTTTCAATTAGAATTCGTTTTCTAAAAAAAAAGCTGTTATAGGTTGAATTTATATTTAGGTTGTGTTTTTGCGCAGTCGATTTTGATCTCTATGGTTCAAGATGATTATCTGAGTAAATACAATTTGTTTCCTTATTAAGTGTATATAGATCTAACAACCAAATCCTTAATCCGACACAAATGTCGCGGGATTAAAAATAACGCGAAATTGCAACTCCTATTCATATAGATAAATTTCAGCATTTTGAAGCTCTTGTCATATTTGTCTTTAATAACACGCGACTGAATTGTTGTAGGCGGCTGAAGAAAATTCTTTCGTTCTACTTTCATTTCAGTTTCTACGAGTCTGGAGATATTAGCTCTTTTTTATGTGTGGGAATTGGATTATTAGGTATATCAGACATAGAAGAATTTCTTCTGTTTGTTTCTCTGATTTTGAGGATATTAATTTCACGTTTTTACGTTAACACGTGACGCGGAATTGTTATATATTCGCCCGAAGAAAACGTTTCTTTCAAACGTTTAAATAATTCTAGTCTTGATTCAATTCTCGTTTGGAACGTAATTGTTATTATATTCCAACATCTTGTTTATATTTCCTGTACATGATTATAACGAAAAGATTTGGTATTAATTCTAGATACCGAAAAATCGAATAAGATGTACAAATACATAAAACATCGATGTAGAATCGGGTTTCGAAACGTAAAAGGAAAAGTCTCTCGGTCTCTTTGATATTTCTAATCGATTATGTCCATCAAAAGAAGATTACCGTTTTAGGTTATGGTTATGGCACGATGAAGAACCTTGGCCTCCTCAAGAGGCACCGTGTGTTATCGGATGTAGTCCATTCTCTTGTACTTTCTTCAACGAAGGAAGTGGGGCCACTGGGTAGGTGAACCAGCAACCTTATCAGAGACTGGTTGCTGCCAATATTGATTATACCGCGTACAGGGGCCGAGCTCGAGGACGCAGATAGCCGCGACAAATTGCACGCCTTCGCGTTCGCCGATAGTCAATCGCTGTTTATTACCATTTGGCGCCGGTGCCACTGGTTACATCATTCAGTCTTCTTTTTCCACGGTATAATCCAAGTTCCTACTTTTTAAAATAGCACTGCTTAGAAAATTCAGGGAAATATGAAACTCGAATAAATTTCTTTTTCAATGCAAGTTTCATATATTAAGATGTTGGTTCTTCATTGATACTCTGAGAAATGAAAGTGGTAGATTATTTGAAGATATTTCTAGTTTTGTATATTGTTATGTAGTGTATGCGTACATATGAATAGCAGTATGTATATAGTTTTCATATATTCATGGATATATTTAAAAATATATCTGAATCCTGAATGTTTAATTGGCACATAATCCAGATTTTACTATCTTGAATTTATTCGTTTGAAGCGTTTAGGTTTTTATACTTATTTATTAATTTATTTTTAAACCGTTAATCATAACTTGTTGCAGAAAATTTAATTGCTTTTACATGGACAAATTTATTTGACTAAAAAGTATTGTAACCTAACTTCTTTTTAGATTCTTAGTTTTTATTTAACACTTTTTGATTCCAAACTTTTAATCACTAGTATATGTTTCCTTTTATCAATATTTGTTTACTCGGTGAAGGCAAAAGACAAAAGTATACATATATTCAAAAGCATCATACATATATCGATCATGTCTATAAATTGAAATATAGAGAAAAGTAATAATCTGTCTAACTTAATTTTTTAAATTTATTTCAGCATTTAATAATATCGTATACTTCTGCAATGAAATTGAGAAATTGATAAAAAACTAATCATTTTAGCTTTTGAGAGGCTCATATACTATCCATTAACCTTGCTATATCCACGTCAGTGATCTCTACTGGAATAAAGACAACAATTTCCTTTCCTACGCCACAAACTACTGAAACTACCAATTAATTAAAACCTCTATATCCCTTCATCCAGCTTTATTGCCAAAACACTAGCTGTCTAATCCATTTCCTTCTTTTCATGGAGCGATATTTAGTTTCATAAGACACTGAAAATCTCTAGGTAGGAAATCGTGGTCGGTCCAAACGATGTAACGTTAGAACGTATTTGAAAAGGCTCGGGAGCAATCATGTTCGAGATAATTGCCCGTGAAGCCTCATCATTGAAAATCCAAAGCTGCCTTCGATGTGTTGGAGACTCTATCGCAGTCTACGTATACTCCGGCGAACTCTGAATGAGATTGTCTTGAATATCGATTAATCCGGTTCGCGAGCAACGAACAACCGCTACCGGATGAAGGGAAAGATAAATGACCCTAGGTTATACTATGCGGCCATTATTATTTCGTGAACATTCTTGGCTTAGACTTTCACTCAACCGGGATTTCAAATTTATGTAGCAGCCATTTTTGAGTTTTCTACCGCGACTGGTATCGCCACCACTTGAAGCTAATTATGTAATTTAGACCGACTGTTAATTTATAGGAACGGCAGCTGTTGATAAGATTAGTGGCATTAGGAGGTTGAACTTGTTGAACTGCATTAGAGAACTGGAATAAGTCTTGGAATCCCGTAAAGATCATTTTTCTGTCCTCTCTCGGACAATTGTAATTACGTTTGGAGCTCGTTTACGATTGGAAATTGTTTGATGTTTGGATAATTCTACATGGAATTTATGAGTCATCTTGTTTTTAGCGTCTTCTTTAATTCCATACTTGATTGTAATTAATATGGTTTATTAAATTTCGAATTAGTCTTTAGAGATAATTGTTTCGTCTTTATCGCATTACCTACAGTGAGAAACTACAACTATGCGGACCGCGTGAATCATATGGTAAAAAAATAGTGAAAAAAGACTTTTTTGGAAGAAATGTTACATTCAGTAACACTTGAACAACCTTATCGCCATTCTATCCAAGAATAAAATAATTTCAAACGAAAGGAATCGAAAAGAATTATTGCAACAGTCGATCTGTTAAGTTCAAATATATGTATTTCTGTCTTGCATTGTGAAGATATTTAATATACTTAATATTTCGTGATCTATAGATAAAATTCGTTTGAAAAAGCATGGAGTATTACTATACTCCAATTTTTTTACTCAGTTTCTTTAACCAAATTAATTTAAGCTTAAGAAAGAATTTCTCTTTTCAAAGACCGCTATGTAACTTCACAATTAAATAGAAACCCCGAATAAGGTTCTCAAACGCACTTTGGGAAGAAGCAGTTTTTAAATTACACTGTTCCATAAGTTTCAAACATCTAACGCGCTTCTTCCGTGCAACATTACATCGCCTTCTGGTGAAATATCTGCAATTACAACATAAATGTATTAAAACGATCGACAGGAACTGTGGAATCATACTTTACGGTTAATTCAACTTTGATGAAAATAAATAATCATGCTTCATTGCCAAAACACAAAGTCTCACGATCGCGAGACACAGAACGATTCCACGTGAAGTTTCGTGGGTTCACGTTGTTTAGGCTACGTCGCGTCGGTAGGATTAACGAACTCGTTGGTTGTCGGGCCAAGGCAAGGAACGTTCGGTGAAATATTTCTAAACAGGCGCGGGCGGAACCAGAACGCTGGACAGAGAGAAAAAGAGCGAGAAACCGGAGCCAAAGCACGCGTATAATAATAGCTAATAAAGTGGACGTAAAAGGGGTCTCTGGTAGGGCAGGTGGCCCTTGAAGCCTCCATGGGGGCACACTCCGGTTACCTCTGCGTGGCCAAAAACCGAACTGCCGCCTCGCCTCCGGGCCCACGCGAGTAAAAGTTCTCCTATCTCTCTTTTCCTTTACGGTTGTCGAGTTGCCTTTGTCTGGCCGCAACCGAGCGACAAAAAAATAACGCACTGGTCGGAGAAAGGACCGTGTTCCGGAGGATCTTGGAGACGTTAAACGAGCCCTTTAAAAACGTTTTTTAGCTTTTGGTTCTTCTGTCTTTGGGACTCTGTCTTGAGAGAATTGCTTGGGAAAGAAATCGTTTCTGGGATGGAAGTAAAAATTGAGAAGAGATAGGGTTGATCATGTTCATTATTCTAAGTTGATATGGAAGATGATTTTGATGGGTAAACGGGTTATTAGATACATATACGTAGAAGTTGGGTTTCATAATCATAAAGAACGTTTTAAAGGAAGAACAGAATTTAATAGTTCATATATTTCTCTTCATATTTCGAGGTTTTGTTTCGGAATCGTTTACAGATTTCAAAGGGGTATGAGATATAAAAGATAGGTTTTGTAATTATAGAGAGTGTTTTGAAGGGAACGTAGAATTTATTAGTTTGTGTATTTGTCGTTGAGTTTGGATATTATTAAGAAATTATTCCCAGATTTCTTTATTAATTATTATTATTCAAAAAAATTATTATAAGAATTCAGTGAAATTCTTGCATGCATGTTCTATATATATATATATATATATATATATATATATATATATACGATATTTAAGATACATAGAATATGCATGCAAGAAAGGCTTATAGAAGTGTTTGAAACAATATCAAATTAATCTAAACTATCTCTCGTTTTCTCATCGTCCCATACACCTCACAAAATAATTCAATCTAACATTCTAATACAATAAAACCACTGTCTAAACACCTCCCAAATAATTCTCTATTATATTTCACTTCCATTATCCACATTTTCCATCATCAACACCATCGAACAAACCGTATCCACCTAGAATTAATAGGAAGCGATTATTCTAGCCTATTCCCACGCGATCTCCTAATGTTCGCGTCGATAAACTTTCACCCTTGTCATGAAACGAAGGCGCGCTGATCGGTATCAGAAAAGCGTGAAACTCGTCTAAGAAGCGGCGTGGCGCGGCGGGGCCACATTAAAGAGGAAAGTCTGATTGCGTCCCTCGTGCGTGCATCGCGCGAAGAAAATGATCTCATCTAAGAATTCGCCACGGACCGCGAGCCCGATGTGTGCGAGCGTGTGTGTTAAGATATAACAGAACTGGTAGAAGCAAGGCAACCGCTTCGAAGACTTGTTGCGTTGCATTATTATGATATAAGACACGCGTGGCCTGCATTAACCATAAAACCACTGTACTGTTTCATCTGGCCGACTGACGCGGCTTCGAAAGCGTTTGTCAGAACGTATGATGCCACATTACCGTCAACGCGTGGCTAGCTTGATTTCCTCTTTGCTTTTCTCGCGCTGAGATGCAGCTGCCCCTCGACAATGGCAGAAACTTGCACCAATTTTACGTTTAATATCTGTATGATTCAGTTTAAGGAAATGCTTTGTGGTTTGTGGAAATACCAAGTGGAATATTTTGTATAATAGAGTTGTTGAGTAATATTTGCATTCATTGTGTTTTATAGTTTTAATGTTGTTTATAGGATGTGCATTTCCACGTATTCGTAGCAAATTGAAACGTGCAAAGAACACACATATATATAACATAATAAAATATATAAAATATCCAAAGCAGAGTACTCGTCATAATTTTCAGCAATTATTTCCATCTACTAGATTTCATCGTATTTACTGATATTGATAAGAATATAAATTTGTATAAAAATCTATAGCTTTCTTATTTAAGTTGTAATGCAGGAAACTCGAGTATCATGATTTGAATGTTTGTAAATTATTTGAATGATTTTATGTTGGAAAATTTGATTCGAATTTCAATATCAAAATAAATGATTAGAGCTGAAAATGTACGGACTATAGCTACTATGAAACGTATGAAAATGTACTATGGTATAAGTCCTGAAATTGTAGAAAATTCATCTGCCTTCGTCCTACTTTTATTCACTTATCTTACTAAGAAATATTTATCGACCAGAACTCGGTACTAATTTTCTTTGAATGTTCTTTGCCGCGACATAACCCACGCGTGCTACGACGAAATATTTTATTTCGTTAAATTATTTCATGCAAATAAGACCACCCATCCTACGCGCACAGGCAACTTTTTCATTGAATATCGTTTCACTCGCGGTTAATCGTAAAGTCTCGAACAAGCAATCTTTTATAAAGTTCAAACTCTTATCGATTCACGGGGTATGCGTTCATATCAGTGACACACTCATTTAACATTTACCAACGCGACACTCCTGCACCGCCCCATTGAGCTTATGGCATCATAATCCTGTTTCGCGTTTGTCGTATTATTTTACTACCAATGAAAAGGAATTTATGCGGTCACGTTGATATGTTTCGGTTTTGCTCACGGATCTCAAAATCACTGTTAAATCAAATATTTTAAAATTATTTCGCAAACACCGATAAAAACAGAATAACTAGGGAGTGGATTTTTTTACAAAATTTTCATAATATTAAAAACAAATTTTTAAGTGACATGAATGCATCGAGAAATGATTTAAATGATTGTATCATGAATTATGGTACTTTTATCCATATAGCATACTTCGCAAGATGCTCTTATATCTTATGGAGCGTAATAAATTATGATCGCTACTTACGGTCAATTCTAGACATGGGCATTTCGAGGAGATGAGAAAGCTTCATGCACACGAATGTTAATTAAGGCATGAATTTACAAAAAAGAAATGAAAGCAAATTGGCTCTTGAACAACGTCATCCCTTGGTAACAACTAGTTTGATTTTGTAAACTGAAGGAGAACGCTAATCTAATCTAAACCAAACTAAAGGTACGATTTTTTCAGTATAACATTCTTTTATACGCAACGCCTGGATATTTAGACTTGTCGTCTATAAATAGTGCTCAGCAAGTATATTAATTAGCAACTTGTATATTCTATTTCCAAACACTTTTAGTCCTGAATTACGCTCAAAAATCGATTCTACCATTTCTCCATTTTCAGCTCTTAAGTTCATACCGCCTTCAAGAATGTTACTCGGGTGTAACAAATACCGTCTCCAACAATTTTATTCGAATTCAATCCCTCAGAGGTTACTCAAAAAATCCAATTTCATCGCAATGAGACAAGTATAAAAAAAGACGAAATTTATCCATCTGAGAATCGAGTCCGAAGAAACGCCTCGAGCTCGAAAGCGGCCGAAGCGGAAAAGGGGTGCTTTTCTGTGGCGGACGCGAGCACGGACTCTCCCTTGCGAGCGAGATAAATTCTCGTCGAGCAATTTCAGTAAAGATGGGATTTACTGGGCCAACGTTCGTCGTCGCCCCCATGGAGCGAAACCTTCAATTTCACGAGCGCCGTTTCGACATAGAACTCTCGACAGCGTATATACCGGAGGCGAGTTTGCGGTATCGAATCGACGACAAAGACGAAACACCTTCGTCAAAGAGAGAGAGAGTGATAGAAAGAGAGAGAGAGTGAGAAAGAGAATACGCTATATTATCGAGAAAGATAGAAGAAGATAGTCGACAGAACGAGAAACGAGGACGAATATTCTTGAACAGAATAACGAGAAAGAGAGAGAGAGAGAGAGAGAGAGAGAGAGAGAGACAGAGACAGAGACAGAAAGTGAAACTCTAGTAAGAGTAAAAAGAGAAGAGACACAGAAGGAGAAGAAGGGTAAGAAGGAGAGAACGAGGCAGAGTAATCGGCAAATGGAGATGGCCCCTAAGTTCTCTGCATCGGCATCGTCCCGCTCCCGCCCACGCAGCCAGACAGAATAAAACTACTCGGGGACGGTCGTAAGTACCGAGGAAGTACTGTTCGTGCTGCTCTCGAAGAGAAACGAGCGTGGACCGACTGGAAATCGGTTAGTGGAAAGGGAAAAGAAGAGAGAGAGAAAGGAGAGCCGTGACGATAGCCCTGGAGCGTCACGACGTCGTCCACGTGCAGCTACAACCGTACCGGGGGATGAAGAGGAAGGATGAAGAGGAAGGATGAAGAAAAGACGAAGCGGACGAACGACGCGTAACATCGTTTTACGGGCTCCACCGGTCCAGTTCGACCGCTAATGTTTTCGAACTTTCCGTGTGGGCGTGCCCCGGAGATCCAAGGACCCCGTGACACGGACATTATTTCACGTGGCCTACGACGATTACCACGGGGAAGAAACGATAGACATTTGCCTCGACGAATCCCACCGACCAAGGAAAATCGAGCAACGGAAGGGAATTAAATTAAACTGGTGGCGGAATTCCGTCGAATTGATCAATAGAGGCATCTTATCTAAGAGATGGGAAACGGAGTTTTGGCAGTGATGGATTGTCAAACACTTCGAATCGCATCGAGTATGTGCGTGTGATAAAAAATTCGAATCACTTCGAGTGGATTTCCTAAAATTCCTGGAAATCTTGGAAGTCGAGAAATCTTGAGTCTCGAAGGTCTCGAATGTCTTGAAGCTTGAGAGCTTGGCTTGCAGATAGATTTTACAAGCATTTTGAACGCTTTAATCCAAATAGTATCATTGACATAAAATATTAGAGAAATTTGTAGTGAATTCGAGATATCCGAAATACATTTACGCGAGTGACTTTCAAGACTTCCAGGACTTACAGTACTTACCTTTAAGACTTTTTCGAGGCTTTCAATATTTCTAAGACTTGTTGCAAGACTTTCAGGAGTCTTAAAAGGAGTTAAAGCCTACTTCTCATCGACAAACAATTATATGTTTACGGTCTTAAAGAACGTCGAATCGTTTGTGATTCAAATGAGCGTAACTAGTTTTGAGGTTTGGAATAGTTTCAAGGGTTGTGATGATGGTCTGATATAAATAGAGTAAAAAGCTTTGTTGAAAAGAGCAGATACATCGAACGATGACTCTTTGTGTATTAAGAGTCTTGTAATTCTGTAAAGTCTTGTATATTGGTCTTTTAAATACAGAAAATTAATTTCATCATTCACTTTCGAAATTACTAAACTTTATTGCAAAGTCTATTATTAGTAATTTTTTTATTATGTTTCGTCGAGACATTTGCCTAGAATTTGTGTCAATAATTTCTTCGAAAGCGTCATCATTAACAGACTGTGGATGGTGTGTCAGATCGTAACTTATTTTATAATTCGAGATTCCCTATAGAAACTTTAATTTATTGACGTTTTAAATTATATAACACGATAAAATCAAATCTTACTAAGAAATAGCTAAGAAATTGATAAATGAAAAATTTGAGAGATACTATATAGTACTTTATTCACTGTAGACTACTTGGAAAAGTTGCTCTAGATTAAATCCTTATTGCTTGAGCTACCCAATACGAATTCTCCGTAACGAATCACAATTTATCGAAACAAGCTATAAAATGCCAGCACTTCCCGCGTCTACCTGTTTGATTCCTCGCGCGGAATAGCCGTAAATCTGCGCTCGAGCGTTGCCAGCTGGTCGAAAAACAGTCGAACCGATGCAACAGCAACAAACACCGGCAAACAACCTGCCTGTGGGCCGTTCCAAGTTTCTCCGTTGATCGCCCACGCGCCGGTACTTAACGGCGGCAAAGGCGCTTATTAACGGTTATTACGTCGAGGGGATGTTGTTCGATTAAAAAGAAAGGCCAGCGAGAAGAGTGGAGAGTTGTTGAGGGTCGGTGAATCGGCAGCGATCGAATGCATCGTCGATCGCGTCCGCGCGAATTAACCGGCAATCGTTCAGCGAGATTTATTCGTTCGTAAATCATATCTGGAAATCGTGAGAAGAGGGAACGAGGGAGAGAGAGAGAGAGAGAAAGAGAGAGAGAGAGAAAGAGGGAGAGGAAGTGGGTCGATCACTGCGTAATCGATAAACGATCAATGAAACGTTTCCTCGACAGGGGATTTCTCAAACGATTTTCCATCCATCTAAGATGGAAGACAAGTTGGATATAGGTTAGAAATTTTTGTGTTAAAGTTATTGATGATTAGAGAAAGTATGGAATGTGTTTCAAAGAGACCAAATGGATGATGTACGAAAAAAGTATCGTTGGTTTGTTAGAGGAAAAACTTATTGTTAGAAGAGAAAATATGCAGCCATTTTCATTGCTAAATATTTGTAACTGATAATTTTCCACTTTGAACTTTGTATTCCAAACCGATTTCCTTAAAAAATGTACTTTTTCGATAAAATTTCGGGTAAAATTTATTCAAATTGCTATAAAAGGTGTATATTGCCGTCTATAAACATCGGATCACCTATTGGGTATGTATTTATCGAAAAATTCTAACAAATTTTTAAATTTTGTTTGCTTTTATATTTTACATTACAAAGTACGAATAACGCGAATGAAATTCTCAATAAAATAACGCATTATAAGTATAATAATATACTTATACTTATACCTACTAATAAAAGTATATAATTAATAATGTCGCATTATAAGTGAATTATTGCCGCAGTGTAAGTGAAAGTACGAAAATATGAAAGATGTTCCATTTTCAATTTTATTGTTTTCATAAAGAATTACGAATTGATCATTTTGACTATTTCAACTATTTCAAGATCTCGTCACCTTGACTCGATTTTATACACATTGGTATCTCGAAGACCTATATACATATGTATAAATACTAGCCTATAAATAAGTCCTATATATGTATATATACATAAATTATCGAAGGCAGTCGTTACGGCGTCGTTTACGGGGCGATTTTTACACGCCTCTTCCATGCACCGGGATTATTTTGACGTGCTTTGGATAGTGGTGCCTCGTAATAGCCTCGAATGGGGACTTTTATTGCGTGAAGCTTCCTGCAGTTTTTTCGGATTTCCCTGGGCTTCCTTTAATGGTTCTGTTGCGCTTTGATGGCGTTATGATGTAAAGGCGAGGGAAATCGTTAAAGGGTTTGGAAATACTTGCTGGATGTTGAGAGCGTACATGTGTATTCTAAAAATAAATTTTTCCTAGGATCATCTCTTTCCTTTATACTAGTTTTTACCTCGTAACTTTTAGATTTCTTCGCCTTCTGTAAGCTTCCTCTTCTAAAATTTAGACTTTGATTGTTGGACGTTTTCGAAAGCGAATTTACTAAAATATTTGTGGCATCTGGGACACTAAAGATTTCATAGTTAAAGATTAATAGTTGAATTAAGGCCAAATTCTCCATTATATTACTATGATACCCATTGCATTATATTACGAGGAGTGTTTAGAACTGTCTTCTTTAACCTTCGATCCACTCATAATACACTCCAGTTCATAAATATTAGAACACCTGCTGATTTCATACCGAACGTCATAATTGATTTAGATTGCTTAAAAAATAATTAATCGATTCAAATTTTGAAGAGAAATTATGAAAACTACTCACGAGAATTGTACAGGTAATAATGAATTATCGATTTTATGTTAGCAGCTGTTCAATTTTTTTTCTCTTAACCTTATTGAAAAGGTTTCAAACGAATTAGATAATCCAAAATTTAAATCTGACTAACAAAATTATATATACCGTGCGATCAAATAACAACATAGAAAACATGACAGAATATGTAATGTAACCAAAAATCTAATAACATGAACAAATCAAACTTGACTAAAATAGTATATTAATATAATAATCGAGAGATACAATGAATATAAACAAAAAAAAACATTTAACGTTAAACATATACAATAATTGACGAGGTTTGTATTACGATGTTGAACATAATATGATTTCTTTGAGTCTGAGGTTCCAAACAAATATATAGTAATTTCCTACTATATTATATATGACATTACACCTTATTTTTTTATATATGTCTTAATATTTATTAACGCACACGTAAGTACAAGTATATCCACTTACGATTCTTGCTAAAAAAATCGCGTTCCATTTCCAAATATTCTTCCAAACACTCCGATCTCCTCCGTTCCCCAGTACATATCGAAAGTCAACGAGAAGGAAGCTGGTCGTACCGTGTTTCCCGCTCCATCCACTCTTTGTTTCCATAAATCACAGCGCGGCAGAGCTCTCCAAGAATGGGCAGGTGCTGGTGCACCCACTGTCACGCTTGGTGCACCCGTGGCCGCAACTCTTGCTTCGTTTCTTCGTCTTCTACCGCTTCTTCGCTTTTCTTTCTCTCCTTCCAAAATCGTTTCGTCCGTTGTTTCGCTACTTCTTCGCTTTTCATCCTCTTACACCTTCTTCGTTTCGTCCTCGCGCAACTTCTCCTCCTTTAAGTGCTTTTTTATGTGGCTTCACCGTTTTGTTACGATTTACCTCTCCTTTTTTTCCTTCTTCTTTTGTCGTGCAATTTTTCTCCTTCTCCCACGTGGTCCCCTTCTGGTTCTTCTTCGCTTTTCGTTTTACGTTTGGTTCGCTCTCTTTCTATCCTGTGTCGGACAGCTCGCGGCATCTTCGCTGAAACGCACCTTTGCTTTTAGGCCTCCGGCGTAATTATCGCGTCTTGCGGTTTGCTAGCGGTTTGCCCCGTTGGTGTCGAGCCTACAGGTGGTCCCCCCAGCATCGAGATCCACGGAACGGGTTCCTCTGTTTTATTCTGCCTCTTTGTCGACCCCCTCCCCTCGTTTACCTCGCCAGTGTTATTAAAGCGACTTCGAGCTTCCTCTTTGAGAAATGACGTGCTTTTTTGATCTCTTGGTTTTTAAATGCGAGATGGCAATTTGTTGGATTTGCCTTGGAGGAGATCTTATACTTTATATCCGTGATTTTCAACCGATGTGCCGTAAGAATTTGTGAAATATGTGATATTTCACGATTAATAATATATTAACATTTTATTTATATATATTAATACTTTCTAATTGATTAATAAACGATTAATAATCAGCGAATCATTGACCTCTTTCTTGTTAGATTGATTGGAAATAAAAACAATAATGGCTGTTCGATGTGAATGTCCTATCTTGAATCAAATATAATATAATATATCTTTTAATTATAATAGCTATTAGGCTGCGAATTTTTATGCATTTATGGGAAATTTATATTTCTCATTTAAATTTAAATTGTATGCACAATGCATGTGATATGCAAAAATATGTAAAATATCCAAAACAGAAAATAAGGAATTTATATTATATTTATTTATATATTTAAAATTAAGAATTAAAAATAGGGTGTTCATTATAGTATTTTCTAGATAAAACAAATTTGTGTTCCATGTCTTTAATAACGTTCATAAAAATATAAAAACGCATAAAATTCCGCAGTTAACTTATGTGTGCAATGAAATAAGAAAGGTTGAATGTCGCTGGTTTAGGTTGAAGATTATTTTTGAATTGTTCGGAAATAAAGTAACAAGTGGGATTTCTAGAGAAGTGCTATTTACTTAGAAAGAATTTTTTGAATGAAGGAAAGAAAGGAGGAGAAATATACGAACGGAAATTTATATTACCGCCAGAATCTATCAAATTCATGTTTGTAAATACATAACCAGTCCGAACGAAAAACCTCTGCAAAAAATACCAACTTCATCAGTAAGGAAACATCACAATCACTACAATTAATCAAACAACGCTCATCAAAGATAGTCATCCTCAAATATCAGCCTCCTTTTCTCGAGCTATGTGATTTCGTATATCGTTACAATATCTCTGCGAGCTTTATTTCCACCAACCCACTAAAACGTATTCTTCCTTCCAACAAATCTGTTCCTCAAAATACATGGATTTTACACGATTGCACAATTAAAAGGATGAACGTTACCCTTATGAAGGAACGATTTTACGATCCAACTTTTAATACACGTTCACTTGAAACCGACGAGAATTACCCGTTTCCTCCTCCTCCTCCCCCTCCCCCTCCTCTCCCTCCTCCACCTCCTCCTCATTCTCGTTTCTGTCTGCCCCTCCCTGAATATAACCGTCGACCGGTTGCATTTTCTTCAAAACGGAGAAGCGTATGAACAGGTGGCATCGATTACCGCGGCATGCACTTCGAAACTTCCGCGACTTTTTCGGCCTCAGGCCATAATAAGGGCGTGCTCGTTCGGAGCTCGCGCGCGCGCGACCGACCGTGCAAACGTTAAATACAGGGTGTTTCTTAAACATGTTGGAAGCACCGTGGATACTGATGAATACGACAAAAGGGGGAAAAACTTGCCACGTACGTGCGGATCTTTGGTTTTGCTTTCGAGTTGCAACTCCTTTCCTGTAGTTTCAGGATGGAATGGCGGATGGGCCAGGGGTGGAAGATGGAATGTAACCAGTTCGTGGAGATTGATGGCAGGATATTTTTGGCTATAGACGATTATTTAGATTTTACTTTTCAGAGTTTAGCAAGTCGTGTAGTGGAGTGCAGAAGACTTAGATTATTTATGAAATGGAAATGATTTTGAATTAGCCATGTTAAGGGGAATGAAACAGATTTATAAGAAGCATTTCGCTTTTTCAAGAAACTGATCGATAATTGGGAAAAGTTGATAGAATTCGTACGCTATTAAAAAATATTAGAGTATACCGGCTATATAGATTATTAAATCAAAGAAGAAATATAGAGTTTTGGACTTAAACTTACTATGAATTTCGAAATTAGTTTATGCTATCGTATTAAATATTTTGATATCGGATTACTAGTTAATATCCTCTCATGTCGATAGTTGAAATCATTCACAATAATTTTCATCGTTCCAACCTCCTACATATCCACAACTCAAACATCAAAGGCCTGTACAAATAATTCACCAAAACCTCCAACAAATTCTCCTCGGTCGCCGTCCATTCGTCTTCACATTTTCCCCTATCGTTTGTCACTGTGCTTCGGAACCATATCCACCATGGCGAGCCATATAGCGATGAAAATTCAGTAAACTCTGAACTGCGTTACCGCAATGATCCAAGGAGAGAGAAAGAGAAAAAATGAGGGGAAAGAGAGGGAGAGCATAGTCAGAGGCCGGATGACGCTGAGTTTGGAATAATTATCGTCCCCTTTTTAGATTAGCTTGACTATCTGAAATAGAGTACCCTCGGGAAAGAGAAACAGAGAGAGAAAGAGACGCCTAGTTTATTAGGATGAAAATCTATTCGGTTAAAAATTGTCCATACTAAAACACACGTACAATCACTCGCACATTGAAATAGGAAGAACGTAGTAAAAGAGAAAACGGGGAGCAAGAGAAAGAGGCACCGAATAGGTCAAACGAGGGTCGATCAAGGGGAGATAAGGGTCAGCTACAAAGAGTGAGTATTTTACTCGCGAGTCATCGGCTCCAACACGTTGTACTTTAACTTTTATGCCGAAATAAACGTTTTATAATGATGCGGCAGTATCTCTGGAACTCGTTTCGTCCATTAGGCGTTGTGGTGCACCTGTATCAGACCTGCTGCCGGACCCGTGGGGGTGTGTGATTTCTAATGAATAGAAAGTTTCGATCAAGGCAGAGGTTTTCTAGAGTTTCAGAGTGAATAGGGTCAAATATCAGTTACTCACATTTACATTCGAATACAGTATTGTTTGTCGCTTTGTGTAAGAAGCGATAATATAAATATCGTGCTGCTTATTAGATGAAAATATGAATCATTTATAGTAGCTTGAAAAAACTTAAGCAATTTCTTTTTTTCTATTAATAACATTTGATTGCGCAGTAAATTTTTAACAAAAAAGAGGTTGTTTCTTTTGTTTTTTAAGTTTGCCGCGACCTCTTTTTTTGTATCTTATCGTATCATATGTAATCATAATAATATCTGCTACGATTGATTCTGATAACTGTGTAATTTCACGATAATTTCTATGATAAATTACAAGCAGTCTTTTTTATCAAAACTACATTAGTATTCTTTTCTTTCCTTGACATGTCTTTCTTGGTGTATTATGAAAATAGTGGTGTAATTTCTTATTTATTTCAAAGAATTCATTGGCATAAAGACGAAACATCAACATTCAATAAGTGACAAGAAACCATTAAAAGGAATATAGGATACGCCATTCAATTAAACGGATACTAGCTTCATTTTCTGTTACAAACGTCCACAACTGTAATAAAAATTACACAACTTAATTTTTAATCATATGGATAAATTAAAAATTTAACGTATGACACTTAAAACAGCTAACATAGAATCCATGGCTATCTGCAACTTAGAACGTGCATCCATTTGCAAACCAAAGTAGTTTATCAGTGCCTCTTCTCCAAAATCCAGGATCTAAGAAACGGCGTATCTCTAAAGACTCGCGCAATCATCGTATTATCGGGAACTCGTCAACGAAGAAAATTCTTTGTACGATGGAGTAGTACGTGTAAAGTATACTGTCCATAACGATGAGACCACGTGTCTCTTAATTCATTATCTGCTTCCGCGTAACTTTATGACGCTCGTGCTTGTCACGCGCAAAGACCTTCTATTCAATGCTCGGAGTAAAAATTGAGCGCGCGAAAGATGGACAAAACAGAAAGAGACGGGAAAGAAAGAGAAGAATAATGAAAAAAGAAGAAGAAAAGAGCGGATCGAGGAATTCGCGAAGAAAGCCGGAATTTATCGTCGTCGGGATATTTAATGCCGGCCGGTATGAATATTCAGCCGGGTTTATTTTACGTGCTCGCCGCTTCCTTATGCCGCGCTCGTACACCGCGACCGAGGTTAAGGGTTAATGAAACTTGCTGAAAAAATGCAAATAAGTCGAGAGCGCCGTGGCCTCGTGGCGTACGTAGCGTACACGCGGCGGCGGCAGCGGCCGATAAAAATATCCGACCAACGCAAATTAGAGGTTCCGAAACAGCCAAGCGAATTTGACCACGCGAGCCTCTTACCTTACGCTTGAACGCACGTACACGCGAACCGAGTAATGAGCCGAGTTTGCTTCTATAAATCTATGTCATTTACAACGTGGTCGCTTTGTGCACATATGGAAGTTTTATCATTCAAAAAGTTATTTAGTAATGTTATTTAGTTATTTAAAAAATGATCTCGTCATTATGATTGAGACGATGATTGAGATGGTATGAGACAAAGAACAGCAGTTTCGAAACTAAAAGTAGCAGATTTATATACAAGAGCAATATAATATACAATTTTCTGGAAACAGATGCTACGAAGAAGTTTCGTTCTTCACGCATTCTTCTAAACGCAACGAAATAAATACCCGCAAAATTACCAGCAGGATCATCAAACGTCGATCGTATGATAGATTTGACCTGTCAATCGCTCCTAGGACAATTGACTGAGGAATTAATTATTTTCTCTTGATAAAATTTCCACGGTTGTTAGTGGAAAAGAAACCGACTTTCAACGATGATTTACGTACCTCGACTGTATGACCTTTGCGCAGTCTAGTGACGAGCATGGCTTGTGTACACGTAAATAAGAATAAGGCGGCAGGTGTACGTAACACGGTAGTTCCACGTTGAGGAGACCATCTGGTGACGTACCGTTTTCGTGACTGAAAGTGGGACGTAAAAGGATGCTAATGAGTACCATGTTGCCTTCGTCGGTCGAATGAGGAATCACTTTCTGAGAAACAGGTACCTGGCCTGACTTGTGAGAACTTAAGATTGATCAAACGTACGGTGAACGTTTATTCGAAATAGCAATGGCGAGTGCCATTTTTCGAGATTGTCATTAAACGGTCAATTATGATGTTAGAAATTCTTTTATATTACGCGGCAATGTCGATGAAAGTTTCATTGGAAAAGTTTCTTTGGCTTGGTTTATAACTGGTTTTCATAAGAAAGCCTGATTGAAGTCCATTTTCTTATACTTCGGGATTATAGATGCAGAAAGTTAATTATAGCAGTAAAGTGGAATGGTCTGTGCAACGTTAATGTGATCAGTGATCGTAAATTTTTTACGTTACGATTTAATTCGTGCTCGTGCGTGGAATAGCAAGTGGCAAAGTTTTTTGTAACGATTATTCGGCTATCTTTGTTTGATCTACACAAGTACATCACTGGTCACATTATTTAAATGCTCTAAATTCTAGATTTATACCGCGCACAAAGTGATCGTTATAAACAGGGCGAATTGATAACAACCGTTACTACTATGTACGATTTCGAGTTTCAGTTTTATGCTGAAATCATCTTTCTTTCTTAAGCTATTAAGAACCTTTCTACTTGGTGGAACGAGAGCGAAATAAAGATATAAAAATTCAGAAGAAGAATCTGTGAGAAAAATTCGTAGATTGATTGCTACTTTTATTTAACAAAGTAATATCAAATTAATTATTTTGTTATTTAAGTATATAAACAGTGCAGAACAATACAGAAATCAAGAGACTTTTAGAAAATAGAGTTGATTAGCTTGGATTTTGGGCAGCTCGTTATACATTTATTCTCATCGAAGAATCTTCGAAGAATCCACAGTTGCCTAGATCATTCGATAAACCGAAACAAATCCACAAATCGTAAAACTACCTACCACCACCAAATACAAGCTTGTTAAGACATTTCTAATCACCTCTATCAGCCACTCAGGCTATTATCTATAACTCGGAAGCACCTTGTACCAGAAAATGCAAGTCGAAACTCTCGTTCCGCTATTTTTTCGATGAACCAACTGCCATTATGGCTGCGATAAAAAGCACCAAGATGCCTGAAAGCGTCGAAATGACGCCACTAAAGGCCACAATTCGCAGACGATTTCTCGGAATGTTTGATCGCGTCTCTTTGGATATTCTAATTAAACGCGGTCCTAATTAAAACTTGAAACCGGAGGAAACCGGTGAATCGTGCGTTCGAATCGGTTGATACTTACTAGCCGATTCGACGCTCCCCGGGAACATAACTGTTATTTTTACGGCGAGATAGTAAAAATACATTTCGGCAGATTACGGGAGAGCCGAAACTCGCGTTGAAATATATCTCCCGCTCGCTCTTAAATTATAGATTTAATGGATTTGCTGGATACTTTGCAAACATTCTGCTTAAATGCCTCCACGCTGACCGCCGCGCCGGGGGCTTGCAGCTGCGATCGTAAAACTGCCGACTATGCTCCGACATTTTTCAAATGCCTCCTCGGTCATCCAGTAGATCTCCGTGAAGCAACCGAACGTCTCGGGGAGATGCATCGCCCTTTTGCGAGAGGTTGATGAGGTTTCTACAGTTTTGATCGAGTTTGTACTCTTCTCTGTCTCAGCTATGGTTTTTTCCAAAAGTTTCACTATTTATATCGTTTGCTTTGGTTTAACAAATTTTCGTTTCCTCTCAAGCCGTTTTTAGACACAGCAGTTCACGAATATATTGGAACTCCCCTACGAACATTTTTTTATCTTCTAATGAAAAAAATTTCTAATCGTGTGAAGGTAGCCAAGTGCTATTTAACAATACGAAATTTAATATATTTGGACCTAATTAATTAGTATGTAAATTCTGTAACAAATATAATGCTGTGTAAGTAGTTCTTATCACTGCATTATACAAAACATTTTGAAATCTTATTAACATCGTAACGAGACACGGCTATCGTAATCATATTGGCAAAATTTGTAATGAAAGTGAAAATGTATAGCTATAGAAATTAGAAGAGATACTTATTGAAACTATATAATTTGCAAAGAGTATCAACGTATTTGATCATCAATTACTCTTATCAATTATTCGTTACGTTAGTAAACAACAATTTAGTGAAATCATTTTTTACGCTAATTGTATGTTTTAGACTACTATTCATGCTGTATACTAATCTTTGCATATATAAATATATATCTGCAATAAACGTCTTGTAACTTCTACCGTTTTTTAAAAAATATAGAGAAACTTCGTTTACACATGTTGTGCCATAACATGGCAGTAATAATAATTTTGTAGTTGGAGATTTCAAGATCACCTCCACTTTTTTAAATTGCTTGCTGTATTTTTTTATTTCTAGTAGAATGAAGCGTATTTAGATGATTTCAACGACCCGTAATTTAAGATCATTCGATAATAAATGCAAGAGTAAGCACCAAGTCTTACACCATAAAATATTCGAGTTGGTGTAGGTTTGCATCAATGCAGCTTGGAAATTATTGGATTGCCATCGGAATGCACTTGTTATCGCTTGTAGATTGATTATGGAACACATGCTATAATATGGAGTCTTTGTTTCATATCTTTCGATATATAACATCAAATCCAAAATCTTTGTATTATGAAATTACAAATTTCAAAGTGGTACCAGTGAAAATTATTTTTTAATTTTATTTCTAGTAAAAATTAATGCTTTTGCTAAGTTAGACATTTCCTGCTCAATTCTAAATAACCATATATCTGTTGACAGAATTCAGTCTTCCGTGTAAAATACTCCATACCCAATGAATTTTAGACAAAAATAAGGTAAAAAGAAGGGTGATAAACAAATTCCATGATTATCAGTGAAGACACCAACCTTTTCATATCTCAAGAAACAAGCATTTTAGCTTCTGGGACTTTTGTTGCGAGATGTTTTTATTCCAAGCTACAGTTCTCTCCCTGACAAGAGAGAGAGAGAGAGGGGGGGGGGGGGGGATTGAATCGCCAAGTTCAGCTGGAGGATCACGATTTGTACCGGTCTTACGATTTACGTTGCTAATAAAGTTCCCCGAAAATTTGCATAATACATCGCCAAACATGGTAGTCGTGACTTTCCCGCGGTTACTCTCTGATAGTAATGCAACGTGATTTACAGCCCGGTCGATGGCCGCAACGTGTGTATTACCTTACAAAGCCCGGAGACTCCTTGCTTCCATGTTTGGTGATGGGTAATGCATGTTAATTATCGTACATTGTTTTAATTCCTATGCGCTCGGCTTTATTATCGAGCGGCTTTTGATTTACGTTCAAGCGGCCCCTTTTTAACCGTGGACCTCGCTCGTCCCATTTCTACGAAATTATTGTTGTCCGTACTTGTTCGATGATACCTTACCACATAGATGCGTTTCGTGATATATGAAAGTATATGCGGCTATATAGAAATTAATAGAAAATTGCGATCGTCTAGATAAGGGAATCCTCTATGTCAGAATATTTATTTTCCTTTTTAATGATTCGACTGGGAAGTTTTATGCACATTTATGTATTTATAAAAACAAGTAAACAAATGGAATCTAAACAGAGATTTGTTTTACTAGTCAAATATTACAAAGAATATTATACTTTCGATATGTTATTTATTTTTCTATATTATATGCATTCTATACATTTTTGCACTTTTAAATTTCGTATAAATGTATAAAAATGCGCAGCCTATAATTATTGTTTGTCGCTTATAGCATCGTTATGAAGTACAAATTCAATCAAAAGATTGATAATTTTGGTATATTTTTAAAGTTATGGCTAAAGAACATTTCTCTAGTGTTAATTCTATGCTTTTTGCCACAAGTAGGATCAAGTAGGACCAATATTCATCCATTTTGAATTATTGCTTCTCATCATTATTTCTATTACTTCATATATCTTACTAATATTCATGTATCGGTAAGATAAATTCAGCAAAATATCCACAAATTTGAGCGACAGTGTAATTAAATAACGTAGGATGGAATATGATAATTAAACAGTGGATTCTTATTCATCTATCTATATACACACAATATATAAAAATATGTTGAACGTTCAGAGTATTGAATTGTTTATGATATTTGGGACGTGAAATAAATTTCTATTTAAGTTCCATTCCTTTCTTTTTTATATAATGTATATGACGTTTCCCATGTACATATTTCATTCATATGCCTGATGATTTATTGCTCGGTATGTACATATCTTTAACCTATCTCCTCTTATAAGTATTAATACATAGCATATTATCCTATGGATAAATGTAAAATTGGCACGAAAAATCGAAAAATGGAAAGATTATAAATGTCTTTGATTAAAGAAGGTCTGATGATTGATAAGAAACATATGAAGAAGTAGAGTGTGTCGAAAGAGGTTAAAATATAAAAACAAAATGTTGATAGGAAGAGAGAATAAGTTGAAGAAAGAAGAGAGGGTACAAAAGTTCGGATTTTTGGTTCATCGAAGAGCAAGATAATGCGATGTAACGATGGTCCCGGGGTGCTTATGGGTACCGACTAGAATATCGAACGACCTTGATTCCGAAGGCAATATCGTGTCTCGAGGACAACTATGGTAGACCGTCCATTTCACGCTGTCCTCGCAAATTTTCGTAGGATGGGAGTCAAAATTCCGTGTAATAAGAAAATGTGCAGTGTTCTTGCTCGTTTTCTGAGTAAATTGAAGCAGATTAAATGTTGGCCAGTATATAGATTAATTGTGTATTTCATCGAACATTTGAAAATTTAAAGATTTAAAAATTTGCCTATTTATTAATAACTGCGTATCACACACACGCGCGCAAACTCGTTTAGTAAAATAATAAATAGTACAATGCGTATCGTTTAAAAAGTCCATCGTCTAGCAGGATGTCTAAATTATAGTTGATTACACTGTATCTTTCAATATAGATATAGAAAGATTCAATAAATTTAACTATCGATTCTACCAACGTGCTTAAGCGATCGATTATTAATGTGCTCAACGTTCATTTGGTTAACCGCATAATATATTGTGATTGACTCGTGAAAGATCAATCGCCGTAATGACTTCATTGCGGTCGCGGCAACATCGATCGCAAGATTCCGACGCAAGTGGTTTGACTGTTAACGAACATCTAAACTACCATAATTGAGTATCTTAACTTTTATTCATTTCAATATCGAATATAGTTCTCTAATTTAAATAATTCAATTCCTGCAAATATATGCACACCTTTAAAAAATCGAAGAAAAATATTAAATTCCCTAATTTAAATTAATTAACACTCCCGTACAAAACAAGCTCGTAAATGAAATTAGCTTTTATTTTTATTTCCAGATGAACTTCTTTAATTTCCGAGTTATCTATGACCTAAAACTCTTGCATATTTGAACTATTCAAAAATCATATCGATCGCCCCGATAAATTAAAAAGTACAAAAAAGTAATGATATTTAAAACGCCGTGTCTTAAATTTGCCTTATAATTCATTATTATTTATCACACCTTTTCCGTGACCTTATGGAACGAGGATCGAATATTAACTGTGTACTGGTGCAATGAAATTAAGAAACTAACAAAAAGTAGAGTTCTCTAAATCAACGAACTCTGAAATGACTACTACCGTTTCTCCTTTAAAAAAAATCCTTTTTTCCGGGCGCACCCTCCCTCATAATTCCCCCAGAAATTTCTCACGCTTCGGCACTCACGATGCACAAAACGCTGGTAAGATTGTTTAAGTTTAAAATCTCAGTCGAACTTTTGGAATCTGCGACGAGAGTGTCGGACTCCTTTGATATCGCATCCCAACACCGGGAGAAAATTAATTCGGCAAATTACGTCTGCGCGGATAAGCGCGCACGTCGTGGTCAGCTTCCACGATATTGCACGCGGCTTGGAGCCTTTAACGATACGGAACGAAGGTTGCGCGGCATAACCGTTGGTTATTCGAGTTCTCGAGTAACATTCCAAACATCCCACGAGCGGTCACGCGATATTCCCCAGGGTCCTGGAACATTCGTTCCTATATGGCGGCACATTATCCCGGAATCCGGCCAAACGGTTCGCCCTTTCCCACGAAGCGCCTTGTTCGTGGTGGATTTCGCGTGTTCACCACTGCCAGCCACTTATTAATTATTTCTCCCTCTCTAATTGCTGGCTTATAATTACGACCACGCAACCAAGTGATCGGCTAGAAGGTGTCTAATCATGATGCTCGTGGGAGAACCTAGAAGAGAGGCGCAAAGGTTATCGATAAACAGCGATAAACGCGCATAAATAGCTTGGAAATATGAAGATAGAGATATGGGGTTGTGGTAGGCTGTATGGTTACTATGAGGGAAATACAGTGGTTACAAAAACTGCTTGTACACCATTGCATTTATTATGCCATTTATACAAGGTCTGGTGGTGGCGACATGTGCTAGTGAACGTGAGGTGATTCCTTATGGAAAAATAAGAAAAAAATATAGGATAAAAGTTTTTCATATGATACATCGTTTTCGAGTTTGGAAAATGTATTGAGCATGCTTGAACGTGGCTAATCTCGGACTGGACAGAAACACACGGTCGATAAGAGCTTCATTGTACAAATGAGAATAAGTCGACAATGTAGAATAAAATTTGCTCACAAAACGCTTTGTTTTGGAAAGAAAAATAATTGATATCCTCGTAGGTCAAATCGATTTTTAGCCAAATATACTTAAACATTATCTTCTTAAACGGACAAATTTTATTTTATATCTTTTCCTTATTTTTTCATAAGCAATCATCTCATATCACGCTTATACATGTTGTTCGACAAACTCTGTATACTATGTATTGTAATTAATCCAAGCAACATAAGTTACATATTTATTATTCAGGTTTATTAAGCTTCATATCATTTGGTAATGCTTCCATATCGCTACAAAAATTTAATACTATGAAAATGAAATGTGAAATCTGATAAGAAAAAACGCTTCTTTGAAAAATAAGGGTATGTATAATAGAAACACTCACTGTAGCCATTGTATATACATATGTATATAATGGTCGATGGTACGTGACTTTGATTGTGCAGTTGGAGGATTTTATGATGGAAGTTTTAATTTGGATCTTAAAAACAAGTGTACGGTTGAAACTCGGCTAGAATTTCGAGATCTTGGAATTGTTTAATTGCAATTTGGTATCCTAATTATTTACGATTTAATGAAGCAGCTTCGAGCACATTGGTAATATATAGTTACGTCATTTCATTTGGCTTGTTTAATGTAAAATAAAAGGCAGAAAAAAGATAGATTTTCATAACTTTTAGTATCAAGAAATTTCGCTCTAAAAGAGTAAGTGGTAAGGTTTTTGGTTGATCGTTAAACAAATTCTCAGAGTGTGAGGAGATAATACAACGTTAAGACTATTTTTAAGAGCTTGAATAGACAATTTCGTGATTGGTAATGGTTAATTTGTTACTAATAATTGTAGCTAATAATGATTGACAGGTTTGAATTTGAAGCTCGTGTTTATATAACTTGTGCATATATCTTATAGTCTTCGGTATATTTATTATACATTAAAATTCGGACACGTTTTTTTACTAACATCGAAATGAAATAAAATAAATGTTTTCCAAATACGAATAATCGAATACATCGTACTGTATCAGTCAAGTATTGAAAAACATGTTTGTTTGAAGCGTATAAATATTTATGTAAATTTTATCGTAGCAAATACGTTCAATATATGACGTGCTAGACAAAATAGATTGCTTTGCAAAATTCACAGTCGAGCATGAAACAAATCACGGCTAAGCAAAAAAAGAAGGAAACGATAACGTCTTGGGGTAACGCGTTTCTCGAGCAGCATAATTTTCTGGTGCACTGGTTTTTTCCAACGATGGCCGAACCACCATAAATAAATGTTGTTTTTACGGCTGCCAAATTGGGCGTTTAAAATATATTCGGGTTTTACTGGCGGCAGGGTGCGTCAAAGTTCTTCTTTGTTTCTTTTCCACTGGCAAGTGCGTTACGAGCTTGGAGTAAGCAAAAAAAAAATTGTTATTCCACATAATGAGACGCCTGTACAACATCTAATATAATTCCATTGTTCCTAAACAAAAATTCTAATTTGGTAAAAATTTATTTATTAAAGTATTTTTATTTTACAGAACTTGCTCGTGTTATTTCCTCGTTTGAGCTTTTTTCAAACTTCTTTCGAGTCTAGTGAACTTTTTTAAATATCAAATTTATAAAAATTTTATAATCCATTAAACTTCAAAAAGTAAATTTAATATATCATAACATGTAAAAGAACGAAAATTTATCTGTATGTAGCATATAAAGATTCTACAATATTTAGAATTCACATGAAATTTTTTATTCATATTACGTTAATGTTATTTAAAATTTTATATCTTTTTATTCGAAAATTGTAACAATAAAATATTTCAAGTAATTAATGCATAAATTCTCAGAAATGATAGAAAAATGTATATTTAGAGCAGCTCAGAATAAAAAATTGAAGATTATCGGGCCTGCCATTTCACCCTTTCGATGATGGTTCTTCCTTGAAAGCACACAAGGAAACAAGAGTACGAAACTCTGCCATTGGTCGAAGCACGGGTCCAGGGTGTTCCTCGCCGGAGGTACTAATTTTTTCGTGAAGATAATACAGCACCGTAACGCATCGGGCACGCAAAAGTACCGTGCACCATCACCATCATCAGCGAAAAGCACCCATGACGAGAACCGAACACAACGTTGTTCGTGGAAATAGAAATGCAGTCACGTATTTGTGCTTCGTGAAATTATTCTTTACGAACACGAACTACGTATAAACTAATTATTCCTTTATTTAAAAAATAATTTCTAATTTTTCTCTTCTTTTAGAAATATTGGCTTATTATAAGCGTGTTTGCTGTTTTTAGAATTAAACAATTTTACAGTGATTTAGTTAGAAACATTTTAATTATTTTTTAGGCATTTGCATTATTTGTTATTATTAGCATTTCAATATTTAATAGTTAATTTTCAATTTGCTTGTCATTTAGCTTAATTATATCTCTTTTTGTTCAATATAAATTGCGATTATATCGTATTGTCACGAATTTCATTAACCTTATGCTCGCTTTAAAAGATTCTATAGAATATTTTGCATTACAAATTCACTGGCCATTTTAATCGTAATGAGACACTTTTTTGCGCCGTAGGAACTTCATAGTAACACGCTTAAATGACGCACAATTTGGCAAACTAACGACAAGTTATTCCCACGCGACATACATATACTTATGAGTTGAAGAAAATTCGCGAGGATGATGAAACGATCGAATATTTTCTTTAATGCCATCACACTCGAATAATTCATTCCACAAGGACCACAATAATTCACTAACTATTCGGAACGAAGTGACGAAATTTATATCTGTTATAAATCAATATCTGTAGTGCTCATGAAAAAACTGAAATATTTACCATAGAAAACTGTCATATATATGTAATGAGAGACGACTCATAATTATATTGATAAAATTTGAAACCAACCTGAAAATATTATATATATACAGGTCACATCGTATTTATTGCAAAAATACACTTAATAAACAGTTAGTATACAGCATGAAACAGTCATTTTAAACATATAATAAGCGTTAAAATTGTGGTCTTACTGGATATCGAGGCTCATTAATATCACGAATAATTGACATACATTTACATATGTGTATATTCATGTATATACATGTCCGGACTGCTTTCCAATTTTACTACTGTAATCAATATAGTCGTGCCTCATTATAGTGCCAACGAAGTTTTTAAAAAGTTTCGTATACTGCACAGAAAATACTTGTAAGAACATTCTGTGGTAAGTGTTCAAATACTTTCGTGAGCCACCGTAGCCGAAGAATACGATTCAACGGTGCCGATTACGACGCCTGCATATCCGTGCGAGAGTACAGAGTAATTTTTCTCACGTGCTCGGTCGTGTAATACGAATTCCCAGGTCGGATAATGAGAGCTTCTTACGTACTTTGTAAGTATCGAGAAAAAAGAACCGTTGTCCACGATATGGACCTTCACTTTCGTTCGTGAACGATGCGGCTGTATGCTTCACTCGGCCAAGTATAATCAGGGCCTATTTCTTTTAATAGGTGCCTTAAGAAGGGACTTCCTACGTATATCGAACGAAAGCGGTACTATATATTTGACCTTCGCACGGTAATTGCATCAACAGCAGGAAAGAAATTGGATTTCGGAGAAACGAAAGTGGATCTGCTTCGGCGATGATTTTTAGTCGCGTTACACTTTACGATGCAAGAACTTTCGGTACTCATTTGTTGCACCTTATTTGACACCTTAATAGAAATGTAAATTATTGTTCGAAATGATTTCAGCATCTTTGAGTTAGGGAAGTTGCTGGAAGTTGTAAAATATCTGCGAGTGTTTGTGGATTAATTTAACAAATTGATTGTGAGTTAGTATGCCAGCGTTTTGGCAGACAGCAAGTACTAATATTGTGTTCAATTGGGATACAATAGTAATTTCTGTTTCTGTAGGTACATACTAATTTGTGAGAGAAAGAGTTTCAGTTACTATTTAATAACATGCAAAAAATAAGAAAATGGTGTATAGTTCATTTTGTAGAATATACTAATTATTAATTCCCATATTGATAATTGAAATTTCTATGATATATCACTCCCCGATAATATAAAATCCTAAAATACCAATTCAAAACACAAGTTCTAATAAACGACTAAAGTACGCTTTACAAACTTTTACAATACATTTTACAATATAAACATCCTATATATTAAAAGAGGGGAGAAATTATTCCTAAAACAAAATATCTTACATTGCTTCTTCGAGAAATACATTTCTATCTGGCGCCACGCGTACTTTTTCCACACGGATCCTCACTCAATCCAAAGAAAAAGCATTTACATATCAATTCAGACAGAAACTGAAAAGGAAATACAACGATCGAATCGTATATCAAGCTACCCATAATTGTTTCTCACTTCTGCTGATGTTCTTACATACCAATGTAAGTACATACTTACAATTCTTGCCAGTGCATAGCAAATATAAAAGAAAAATACAAACGTGCAAAGTGTTTTCACATTTCATGTATAGGAATGATAGCGCACGTTTTGGTTAGAAATGAAAGGCGAGGGTGAATCGTTGTTGGGAGAGAGGTATCATCGATCCAGGCACGTTAATGACAGAGGGGTCTAGGTCTCCCTCTCGATGGTGGAAAGACCCTTGGAAGGAAAAAAGTATCGGCTCGTTGCACGGTACGTGGCGTGCGAGCAAATCTCGAACTGGTTGATGCGCCGGGAAAGGTAATCGGTTCGCTCCGGGCGAGCGAGGCATCCGCTCGTCGAGCGAGCAGCACGCTCCGCCACGCTTCGACATCCCCACCCGCACTTAAAGCCACGTTTACACGCCACGATCGTGACTACTGATTGTTCGCCGAGTACAATGAGTCGATTAATCATTTGCCGCGGTTTATTGTTGAAAGAAAACCCTGGGGGGGCGAGTATTGACTTATTTCTTTTTTACGATAGCTTATTCTATTTGCTTTGAAATTTTTCCTCGATGATAAGGGGAATGTAACTGGAGTTTACTTTCGTGGGTTGAAAAGGGAGAAAGGAGGTGTGGGTAGGTTTTGCATGGATTTTAGGTATTTTTAGAGCAAAGAGAGTGCTATTGAGATTGGAATGATTTATTGTTTCGTGTTTTGAAAGAGCTGTATGTTGCTAGTTATTGATCGATGGATGAAGAAAATATAGAGAGTTTTGATTTGTTAGAATTTTTCCTGAAACGAAGTCATCAATAATGTTATACGTGTATCTTATAATCTATTAATCATTTACCTCGAAATCTTTTAATCCTAAAAAATGTATAAATAATCAAATAAATATTCGTTTTTTAAGTTTTGTATGGAATTTAAGTATTTTTAGATTGAGAAGCTTTCAGGGTTGTTAGTCGTTGGTCATTAGGATGTTTACTGAAACGTAGTCACCACTAGTATTAAACATCTTACAAACTATTTTCTTTATGTGTTAAAAGAGTTACATTTTAGTAATAATGTTACATCAAAATGAACTAGAAATACACGACCCGACTTAATTTAAAAAATGAACCGTATCTAAAATTCTAAATTAAACAACAAATTTGTAACTCATCGAATTCAAAAATTCTCGTCGATTCTAAAATATAACGCATAACTCGTGCTGAATATAGAACATTCTAACCTGTTTCTATTGAGAACCGAATTAAAAATATAAAAACAGAAAAGTTCATCAAGAATTTCAACTGTAAGATATGGCATTTTAAAACCAATTTTGAATAAGACAAGAGAAATGTTAAGAAGCAAATGAAAATCCAACATATGTAATTTGGAATATTCCTTAAATGGTACTGTGCACTGGAAAAGACAGTCATAGCGTCGCGTCGCGTCGTCGGGTTTTAGATGCAGTTTAATCGCGTCATCTTTTGTCTCCTGCGTGTTCAGCTTACCTTCCTACGATGCTCGCAGAGCCTCGGGGTGACCATTACCCTTGCGCTAATGCACGGTCTCTTGATTTTAGTACCGCTGTCACTTGGTAACTTTACGGTCCTTCGTTTCCATTCGACTTTACGCGGCGACGTTACGGTTCGCGTCGTTGTCTTACCGGTTCGTTAGCGACAGATACCACGTTACCTCTGGCTGCCTCGTTGCGTCGCGTCGCGTCTGGGCGAATTATCGTCCCGGAGCGTAAAAAAGACGAGACGATCGGAGCCGGTGGACACTTCTTATCCACATGGACGTAAAGGGATTTGGCCAGTAGTTGGTCGAATAATTGGACGTATTTCAATTGGCGGTGAATTCGGTGCGCATGAGGTATCCACGGGGGTCCGGCGAATAAAAATCCAAATTCATGTCAGACGTCAGGTGCACGTGGAAGGACACGAGTTTCCAACTACTCCACGAGCTTTGTATACCTTTTGGACAAAGTACTTTACGCGTGGTAAAGTCGTCTTACGTGGATGATGACGACGTTTTACGTTACGAGATCTCCAAGCTTATGTGATTAATGTCGGCTGAGTCGAAAAATTAACCATTCAATACGCGAAAATTCTTGCATCGTAAAGAGTAACGCGAGTAAATCATCGAGGGCAAATTCACTTGCGTTTCTTTCTTTTTGTCCAGGTCTCCCATCAAGGATAAAATGGCAAATGCGTCATTCCGCGGTATATTATAAAATTGCAACTGACAAGAGATATCAACATTTATATAAAATTTTAAGACCTACTTGTTTTTAGCAATATTTCATAGTTTGTTTACCATTTGTCGATCGTGATTATAGAATTAATTATAAGGAACAAAGTTATTTTATTTCTTGAATCTACAGAATTTCCAGTCGATAAATTACCAACTTGGTCTGTCGTTCAATTAAATTTCCAGTTACTACGTTCAATTACCAATAGTAAATTCAAATTGAAATGAAATACTCGCAGTGAAAGCAATTTTTCGAGTCAGAACTCTGTCATTTTATCCTCGAAGCGACTGAATCCCGCTGACTGACCCGTCTGTCATGACTTTTCCCCGTTTCATCCGCAAATTGCACTGAAAATTACATCGTTTCGCCTCTATTGGCACACGTGTGGGAGAACCTGGGGCCAGAACGTGCGTGTCCACGGCGACCTGATCGTTACGACTTCACGCTGACTTTTGCACGCAGAACGCCGCTGCGCGGTGCACCGTATCTACACGAGCGTGTTCGTGCAAATGAAACGTGTGCGCGACGAACGAACGGAGGTCGACGAGCCACGCCGCCCCGAGCTGATCCAGTAAAATTGCGTAGGCAGATTACTCGAGTTGTTACCTGACCATTATCTGGCCAATGGAACACTGAGCAATCGACTGGTCGAGAATCATGCCAAACACTCTCTGCGATTCGACTATAATTTTTTCTTCCTTTCTTTCGTCGCGTGATTTCAGCCAATTCCTTTTTTCTCCGTAATGCGTGATTTTTACGACTCCTTGGTTTCTGATTCTGCTTGTAGTTCTGCTGGGCTGTTTAGTTTTAAATAACAATATCAAGCGACGACGAGATTATTGAATATTATGGAACTTGGCTTTTTTTTGTCTTTTAGCTAATGATGGAATTATTGTCTCTTCCGTTTCGTACCAATTTATTATTGTATTATGAAAAATTCTTTATTATTTCTGACGGCTTAAGGTGGCTTTCATCGGATATTAGTTATCGTGATGCGCTTCAAGTGTCATTTTGAATCACTAGAGTAAATCAAAGTAGTTTCTCGTGATTTTAATTAGAATTAAGTAAATCAAAATCTTTTTTATGATCATAATTGAAAATCAAACATAGGTTGGCGCATATATCATATGCCATACATATCATCTGATTATATTTCATGTCGATATTTTCGTGTAATCTTCAGATTGACACAACCATTTCTTATTTTTCGAAAAACGTTTCAGTTATTCAAAACACCTGTATGAATCTCCCAGAAACTAAACTAATCAACTTCGCTTTCTCTTAATTTCTCAATTTCATTACATAAGACACGTATGATTTTAACGTTTAAATCTTAAAAAACCAATTACTTATCTTCATGAGTTCATTTTTTAAAAGAATATTACGTTGACAATAGGGAATTTCGAGGTAAATTTAGAAAAAAGGATTTGCAACATCATCTATTCAATTTTCAAAGAAAAGAAGAAAAGGTCGTCTTTTCTTCTCGTTACAACTTCTCCGAATTCCCTGCATAGAAACTTGAAATCCCACAAGTCGAAGCTGGTCAGTTTTTGGCAAACCTTCTGGTTGCGATCCGTGTATCTGGAAGTAGAGGGCACAAAGTATGAGCGACGAGCTTTCTCTCGACAGGTGGTCGAACGTTAGCTCCAACGCTTCTGTGGTTCGATAGTGGGCAAACTCACGGGGGGGGGGGGGGGGCGCCGGCGAAATTTTTATCCATTGTCATCTCTGGCGAGCGTCTATGTGTCTGCGTGGGCCGAGATGGAAAAAGGTGGCGGTCGAAAGGCGAAAGCGTGCTGACGCCGGGCACGCGCCTCACGCTGCGAAATAACGGTACCTGCCCTTGTTCCAGGATTTCATCTCAGACCTAACGGCCGACCAGCAGCCAGAAAGCTTGCGACTTTTTACCCGTTCGTTTGTAACGCGCACGCAGGTGTCGCGCGTGCTGTTAAAATTCCGCGAAAACGACGATGCCACTTTTTTTCGCCCGCAGATAGCGGTACTTTTATCGGTGACGCGTGAAACGTGCTTCATTTTAATTCTATGATTCAATTTATCTTTAGTAGCATCTTTCAAACAGATCTTTGGAGAAATTCATGTTTGTGCTGAATTCGGAGAAATATTGTTACAGTGGATGCGAAAGATACCTATTTGTAGACTACTGTATTTGTTATAGAATTTCTATATGACTACAAGAAGTTAATACACACTGTGAAAATGAAGTGTAGAGCCTGTTTCAAAAACGCTTCATTGGAGAATAGGAATACGTGCAAATACTATTTACGTATGTAAGAAATTACGAATAAATTGATATATTAATGTGAATATTGGAATTTATAATTTAGGTAAAGTAAAAATATCTTAAGCTAGTTAATTGCAATTAATTACAAGTAATTTATAATATATACAAAGGAATACTTTAATTTAATGTTAGAACTGAAGATAAAGAACGTAAGATGTGACGGAATTTCGATGGAGAAAGATTGGCAAGAGGTGATTCTTTAAATGATAAATTTTAGAAAGACAGATTATAAGAAGAAATTTCCTTTGGAATTAAAAAATCAATTATACCGTATGTTGGATAATTTGCTGATATACTTTTCATATGTGTAATACTATGTGTACTACTAACATCATGCGAGGAGGCTTCTACAATTGTATTCAATTAATAATTTCGACATTTCGATGGATAAGAACATTTTGCATAGATTTATCTTGTTAAATGAACCATAATTATCCATAATTTCGAGTATCTAGATTTATTATTTCCGTTTTATGCTCTTGCCGATACCTTTATTAGAATTTTACGAATATTAGATTTGTTCTGTGTAGATCATTAAATTATATTAAGTTCGGAAAGTGATTCTCAACCGCACTTCGTCAACAGCGTGTTCAGCATCGGTTTCATTTTAAATCTCTTACAATTTCCCAGTCAACCTACTTTCTTTCGACAAGACGTGTAAAAACCAGTGAATTAAGTGGATTTTATTGTTACGATAAATTCCTCTGTAATCCTCGACAAATAAAAACGATTCATCTGATAATCACTTTCACGCTGTGTATTGGAAACCATATGCCAGTATATATACTTCAAAATAAAGTAAGTAACATTGAATTTTATTTTCCTTTACGGACCTTTTTTGCCTGCAATATGTAATTTATACTGAACCTTCAATTTTCGAAACGCATATAGCTGTAATTCCCACGGCTTATTAAACATTTTTCGAAATTTCGAAAACGTCCTTAATCCTCTTGAATTAAAACTGTAAAGGTGATAAAAATAACAATTAAAAGTTTCCGAATTACTTTCACAATTCCTTGGTTCTCATTTTAATTCCAAAGGAAGATTTGCTGAGTTCTATAACAATATAAAAATATAATATATAAAATATAAAAATAACAATATAAAATAGTATAAAGGAATTCAAAATTTGCAAATTCCCCTTACACCATCCTATGTAATTCCCATTCCAACTTTAAACGAAAGCTCGCTTTGTTTTTCAACCAAAATAGGAATGGCAACTCTCTGAAACGTAAAAGATAGGGTTGGAAATCGGAGGGAAAATTGGGAATCGCTGTTAGACCGTACTCGAGGTGAAACTCTCGTGATGAGAGCCTCCCGACATACGGTGGTCGAGGTGGAATCCACGGGGAACGCCTCTTCGTAATAGATTGTCATCCGCAGGTGGATGTGGCGGTATTCCCCCAGAGACAGTAAAAAGGAGCGCGTCGTTTAAACGACGGGGCGAGGTCCTCGATGAGTTTCAAGTAATCTCGGGCAGGCTCCAGTAAATTGGGGCACGCGTGTAAACGTTAAATCGTCTGGGGGATGGGATAAAGAACGTGTGTGGCATGATGCAAAAAGCAGCATCGTGTCATCGAAGGGGTAGTTATTGATACCTTGATATTTATTAAAAATGACTCGAAAAAATTGTTAATAAACTGCGAATAATATCATAACGAAACATTACGATATTCAGAGAATGGATAAATTGTTATCGTTTCTTTTCAATGGCTATTTCGTATTTCGTGTTAGTTAAAAATCACTTTCTTTCAGTATCAATTTATTCAAAATATCAAGTAAGAATGTAAACAACACGAAACATTTGGAAAATTCTTTAAATGTAGAAAAATGATACGATGGTTAAAAAAGGAACTTGCTAGATTGTCACACCAACTCTTTTTTGTATTCTTCCAAATGCATCGATGAAGAATTTTAAAATATGCTTCTGTGAAGTACTGAACTTATTAAATCAATTAAATATTTGTCGGAGTCTGCTTACTCTGAAAAAATAAGAAGCAGAATCTTGACCTATATATTCCTTACGTACTAATTAAAGTAAATAATCTCCGACTTTTTACCTTTTCAAACGTTTGAATATTTTTCTGGACCTCGGTACCGAATCTCTGTGCGGTCCTGGGTGCCGATTTACGAACTTCCTTTTTGACAGAAATTCACGGTAAGGCAATTATGGTCGCCAACAGCGTACAAAGCGGGACATTTAAGAAAACGTAAATGAATGATAACGGATCGATCGAGGCCGTTGAACTTACATAATCGTTACCAATTATGTGTTTTATTAACAACTCGATATAATCACAAATTTTGCATATGGCATGGTTCACGAGCGTGTCTCGTTGCGTAACATCGTTAAACCAGAGAACGAACGCGGCATGCGGCTTTAAAGATGCTTTTGCAACACCGGCATCCGAAAAATTCTGACCATCAAGATCACGAACCGCTCGAGATAAAATTCCCTCGTATCGTTGGATCTTTTTCGCGTTTCGTGACTTGCCTTTCGATTAGTATACGCGGGAAACCAAAGAACCGAACGAAGTCGGAAATTTTCGAGCTATGAAATAAGAGAAAGATGAAAGACCTCTTGCATGTCGTTGTTAGTGTTGTTACGAGGTTCGTTTAATTCATTTCCTGTCGATGGAATACCTTTATCGGCTCTTTCGATGCGAGACCAGTCAAACTTAACGGGGACTTTATCGTCCCATTAATTTCCATCCGTACATAAAGAATGCTTATTTCGAATTCGCCGGTCAGTGAAGACGCGGAAGACGCGCTGTTAAATCCTGCCCCGTTGATAAAAGGCTTTGCTGGAAACCAAGTGGAAGCTTTTCATTTTAATTGGCTATTTTACATAAGCCCATCGACGATGTATCATTCCGCATAATTAAACAAGGCAATCGCCGAATTACGATCGGTCCGGGAGCTGCGCAAGTTTGATTTAAGGCACGTCGGTTTAATTGCGGTCAGCTATTTCGTCAGATTGCTCTGATCTCTTGGGAGTCCTTTGAAGGCTCCGTGATTCTTGTTTCTTCGTGCAAAGTCGTAAATTTTTGAGATTCTACTATGCTTTGGTCTTGCTATTGTCTATATTCTTTGCTAATCTTGTTATACAGGGTGATTCGCAATTTAACACAATTGGAGTTAGCGAGACTCTATGGCTCGAAATAGGATAAAAATAAAAAATAAAATTGCGTTGGAGGCTTCGTTTTTGAGAAAATCGAGTTTGGAAATTTGTGAAGTATACGTGAATTTGACCAATTTCCGGTTAGACATTTGACAAGCGATTATTTTACATGAGAAAATACAGTTGAAAATTACAGTTGAAAATGAAAAATAAAATTTTGTCGCTCAAGGCTTCGGTTTAGAGAAAATGGAATTTTAATGTGTCACGCGTACTATACAAATTTTCAAATTTAATGTTTTCGAAAGTGAGACTTCGGAAGAAAAATGTTGTTCTACATTTTCGGCTCATTTTCATTCTATCGATTATCTACTCCTGTCTAGCTAGGATTTAAGCAAATTTACGTATACTTTACGAACTTTTAAACTCGATTTTCTCAAAGGTCAAATGCAATTTTGCTATTTTTTATTTTTGTCTTACTTTGACCCATAGATACTCCCTGACTCTATTTATATGCCATGAATTACGGACCGCTCTGTATATTCTTTGCTACTGTGTCTATACTTGGTTTTTTAACCTGAAATGGAATCACATGATCAGAATACGAGCTTATCCTGAGATCAAAGTGGTTCTTCAAGATATGAAATTAATTCAGGAATTTTATATCAAGTTCTTTATATTAGGAATGTAATATGTTTCTAAATAACATTTCAGTTAAATCATGCCTCGTAATTATGTAGAAGGATGCTACAGTCTATTTTAACAAGATATTCTAGAATAAGATTTGTAAATTGTATATGTATATCTCTTAATAAGCGATTGTCTCTTCATCGATTAAATTTCATATTCTAACATAAATTTTACCTAAGCAACATATTTTATTTTCAAAGTATTCGTTAGAGTTTTGCTTTTTTCTGGCGAAGGTCCTCTGAAAATCCATTAACTTTTACATATTACTTATTTATCTACATTTTTTGATAATTTAATGTAGATTTTTGATAAAATTAAAGAAATTATTTATTTTATGTACCATTTGTTTTTTTATCCTAACATGGATATAGCTATATATAAAAGATACAGATCAAGATAGTAACGAATTAAATATTTATCCAAATTAAAAATTCTTAAGACTACATCGACATTTCTAAACCCAAATGCCCGAAAATCATACCGCCGACCGAAGGCTATCGAATTACGTAACGATCGTGACATTCTACCGAAAGAATTCGTCAAATCCCATTCTCCGACTGTCGACTTCCATTCCTCGGATTTCACCTGCTAATTACGGGGTTAATCGCTGCGAATTTCGAACGTTGGCTTTTCGGTCGAGCGGGATTCCGTGTGTTTTTCAAAATCGTGGCATACCTCGAATGCTAGAAGAGTCGGAACTGTTCGGCCCAGTGATCCTGACCGGCACAATTACCCAAGGACGAAAGGAACCGGCAGGTGATCTCTTGGCTGAGAAACGTATTAGCAGATATTCCGACGTTCTTTTGGTCTGTTGGTGAGACGGACAAAAAGCGTGGCCTAGTAGATGCCTAGGAAGACCTCGATGTCGGTCGACGCCTCCGCCATTTGTGGCAGGTGAAGCGAAATGTATCGCGGAACGCCGCCGGAAGAAAAAGGCTTCGGCTGTTGTTCGCTCGATTGGGACGAACGATCGAATACGATGCGAATCACGGCTCCTCAAATGGATGGGTTAGATTGGTGTCTTTGTTCCTAGGAGGCTCGATGGACACGCAAGGATAGAACGTGGAGAAGGAAGTTCGTGATGATTCGTGGTTAAATTAGGGGTAGGATGTGTGGCGTGATAGTCGAGGAGAAGAGCAGCTATATGTAGAGACAGTTGTACATAGAAATATCGTATATGTATATCCTTTTCTTTACTTTCTTGTTCTAAGATCAAGTTTACGATTGTTCATGATTAAATTAAGGGCAGAATGTTTTTAAATTTAAGAGGAAGAATATAATAGATTTAGATAATGTAATACATATTGGGGGAACATTGTGCATATTCTTCTTAGATTTTTTTACAATGATTATTGGTGTTCGTGTATATTATAGTTTTTGAACAAAATCATCCATGAAAAAATGAAAAAAAAAAGAACAAAACGTTCGATGAAAAAATCATGAATTTCCATTTTCGCATTATCATTCATATAATTAATTATATAGTGTTTCTCCGTGTAAAAACAGTGGCGTCGTCAAATATAAATCTCGCCAGCCGACAGAAATTTCCTAATCAAATCGACTGAGAATGTTATCGCGATGGCAGGTGGATCATTAAACAATCTCAACGACTAGTCGAAGAGATCGTTGCGTGCTCGTTCGCGGCCGTGTTCGCAGATAGCGCGAGCAAGATATTCATTCGTTGGCTGTCTCGAAGATCTTCCTAGTCCCTCTGAACTACTACGAACAACAAACAAGAAAGAAAGACAGAGGCAGCGACTTTTTTTTGAATATTTCAGCCTCGCACCTGCCACCCGACCGACGAGTTCAGACCTCAAGGACTAGGAATAGTCGTGATTTTTTTGCGGCCACATCGGCTAATTCGTTTCGCAGGCTCGTAAGTGTCACTCGAAGCGAGCCTACGATTCGTTTAGTCTGTGCGATATCAACCGACCTCTTCCATAGGCGAAGAAAACGATCGTGAGGCTCGATCGTCTTTGGCGACTACCACTTTTTCTCCGCTACCGCATTTTCTCCAGGATCCTTTTGCCTTGTGCCGCGAACACGCGGCTGACATTTCATTCGATCGCGATCCGTAGAATCGTTTCGTGAAATATCCTTGTTCTGCCCTCCTGCTCGACAGACACCAATTTAGTCGTACGTCTTAATGGCTGTGTTATTTACCGATCTTCTATCCTCGAGATTCTCTTAATGAGCGACCTCGTCGTCGAGGTAGCGTACTCGTTTTATGGAGAATGTTCTGCTTTTCGTTTTGCGGTCGTTCATGAAGAGATTGAAGGTTACGAATTCGAAATGCACGCAGAATGACGAAATGTGATAGGAATGGGACAGATATAAAACACAGAAGTTTTTCTTTCATCACGCTTCGTAAGCTAATTGAGCTCTTCATACCCTAATTTAACTTTTTCTATTGTTCCAAGCTTTTACAAATTTAAAGAAATCTCGGAATACTTATCAATATTTAGACTACGGATTCTTATGCCTTTACACGGGATTTAAAAATGTAACAGGATACATATAGCGTGTAAAAATATACAAAAAATTTAATAGTATATCAATCGTTGTAATATTCTTACTTGCTTCAACCTTTAATATTAGAGATTGAAACAAATCTGTGCTCGGGTTCCATTTTTAATTATGTTCGTAAAAAAACTAGTTTCGCATAAAATTATTAACCGTACACCCGTTCGTTAGCAAAACCTTTTTTTTGATAAAGGTAAACGTTTGTAAGAAAGAAATTCAAGGGTACCAATTTACTTACGAAGAATTTAATTGTTTGGCGATAAAGAATAAAATCCAATGAAAATGTACTATATTTTCTATAACATATCTAATTCAAAATTTTGGAGATCGTTTTTAAAATGTCCTATAAAACTTTCTTATTAAAAGCAAATATCACACGAATCTAATTTTACATACACAAGTAAAGAGAAACTTCTACATTCGAGAACAAAGAAAGCACACAAACATCTCGCAAGAAACATCCAGAATCTCCCAAAAGATCTACAAAGAGAAACTTTCAGCTCTCCCAAGAAACTCTCCCTAACCCGCTCGAGTTACAAATTTATTTTCATATTCTTTTACACGAGTTGCTCGTTGGAGCAGTGAACAAAGGATCGTAAGCGAGGGTTGTTTCCTGGTGAAGAAAACGATGGCGGTAAGTGAAAGACAATAGACTGATGCCTGGACTGTTACGTCGCCCGTTACGCAAAATCACGAGATGTTCCATGCTTCGAGGTCTATTCACAGCGACGAGAACAAAAATATGAGACAACGAAGAACGGCACGTGGGAACCGGATAGAGGCACGTGCCTCGGGTTTCGACAACTCCTGGTGAGCGGCGGACTATTTCCGCGTGACGAGGAAATTGTTCTCCGACCGCCCTGACGCCGCGGGAGGCGACTCGCAGAGGATTCGTCGCGCCCTCGCAGCGGGTGATGGACCTCGCGTGGTCTTACGCTCGTCTTTTCGGACTACGATTGACTACGAAGTTTAAAACGACTCGGAAATTCACCCGGTGATGATAATCTCTGCGAGTCACTGAGAAAAATGATCCACTGCCGATCAAGACTGCGGAGAATTTGGATCTAAGAGGAGTTTCAGTTTTTAGGTTTGAAAGAGGATTGATGAAGAATGGAATTTTGGTTTTTCTATTGATTTACTTATTTTCTTTGCGTTGCACATAAATAAACTAAGAATGTTTATGGATGCATATACTGAAATTTAGTGTACCAAATGCGCGTAATATGCAAAAATAGTATAGACACACATAGTTATTTACTAATTGAAGCGTTTTATTCTATATACGGATAATCAGATTCTATATACGTTTCATTCTTATAGTGTCAACTTTTTGCTTGGCTTAATTAATTAGTATGCCAATGGTGTACGAATATTTTGTATAACCACTACATGTGAAATATTTAAAATATAGCATAACATTTAACACGCATATGTATAATATTTGACAAGATAACTGTCACGGTGGTCATCGGTGACCGGTGTTATTAAATTTTTGAGGATCGTTAAAATCAGATACATTTCATAATCATCACTAAACTAATCATTTAGATAACATCGTCACATAAAAAGTATAAGTAATATTTTTCGAAACTTAAATGCTGTGGTGCAGGTTTCAATTTACATATGGTTTTTTTTAAATTTAATTTGTATTTTACAATTTATCTAACTGGGCATTTGGTAAATTTTTCTAATTTACATATTGTGGCCCTCGAGTAAGAAAAATATGTAAAATCCGCCTGACAGCTACGAGTTAATGAATGATATAAACTTTTACTTAAGACTTTATCCGATTGCCTTACTCGATTAGAAATTCTATTCCAGGTGCTCTGTGTCATAAAATAAAATATCATTCAGCAAATCAAAGCAATTGCCAAACTGTTTTTAGATTTTTAATTTTTACGTGACAATTCGTTCTTTGGTGGTTTAATTACCGTTAACTTACAGCCCTTTAATCGTGTTTTTATAAATTTCATACTTTTTATTAAAAATTTTTTAATCAATTTTTTTCTTCCACTTCTTCTTAGCGAAGAAGTGAACTGGAATGCTCGCGAAACGTCGAATCGAACGTACTAATAAAAAACAAGATCGAAACGTAGAGAATCATACATATATCAATTATCAACTATTAAACATAATTACATATACATCTATAATTATATGACCACAATCAACAAAACATACTCATGAAATCGATTATAACACTTTCACTGAAATCTCCCTCTATTAAAACTACATAGTTCTCACCAGAAAAAGAGGAACACGAAAATAATTCCATTAATTAAGACACCAACAATTTCAACGTACTCGACCAAGTTAAATGACGAACAACTCGAGCGTAGACGTTTATAAATGACAAGTAAATTCAGGATCACAGACACGGATGCAGAGAGGAAGCGGTTGGTCGTTAACATGCTAGAATCGTCGATATACGGACGACCTAATCGATGAAGCCATACGAAGGCTAGAGAGTGGCCGTTTTGAAATGACCAATGATCGACGTTGAGTCGCGGGTTACTTTGCATTCCGTACATCATGCTAGCACTCCCTAGAACTTAGCGAGGGAACGCGTTCCATCGCGAGCGTCTATTAATCTTCGCGGGGTCGTCGAGCGACCATTAATATTAAGGTGGGGTCACCCGGCGTATCATCGTGAATTATCGTTCTTGGCCCGTGTCACTCCAACCAACTATCTTTTATTGTCACGTCGGACGTTCCGGGGTGGAAGAACTGGAAACGAGATGATTTCGAGCTCGCCTTGCATTATTGTTTTCGTCGAGATGGGATTATGGAAATTCGAAGCGCGAATTATGGCTGATTTATGGCCTTTCGATAAGACGAGAGAGAATTCTTTTCACGAGAGATGAAAGGGATTGAGTAGGGCATAGACTGATTAGAGTCTAGGGAATTTAAAGAATTAGATGATTAATCTTTGATGTGGTACGTACAGTGCTTCTGAGTGGAATGATGTGATAATTAGACTTTGTTAGATTACAGGGATTTGTGCAAATTCATATTTTTATAAGCGCAACTGAAGTAATGGAACGTAACCGAACATTTGTTTCATGTACAATATTAAATATTATAGCAAGTACTAAATATATATACATGTATGTGCACATATCGTATGTTATATATTTTTGCACATAGTATTTCGTGCATTTTTGTATCTTTAAATTTACCTTAATAAGAATAATAAGAAGAAACGGAAAAAAGAATTTTTTGGAAAGTAAAGTGTTTAGCCGTAAAAATACTAAGAGGAAATGATTTCTTCCAAAGAGTGCTCTCTATTTTATGGCTTCTCTTTTATTGTTGTATTAGGCACTGAATTTGATAAAAATACCATTGAGAATTGTAAGTTTCATTTGATATAAATGTAAGTACTATCATGCTACCACGAAAACAAGGAGAAAAATAGAGGAAAGAAAGCATGAATTTTAAGAAAAATAGTTTTAAATAGCAGTTCAAATTTCTATAAGAATTTACAAAATTTAAAAGCATAAGAAGAAATTCCCTCGAATAACTCGCAGAATTAACTCGAACATAAGAATCGCATAAAATAAAAAAATTTTCCGATCGTTAGGAAACCAACCAAAAATATGCCCAAACAGGGCAATTTTAAAAAATGATTCATCCTCAGGGTCTCATCAATCTTTTCGTGTGTAAAACGCGATTCATTTCCAACGCGGGTTCTTCAGTAACAGGATTTTATACCCGTTTTACGATCTCGCGATTGAGCCGTACCTGGTCACGTTCCTTCAATTAATCTCTATTTTCATGCGTTCTCGCGAAATCAAGGCAAATGCGAGTACACTTACATACACACGCAAATACACGTACATATATTTGCAGAAAAAAAATCGCGTTGTACATGCTCGAATCAAATTCTACGATAATGAGCGCAATTACGAGTTAATCTGGTTGACTCGGTATCAAGCGATCGCGAACATTAACTGACGACTTTCGCTCGTGTTCAACCGGTTCTCTTTGATTTCGTCCGCATGATCGCTACTGAAAAATAAGCCGATGGAATATCATGAATCTTTAGGCAGATTTGGCGACTCACGAATGAAAGTTTCGCGTAATTTCGGATATTCGTGCCCTTAGGGATCGAGACCCGAGAAATCATCGAAGATAGTGACGTCGTCCGTTAATTTCTTTAACCGTTCTGAATTATTCTTTGAAACATTGCCAAATTTGGAAGATTCTCTTCTGTTTTCAATGGAAATTGAGGACGCGAGCATTTGATATCTCTCTCTGATAATTAACCGACGGTCCTGCTGAAAATTTTGCTTTCACCAATTTCGTTTATTATTATTATTTATTTATTCTTACATTGGACACGATTAAAATTAATTTGCATAAGTTAGTACAATCATTACATATTTATTCTCAATAATACCTTATGTTCATGTGTGTACTTGCATACATATTACAGTAGTTATTGCAATATTTATATAATTAATTATTACATAATTATTATAATAGTTTTACGATTGGGGTAGTGTCCCATAATACAATACTTTATCGAGTTCTTCATGGATAACGAAGGATAGAAATTTGTTAGTTTCTTCTGTTTCTCCTAAGTAGGTTTCGATATCAACGTTAGTCAATTTCGTTTGTTTGGTACTCGGTATACCGAGTTTATAAAGTATCCTAGATATTTCGTACACGAGCTAGATTTTATTTCAATTGCTCCAGTTAGTAAGATACTTTGACGCTGTCACTTTTTGTTGGACTTTTTCTTGGACAAAAATAATATTGTTGAATTTTAGATTTCAAACTTTCACGATGATTATGAAATGACATATTTGTGATACTTTGGAATAAGTTTTCAGGTCTGCCCAGAAAGTGAATTAGAACGTGCAAAAAACGTCGCATCGGAGCAAAACGCAGCATATCAATAACCAGATTGAAACCGACTGAAAGAATCACAAGTATGCCAGTATTATCGAATATCGTGTAATCTAATATATTCATGGAAAATATGCACTAATGCACTACAAATCCGCACTAAAATATTTGAACAATGCAAAGATCGACTTGAAATGTTTGTACGTTATGTTTGAAATTTAACAAACTTAAAAGACGAGTATCTCGCAAACAAATTCTTTCAATTCATTTCATAAATTCGAAACAATCAATTTTCTTTCCAGTTATAAAGCACTGGAAATCAAATTAGCTTTATGTAGAAGTGAACGTAGAAAAGAATAACTAAAACGAGTGGCATGAGTAAACACAATATGCATAATTCAATTGACACACCCTTGACAGCAACTGTCGTCTTTCTACATTCCAAGAAATATCATGCCTTTCACGGACCACACTCCGACACTGATTATTCTCAAAAATTGAAATATTCAACTTAACTCGCGCCCTGATCGCAATTTCTGAATCATGCGCCATTCAAGGCCGATTCATCACGGTGTGGTGGCGAGTTCTCTCGAAATACGCCACTGAAGATTCAACGTCGCCGTTCTCTCTTTGATTCCCTCACCGAGTAGAAAGCGTAAAAAAAGAAAAATCTAGTAGGTGGCGAGCATGAAACGCGCCGCGGTAAAGAAATCTGCCGGACGAATATCGCGGGGACCATTTATCACCGGTCGCGTCATCCATCTCTCGCAGCTGGAAATCTCTATTTGCATCCGTGGCTTATCTGGCGTCAGACGGTGCCAGCGTCGTCGTCGTCGACGACGACGACGACGACGACGACGACGACGACGATTACGGCCGAGCCTGTGTCGCAAACCTTGAGACGCTCGCATAACGAATCGCTCGGAAATTAACGGTGTCCCCTGGTACACGCTCCATCGAGCAGCCACACGCTCCATCGTTTAAACTTTGATTTAAGCGACTCTCTGTTCTGTTATGAATGGTCGTGTATAAGTTCGCATGGCAGTCTGCCTTTTGATCTATCGACTGGTATTTGATTGATCTTGCAGTACTGTTTGACAGGTAGAAAATGGTACCTGGTTCCCGCGACCGAGTGCGTAGAGAGAATTTCTTGATGCTTTTGCCAACGAATATATACAGGGTGTCTATTACTAATTGGTTAATTTGTAGTAAGATTTTATAAGAAGGACCTGAAATTGTTTCGAACCTCGACTATTATCTCTTAAGGTCTCTCGATATATCTTAATTTTGTTGTATTATTTACTCGCAAAAATAACAAATTTCACGATCGATGGAAAATTCTCGTCCGCTCTGTAACAAATTCAACGTCACCTGCGGCTAAACGGCGCGCAAGGAAAAAAGGATATAGTCACCGATTGCATCAAAGTGACTCATTATCGTCAGCAATGTCAGCACTGTTTGCCATCGCGAACTTGCGTAATCGTTTCCGTCGGTAGCACGCTTTCGATTGCAGATTAATCGGTCGCACACGGTCGGGGATTAATTCTGGAATTAAGGGCGCAGCAGGGTGCGTACCACGGGCTTGGGATATAAATTATCGCCGAAATTGCGCCAGATGGTAATGGGCACGAAGCAGAAACGCAAACGCATGGTTTCGCCTCAGTTCGTCAACCGGCGCCGAATCAGTGGCTGGAAAATCATATTTCATCCGTGCCCAGTGCGAAATTTAAAAATGATCGACGCTCTGCTCTGGTGAAATTAAGCGGACGGAGAGTTCACTATGGTTTCGAGAAATTATGTGGCGTGGTCTCGAGCAAAAAAAAAGAGGTGGATTTCTGTCGTTTTTGCATCAATGTGTCTTCATTTTTGAGGGAGTCGAGTTTAATAGCTGCAATTTGCCGTGTGTGCTGTAATGTATGATATTTCCTTGATTCATGAAACTAACATTAGTCAAAAATTCTTGATGTGTTCCTCTGAGATCCAGTATGCTAACACGACGATCTGGATTCTTGTGATCGAAATAAGTGACGAAGGAATTCTTAGTAGGAACTTTATAAGTTTAATATTGAAAGTATATAGGAGTGTTCCTGGAATATTAAATTTAAATAATTCGACAATTGGTTGGAATATTAAATTTAAATAATTCGACAACACTCGACAGGTTGATTGAAAATTCCAAACATTATTGCGAGATCCGTAATGTCTTTACTCGAGAGTGAACATGTTCAATGCATTAAAATATTTTCATAACTGTACCAAGCTTTTAGCATTTATTTATTCGTCTTACAAAAGATATATTCTATGTTTTATACTGCTTGTATTGTACATCCTCAAGTTCAATCATATCGCTTATAGAAAATTATAATATGTAGATATTTCTCGGCATAAGCAAGCGTTATAAAGAATGTATAATAAAACCACTCAATGAATATTAACTTGTTTTCTACGAATAGTTTGATTTATTTGAATCTAAAATTTGATTTCATAATGATCGACTCCTACATAGCTCTTAAAATCTCTGACTAACAAGAATCATGCGGGATTTCTATCCTCTTAATGGGAGCCGTATTTTAGTTAATTGCATCCCGGGACTTAATTGCTACAATCAGACATGATTACCTTGTTGATTACACCTGATCTGACTTAACGGTCACCGAGCACGGGTTAACCGACTGGTTAATCCCTTTGAACGATTCAAAGTTAGCGGAGCTTCCGGTTTTTGCGACCCTCCTGCGACCAATCACCGTGAAAATTCTCGTTTTTCATCATCGCTGACGTATGGTCGGCCTAATCTCGTGAAATTCTCTGAGAACTTCGAGGAGATCCTGTTATAGACGACATGTGTCTCTGAAAGGCAGAAGTCGAAGAAAAACCGCAGACTAACTGTCGGTCGGCAATTAGACGCATTCTTTTCGCTAAGATCATTGGCGATAAAAACCTACCAGACTGTTTCGTTACGTCTGCTGATAAACATAGAACGTAGAATTATGTCGGATTAGTTTTCACTATGCGAGAAGTACTAGCAGTAGTAAGTCTCATTTAATTTCAGAAAAGATACATGTAATAGAAGATGTAGAAATTGGATTTTTTTGTTGGAAATATTCCAGAGTAATCTGTTGAGAATCTTAATTATAAATTTTGTCCTTTCGTCCATAAGTCAGCGGACACCTCCCAGGTTTAATAAAGAAGAGAAATATGATAATATTTTACGTTGCGCTTTGTTCTGACATTTCGAGAATAGTCAGGTCACTTCTTCGTGGAAAAGAAACTCGGAGAATCAGAATATTTCTTTAGAGAAATTACTTCCTAATTTAAATAAAACAGAGAAATATGATCCGATTGAAAATTGCCCAAAGAATGTAGCACGGTTGAAACAGTAAATATCTTTCTGCTTATTAAAATTGAAACGCAAAATTCGGAAACATTTATAATAGAATTAAGATTTTAAATACATAGATACATATTTAGTTTTATCTACGTATTGTATTAAAATATGGCACCCTACATTTTTACTACAATTAAAAACAACAACATAAAAAGAACAAAGTATATAAGGTTCTTTCAATGGTATTTCAAGAAATCAATGGCAGAAAGCTTTAATTTTTCAATGAGAGATTAGAAATTCGATAAGAAGGTAATTGTAAGAGAACGTAGTATCGAATCGGACCAGAAAGATTTCATTTCACAAGTGTGCATTCGACGGCGAGCTGCCATCGCGGCGGCAGATAAAATATCTGGAAGGCTATCGATATCTCGCAATTGGGATCTTAATGCTATCAACGCCAACGGTGCAGCGGCGGCGCTATCAATTACGTTATGGAACGTTGATGAATTTACGTGGAAAGTGTGGGCATTCATCTGGCCGTGTAATTCCAGCTGGACCGAGATATCAAACGGGTCATCATCATCGTCTTGCACGATAAATGATTTAGACGGTCTTAGAATCTTAGCCATGCGGTGTACCGCTGCTTCGCTCGTTCGCCTTTGACGATTTATCAACATCGAACTGGCTAAACGCGTAGTTTCCGATCTTGATATTGCATCACTCGAGATTTCTACTCTTTGTGTAGTGAAACCTTTCGAGATACGTTAAGACCAAAGAGATAACTCTGAACTCTTGGCAATACCGTTTGTTTGTACATCGAAGCCTTTTATCTGCTCTTTGCAAAATGTCTGCACTTTTGTTCGTTTCTTTTTTCTCCACATTTTTTTTGCACTTGGGATGATTATTGGAGACGAATACGTATTGTTGGAATGTTGCAACTATACTGTGTTGATAGGAAAATGCTTCCAAAGATGCTAGGAATATTCTGTTACCATGTGTTAGTATTCACTAATAGCTTTAGAGCAGTAGAGTAAGAAAATAGTAATAGAGTAAGATAGTATTTTTAGTCAAATCTTATAGATTAGAAGGTACAAGCTTAATAATAACAACATCCTGATAAAATTAAGAAACATTTAATAGTATCGATCTAATGTTATATGTATACATTCGCAGCTATAAGTATTGGAACGTAATATAATGTGAATATTTTTACAGCTTTCATTTTCTGGTTATTTTATCATGAATCTGTTGGTTCATTCATATTCTACGTGCCTTTTGATTTGATAATGTGAAGTAAAATCTGAATTTTCCAATACATATAACAGGTATTTTTATATTTATGGTCGGCAGTGTATGTAGATATTTAAGAGAAATTGTTTTCTTAAATTAAGAATATATTACATCCATTTAAGTCCCACAAATTCTACCGCATTACAAGTCTTATCTTACCATTTATTTTCTTGCAGCATGCTACAATGCAGCTCACAGAAAATGAGTTGAAAATAATTACACAATAATCGAGTGTTTCGTACAAATCGAAAATTCACCGTTACCTCACACCAAAAGTAACATGTACATCTACCCAACCCTGAATCGACAGGAGAACAGGCAAAAGCCCAGCTGCTCTCGTTACAACAACCGTATCCTCGAATAATTGCCAACACGTTTTTATCTGGACATGGCCGCGCTAATTTGATAGTGGCCAAAAGATTCGAGCAAAGATTCACACGGGCAAATATTCGTCCCTCCTGGGAGAGCCAGTTCAACGAAAGCCTATCTCTCTTTCGTTAATTACGCGCACGGATCTGCAGCTTGTCCAGATAAAATCCATCGAATAGGAACGAGTTTTCGTGCTACGATTTGGACGGAAGGAGCCAATAGTATCCGTACGTAAGCGTAGGTTTAGTGTTGCTGTGCAAAAAGAAACGTGCGTGGAAAGAAGGGGTTAAGTTAATTATTTTAGGCTCAATTTCAATTACTCACAACAGCAGATTGGCCGTTAAAACGCGGTCCACAGGTCGAAAAGTGATCTTGGTGCTTATTAACTCTAGGAAAATATTTCGACGCGCTCTATTTTCCTCTCTTTTTCCCGGTATACGTATATCTACGTTTTATGTTCTGATTTACAGAATTCAAATTTACGAATGAGTTGTATAGATCACACTAGTCGTAGTCAATGGATTGCGGATTTTTATGTATTTATGAAAAATTTAAAGATGCAAGAATGCACAAAATGCGCGTAATATGAAAAAATATAAGAAATATCGAAAGTGAAGTACCTGCTATAACATTTAATAGGCGAAATAAATAAATATAGGTTCCATATCTCTAGTTATGTTAATAAAGATGTGAAATCGCATAAAAATCCGTAGTCTAATGCTAATCATTCAAAATCATGTTATAGACAATCATAGTCGTTTTTAACACGACAGAGTAACTTTACAATTGTATCGTTGATATTCTAAATTATTTGAAACTAGAATACTTGTATATGTGCACTTATATAGATACCTAACTATGACAAACACAATTACCATAAAAATCCTCAAATAATATTATATAAACATAAGAACCACAAAAAGCTAATATTAAATTGCACCACTCGTCGAGACTATTTAGGAAACTTGATAAATTACAGTCAGAGAGCTTAAATACTTTCTTCCTTCGCATTAAACATCAATTACATGACGACTAAGCAATGCATCAGCAATGGATGCTGTGCTCCTAATTAATAATTCAAACATCGCTCGTGATTTCATCGCGATAAATACCATTGGAGCCGTTTCAAGCTCAACTATCAGATTGATTTCTGCCTGCGAGAATGTTTCATGCATGTAGGTAGAAGTCCGGATAGTAATCTGAAAAGTCGAATAGAAACGAAGGACGACCGCCCCCGTGACGAGATTGTCCTATCATGAGATCGACGATCATTATTCAGGGGTTCAATTAAAGACTCGCTAGACCTCTAATTCGGCCGGCGCCGTGAGATTATCCCGATATCTCTCGTATCGATTCCTTCCAGGTGGGCCTGTTGCTCTATAGTCTATAGCGTGGCGTGTGCAGGGGCGGATCGATAGCAAACCTATCTAATCGGTGTGTATTTGAATTACATGCTCGTTATTAGATTACAGATATTTATGCAAATTCATATTTTTATGAATATAATTAAGAAGATTAATCACGTAGGTAGAAAATTATCTTATCTACTATACGTACAGGTATTATTTTGTATATTCATATATTTCTGTGTATTATGCGTTATGTATATATATAATCATAAAAATGAAACCTAGATAGGAAATTCTTTTCCTGCTAAATATTACAGACAGCACTATGCTTTGTATATTTTAGATATTTCTGTATATTGCGTGCACTTTTTCCATTTTTGCATCTTCGAATTTCCTATAAATGCATAAAAATCTGCAGTTAGTTTATTATGATTCGATTTAATTGCTGTACAATGGACCTGATTAATAGTGATACTAGGCCTGTGCAATGGTCATTGAAGGAGAAATATGATCGGTGATTAAGAGGATAATATATATATAGTCATAGTAGTATACAATATTAATGAAGATACAAAAATTATCGACAATTAGAAAAAAAAAGTAGCGAGAAAAATAAAAATGAAATATGGTATATGAAAAAATATGTAATAGAAGTTTTTAGTCGTATATTTTAGAAAATGTTGTAGAAACTGTCAAATATGCACCGTTGTAAAAGTATAAAATTTCTAGAAGTTACACATTGGTTATTTTGGCCATTCTGAAAGCTCCAGTTCTACTGTTCTAATCCAGATAAAATTTGAACTGGACACTGATTCGTGTCTAATATAAAAAAGAATCTCTTCTTGCAGTGAAAGAAATATGTTTTGATTTGAATAATGAGTGTTAAAAATCTGATGCACATAACTATTCTACGTGCGTTTAAATAGTCGTAGGCACAATTTTACGTAGTCAAACAATATGTCGTGTCTCCTTCAGTTATTTATTAATTATTTAGTTATTTAATGTTTATTATTTATTATATTATTAATGACTTACTTATAATAACTTTAAATAATTATACAGAATAGGACACACTTCACTGATTTCAATAATCTTGAAATATGTTATCCTAGTTAACATTCTCAATAACTTTTTCCTATATGTGTAACCGCTGCTCGGCCTTCGTTCCCCGCATATTCACGAAAAACGTTCATTAAATTTAGTTTCCATTACGCTTCATTCTGGCTTATAGATGACTTCATTTTTGTATAACCCAATCTAAACTTAATTCATTAATGCCTATCATCTTTAATCTAGATAAGAAAAAGATAAATGAATGGGTTATAGATGAGATTCATTGAAAATTATTTCAGGCTAGCATTGCCAGCCGCCTAGTGGCGGCCGAATACTACTCTAGCTACTAGTTCAACCCATGACCCACTCATTTTTCTTTTTTAGTTACACAATATTAAAAGTGATTGTATCTCTCATCAATGAGTTAAGTTGTGATCGAACTATATAAGAATGCGCCCGCCTATTCCACAATATCCCGGAAACTAAAGCCGAGCGGCGATAACATGTTATAGAAAAAAGTTGTTCAGAACGTTGTTCAAAGTCATAGAAATCGTTGAGATGTGCTCTTCTCTGTATAATTAGCTACCTTCAACATCCCACAATAGTTATCTGTTAATAACTTCAACATTGAACATTGAACTATTAGATTGGCAACTACGTGATTGCGGATTTTGTCAATACCACCAAATCAAAATCCGCAATCACTTAGTTGCCTACCCAATAGAACCATATTTTTATACTATATGAGAGAGCCATTGTTTGACAAATAGTCACGACCAATTTCACTCCATCTACCGCTAAAATTTAAATGAATTTTCTACCATCAATTGCATTCATCGGTTTCTCTCGAAAAGCCTATTCCGAAACGCAACATTCCAATATAACCGAAAACCGAACACATTGGTTGATAGCAAAGTACACGTAGTATACATCCCCAAGACATTGTCGATCACAGTGTAGCGATGTCGAAAAATATTAGCTGTCGGGCACAGTGGGTCAATCCGCCCCTGACAGTGCATCAGCGCGCGCGAAGGCAAAAGAGCGTGGGCGCAGCTCGTTGTATCGATCTCAGATTCTTCGACGAGCATTTCAGAGCATGATACACTGGGTGGTCCATCGAGGGCATATAACAATGAATCATATCTCAAGGAAAAGGATTTCGGTGTGACATGGTACCGGCTGCACGCTCGCTCTCTCGTCTGTTCTCTCTTTTTCTTCCTATCTCTGTCTCTTCGTGCACGGCCACGCGAAGAAAGAACGAGCACAACCGGAACCACGATCTCTCCCTGCGATCCTTTTATGAGCGCGGGATAAACGAGGCGGATAAGCGCGTGGATCGAGATAACAAAGTGGATGAACAGCGAAACAAAGGGTTTGAAATTCGCGCGATTTCGTTCGCTCAAGGCCTCCGCGTTCGTGGAGAGACAATGAGTTTGATGGAAACTCTTTTTCTTAGGAATTTTTCGTTCGATAAGAACAGGCTCACGAAAGCATTCGGAGACTTTAGCTAAAAGACACTTTTTATGAATATACAGGGTATGTTACGTAATTGAGAATGGAGTTACTAGATGAGTTCTAGGGATTTGATGAGAGACAGAAAACGAACTGTTGAGGGAAAAGTTGAACGATATGGCAACGTCTATTTTCTTACAGCTTCACTCTTTTCATAAGTGCAACAAAAGATGCATTTTTTTTTTTTATGGAATTGTAATCTTCTTCATCAACTCGTTAAAAGAATCAACAATTAATAAAAAGTATGACATGATGTAGTATTATATAGTGTTTCCTTCTTCATCAATGCTAAACACCACTAACGAGAGCGTTCTCTTTCTGGCAAAATATTCCCATCTTCTGAGCGTCTTTACGCATGATTCTGAGTAATGCTAGGTGTAAACAGTGTCGTCGGTTTTTCTTCGAGTTGCCTGATTTACTATAGCGAAAAAATGTTTCAAGGAACTAAAAATAAATCCAAAATTTCAATATTTAGAAATTCTGTACGCAAAATAACACATACGCTTGCTCGAATGACGGTGCTTGGACTTAAAAATTCTCAAATTGCGATAGAGCGAAACCACGTGATTTCCTTTGTAGAAATACCTGTACTAGGGCAAACAAATTAATTCGTATAAGTGGTGCATTCTGCAGATTGTAGTGGGATAATAGGAGTTCAGAAGGATATTCGGTAAACCGTCGGGTACTGTGACGGTGGCTGATAGTATTAGTTCGGGTAAACCCAATTCGAATAAATGTAAACCTACTGTAAGGAGAACGATGAAGATTAGATTGTTCTAATGGATCGATTACAAGTACGATGAAGAACAAATGGGATGACTTGGCGCTGCTATAATTTCAAGCGTGAGAAACATACTTTCTTCTAGAAAGCGGTCGCAGCTTCATCTTTGCTGGAGTGCTTCGTTGGTGCATCTTGACTCGGGTAATTAGAAGGTGATTTGGTTAATTGCAGGGTATTCTGGAGGAGTAGAATGAATGAGAGACATTAAAAGTTCATTTTGTAACCAATTCTTACTGGCCGCAAAGTAAGCAAAATTAATTTTCTTCCATTCTTTTTTGAAACTGTCGTTCATTCGTTCCACTGAAATTTGTAAAATTAATATACCCGAAATTACGTGTACACGTAAAGCTCCGAGACCCGAGTATTATGCAACTGTGGAAAATTAAAATCCTTTCGTAAATTTGGCGTATTTGCGAGATATATTCGTTGTCCAGCTGAAATTCCATGGACTCGAATTCGATTTGCTTGATGAATGAAAACGACTTTCGCAGGAATTCCATACAAGGTGCAGCAATTTGCGGACGGGATTAATCGATTAGTGTCAAGGAATATAACGATTTCACCACCCGGATTACGAAAAGACGATGCTCGAATACCCTTTTAATGGACAAACTCCGATTTACAATACTTTTGTGAATTTCAGTCGATGCTCATTACACTAAGTAATTCATTTAGAATAATCAGAAAAGGTAGAGATTTATAACGAGGATTCTCTCATTGCGCTACGTTATATTCTACCCTCTACCAATTTACCTCTTGTTATAATTTATTCTCAGTTATAAGCTACGTGTCACCTTTTTACATATCCATACATCGTTTGGCCTGATACGTGTTCGTATATTATATCATTTCCTTCGTAGCGTTCTTCTTTTCCAAAAAAAAAACTCTACTTCAAAAGTCTTCATTGTAAGAGTATATCGCTGAATAATCGTATCATGACTGAATAATCATAACTGTCACATCTACACAAAAACTTGCAAACTGCAGAAATAAAATTATTGACCATCGCATTTATCGAAGATCTGAAAACTTGTCCCAACAGAAGTTTATTTATCATCTTTTCTTATCTATTTCCCACTGTTTCTTTCTATACAACGCCGCAACAACGATCGATAGCAATTATCGAGCATCACGGAAGCACTTGGCTTCTCCGTAGCCGATCCCCTCGCCACGAGCAACGCACCTAATTAAATTAGGCGGTCGCTGATAGATTTCAATCAGGCTCTCACGTACCTACAGGCAGCAAGCTGTGCTGCCTGTGCTCGTTTAAGCATAAACGTAGAAGAAGAGAGGGGAGAAAGTCTACCGATTTACACGCCCCTAAAATTTAACGAGCTACCGAGACTCGTCCACTTGCACCGCTCCCGCATATCATCCTGTCTCCTTCCTCCAGTGCAATTAATTAACCCTCGCCTTTCCTCTTTCCATCTACCGTCATCTAGCTACCCGTCGACGATTCTTTCGCCTTGGAGCACCCCCGCCCCTCTCATGCTCCCTCTCGTGTAATTTAATCTAAGCGGAATCAGGGTTGCTGCGGGCCCAGAAAAGGGAGTTTTGCCTCGCGCCCGGCGGACGTAAACGTTTCCGTGGGAGAAATGTAATTTTGTTTTGGCGAACGTGTACTCCCGCTGCCAGGACTCGTAATTTCGGAGGAAATTGCGGTTTCAGAGAGCTGCGGTTCTCGAGGTTTATTAAGTCAGGAGCTATGATTCGCGTATTCCAACCTGTGGGAATTTTAAATGGAATAACGTGGTTGACGTTTCGATTCCAAGATATAGTCTAATTGGTCTTTTCTTCGAATTTTGTTTCGTTTCTTTTCTAATAATTTATTTTTTTGTCAATTTGATTATTGTGCGAGAGAATGTGTACAAGAAGAGAAGAAATTAATTTATCGGTAGAAACACATGTAATTAAATTCTATGAGACGTTAATAATGCTTGCAAAAATCACTGTGGCTTCAGAATGCTCGTTAGTTCGCGATATAATAATTCGATAATGCCAAACAGTGGTAACTTCTTTCCTTGATTATTCAATTAATGAGTGAAACGTGAAGGCAAGGCGTGGAGTGTTGGAAATTAACCAATTCGTCGGCTATCGCGCGAAAAAGAGTACGCCTTTCGGATTTATCTGACGAGCGGTCAGCTCGTATTCGGATAATTTTTTACTTGGACAGGTTTAATCGCGAACACGGGGAAAAAAGAAGTTACCAGGCGGCTGAGTGTCATTACGCATTAAATTAAATTTGTTTTTTGCGGTTGAATCGCGGCCGTTTTTGATGAGCCGCAGTTATCCGCGGGAAAGACACTCGACGACGTCGAGTTAATACAACCTCCCTCCAGTTTGAGCAATCCGTGCAAACTAATTCGTACGAGCCTTTTTTTTGCGAACTTTCGCCCTGAAATTACGGTTTGCGCTCGTGCAACGCGTGCATTTTTATTTCGTCACTTCACGAGCTTATTCAATGGCGAAAGCTGGTTAACGTTCGCCAGCAATTACGAGTTTGAGCAAACCTTCCACTTTTTATAGCGAATTATAGACACCTGTGATGGAAATACGAGTAAAGAATCGATAAGATACGAAGGTACTTACGGTAATTTAATTTAATTTTACATTAATTGCCAATCACCATCCCATGCTAAGCAGTGCAACAATAACTAATTAAATGAAGATAAACCAAGAATTAATTAGACAATAAGATTATGTCATAAGATTCTAACATACAGAATATTTAAATTTCCACCGCGGAAAAGATGGTCTAAAGTGAGTCATGAAATAAGATTACACTTATTCTTAAAATAAAAGTGAAGAAGAAAGTGGGAGAAGAAATCAATCAGTATTTTCCGATATTCATAAAAACTCATAATACATTCATATATACAAGTATAATACATACACTGCCAACCATAAATGTTTTAATTAGTTTATTAGAATCTCTCGATTCGTTCGTATCATATGTGCCTTATGAAGTAAAACTTGTTGGAGTTTTGCAATAATTGCAATGTGTAGGTGTTTTTATTACTTATACTACGCAAAAAGGTTTCTTGGATGAAGAAATCTTACTGTAGAATTTCGTTGCGGATCCTCAGTTGTCCAGGGATGTACATAGCGTACCTATACAGTGACGTGCAAAGTTTCCGGCCATAAGATATTTCACATCAGATTCCAGATTTAAGTAATGTAAAAGTATATTACATATATAACTATATAGTAACGTTTGTGTGTTTATACTGTTTTCTTGTACTTATTCTACCCATATATTCGATATTACTTAAAATTATATTAGATATCGCCTCTCAAATATGAAGTGAAAAATTGATCTGTATGAAAATTCTTAAATTTATTTTTTGCGTGCGTACATGGAAAATAATGAAACGTTACGCAGTAATGCAACACAGGTAAAAATGATCTCCTTGATAAGGAAGGTATAAGATGAACGGAGGTAAGAAAAGAAAAGAATCTGGATAAAGGCGAAGCACGCAGCTGGCGAAAAGGCATTTATTGCCTGTTGCACCATTTCACGGGTTCTTAATTCTCTTTGCCGACATTATCCAGGATTCTGTAGGATCTGAAGAGTGCCGCCAAGGGACTGGACAATCCTTTGAGATATTCACACTGTCCTAAACACCCCTGCAACAATGCCGTCTGACCAGTTTTATGCGTTAGGAAAGACGATCCCTTAAGAAGGCATTGCTCGAGGACGTGCGTATGCTTTAATTAGTACTCAATATCTACCGGAAATACGGATCTCCCGCTGCTAATGGACGCTGGATTTTATCTCGGAACAACGGGTGCTAATGGAGAACTTGTTTACCGAATGGTTCGTCATAGTTGGATTGTGTTTGAACTGATTTACTTCGGAACCTGATCGACTGGAATGTCTAAGGTCCTCTTTGTTTGAGCCCCATTGACTGTAGCTTTTACCTTTCAATGATCATCGCCTTCTGTCCTAAGTATACATGCGATGAAATAATGGTAGCTAATTATTCGAAAGAACACTGCAATTTTTCAGCAGGGAGCACATATTTTTAAATATGTTGGAAATGAGTATTTGGGAATATTGATACATATAAGGATCGAATAAAAAAAAATAAACTTCATTTTGAAATACTTATATCAATCGCTTAAATTTTAGCTTTTTCGGAATATTATTATATAATTTATAGGTTACAATTGCGATTTGAGATTAATATAATCAAGATATGGTTTTAAAATGCCGCCTACATATATTATATACTTTATACGTTCAGTCTTAAAAGTCTACATAAAATTCTTAAATATAAAATATTATGGTAAAAATGATAACTCTACGAATTTTTATTGATACATTGAGACACGTATTGTTAAAATGTAACAGAATAATTTATTCACTTTCGCCTTCATTAAGAAAGAAGAAGTACAAAAATATAAAATGAAATGTATAAAAATGACATACATCTATTGTACCTATATGGAATCGTCAAAATCAACAATGTGTTGCTATATCATCGTTGTTGAAAAAGTTAAAAGTTTTGTAATCCCTAATGTAATATTATCCCGAGATCTTACCGAATTAAGTGTTTTAATTCATTTAATTTCTTTTAAAAACACATTAATAATTGTATCGATATGTGAGTATAAATAATTTTGTGACAAAATGTGTTTTTATTTTCTTCGGTAAATCAGATACACAAAATTCGATAAGTGTATGTAGATTTTACTGACTGTATTTTTGTGATTGAAGGTAATTCTTAGTAATTCTCTATGAAATTTATAATTCCTAAATACGCGCCATGAAAATTAATGGATTAAAAGTCACAAACTGCAGTATTACAATTCTTTCTAGCCTATTTTTGCCTGCACTTTTATTTCACTGAAGCACGATGAATGACAAACCATCTCGCGTCAACCATAAACCCGCAATCTGCCTGCAGCAAAATTGCAGCAGCATCAAACGAATAACGAGCATTCTGGAAATCGTTTCTCTCCCGGGATCGCTAAAAAAACCGAATCAGTAATAGCTCGCGTGTCGTATTTAGCCCGGCGACTGGTGATTCTGACGGTATGACAGAAACAAGGGGACCAGTTTTTACCAGGGCGAGGGTGCGCGATCGATAATCGTTCGAGCTCGAACTAGAACGTAGCCAACAACTCAGAGAAATGATGATCGCTAGCCAACAAGAATCTCGAATTCTCTGCGACAGACTATCGGATCCGGGAGACCGGTCCATCCAAGATTTAAACGCGAAAATTACGATGCAAATACCAAAAGGTTGGGATCAATACTTACTCTGTAAAAATAGAAGATTAAACAGAAACGGCAGGTTAAAATTCTATCGACTTAGAAAATTAGAAAGACACAATTGTTGGAGCGATTATACAAATCAAGAATTTAAAAAAAAATCACCTTAGAATGCTAGATATCATCGTAAAAAATATTTTCATTCACAATCTAAATAGATTATTATTGATATTTATGTATTTCTAGCATTAACCCCTTAGGTACGGTGCGCCACTATAGTGGCTTTCGCGGATGTCATCTTATATTACGACGCACCACCATAGTGGCTCACTGTACTGACTCATTCGCTCACCGTTTGAACTAACTGATCTTTTTCATTTGTCTTGCTTCACACTTTTTTTGCCCTCACAACATTTTATAACAGTGTTAACAATATACAGACAGAATATATAGTCTTTGTTTTTGATACGCCAGTGTCAGGTATCAATTGTTGCTTTTCGTTAAAATAAATATACCATTATTAGATGCTCTTTTTAACATGCCTATCCGTATCCTTATAATTTTTTAGAATCTTTAACCACAAAATGTTACTTCAAAATAGAAAACAAAGAGCAATTTGACAGACACGATCGCGCTATGAATGTGAAAATCGTAATGTGGGTCTATGCGTCGTACCGTGCTTTAGAATATATCACACTCAATTGTATTATAACTTATTAAAGTACATTATTAAAGTTACAGTATATGCGTCATATTTTTAAGAAAAATTATAATTTAGTTATCAAAAATTTCAGTCCAATGTGCTTGCGTAGGGATTAGAGTTATCCGTCACACATTGCAGTGGTGTATCGTTTATGCATAATTCGCGTCAAACTCTGCCGTACAGAGAAACAGCCCCGCGCAAAATTCAGTCGTACCTAAGAGGTTAATTTTAAAAATTAGCAGGATAAAACTGAGAAACGATACGAGATTCTTGACCCTCGGTGTAGAAGTGATAATCGTAAAACGCGATGATAATGATTTTCGATTGGGTTTAATTAATCAAGAGAACGGTAAATAAAGAAGATGTTGGTAAGTTGACGATCGAAATTCATCTGAGGATGAGATATCGAGGAAACTGGCGATAAAACCAGTGATATGTCCCCTTTTACGCGAATCTCGTTTTACGAGGTCAGTTTCGAAACTACAGCCAGTGAGAGAAGAAATATCGCGGCACTCTCGTCGCAAATTATCCATCCAGATGCTGTTCAGAGTTTATTGTCGTCACTGCGTTATCAGCGCGATGTCATTCGAGAGATTGTCCCCGTTTACCGCCGAACGTGTTTTGCCAAGCGGTCGTATAAATTAAAAGAACGAGCGAGTTTCGTCGCGAGACGCGAAGCGTGAAAATGAATCTTTTTAATCCTCGCCGCTTGGTTATCATGCCACGATCAAAATATTATCCTTTGCACAGAGTGCTTTGATAAATTATTATATTTATTACTGCTACGTGTTTGCAGATTTATATCAAGTGAATATGTTACAAATTTTTTTAAATTAATCAAGGCTGCCAGTACCTAGAAAATTAAATTTATCGATTTTAAAATCTACGATAAATAAAACTTTCACAATAATTATCATAAGTATCTTTTTTAGGGAAAGTCTATTAATTGAAATTAATCAGTTTATTAACGTACCAAATTTATTTCTATTAAAGGAAATGAGATATTATAATTGTATTCTGCGGACTGATTTATTTGAAATTGCATCTTGAAAATGATATATTTACCTTTACTAAATTTAGAGGCAGAGATCTCTTATTAAGGATTGCCTAATATAACATATTGTCGCTATAATTAAGTTGCTTAAAACACATGACTAAGGTAAATTGAGAAAGGATATCTTACTCGTGCTCGAGGAAATATATTTCACGGTCGATCAACGTTTGTCATAATGAAAAAAATATCGTGAGTCCGTTTCTTGACTTCACAAGATTTCGTGACTTTCATATTAGACACTTTCTTCTTCCTCGCGGGATTCATTCGAAGCGTTTCGTCGAAGGAATGAACGAGGAATCAAAATGATATTAATACGAGACTCCACCTCGGCATTCTTCGACCTTTGCACGCGAGTAGAATGTTTATCCTTTAAAAAGATAAAGAATTCCTAAACAATTTCAAGTTCGTAGATCTCCGTTATTACCACTTTCGGATAAGGCAACCCTGTAGTAATTAAAACTAAACAACCACGAAAAATTCCACGGGAATTCCTCACACTCATCTTCCGAAGAAAACCCAACACTTTCCAACAAGACATCTGAGAAGCAATCGGTATTACACGAAACTTCCAATTAAAAAATCACCTCGATAATCGTAATCTATCGAACGGTACGACGCAACGACAGTCTCAGCTTTCTACGACTTTATTCCGGAGCCGTAGGTGCCTCTTGTGTCGTTAATTATCCGGACAACGAAGGAACGAGGTTGCACAATTTAAAAGGCAAGCCCGGGGAGATAAAGGCTTACTCGAAGCTTGGCCCATTGGTAGCGGCATGCCGTCCTCGTGTACACGCTGCTGGCCGTTTCTCTGAACGATAAAAGAGCGGCGTTGATTGCTGCGCCTCCGGAGCAACGCACAATGCGATTTCAATTTTATTGTGCCAGCTGCGGCAGATAAACGCTCGCGGCCGAGAGCGTAATTCACGCGGTGTCTTTTAAGCTGCGTTCACGGCTGGAAACTGTGTCAAATCGGCGGATTCACGCGGACGTACAGACCGATACGATGCAAAGGGGAAGGCTGGGAGAGTTGATAGCCGCGGCCACGGTTCCTCCGGCGAACCGGTGCCGGAAGTGTAACCTCGCCGCCTTCGAGTTCGTGGGACGACCGCTCGATTGAGATATCGCGCGTGAAAGTCGCGACCGTGCGCAGCCTTATTCGAGAAGAAAGCATTGAAGACGCTGTTGAGACGCCGTTATTATGTATTGCAAGCTACGAGATTAGCGGAGAAGTTCCTTCTTGGGTTTCCATGCGGGTTACCAATATGATTGATCGTTTAGTTCCTTTCGTGGCAACACCTGGTAATTGTTGAGATTGATTTTTTTAATCTCTTAAGTAAAAAGAACAGGTGGGCAGTTAATTATATGTGAATCGTGTTTATTTCTCTTTTGAGGATTTTTTACTTTTTAAAATATTCAGTTATGATAAAAATAGGTTAATGTATGCACATGTGCTGGAATAAAGTTTTTTAATTTTTTTAAGCTCCTGGCGAGAAAGGACATATATCGAGTACGTGAATTGCACGCGTTAATCACGTAGAGTACATGATATTTGAGACAACGAAGGAACGTGTAGTTTGAATCATCAAGAGAACAGATAATTCATACACACAACTGAAATTTATTATCATACACACATATGCGACATGTTCTGTTAAAAACGTGCGAAAACGACTTTTCGAGATAAACGCGTTTAAAGTTACACGCCTCGTAGGGACATTGTCTGATTCGTTTTCAGCTGTTACGTATCTCTCTCGTATAATGACAGTATGTGTATATACCACCAATTAAAGATGTTTCGTAATTTTTAATAATATAACAAATAATTTTATTATTAATGCACGATTTTAATACCGAATTCTGTCCTGAGCAATTATTCTAGAAAATAGGAGTTGATATCACCGCAGAGAGCAGACTTCTGCGTATAAAGAGATGAAAAAGATTTTGTCTTTTTCATACTCATCTCTTTTTTTACCAGAGCACGTTACATATAATTTATAACTGTACAGTACACACATAGTTGTGTAATTATAGTTGCACAATAAAGTTGTACACTTTATAAACAGGTTTCTTCCCACTGTCTATAATTTTATTGGTCACGTAATAGAAATTCACATACAAATAAATGGACTTAATTAACAAAAGTTGAAAAAGTTGACCGCCTTAACCCTTTTTTACCAGAGCACGTGATATATGATTTATAACTATACAGTATAGCTGTATGTACAATTTATAAGCAGGGTTCTTTCCACTGTCTATGATTTATTATTCACATAATACATTATATAATTCACGTACGTATTCAAATTTGAAATAGATTCAAACAATAAAAGTTTATTTAACCGTACACTAACCAAAATTTCGCTGCAATAAATGATATTCTATCACAATAGGACAATAATGGAAAAAATTGTGGGTGCTCAAGATGACTCTGATAGCTCGCGATCACGCGTTTAATTCGAGCGCGTGGCGTGGCCGCGTTTCGTTCCGCTCTATCTGTCAGGGGCGAGCTGCGTCCAATTTGTCGTGGACCGTTTCCTGGGAGTCATCTGTCGTTTTGCTCCGGTCGTTGTTCACCGTCAATTATTTGTCCAACCGGGCGAAATTGCGAGCCAACGGGGGCCATTCGCGGGAGATGAAAGGAAACTTAATTGCTTTTAACCGTTACACGCCGGAGTGCGTGCGGACATGCACGTGTCCTCTGCAACGCGATGTTGCTTTACGACAGATAAATTGAAGGGGGTTGCCTTTGAGGCACCTCTGGGCGTTTTTTAGGAAACCTTTTACGGTACATTGTACCCGCACCATCACCGGATGAAATTGCACCATACAGCGCTCGATTCCACTATCAGAAGAGGGTGAATTCTTTCTCTTCCTTCGTCAGTGGAGAATGATGGAAATTAAGCTGAAAAATGAACGCCAGAGGAATTCGTTGCACTCGAGGACCTTGCACATGCTTCTTTTATAGCGAACAGTTGCGTAAAGATTGAGGCTCGTACAAACACATCCAATAATTTAGTAATTTAGCGTGTATGGATATGGATATTAAAATTTAATCGAGTAGTTTCATGAAATTATTTAGTCGAGTAGGTTAGTAAAATTATTTAGTCGAGTAGATCCATGTTGAAAATGACAACGTGAGTTCGTGCTCGCCATCCATATGCAGATGCATTAGTTATGAGAAATAGTAACTAGAGGATGATCCTAGTTACAATCAATAGATTTAATCGATAGGCTTAAGATGACTTTTTGTTTTTATCCCTAGTTCTTGTAAGCGCGTGCAATAAAGGTTTTTTTTGGCTCAGAACGGTGTGATAGATTTATCCATTCAATAAAGTAATAACTATTGCGAACTTACCTCTGAGTATAGAAATAACAACAATCCATTTCATTAATTTGTTTGCTTAAGTATATTTTTATTCTGCTTATAACATGCCTATACCGCTCATTAGTACTCAATTGTGTAATTAACCTGTAACTCAACTGTACTAATTCCGAACGCTTTCTATACACTGGACTATTTAATAGCAAATGACCACTCGTCACTCGGTTAAAGTGTCGGATTTGTATATACGATTCTTATGTAAAAGCGGTTTATTTGTGAAGATATATCGAATTCAAAGTTGCATCAACAATAGGATTTACAATGGAAATATTTGAGTGAGAAAAATTTAGTTGAAATGTTCTGAACTTATTGCATTATAATCGTGATATTTTAAATGTATGTCAAAATATCTGGATTTTTTTCGAATTTTTACCTTTTCAAAGGCATCCTTGAGTAACCAAAGAAAATATACTTTTGCTACAATTGTTATCTCTTTAATCGATCGTCGTAGCGTGCATTTCTAAGAATGTGAGAAATTTTTATAGCTCGAAGTGTCGAGATATGAAATTTTAGATTATTATTATTATTACTATTATTATTATGATTATTATTATTACTATTATTGTTATTATTATTATTTTATATCTAAAAGGAGATATAAAAGATAAGAAGTACAGAGTGGCAAGAAGGATACAAGATGGAAAGAAAGAAAAAAGATAGAAATGGAAAGTACAGAACAAAAAATGGAAGATATATTGACAAAAATACGATTTTAAAGAAGAGAAAAAAAGTAACCGAATTCTGCAAATAATATCTCTATTCTCTCCGACATAAAATACTATGGTCTGAAAAAATTCGGAAATTCTAGGTTTCAAAGATAAACGTTTCTTGCGGTTCGCGTTTCCATTGTACTAAACTTGAGGCATCTCCCTGGAGGTACGGTTGAACTTCCGGCCCATAAATCGAGTTAAAAGCAGAGTCCAGAAAAACAGTAGAAGAGCAACTCTTGTCGGAAGAAGTTTTTAATCCGTTGAAATTCTTGGACTCCACAATACAACAGGGTTGTGCTCGCGCCTATTGTTTTTCAAGGAAGGAAACTCTTCCTTGTAATTGTTGTTGTAAATTAAGCGTTCTATCGAGCTGTGTAATAGCACTACTTCGTTGAAAGCAGTTCTCAGTACAGCTGGTTTTTTGTCATCTTTTTGCAGACTAACTTTTATTGGTCTGTGGTTAAATTTATTAAATAAGAAATTAAGAACCATCGACCTTCAAACGTATTATTTATTCTGTGGTAAGTAAATTCCTCACTCGCCATTATGTTTGATATATGTATTTTGATTTATAATTGTTTTTATCAACCTCGTTTCTAGAAATGATATGACGATTTGTTAAAAAGTATATAAATGGAGGGTTCTAATTAATTTCTTCGATGATACTGATACACATGTTCAGCTGTTTTTAAATACAAGTATAGTTTTAAAAGACACAAAAATATAATACAATGCTTAGGTATGTACACAATATACTCCTCAATTGTTCCAAAATATTTTCCAATGCTATTTGTCTTGTTTACTAGTCATGAATATACTCCAAGAAAATATAACAGAAGAATAACAGAATAATTATCTTCTTTTAGTCTTAATAAGTTTGTCTCTTAAAAAATTTTTCTACTTATTTGCCAATTCTATAAGCATATTTCCGAAAAATAATATCTTTAAAAAAGATTGAGGAACTCTGCGGAGTTGTCTAATTATTAATCAGAAAGATCTAAAAGTCGAAACAAATTTAAGTTATTCTTATTGCAGTTTCCACCAAAACATTAACATTCGAAATGAAAGAATTGCATTTCAATGAAAAAATTCCTATTACGCAATTTCTGGGAGGAACGTACGTTTCAAACACTTTTCCGTAACATTAAATCCGTAACCGTACTCGGGAGAACGTCATAGGAACGTGGTTCGCGAGCAGGTAGAGGGAGGACACGTTCCATGAAACTTTATGGCGCCTCTCGAGGGCCCGGCAGGGCTCTATTTACATAATGGCCGTCCAAACAAATGTCAGACGAACTCACGCACCCTTTCCAATTATCAGAGCCGCCCGAGACACTCGAAACCCTCTTACCCAGCTACCCGTCCGGGGTGGCCGTCCCGACAGATAAGCTAAAAGCAGCGAGAAAGTGAGATCGAAAGGGAACAGCAACCAACCTCTCTCACGAATCCCTCTTTCTGATCTCGCATGTATATTTATGACACGTGCGATTCCATTCGCGCGAAACGCTATGAGCCGTTTCAACGATGCTAATGGAGTTTCGAAACATGTCCCCAACGACTCTCTCGTCGCATGTCGATCGAGATCTCCACGAGAGAAATGGAGGTTGGATGCTTCCGGTGGGACACGTACGATTCGTTGGATGGTGTGGTCGTTTGAATCTATTAGAATTCGACGTTTATTTGTGGATTGACGAGAATGGTTGATGGTATTTTTAGTGGGACAAATTTGTTCCTGGAATGTGGGTACGAGGAACATGCGAAAGGAGGTGTGGAATGGTGATGAAGGGTTTGGAATTGGGTTCTACAAGGCGCGGGTGTACGTCGGAACAGCTGATTCGGAGAATATGTGACTATTGTTAGTCTTATGAAGATTTTTAGGTTTGTAGGTAATGATGATATATGGCAGGAATCAATCTATGAATTTAGTTACAAGTTATTGAATTTCTACGCTTCGTGTAAACCGTCCATAGGTTTCTTGTTTACTATTAAATGATTTCATAAGTAGTATACATGCGTTTATTAAAGTATTCAGATATTTATTAAAATATCAATTTAGATGTAACACATGCATATATTTACCAGAAAAGATTTGATCATCAGTAAATCATGAAATTCTTTTATTTTTTTTTTATTTAGTTGTTTACATTCACAATTTGTCCGATTTGGACATTTGGTAGAATCATGAAATTAGTCGATAATTCTTCGATTGCAAGTTTCTTTTGTTTATATAAAGAAATCTTCAATTTCTATATAAAATGTAATTGTTGACTCTGTTATTATACTTCCTATTAATCTTGAACTATATCCATATTTTTATCATCGATTAATAGTGCCACTTAATGTTGTGTCATCTTATTATAGTGAGACTTACTATATACCAAAAAATAATCTTGTAAAAGGGCAATTATATCTTTTATAGATAAATTAAAACAAAAAATTAGATAGTCAGTTATAGATATCTTGCAGAGAATGAAAATTAATGCAAGAACTGAATAGCGAATAGCACAATTTCATATTCCACTGCTACAGACCTATTCCACATCCTTTTAATAATCCTGTCACTATATCCGTACAGTGTTGGACAAAAGAAAATCTAAAATTCATACTTACGTATGATAACTACACTATATTAATAATAACTTTGTTATTATTTGTAATTATATGTACTAAACATATTTTACCATGTAGTAAGTTCCTGCAAATTATAACCTTTTTTCCTAAAAAATTGTGGTGTTTTTTACATCGTTTATCCTTTAGGGTTCGTCTCCTCTAAAGCAATCACAAGTAACTTTTCGTCGCCTCATGTTTGCTGCACGTTTTAAAACTTTTCCAACAACATCTTATAGAAATATTTTGTCTACATTGACATTCGGCGATTTTTCCAAGAAACACTGAATAACAACAAAAAATTGTTCAGTGTTACTTCAGTGGAGACAAGCCGTTGAAACTTTATTTTTTTCTGCACTGTGCATCCACTACGGAAATACCTTCGACATTCTCTGCTCACGAACCTCTGACCCTGAACAATGGACAAAGGACAGCGGTCGACACGAGGAAGAAACCTGACCATTCTCCACCCTCGGAAACTTCTTAATTACAAAGCGTGTCCGCGTGCTCTATTCCTCGACTACCGTTTCGCCGCTGCCGGGCTCCAATAAATCGCGGGTCCGCGTCCCTGGCTTTAATACCGTGGCAAAATCAATTTAGCTTGGGTGGCTGCTATACATATCGAAGGCCGTGGCTGTAATTAAATTGTTACTTCGGGCGGACCGCACGCCAATCGACATGGGCGGCCACCGAACACCCACGTAACCCCGTATTTACGATCCTTTTATTTCAGACCGCGTCCTCTATTAATAACCCCAGGCATTAATGAACCCGTGAAAGGATTCCGTTTCGTTTTCTTCCTCTCTCCTTCTCTCTCGTGAACTTTGTTCGCGTAGGTGGACGCGTCGTAGGCGCCACGGGCGACATACACCCTTCCGTGGATATATTCCTCCACCCTCAAGTTCTGTTTCCCCACCTACGATTTTCATGAACGTGACCCTGCGTCGTATTAATGAATATTCCAGCGACCTGGGAGAATTGCGATAAATAAAAAGCGTGATTGTAGACGGCATAAAGGACGAAGTATGATGGAAGGGAGGGTGAAATAGTTAATCGTTCTGCGTGAACAAGGAGATATAATTTATGGAAATTCTATGGATGGAAAATGATGGTGTATATCTTTATGTATTCCATCTGGGATATTTTTATCTTTGCATCTCTCTACGCTATTACAGAAACAATGTGGCAAAGAAATTAAAATCAGAGTCCCCATAACTATAAGCATCTCAAAGATCCAACAACACTTTATGACCCTTTCCATACTAGTTGCTTCATTGAAACAAGCTAACCTCTTCCTCTTAAGAAAAAGATTCGTTTAGAAAGCCTTTGAATATTCACAAACCTTTTCTAATCTGCTTAATTACATTCCAATCAAGCATACTTAATGCAAAAATACGAAATGCAATAAGATATCTAATATTACTACAACGAAAAATGTAATATGTGATATGAATATTAATTTAGGCGAACGAAATTCTTTAAATTTTATATACGCTACCACGCGTAAGTATTTGGACATCTGGTGCGATTTGATCAAAAGGTTGATACGTATTTTTGACCGAAATATATTTTTTTACTGTTAATTCTTTACCGCTTACCATAATTATATCACTCAGGAGTTCCATGTTCATCTCTAATAAATAGAAGATACTTTATAAGTAATTTTCGACTTTAAAAGAAACACGTATTTGAATCGCTCTAATATCCATACATTGAACGTACATACTTCAACTCATCATAAATATTAGATCAATTGATATTGAGTACAAGTTGTATACTTTTTACTGCTTTTATTTTCTAAGTGTATTTTATTGAATTTATTACATCATTCGTATTGTATGAGTCTTGTAATATAAAATATGACATTAAAAATTAAAATATTACATTAAAATATTAATATTTATTACATTATTCGTATTGTATGTGTCTTGTAATATAAAATACTAAATAAAATAAAATATGTTAAAGCTTTTTAGCAGATGCGACGAGTAAATGGTCTAATACCTATGCTCGGTAATGTGTGTAATTTAGGTGCCTCTGCAGGATCAATTTCAAATCATCTTCAGTTACCGCTTTCTTATTAATATACTAATTAATGTTGAAATGAAACATTCTTCCAGTTATTTCCCGTTTCCAATTATTTATACGCAGGAAGGTTGCGTTTAAACGTCACCCTTTAATCTTTGTGCGATGCTGTTCCTCGAAGTCGAAGCCACACGCACAGTATTCGAATAAGCGTGCAGAGAGGCGCCCATTGGGGTAGGTCTTGCGAGTGTCTTGACTCAGCATGGCACGACCATTCCGGTGGTGTTTTGTTAGGCTCGGGGTATTATTTCACAGACTCGCCACCCATAACGCGTAACAATTGCCTCTGGCCATGTCTGAGGTTACAAGTAGGATTATGTTGCAAGAAGCTAGCAAAGGGAGGAAACTACTGAGCTGCAGTCTCGCGTGCCTGCGAACAATGAGCGTCTTCCAGCGGGAAGGACGCATGTGCGCGTTTTGAATGACCGGGTAAAGGGAAACCGTGCTTAGGTAGCGAGTTTCTCCGTGTTGAATGGTACGAAACTTTTTTTTCTTTTTTTTTTTATTTACAAGTACTTTACAATCAATTCTCGCATTGAGAATTTTGATTAAGCTTTTCTGGCGTGGCGCAGTGACATGGCTAATTATTTATAATAAGTATAAATTTATAAATAAGTATAAATTTATAAATAAGTATAACGAATGGTATGAAACATAGTGATTTCGATTAAAACATCTTGTCGTCTTTAAGGAACAATTTTTGGCAAATTCATATGTTAATTTTATATGTTTTAGAGGATTGTTTTTATACGTTTTTTTTATAGCTACGTATTTTATTACTTTATTATTTAACTTTTGTTATTTTTACGTATTTATTTTACGTATTTTATACATATTTTAATAGATTCCATTGTTCCTTCTTGCACAGATTTTTCTCTTTGTCTTGTACTTTCGGATGTTTAAGAGAGTTGCAATGAGGCACTTAATTGTTTTTTTATAAAATTAATATTAAGTTTTATTGATCAAATAATCTGTTGTATGTAGTGTATTTAGTATCCTCATACAAGTGTAAACGAAGAATCAACCTATCTATTGACAATTTTATACGGTAAAGGACAAGAACCGAGCAAAACTACCTAAAAGGTTCATCTTAGTAGCAATAAACGAAGTAGAACCTTTTTAAAGTTCCTAAAAATGTTCAAAAAGATGCAGAAAATATAAGAAAGATCTTGAAAGCTCTTGAAAACTTAAAATACCGGAACTTTTCCAACGACAGAACCGTTGATGACTTAAATCTCTTTCAACCACGCCCCTCTGCGATAATACGGACCGTGCTGTAGTTTCGTAGAATTTCTGGAAAGATTTCTGTCGTTTCTCAAATGTCGGGTTCCCGGAGGACACTGGGTGCACGTACTGATTCATAGGTGACCGACTTTTCTGGACCTGGATTGCGTGTCCAGGATGTTTGATTCGTTCCGCAAAATCCGGAGGAAGAGAGAGCCGCGGTTTGCCACAATGTATATGAAGATTGCTAGCTATTTAAAGTCGGAGGCCTAATAATGGACTGTCCTGGCCCAATTCTTCCTCGAAAGATCTTCTGATCTTTGCCCCGGGAAATCAAATTGCAATATCGTGTTCGTATTACGATTGCACCTGGCGTAATTCGGTAAATATTTCGTAGAAAGCGTGTGCTCGTTCTTTTGCTTTTAATCGGAGGGATTGAAAGCTTGAAATTGAAGTACGTAAAACTTATGCAGCCGGATTATATGATAATCGACGCGGTGATGTAACGGGAGTGATTCATAACCTTGTTTGTTCGTTTAATTATGGTATTTATAATGGAAATAAATGAAAGAAGGATTATAGAGAGTTGATGAGAAAAGAAGCGAGCATCTTTAACTTGGAAATTTTCCGCTTGGTTGAAACTACATTTTTTTTTATGAATAAAAGTTTAAAGTAGAGAGAGAGGATGAAATATTTATACGGTTTTGTATTAGAAAATTAAGCGTAGTCTGTAATATGAAAATATTCTGAAAACATTCTATTATCTATACTTGAACGCAATTTTTTTCATTTTCTGAATTAGTTTATATCAATTATTTTTACACCATGTTAAAGCATTGAAATTTCGATACAATTTTTTTCCATAACTATGCCTATATACATTATATTTTTCAAATTTTAATGTATTTACGCATAAATCTTCCAAATTCTAAATCACAGCTAAGGTAACTATCCGTAATAATACTGTACTATGCTTTTGTCATTGGTACCGCAAATTTTTTGTTTACCTATTGATTTTCTGCATTTAACTGTAGGCAAGTATCAGTATATTGTTTGTATTAGATTGTCCTAAAAGCTTTTTTCGTTTTATAAGGAAATGATAGATGCGCAAGAAAACGAAAGAAACTTTTGGGGCAACTTAATACAATATATTTTAATCAATTTTCCGACGTTTGATTCGATCACAGTATACATTCATGTATTTAAAATCTGCATTCCCCATCTTTTGTGTTCGATTATTGATCTTAGCGTAAATTTACTTTAACAATAAATACACTGTCAGTTGTCAGGAAAGTAAAAGCTAACGCTTTGTGGTATACACAACGGTGAAAAAAGACTTTTTAATATCTTAAATTGAAATAACGAAATTCTAAAAGAGATTCATTCGAAGGAAAGATACTCAAAAATAGAATAAAAATGGTTGAATATGAATTATGGAATAACTAAATTAAATTAAATCTGTACATTTAAATAATTCTTTTTAAGAAATACATTTTTAAGATCGTTTAATTCTAAGTTTATTTATGGATATTGCACTTTGGCGGAAAAGGCCTGGTTACCTTAACCCTCAAAATTTCCATACCTCTAAGTTCCTTGTCTACGTGTGCCCAGCAATAACCACCAGAAATAATGCATTTCACCCGGACAAAGAAACTCTTTCACCGGCTGTACTTTCACACAACTGGCACAGATTTCGTTTTCCTTTCCCTGGCGCGCTACCCCTCACCCACGTCACTTCCGGCCCCTATTACGACAGATTATTATAGCAGCCGGTGTCGTCGGAGGATATCCTTTGAATAGCTGGCGCGTTTTATTGTGCCATCCAATGAATACCCGAAGCAGGCTGCTTAAACCCTAATCCAGGGTATTAGGTGAAACCCGTCCGGCTTTTCTGAAGGATTGCCGCGTATCGACCAACGTAGACAGGTAGTTTTACCCCCGATGAGATCTATATCTCACACCGTTTTCATCCCTCTATTCAGGATTTACCTCGAGTCCGCTCTGTTCCTCGGGTAAATATTTATCCTCGTTACGTCTTCGCGTGATCCACGTGGAATCCTTAGTCTAGTTGGACAGACATTCGTTTTCGAAGGATTTGTGCACGGGTTAGTGGAGGATTCTTAATAGCGAGAGATGTGGATGGCCAGGTGATGATGTAAGAAGCGTTTAGTCAAGCAAAAGTTACACGATCAGCATGTAGAGTTTGAGGAAATAGTAGGGTCTGTATCAGGACGAATCGGTAGGAGTCGGAATGGTTAATTAATTTCATTGTGTGTTGCCAGAGTGGTAATTGGGAAAGGCAATGATCGATAATTTTTGTTATGATTTTAATTTTCGTTTTGATCAAATGTGAGATTCGTGTATACATATTTGACGAACTGTTTCGCAAAATTGTAAAAATTTCGAACAAACGATAATATATCAACAGGAAAGATGTTTTCGAAGAATTTTCTATTATATTAAATAATTTCTTGAAGCGTAATATTTTTAGTTTTCAAAATTTGATCTGTTCCTCTTTGTATAAATTCATACTTTCCTTTAAACTTGTCACTCAAAACTGATCGAGCTAAGAAAGAAATCGGATATTTTAAAAGATCCTGCTGCTTAATTAGAGCTAAAGAAGACAGCGTTCCAAATACCTAACAAGCAATTTTGTGACACGCCACTCCATCTTCGTCAACGATTCTAAACAGAAATTAAGTAATTACGTCCTTATTAGGAAATTATTTGTGAACGATGGTGGGCCTATTCCGCCATCATCTCAAGCGGAAGTTTACATTCTGCTTGTCCGCTTGGATTTGTATAGACTGGCAAACGAGAGACGGGCAATCGCTTTGTTTCAACCAAATCCTGGTGGTCTGTCTTTGCTTCCTCTTCTGGAAGCTTGAAAATACTTGATGCAACGAAAGATAAAGAGCCGGAGCTCTTGATTTGTAAAATTCTCATTTATGCTAGGCCAAGTCATTAAGTTTTCAGGAAAATTTGCAGTGTTTTTGTTTCAAAGATTTCTACACTACTTATGGATAGTTAATATTTTTATTTCAGAAATATTTCGAATGATTTTTTGAGAAAACAATTGGGAAGATGGTTATATGGAAATTATTTTAATTGTTGATTTTACAAATGAATCTTTCAAGATTGATTAACAAATCCTTCTAATCGTTTGTTCTAGATTGATAAATCCACTTTCTTGCTGAAGCCATCTTGATCTTTTTTTTTAAAGTTCAAGAGACGATCAATTTTTCGAAATTTTATGCCGATTACAAGAACAATTCTATGATTCCTGTGATTATCAAATCTTTCTTATTAAATTCGCTTCGTCGCTAAAATTGTCTTAATTTCTTCGTAAAAATCAAGAAAGGACAATCCTACTATTTTCCAAAAAATTCTTACGTTAACGCTATAGTTTCTCTCCTTTTAATTTCTAATTCAATTCCGAAGGTTCAGTTCTCAGTTACATACTGAAAATTGACCAGTAATTAAAACATCCAAAGTTGAACACTGTATTTTCTTAAAATCCATGACGAATTCTACCTTCTGATCTGCGTTCATTGTTCTCGATTCCCCATTGAACACAATGATGATCGAACGATGAACAGGCGTGTTCCAACTTACACGGAATAATTACGAAACAATAGAAAGATCGCATGACGTAAACGAATTCGTTATTACAAGTCCACTGCGATTTGTGTGGGATTCGCTTCACGGAACGCTTGGAAAAGATACAGAAATGAGAGACGGTGGCCTGTTACGCGTCAGCATTTGGGTGATCCTTTGTTCGCAATCCGTGCAACGTGCAACTTCCTTCCGGTCGGTGAATCGTACCGTTAACTAGCGGCAGTTGGAACTCGATTCGATTCCAATCAGTTCTTTGCGGCTCGTCCAACCGATATTTCAAATGAAAATTGCTACTATGTAACAGTACAAACTTTTGCGTATCTTTCTCGAATGAGAAAGTTGGTGAAATTCAAAGTTAATTTAATGCGAACAATGTAATCTTTTTTTCGAATTAAAATCAGAATCAATACGATTCGTTCAGTATATATCTATGTATTTGAGCTACTCGAAAGTCACTCTGGTCAACTACATTTTTCGTACATTTTTTAATTTCATTACCTGGATATATGATTAGTATCCAGTTTCTAAGGAAACCGATTGATATACTTTTGTAAGTTCATTTGTCGTAAGTAGATGATATAAGTAATCGTAAATTACAACGTAAATGTTAAAGGATATCTGTAATGACTTCCAAATTTTCCCGAATGAACGTTACAAAGAATTCGTACAAATTCTCAAACAAAACTTCTCGCTAGGTTGCATACATTTATGCAAGTTCATATGTTTATAAACAGGAATAGAAAAAATGCATTCTAAATAACGATTTGTTTCATCTATGAAATATTATAACGAGTATTTTACCCCGCACATTTTTTACGCTTTTGCGTAATATGTACATTCTGCACAATTTCGCATCTTTAAATTTCATATAAATGCATAAATATCAGCTTCTCACGATCAAAAAACCAAAAACTTATGCCTACCACTAACCTATTCGCACCACAATCTGTACACAATTGCCTGAAGACATCTACAGTTTCCTGGACTCAAATTGCAATAATGTCGATCTTCCAGGAACACGTAACGCGTGACAGACACATTTCGAATCACTGAATTGACAGGAAATAACGGGCAATAATACAAAAACGTTGTTCGATTCGCTCGAGGAGATCGGGCGGTTCGAAGAAAAGGAAGAAATCTGGCCGCGAAAAGACGCGAGTGAAACTCTCGGCCGAAAAATTCGTGTATCGCGTGTGGACCACTCGTTGGCGTAATTCGTGAGAGTGGTGGGCGTGCATTTTTGCAATGGCTAGGGACGAGGAAACGCTCGCGGCGATTCCTCGTTACGCCGCGGCGCCGCCACCCGCTAGCGGTGAGATCTGAGGGCCGCGTTTGATCCCCTGTGCAAAGCAAAGAAGCGACTAACGATCCGGTAGTCGGTGAAGCATCCGTCGGCGACGTGACTCGTTTGCAAAAGACGTTCGTCGACTGTTCTCCGTGCTCCTTTTTCGGTGGCCCCCGGTGTCACGTAAAAATTCGACGCTCCCTCGTCGCGCATCTGAATAACGCCCTAATGCCCCGCAAAGAAGAAACTGATTCCTCGTGATTATCCTGCAGGATGGTATTTCGTAGTGCGAGTAGAAAAATTCTGGCTTCTCGTGGAACGATTATGTCGGTAGAATCGGGCTTTTATCTTTTGTTTTTATAAGGGATGGAAGAATTTCGTAGTAAGATTTTTGTACGAAATGAGGGTTCGTTTCTTGTCCTGTAATATGGAATCATACTTTTCGAATTATGAGCGGTGGAAGAATTTCTAGCGTAGGATGATTTTCCTGCGAAATGGCGGTTAGTTGCTCATTTTGGAATATGCAATTACGCTTGTACGAATTATAGGTTGATAAGAGTAGATTGTATTTGGGACAAAGTTTAGGTTTGGTTTCAAAGTTGAAACCACAATTCTAATTTTAATTCTTCGGATTCAGGATTTCGTACTTCGCTAGAGTCGCTAAAATGACTAATGTGATATATAGATAATAAATTTCTTCAGTGCAAAATAATTAAAGTTCGGAATATAAAAGCGTTTCACTTTTCTAAAATCTGTGAACAAACTTTTGGAGACCGTGTAAAGACTCGAAAACAGAAATTTCTGCAATAAAGATGAAAAATATATTAAATATTGGTCGTGTTAATTAGAGGAACTTCCAAAATTTGCTTCTCCAAATATCGAACACCTTTTACTGCTGGTAATTCTAATCATCGTGATTATTTGCAACCTTGTAGGGATTTTTTAAAATAGACGTATAAAATGGCGAGTACTAAACTTCACGATACCACTACCGTGTCTCGTCACTTAGGTGTTTGACGTTTCTCGTGTGATATTAAGTAGCTCGTAAATCACCGATAACTAACAGGAAAACTCCTTCTGATTTATCGATTGGTAACTAGAACCCGTTAGTCAGCTTTCATGGGTCGTATTTCGATGCCTAGCTGGACGAAGATTCGAATAGCGCCAATTTTGGAAACCTACTGAATTCTTTGGGGTGGAATGTTTATCTGCGCGTTTCCTTTTTTTTATCCCTTTTCCGAGAAAGAAAGATAAAATGAGAATATCTGCGTTAATGGGTAGGTAATAAAATCTGCTTGTTATCCAGTACCTATATTTATAATGGATATAAAATGAGGAACGAATACTGGTATAATTAAATGTTGTTTCTTCTTTATTGGAATATTTCGAATTCTCGCGATATCCACAGTATTGAGAAAATTAAATACAATAATGTAATATTTTTTAAATTAAGCCTGCTGTTCTCTTTGCTTCTTCTTCATGTTTGTATCCCTTCGAATATCTTCTTTTCATGGAATACTTTATTTGTAAAAAAAAACGTGGAATGCACGAAAGTAAAATTATATTAAATACCAAAACACAGACTATTACCCGTATTACTTGTGTAATTTAAAAATTATTCATATTTTAATATGATTTTAACATAAAGATTTATTAATAAGACCCGAGGACAGCAGCAGAGCTAGATATGTAATGTGCTTTAAGAAACGAACACGAGAAAAATTTTATTTGAAATATTTCATATACAACAACCTGATATAATTTCACAAATCATTTCCTACAACGTTTCCTTCTTTTTTTTTCAATTGCGATCATCTTTGATATTTCTACTTCCTATAAAAATGACCTCGTTTCCTCTGCAACTCTTCCATCTATTCCGAATCGAATTTAAAAATTGTAGAAAAAATTGGCAAGTCCTAGAATTGAACGTCTATCTCGAACATTATTAAGGTGTCTTCCGTACCAAGTTTATTCTAAAAATTGTAGAAAAAGACGGTAAGATCAGGAATCGAACGTTCATCTAAGAGGTTATTGAGGCATCCTGCATAAGGAGGCTGCTCCTGCAAGCAACGAAAAAAAGAAGTTCTAACATTCAGACGATCCTTGAGGCAGACGACGACATTCAAGTAGCCAAGCGGAGAGACTACATCCCGTCGTCCTTTGGCAGACGTTGGTATAGACACGGCCATCGACTGACCGTCGTCTCTACAAGGACCTACAGCAGCGCGGCTTTGCCCACTCGAGTGTATTTACGTGTTTCGGAATGTTATTATAAGTGGAAACACTCGTGGGCCCCGTGTTGCGGAGGCCGGAAAGCATTGGGCCCTCGTAATCTCGCGTAAAACGTACGCTGACGCGATTCCGTAAACGCTGACATAGCTGAACTCTAAGCACTCTATTGATTCAAGCACGGGACGCGACTTTTTCCATCAACTTTCCTGTCTGCCCATTTCTGGGCTTGCACTCGTGCGTCAGACTGATACATACTCGACGAACTTTTCCTTTTCCTAGTAGAAATTAATCTTCTCAGACCGATACATATGTAGATACTTATGGATGCTACGACATTTGAAAACGTTTAATGCAATTTAATAATGATTTTTTTTAATTGAAGAGGATTGATCTCTTTGCTACTGAGGAATCGATCTGAGAGAGAGAGAGAGAGAGAGAGATACATTGCTCCCCTGCTCACGTTTTTGGTAGAGAGTTTAGTGATGTTTTTTTTTATAGAAGAGTACTGAATCTTTTTTTGCTACTGAGGAATCCATTTTTTTAGACTAGTACATACACTGGCTTACGAAAGTATTTGAACACTGACCTATGGCCAATCTTCTATGGAAGATTCTTATATCTGACTTTCATGATTATATTGATTAAATTTGAAAGCAGTCTGAAAACGTACTTACAGATTACAAGATATTTATTGTAAACACGCATATTTAGTAAAAGATTAGCGTGCGGCATAAATAACCATTTTAAATATTATAAATGTTAAAAGTGGCTCCACTGAATATAGAGGTTTATTAATAGGATAGATAATTGACTGCTATGATCTCTGCGAAATATATACTTGCGCTAAATATCTTTTTTTATACGTTTCCAGATTTGTTTCAAGCTTTTCCAATACAATCACGATATAATATAGTTTCGTAACAGTGCTAATGAAATTTCAAAATGACACAAAACTTCAAAAGTACACATGTAAATACTTCCTGAGATATTTCAACAATTAAAAATTCTTAATAACAAGTCTTGAGAAGATACTTGTCATCTTGGTAGAACTTTTTGCAACTCATAGAAAGTATAATTTTTCAGAGTTCAGAGAAATCTGTTTTCTTGAACTAAACGTCATTTCTTCCAAACCTACAATCTCTTCTTCCAACGCTTCAACGAAAAATTCCATGAACGAGGTCAGTTGACATATCGCTTCCCAAAAAAGACATCTTCTCTCACTTGCTTCAACAACTCGTGACCAGAATTAAAATGATCGTGAAAAATTCCGTCACTTTCACCATCCAATAAACCAACGAATTTCATACGTTCAACCACTGAGAGCACACGATCTCTCACTTAGTCGTTCTCCCGACTTGATTCGAAATTCGCTCGCTCCCAATTACAGCGATCATGAGGTAAGCGGGTATCTCATTGTGAGTGTGCCACCCTCCCAGACGTAGGCACGTGGAATTTCTGGTCGGGCAGGATCGTCTTAAGGACCGCCTTAACGAGGCGTATATCGTAGCCACGTGTGCCTCGACCATGGAAAGAGAGACTCGTAATTAGCGCTTTGGTACTCGCGGATCGCCACTCTTTGCAATCCGGCTCGATAAGATGTTCGTAATATGATTTCGCTGCGCCACGAACCGGCCCAACATGGGCGGTCCGATCTCTCGTGCACGCTCTGGCCTCTTCACGATTCTCCTCGGTTTTCGTTATCCCACAAACCGATTCGTTCTTCGATAAGCCATGCAAGTTAATAAATTGAATGTCGCAGGAGGTCTCGTTCTTCGACTTATTTCGCATCTTTCTTGCGAAAGAACACGATTCCGATGAGAATTTATCTTTCGGCAGAGTACTTATCGATTTATCCTATTGGTTCATTGAGTCATTGGTGTATTGATTTATTATTATGCACTATTAATAATTCATGAACACTATTAGTAGACCGCGGACTTTTATGCAATTTCATTTGTTTACGAATATAATGAAAAGAATGGACGCTGGACAGAAAATTCTTTTACCTTTTAAATAGTATAGAAGCTGCTATACTCTGAACATTTTATATATTTTTGTAAATTATTCGCATTCTGTGCATTTTTACACTTCCGAGTGTCTCATAAATGCGTAAGAATCCGCAATTTAATTGTTAGAAATAAGAATTTTATTAGGGAGATAGAGATCTTGGATTTTACTACAATTTTTCAGTTATTGTATTAAAATATAGGTTTGGTAGAATCAATATTCTTTTATGATCTTTGTTTTAAGTGCTCAGATTTGAAATAATATAATCATAATTTTTTTAATAGGATATACAATTCCAGTTTCATTTATAATGGAATCCTATGTCTTAATAGATCTTATTGTCAGTAATCTTGGAAGAATTATAACGAAACAGTCATTTATTGTTATCTTAAAACATATCGTATTTATATTATGAGACTATTCGTCTCATAAGGTTTTTAATTATAAAATTGTCATAAGAAAATAACAATTCAAATATTCAGATCCTAATTACGAAAAAACAAAATGCAAACCATTTTAAATTAATGAATACCCTTTGTCCATCGATTCGTTTTGGTTTAATTTAACATCGATAAATGGCACAAGTTAATAAACACGTCATCATTTTGTTATATATCATATTTATTTACGGTTGTTTCTCAAGCAGAAGCTGGAAAGTATGTATTCTCCAGGGTGAATAACAGAAATTCAATTGCTTCAGGAACTAGTCCTTTGATCACTGCGTGCTTAGCTAATTCTGATCCTGGTCATTTCGAAACTTTCCTTTGCAAACGAATACTGCGACAGAGTATTCGCCTTATGGATCCACGTGTTATTCCTGATATTTTACTCTCGTTATTTACCTCAAAGGAGCTGAATTTGTTCTCTCTTTTCAATTTTTGCTTATGGTGGGCCGACGTCGATTTCTGATAGTTTATCCGTTAATTATAATAAACGACATCCATTTCTGATAGTTAATTATAATTAACAGATAAACTATCAGAAATCGATGTCGGCCCACCGTAAGCAAAAATTATCCGTTAATTATAATTATTATCCGAATTCCTCTCGATAGTACGTATCTCAGCTTTCCACTTTAATTAGTACCATTGATTGAGAACTCAGTAGACAAATGATACTCTATGTAGAGGTAAATATTGAGAAGATGTGAGGAAACATGTGGTTACAGTAGTACAATTGCTAGATTGGGCCGGGATATTGAATTAAGTGATTCTTGTTTTTGCTAAAAAATTGCAACGTTCGGCTCAAGGTAATAATTTGCATCTGATTTAATGGCTTTCGGTTTGATCAGGAAAATGTTTTAATTCATTTTGGTGCTTATCGTTAGATATAAAATGAAGATTATTTTAAAATGTATGATAGTAAAATTGAACGTATGTTAGCGAATGTGGCATGAATCTGTAGGAGTATAACTGGATATAGTTATTCGTGGATGAGACTGCGAGAAAAAAAAATAACTGAAGCGGGAAGACAAGAATGAGATTTATTGGAGAAAACCGTGAGCAACATATGCAACATATTTACCGAATGTTCAATTTACCAAATGTCCAGCTGAACAAATTGTAAAGTACAAATTAAATAATAAAAAAAAAAAGAAATACGCAACATTGCATTTCTTAAACTGTTATTCAATATATAATATGTATTACTTATAAAAATACTCATGTTATAATTGAGATTATGTCTTTATTGTTAATTATTATCTGCGTTATTATACCACTATACCACTATATGTGCATGAACTATTTTCATAATATCAGAATCATTTGTGGTTGATTATCCGAACTAATTTTTATTTGAATATTTCAAAAGTATTAATTGTCATAAGGTTGCTATTATTACATTGCCTCTATGTTTATAAAACTTCGAACTGTTTTCATTTCTTTTTAAAAGGTCTATATCTTTGACCCAAATAGAACAAAAACCAGAAAAATCATCAGGAATGAATTTATCATATTTTTTCTCTGTGGTGTTCACGTAGTACTTGTAATGTATTTATTTTTACGAGGTTATTACTTCAACCATACATGGACTTTAAAGATTCATTAACGCAATGTCTTCAAGCGCAGCAAATAGGTATAATTACGACTTCATTCAGTGCAGTAATTAGGTTGGTGTTTCAAGTTCATAAATGAAGCGTAATGTTTTGCCGAAGTTGTTTGTTGAGTGAGAAACAGTGATACTTATCGACGACGATATTTTTATGAACGAACTTCCGATTATTTGTTTGCCTGTACAGCATCCAAAGTTACGATGCATACTTAAAATACGAGTAAGGGTTTCAAATAATTTATTACGTCGAACGTATCCGCTCTTTCCGCCTAAGGGGGTTAATAATTATTTTATGTGGTCATTAAATTCTTCGGTAATAAAGCGGAAGACAAAAGAAAACATAAAATCCCGCACACGTTGATATTTAGCAAGTGAAAATCTCGAAGCGCTACGACAGTGGTTCCTTAATTTAAAATGAAATGCGAGATAATTGGAAAAGTATGACCTAATTAGCGTAAGTGTTACTTTAATTGTAGTAAATATAAAATAATGGATATGATTGCTGTAAATTACATTTTATAAATGGCACAATTTTCGGCCTAACTTATTACGGTTATAACTACTTACACAATAGCTCATGAAAATATTCGTGCACCTACCATAGAAAATCATTATGAACATACATTGTGTGTTATACGAAAATTTTTGAAATTTTACTACCACTGTAATGAGATACGATTATCGTTACTATAATAGTAAAATTTGAAACGGATCTGAAGATGTACAGTGATAGGTGCATAGCGTATTTGCACACTCCCATCATTTTTCAATAAAGCGTTTTTCTTATTAGGTTCTACGTATCAAATTTTTGTAATCATATGAAAGCGTTACTCAAAATAATTCAAAATTTATTAAGCTGGATTTAATTAAGTCCTACGTAACTGTAATTATCAAATGCAGTAGTGTACAAGTATATTTTGTACCCTTTGTATATAGATATTATAAAACATTTATTACACACATGCACTTAGTAAGTAAAATTAGTATTCACAGAGTGAATAGTGTTTTTAAATATAAAATTACTGCTAAAACTAGTCTCGTTAAATATTGTGGCTTATTAATATAATAAATAAATAACTGTTCATAGACATTCGTGAGCCACTGTGTACGTATATATGACACGAACTATGAACGAATTTTCGGAAAATTTCCGAAAATTTCATTTTTTTCACATTAAATTGATAATTTAAACTAATTTTTACAAGAAATGATCATACGTCATTAAGTAAATCAATTTTCTATTAACAGAAAAATCCCAATGAGGAATCGAGACTAAAACTTGTTGCATCCATTTTACCCAGCAATTTACCATTCTCCATACACCCACCATTACATTCACGTCTCAAGAACATAAAAAGCGTCATTAAAACTCTGAGTAACCTTATCAATTATTACAACACGATTGCATTCAGCCAGCAGATCGTACGCTTGGTATTAATTAAACAGAGACTCTCTCTCGGTTCCAATTAAAACAATTCCCCTTGTGGCTGCATTTGTAAGGGGTGGTCCTGAGGTTTATAATCGGTAAGATACGTCGCCATGGATGCACCTGCTCTTAGGTTGGAGGAATCGTTATTCGCGAGTGGGGAGCGAAGGGGTCGCGGGCCTTTGGGTAACAATGTAGTCTACTGGTGATTTCAACGCCTGTATTTACGAGAATGCAACGGCGAGCTCGTACCGCGCGAAAAATAAAATTGGCTCGCGTGTAGTTAGATACTCGATAAGCGCACGCGAGCTCTCGAGCACGCGTGCACGCGCCATCGTGTACGTATAAAGCTTCTCGGTGGACTACCGACGCGGCGCGCGTGGCCCCGAAAAAAGTATCGCGGCGTAATTGGAGGTAACGTTGGGAGGAAGTTTATTTTTGCCCAGGCGAACGCTGCACGCGGTGAATTTATTTTTATGCGGTTTTAATACGGCCGCTTGCGTGCTGTGCGTTCCCTTTTCTGCATAAAACCGCGCCTCCTTTCCAACTTCGCCGACGTATAAACGGATCTTTCACGGAATAAAATGGACGCTCAATTGACTGGCAGTGAGATGTACTTAATACTCGGCCATACTGCTTGATATTATATAAAATTACATGATGTAACGCGAATTGACATGGCCACACGCGGTTACGAAATCGAATCGTACCGAAAATCGTGACAACTTCGATGAGAGAAATCGGCGAATGATCGTGAATGACGGTGGATTAAAAGTCGATTATTTCTGGTAATCTCAATTCGAAGCGTGTAAGTAGTTATTGGGCAAGACGATGGCGATATGAATCTTTTTCTTCTTCTCGCTTTTATTAACCCGTGGTGTGTATCCTTACGGAGACGTTGCGAAACTCGTAAGAGATTTTCTCACAAACCACTGAAGCAGTTTGAGTTATGAAACAGGAATTCATTGTTAATTATTCCCTTTGATAATGATTCCTTTTTTGTTTTTTTTTTTTTTTTTTGTATATTTTTTCGAATGTGCGTTTCTGCAAGTCGTAAACGTTGAAGCTGTTTCTCGAACAATTGTATTCGGACAGCAGCTCGAATTCGGTTTCGCAAAACGGCTTTTAAAATGACTATCGACACGCGTGTGGTCCGTGCATGGCTGCCAGCAGTTTCGGTGTTTGAGAGCTACCACGGTAAAAATATAGCGATGGGCTTTCGACATCGACTAATTGAAATTTGCGCGCAAACGCTATGTTGTCGAAGATATTAAGGATCTTTGTTTGTTTTTTGATACATCGATGAGTGTTTTTAATCACAGGGAAGATTGATATATCGCTTCGTTTAAATACGACGTATCAATGTTTTATGGATTTCTTCGTGACCCAGAATTATTTGATGTATGTATATACTGTTGAAAAGTTTCGAAAGCACCAGTTAACATAAAACTTTATACGTTGAAGAAAGTACACAATGTGGTATATTAAATAATTTTTTTGTAAAATACGTACAATTTTTAAAGTTCATGAAATACTAAAGTCTCATTAAAAGTTAGGAAATGTCTTGAAACTTATGAGCGAAAGTGTACTTCAAGTTTTTGTGTCTTTTAACATTTTTGAAATTCGATTAATTACAGAGCAGTTTCTAGATTCACGTAAGATTCAGATTTTTCCATCAACACATATTTTTTCAAAAATTTCCAAAGAATTGCTAAAAACTCAAAACGCAATTATTTTTAAAAATAGTTGTAAGTATATATATAATAAGACTAATTATATTTTTATCTTCCCCTATAAAGAATATAGCAAATTTTAAGTTTATCAGGGAGACTTCCTTTATTTTTCTCGAGAGGTTGGAATCGAGTCGTTTCCATCTCTGGCGTTCATCTTGAAATTCCATCGGGCGAAATCAACGTGCCATACGCTCCTCTCACGCATATTAAAGCCCGATCTTAGGCGATAAAGCGAGAATTAGGCCGATTCAAGGTTCAATCGCTTCGCCACCCAAGAAGTCCACTGCAGCTCGCAGAAGCGCCGTTTCGATTAATTGCACGTTTTCATCGTCGAGGAATTCAATCGTACCGACCTTGATGAAATCTCTTGGCAATAACTCGTAAAGACATCGTCCAAGGAAATTCTTTTCTCAACCACACCGTACATCTCCTCGATCATTCACTTACCTTCTTATTATTACATTATTCCAGGTAGAATTGCCAAATTCTCGGTAATGCTTTGAATTATAATTTCATTTGAAGGTCTATAATTTTTACATATACACTTTTATTTGAAATAATATTAGGCAAATTTGGAAACCTAACATATAGTAGTTACAAAAACTATTTACACGTATTGCTGTTTTATTTCTGTTTATATTTTTAAGGTAATTGTTTTTTATCAGATTCTTCATTTGATTTTCAGAATATATCAAACTTTTACAGTCATGTCGTTGTTTCAGTTCGTAATTGTGCTAACTTTATTTAGAAAATAAAAATGTAATCCACATATGTCTCGTTCGTATAAAGAATACACAATCACGATAATACGATGAAAATTCTACTTAAAAATCAAGAAATATTCATTTCTTTTGAATAATATTAAACTTCATAAATTTTAAACTCCATTTTTCTCAGTTTACAAATTGGTGGAGATAGATCGGTTAAGAACTGGAGCAACGATAAGCAAGTACTACTAAATGAAATTTATGAAATTTAATAGATATACATACTTGATAACCATATATCTGATACTACATATTTAATGTGATTCATTATACTAACTTGAAATACTTTACGCTACTATAATATATGTACTAGTTATTTGTTACGTAAATGTTATAATCAGCACAACGACGTGTCTACACCTTCGCAGTAATTGTAATTTCTTCGATATCAACTATATTATCATAGATCACGAAAGAAATAGGAATTCTTCTTTCGATGCCTTCGATAAAAATCAGAAAAAGGAAGAGAATGAAACGAGTTTCAGAATTTGTATAATTTATTCCGACGTTATCTGTAATCAGTAAAAATGAAATGATAAGAAATAAAACAGTTGTAACGAGTTAACTGGGACGAGCGATCGATTTGCATTTGCGGAACGCTCTCGGGGTGATAATCGGCGTTAATTTGGTGGTTCGTCGGTGAATCGCGTCACCTGCACTCGTTTATTCGAAACGTTGAATTATTATACGCCTCGAGTTCGACGCGGCTTAATTGTGGTTCACCTAATTGCACCCAGTGCGCTGTCATTCCTCGGAATCATATGGTGTACTGTGTTCATTCCACATGTGAAGGATTAACTTGCGTGATGATGATGAAATAATCGAGATCCGACAACTTTTCGAGCAAACAATTAAATTGGAGGTTACGAGTTGTAGTTTCAAAACGCACAAAGCGAATAAAATGTTTTATCGATATCGATTTGTTGATTGTTTGAATTGTGTAGCATTTTTTTGGTTTTAAACAATGCGAAATGTTGAATTTAAAACGATTCAATAAGAAGATCATTTGACGCGAAGAAATTGGTTGGTAGTTTGTTCGAAGTTATGAGAATGGCAAAGCAAAATAAAATGCAAGAAACGCTAGCATCTGTATCTAACTAAGGAATTTTATTATCAATCTTTAAATTTCTGCGACTTTTAACATTTGGAAGTACTCAGTTTTCTCGTAATGTTCCTTTTAGTTTGCTTAAATTGAAGACTTTTTCATTTGCCTCCTATTTCCTTCGAGCCTCTCAATTAGTCAATTAGGATCTTTGTTTTCTTTGCTGTATATGATAAACCAAATAAATTGATGGTTACGACTTGTAATTTGAATATTTTAAAAGCGTAAAGGCTGAATAGAATATATTTTATCAGTGTCGATTAGTGATCTTTTTTAAAGAATTTTTTTGGAGTACGCGATAATAAGGGTTGAATGAAGAGATAATTTGACGTGAACAGATTGGTTCGACGTTCGCTCGAGACAATTAGTCGATTAAGATCTCTTCTTTCTTTCGCGTTACGTTCTTTTTTTTATAGTTTCTAGAATGAAGTAATTATATCACGAAGGAGGTAATTATGATGTGGCCCTTCATTGATCGAGTTATCAAGGACGTACCTGTAATTTTACGATAGGAGTTATTAATACGGGTGTGTAGTAGTTAAACAATTTTTCTTATAAATTCTTCTCGTAAATATAATACAAATCAAAAGCTTTTATCATATATTATTCTATTAAAAGATTTCTAATTTTAATTAATTTATATCATATTCTTTCAAAATGTTAAATGTAGAGGAAGTCATTGATATTTCAAATTTTCAGATTAAAAATGTTTCACATTTAAAGAGTATACAACTAAAATAACGGAATTGTTTCTTTGTAGCTGATAAATTAATTCATATTACAAGTAAACTTATAATATAAGTTGTAATATATATTCTCGTAAAATAATAGGTGAACGTAAAATATCATCTACATGCAAATGCATCGCATGACTCGCGGTGATCGGAAGTAGATAGGCCAACAAGTTGACCATGTTCTGTAGAAAAACATCATGCTTGCCCCAATTATCATAATTCATGTCTAGGATTTATGAAATCAGAGGCTCGTTCGGGTCTTACCCATTTAAAAAATTACAAAGTTCTTCTCGCGGACGAGATTCACCCACGAGCGAAAATTCTATTTGACCGGTGATCGATTTATTCGTTCGGTCTAAAGATCGTCTATTACCCTTCCGTGAAATTACACGCATCAACATGGAAGCTTAACGACAAGCGTGCTTCAATAATAACGGTACTTTACGAGGCATAGTCGGACGAACGTTCCCGAGGTTTTCATCCCCGTGGGCACGGTGCTGAAATTCCATGCCGGATTTGTATCGCAAATCTACGCGATCATTAAGCTCGTCCGCTCATGGGTAATGTTGAACGTAGGCGCGCAATCATCACAGAAGCCCCCGTAGACCACTATATTTAATACCTTGCATTAGTTCTCTCCGCCCAGCTCGAGAGAAGCTGCCTAATCGGCCTACCATAAGCCCGCATATAACCATCGAATTTCTCTCTCTTTCTCGCTGTTTCTCTCTCTCTTTCTCTTTGTTACTTCTCGGTGTTGCAATTCCCACGATCCATGAAATCCAAATGTGTACGAAATCCAAGAGACCGAGCGAAAAATCACAATACCAAATCTGTTCGAGTAATATAACCTAAAACTGAAACATCCGTGAAACGACTAGCAGCCGACTAGCAGCTTTTATAGCGCGCGGCTAAATTAAGACCTACCATCGAGACAGAGAGCTGCTGCTGCTGCCTATTTCGCCCCGAATGTCCCGTAGAGAACGGTATCTCTACCGCAATTTAGCGAAATTACAGGGTGCCATGGCATTGATTAGGGGGGGACGATTAAACAATCTAGGCCTCCCTGGTCGAAACTTCTGGGAGGGCGAGCCCCGTGTCGTCTCGTTCCGTATCTAAGTCTCGCGAAAACGTTTCCCTACCATTCTCTTCAGCCTCGCTCCTTTTCGTTGTTTCGCCTGGGCCACGGTCCTGGCCTCGGCCCGCGGACGCAGATGATCGCCTTCAGGGCATACGCTCGAAATGAAGCAGTTATACGACCGTACTAATAACATATTTAGGAGGGCATGCGGATCCCCCGGTGGCGCATCCGCGACCTCCCAAGACGGCCACGCTTTCCAGACCAAGGTCCGCCCGTTTTTTTCAAAGTGCTACGTGTAGATTTAAGAAGGTAGCCGGCTGTGTTGTTCGGTGAAGAATATACAAGGGTTTTGGGCGGGGGGGGGGGGGGGGGGGGGGAGGGTAGCATGCACCTTGTGCCGTGCGCGAGCTAGTTTCGTGTATCGTCTTGGTAATTATGTATCGACAGGCATATGATGGGGTTTAGCATTTAGTTTTCGATGCTTTGAAAATCGGTAGGACGCTTATTACGAAATTTTTAGGTGGATGGGGAAACATGCTCTATGATGCTTCTTTGGTTCGAACTTTTGTTTTATTGCTGTATTACCTATATACGAGAAGAAAAGAGTTGCATTCTAATAATACTTTTCTTTCGATTTCTCCACGCAAATCTTTTGATTTCGTTCGTTTATTTCTTAGTTTTAACATTACTACGTCCTTTCGCTTATTTTCGTCCAATTCTAGTTTTCTAACGTTAAGATATAACTCATGTTTGAATAGCATATAAAAAGATTCCTCTTGCACGATATCTCGTTTCAATTGTATGTTAAACATATTCCTAGAATATTACAAATGCTTTTTATTTATTAAAATAAGAACAATCTTGAAATGTACAAATTCGATGATCCTAGACGAATTAATTGTGCCATTAGTTTCTATACAATTTTATTGACTTACTATTTGTATCTTCAGATTTAAGAGGTTGCCATCCTTTTTAAGTATATCATGTTGAGATACTTCTTTCTAGCTAATTAAATAACTTTTAATGTAATATTATTGTTAATGTAAAAATCAAAAAATCACCAAAGATAGACTATCATGTTGTCGTTATTATCCTTCGTACTGTTTTCCCATTTACGGTGACTACAAAATGTATTGGCTATTGTATTTATTACAGCATTTATATAACTATTTTTATATGACTATGAAAAATTAATATTATGAAAATAAAAAGTGGATACTTCATGTAATTAAATATGATTATCATATCAGATATAAAGGAAGAAATATTACTCTTATGATTTTATATATAAATTGGCCAAAACAAATCAAACAATCATTCATGCCAAAAATACAATATTGAAGAAACCTCACTCAAAATTAAAGAAGCAGAACAAACGATATATCGGCAAAGCTTCCATAAATAAGCAAGAAGAAATATTCCTCTCATACAAATTTTTCAAAAAATTCAAACTTGCTATTCATATAAAAAAGTATAACATTGAAACAATCTCATAGAACGTTCAAGAAGCAGAACGAAGAATATTCTGTGAAAAGACTCCGTTCAACAGAAAGAAAATTGTCACTAAACGAAAAAGGCGGCAGCAAAAAGAGGAAACGCGAAGAATTCATAGCGGCGAGGATCCAAGAAAACTAGTCGGTTACGTCCGCTTTTTTCCTTTCATTTTCGAGGATAAATCCATGGACGTGCGTGTCAGACCAGAACCAGGCACGACAATGCGTCCAGTTTCCATGGACTTAAATTCCCCACAATAGGAGAACCAGAGGCGCTCTTTGTCGGCGTCCGCCGGTGTGGAGTCGCGACAGGCCTCGACGGACCACCAACACGTGCCAACGAACCTGAAACACGTGTTACGAGAATTTTGCAAGACTGGCTCACGTCCAGACTAGCGACGCCGCGTCCGTCACGTCGAGGAAAGGTCTGTCAGAAACGCGTCGTTTTCAAGTACTATACGCCTCATCCTTCTGGTGAATTTTATGTCCCTTCCATTGGATTCCATGGATTCCCCGGTTTACGATAAAACTGATGTTTCCTTAGTTGAATGTGAAGGATGCAAAAGGTTGATTTATCTAATTTGACCTTAAATTTTTACCCATGAAATTCTGAGATTTTTTAGTATACTTTACTTACGAGATATGTGGGATATGCAGAAAGTAGTAAACTATAGTTAGTAAAAAAAGTCTACATATATTTTATAAATATACAATATTATAGTAAAAACATTATATTACGTACAAAATATTGTAGTAAAGACATCTCTACGAATTTCTTTAGTACATTAAGATGCACTGTGGGAAGATAACACAATTTATTCACTTTCATCTTTATTAATAAAAGAAAAGTAAAGTTATATGACATACAATGTTACAAAAATTATATACACCTGTTATATTTACTTATGTAAGTAGTAGACTTAACATTGTATTAATATCCTGTAGGTCCTCTTCAGTATCATCAATGCTATCTCTTTAACGTTGAACAAATGAAAGATTCTGTAATTTCTAATATCATTTTATACCAAGATTTGTGCGAGTTAAATGTTTCAACTCTTTTCAATCTTTTTAGATATACATCAATAATAATTATACATATTGATATGTAAGCATAAATAACTTTATGATAAAATGCATTTTTAGTTTCCTTGAAGTGACAAACACACAAAATTCGATAGATATATGTAGATTATCGTATTAATCGTATATAATTTACACTGGAACTAAATATTTGAAATACTTATATATATTATAATACGATAATTTAATCTGATATCTACTTATTATAGATAGGTATAATTTATAAGTATTATAAGTAAGTGCATATGTTTAATTTGGATAATTAAATGAACCTAACGTTTAGGTCAAGCGGGTAGTGCCTCTTCAGCCTGCGAATCTGGTCCGTCGTATCGAGTAGTCCAGTAATCTGATATCTAAATTCAAGATCATACCTACATATAAGAATCAGTATATATCTAATTTTAAGTAATCTATGCACTGTATACATGTAAAGGTATAATAATCTAATCTGATATCTAAAACCAAGATCAATGCATGCAAAATTACACTACTAAAATTCTCCAAAAAAAAAACCGGCAAAAGAACTGACGAATACTATTGTAAGTATTGACGAATACTAAATTAAGATGTTGTATCGAGTAAAAACATCATGATCGAACGTGTCAATAATTTACGATACTCCAGAATAGTGGCCTCTTATCGATCCCAATTCGCAACCGAAAGACGCGCCTCTCGAGCCGAGAGATAGCCGAATAAGATATTTTCCTTTCCCGAGGAAGTAATTAGGCGTGCGCACTGTTCATTAGCATAATAACTCTTTTACGATACCGGTACCGCGGGTTTTGCTCACCCTTGGCCATTCTCGGTCTGTTCTCGATCGAATTCGAGACGCATACTGCTTTGCTCCCTCGCGCCAAAAAGATTCGGAGCAGTTTCCAAGCGCTGAAGGCGAGGGGAGGTGTCGAATAAATTGAGGTCGCGTGGGGCGGACATTTGCCGGAATGGAAGACCACCGCACTCGCGGATACGCTTCACCTTACTACCCCTCGGGGCTCCCGGATTCGAAAAACTGCAGTTTGTGGCCTGCTGGTCCCTGAGGGTGCAGAATTGCTCCAACGAGGGCGGTCGAGCCTTTGAACCGCTTACATTTCCGCCTAGATTTTCCAATTACGTCTGTAAAGCATCGTACACATTGTTCTTCTTTTTTGAGCTCTTCTTTAGGCTGTTAATTAATAATAAAGTGTCGTCGAATTATTTTTCATTGAATATCATACCGTAGGAAGAGAAATGACTGGATTTTAACCGATGGTTCATAATTTTTATGACTAAGAATCCTATCTTTCGTTGGGAATTGTATATGAGAGTTTTATGCTTTCACGATCTGAGTATCTTACTTAACACTTGTACGCTTTGCATTGTTATTCTTAACATCGCTGCATTTTCTGGAAGTCTCGGTGTTAAACTCAGCAATGTTAAATACATCAATGCAAAGTGTAAAGTTAAGGGGTTTGGAGATGATATACTTAACAGTCGATTATTAATCAAATATATTATATTGTGAAACTATATTAACTAAAAATGAAATAATGTACTATGATCGAAAAAATGGAAATTTAAAAGAGATTTCGTTGCAGGAAGATCGCAACGCGACATTATTAGATTGATTTTCTAATGAAACTTTCTATATTAACCTTTTCGTTCCTAAGACCTTTTCCTAAAATCCTATTATTCGAATGCGCGATATTAGTATTCTATGCATTTGCTTTGCAATAGCTATTTGACCATCTTAATCGTAATCAATCCTCAATAACATAATAGCAACATAAAAAACAATGAAATACTTAAAAACAGCGCTATACTAAGAATCCACTCACTCCTCTACAACCAGCAAAAATAACCACAATATCTTCCCAATTGATAACCAACCATCATGATCGTAGGCCCATAATTGAAATTCCAATTGCACGCTCGCGGGAATCAACAAGTGCATGCTGAGAATAAAAAGGAAAAACTTAATGGATTCGTGATAAATTAATTTGTACTAGCAGCCGTAGCGGAAGACGCGGGCGACAGGTCGGTATTTCGTGAGATCTATGACAGTTAATAACAAGCTTGAGGGAACAATGCTGGAAGATCGATATCTGGATCGTGCGGGGCGGACGTCCGCCCAGAACACAGGACCACACTGCCAGGATTCTCTTCTCTCTTCTACCCCGAAGCAGCCGGTCGCCGAAAGACTTCCTTCCCAGTCGTTGGAAGAGTTGCAGACAAGGCGGTGACGTCTTTTCAAGCGACGTTGTTTCGCCCCCGAACGTCTCGGCTTTCCCAATGGAAAGAATGGGAAAAAAACCGGAACTACCCTGATTCCGGATACAGCAGCATGTGCAGTACAGAAGGGAGCAGCAGGTCGAAACAGATTTTTCTCAGCGGAACAACGTTCTCTCGGGTCTTTTAATGGTTTCGTCGAATGTATTTGTTCGACATTTCTGACTGCTTTTAGAAATGTGTGTCTATAGGAGAGGAAGGAATGTTAGTCTGGTTATTGTAACGTTTATGAATTGATTCGGGATAGATATAAGACTTTTTAGCCGACTTTTTCAATTCTTTTACCCTCTGTAACTTTAACAAACTATTAAATAATTGAACGATAAAATTCAATTAGGAAAATATTTATATACTTTGGTACGCTTCTACCAAATATCCAAATTGGACAAATTGTGAATGAAAAGAATTAAATAAAAAAAAAAAGACGTTGGTACGTTACATTTTTACGAATCACCAAAGATATGTATTTCTACGATTAATATGCCAATCGTCAATTAATCACAGCCAAATAGTAATTAGGCTATGAAGACATTAAACAGAAGAGACAAATTTTTTCCTGAGAAAACCAACATTCCTTTGTTGTATAATATTGTGTCATATTATAGTCAGCAAAGTACATATCTACAACTCTATTAAAAATTTTCCTTATGATTGCGGATTTTTATGCACATATGGTGAGTTTGAAGATGCAAAAATATATAGAATGCCAAATATATAGAGTATCTAAAATAGAATACTCCTTATAATATTTATTAAATGAAACATTTCTACGTAGATTTCTTTTCTCCAATACTGTTTATAAAAATGTTGATTTACATAAATATCTGCAGTCTAATTATGATATAATTTAAAATGAAAAGTAGATTCTTCGTAGTACACAAGAGTTTAGATCTTCGAGTTTCTTGCTTAATTGGTGTATCGAGCGTCTTTTGATCGTGTATAGATAGCGTAACCCCGATTTCGTTTCTCAAAGAACCAGATAGTCGCACTGAACAAACTGTGAAAATATCCGCACGTATGCGAGTCATCATAAAACGTTGCTGAAAGCGTGTATTAGAGTCAGAACATTTGCTCCATGTTAGCGGCAGCTTTAAGAAAATAGACGTATTTTACCCCGGCCACATGGTTCGCTCGATCCCGAGACGGCGCGACGATGGCTCGAAGACATCATCAACAAAAAAATCCTCTCTGTTCTAGCAACTCTGTTCTAGGATGCAAGAATGTAGGACGAGAAGAAATAACTGCTCTTGTTACGTCATACTTAATTTTATAATAAATAATATCATCTCTTTGAAAGTTCCACTTCTTACTTCTAATTTTTTTTTTATTTATTTGTTGAAATTACTTCTAATTGAAATGCAATCTTTTATGATATCAGTACTTAATTTGGAATCGAAGCTTAGTTATTCAATATTTTCCAGTGCTTTTATCACGGAAACGACTAAACAGAAGTTAAATTTCCTACTTAGAAAATTTTTCAATTTTCAAACGCTTTTTTTCTTAGCGAATTCTAAATGTACTCGCTCTTCTATTTTCAAAGATCTAAAATTTTCTAAAACGTTATTTTCCTCATATTACAACTGACAATCATCCAAGACTGCACCTCTATTTACTAGACAAAAAAGTCTCACAATATTTTGCGTGTAATCTACTTAAAAATTCAACGGACGTCAATCACCCACGTTTACTAAAATAATGTCAGCTTTCGAAACACAGAATTATCTGCGCTCCGAAAGGACAGAAGCTGTCCTCAAATTGTTCAAAACAGTCAGGAAAGTCAAGTAGCTATTAGACGAAGGAAGGGACGAATTTGGTAGATACGAATCTATCTTGGAACCTAATTTGCTGAAACTGTCGTAAAATGTCACGACGGTGAGCCCATGATGGTTCCAGAAAACGAGCGGGACGTTATTAGGACAGAGATCGATCAATTTTATCCCAATCAGACATCTGTCCCAAGAAATCCTTCTTACGACCTGGCAAGCAACGATTCCGGTTTGACGTGCGTGTGGTCGAGCATGGTCCTAATGATCGCCTAAAATATGTTATTAAAACGAGATGGAGTTGGCTGATATTCACGTTGATTGAAGTAGATCGTCGCTCAAGGTGCATTGATAGTAATTGCGAACGCGTAACGACGGTGGGCTCCATTAACGCGGGGAAAATTCGCGAGGAAATTGGCAGTGTCGTAATTATGTAGCAATTAGGTGCAACAGTTTATAATTTAAACGTTGATGCATTGTATCCGGGAAGCATAGCAACGGGAAACTGGATTCCGTTCTCTCTCGCCTTTTCCTAACGGGATCCCCGTAGGTTAAAGTTTCGAGATATATGATATACATTGCATTTTATTATTTAAAATTCGCAATCGAGAGATTTCATAGCCCTCTTGGCCATATCGATTCAGGACATGAATAAAATTCGATATAGAGAATCAGATTATCAAAGAACTGAATAAAAATTGCGTTTTGTGTAAATTTCAGGTGTTTTTACTTGACAATTCAAAGGAAAAGAAGTCAGTGCTTCTGATTAAATAACCGAATATTGCATGATCAAATATTCTTCAGGCACACCAGTAGAAAATCACGGTACTAGGATAACATGCTGTAGCGGCACATGAGTCAGAGGACGATGCGAATCGAGAGCGACTCATGTTGTTGTTTTGCCTCGGGACATTGACACCCTCTTCGCGTACAAAACGTAACGATAAACAAACTCCGGACAAAACAATATCGCCGTTACGTGCAACCGTCAACCGAAGTCGAATTTAAACTTTCCGGTACTCCCCTGACCAGTACAAATAAACGAACACGATCATTAGGACAATTAGTATCGAGCGAACGTAAGCATTATCTAGCGTACGAGTATCGAGCATTCTTATAGCGAGTGACTTTGAGCGAACGACTATTGATTCTGTATTCTGTATTATATATTTAAAAAATACTTTTAAATACATTTAACGGTACAAGTATCAACTCGTCTAATTATTGTATAAACCAACTCGTAAAGTTCACCACAATACCATAATCGACGACGCTGATTTTTATAATTAATTCCTCTCCTTTTGGCGGTGTCTCGCGGGGGTACGTGGAAGGAAGATGTGAGGTGGTATGGTGATAGGTGCGTAAGGAACTACTCTTGGTGTTTTTAACGAACAATAGTTTATTTAGAACTAATCAACAATCAGAGTTAACAATTAACAATTAACAATTACACTTAACAGACAACTGGTAACAACTAACAAATAACGATAAACACCGAGAGATCATTCGACGCGTTGCTATGCAAATAGTACCGAGGAGTTACACATTTAATGGCGTAAGACAGACTGCCTGCCCTTTTGTTTCGGATCGCGCAGATTCTTCCCTTCGTAGCCCATCGATATCCCCCACTAGCGTGCATTCATTAGATGTGCCGCCAGTGCTGGCACGTGTATGCTCTTCCGAGAATTCGGCGGAAAGAGTGTGAAGATATCGATGGTACATTGGGCACGTCGGTGTTGCGCTTTGGCGGCGTCGTGCTTTGCATCCGGAGCCGTTGAAAAGTTCCGTGGCCCGTGCCGCCACAGATGAAAGAAGATGAGCGGCGTAAGCCGCCTACCATACGGTATTATCTTCCCCTCGATACACCTGTCGTCTTTCCATGTGAACATTGGTACCTTCGCGATCGTTGTTCGTCTACCGCGAACGAGAAAGGAACGATCGAACGAAATGAAACTAGACATGGAAAGAGAGAAGAATCTCGATCAGTGGCCTCGATAGAGGCACGAAACGTTAGATAGACATCTGTAAGAGGACGTCACGAAGACGTTCGATATAATAAACGAACAGGTACGATCGAATCGAGCGGGACAACTCTGAGGGCAGCATTCAGTGTCAATCAGAGAAAGTGATTTCTAAAGGTTTGGTTATGGTGGTGTCGTGAATGCTAACGGCAGAAACCTAATACGGCACTCACGGGGCCATTCTAGGAGGGCTCGATTACCTTCGTGGCTGGTTTAAATTATAAAACCAATTTCCGTCTCGGAGAATGAGGTCGTGGCGGGGTCAGCGTGCATAATGAGGATCGATCGAACGGATGCTGCGCCCTGGTTTTCTTCCCTTCTGAGGGAGAGCCATTAGGGAGAGCCGTGTGCGACTCTTTTTCGCGTGGGAGGACCTCTTTCGCTCATGTGGAGTATCCTTTGTGTGTGGATGGATTTTGATCGGGGGAGTTGATAGTCCTAGGATACTTCTGTACAGCAGATCCTTATTTATCGTTTCGCAGAATTTCCTGGGTGAAGATTCTATGTTCGATTTACAGATTTTCAATGGTGCTTGTGTCTTTCTAATTGATTATACGAGGAAAGAATACGATAAATCACAGCTTTCATGAAAGTTGCAAGTTTCTTGTTGAACTTTTTATTGTTCCATCTTCTTTGTAATTTTAAAAATATTGCTTACCATAACGTTAAGATACTAGAAATATAAAAATATTGCTTGTCTTATTAGTTTTTACAAAACTTGAAGCAATTGGATTGCAAGAATGTTTGATTCATGGCAGAATTTTAATATAAATGGTACTATAAAATAGTATACGTAATACTATATACAGGGTGGTTGGTAACTGATGGTACAAGCGGAAAGGGGGTGAAAGAAGTCGAAAATATAGAATAAAATTTTTTTTTATTTTTTTTTTATTTTTTTTTATTTTTTTTTTAATTTTTCCATCGAGACAACAATCTACAGTGAGATCCGTTATAACGTACCGCACGCGTACCGAGCGAAAATTCAAAGTCGATTTTCTCGAAAACAAAGCCTCAAAAGAAAAATTTTTATTCTATATTTTCGATTTCTTTTTTCGCGTAGAATCACCCCCTTTCCGTCTGTACCACTAGTTACCAACCACCCTGTATAACGCAATTAAAGTATGTTTGTCACTGTATTTATTAATTCTGTATTTATGTGTTATGTGCTTCGTGTATGTTATAAACAGTATACAACGTTATCTTACGAATAAACTATACAACTACAAAAAACCACAAAATAGTATGTACAATACAGAGCACAAGGTATGAAACTGATTAATTCTGAGACCACAAGAAACTTTACTTCTCGGTGTACTCCTGGTGAGCGGAGAATGCAATGTACTTCCTCGTCCTCTAGAATTCCTGTGGAATCTACAACCGTTCCACGGTTCATCATCATCTACATTACACGCAAAACTTCTCAACATATTACTCATCGCCATAGGTTCCGATAAAGTGTCTTGTACACGAGCAAAGAGAGCCTGAGATTCTTCCACGCACCTGAAAAGCGACGAAGGTGCACAAACTAGAAACGTTATCCTCACGTTCTCTATCATGCTCCAGCTGCTAAACGCATCATCAGATCCCAATTAATTAATCTGGCGCATACCAGCGGCGAATAACGAGTGTTTTCGTTTCGAAGACTCGAGCTGTTTCGCTTCGGCGCTCGAATGATTCAAAGTCCTCCGCTTCCAGAAGACAAGTCGCCGGCAGTCGCCCGTTCCTCTCGATGACTCAGTGAGCGCAATGCCGCGCGGCAGCTATTAAATGGCAGTACGCTCATAAATATAAATCATACGGAATTGTCTTGTTGCTCGTCGTTGCTTCTGTCGGCCGCGACCCTGGGAAACAGCTGCCCGCCTAACCGAGAAGCTGCCTCACAATGCCGCCAAATTTGGTCTCGCGAATGTTGTAGGGATTACGGTTCGCGTGTTCCCTCTCGCGGGAACCTGCTTTCTTACGATCTTTTCTTTCCCTACGTGTTTCTTTGACCCAGTCCTCGATATCTCCCCGAGCTGCTTTTTTAAGCAGCATTTTTTGTAATGTTCCTTCCCTTGCGGGTTTCTTGTGGAGTCACGATCGTTAGGTTTGGAATCGAAGGGGAAAGCAAACAAGTAAATTAGAGGGAATTGTGTGTTGTAGAGTTTCCAAGATTGTGAATTTAAGTAGTTGGGAATTGAAATTTCAGAAGATTGTAAGTAGTCGTGGACATTGCAGATCGGACATTTTATTACGTACTGTATAGCCAGATATCGCCTTGCGTCAAATATTCTACTATCAGAGTTAAATGCGCGCGGATTAAATAATTGTACTGAAATTTCACGTAGAATTGCTTGAAACTTTCGTTCGTATTTACTTTGAATTTGATTTATGTATTTGGGAAATTGAAAAGTGCAAAAATGTGCAAGTACATAATATGGAAGAATATATAAAATATTCAGTATTTTAGAGAAATAGTGTACTCTTTATAATTTTTACTAGACAAAACAAATGTCTTTACTAAGGATTCATTTCCTCAGTTACATTTATAAAAATATGAATTTCCAAAAACATCAGTCTACGTTGTAAACATCGAATTGTCAACATTTTTAATACGAAGCCAATAATTTTTTTCAACATCTGTATAATATCAGCGTTATCGCAGTGCCCAAATTATCACAATTCCGAAGCACTCCTACAAAATTCCTATGCCAACGAAGCATATCGATGCAAAAACGGTGGGATAGCAGGGGTGAGAACGAAGGCCAGCGATAAATGATCGCGGTGCACGGTCGTAGCCAGCGTCTAGCGGTCGTAATTGACTCGGCAGACAGACGAATTTATCGGCTCGATTTTGACGTGGATTCCGATGATGTGTGTCGACGATCGTTGGCGTGAATCCTCGCGCTGTAAAATATCTGCTATACCGCGGTATGGGACGTATAAATATTCATGACGCATCCCGCGATAAAAATTGACGATTTCCCATCCGCGACAAGCAGAGATTTTTTCGTTGTCGATAATTTTAGGCTTGCCTATTTCGAAGGTGGATTTCGACGTCCCTATCCTATTGCCTTTCTTCTTTTTCATTCTCTTTCTCCTCCTCTCTCGAAACGCCAACGTAATTACTCGCGTCGAAGCAGTCAGGTTGACCGTTGCTTCATCGTCGATCGAAATTGCGGCACGGGTGGCATAGGCTATCTAATCACCGGATTGGACACGGAGAGCCTGTTAATGAGCAAACAGATGAAACGACGCTCGGTGTAATCGCGTTTTTAATTAACTTTTTGCCACCGTCTCTCGAGCAAAGAAAGGTAGCCGTCGCCATTGCGTTGCTTTCGTTTGGCTGCTTCGGTATCCGAAGCACCGACGAATCATTGCAGAGATAATCGAAGTATAATTAGTGGCAATAGTGCAAATGGATCGCGTTGTTTGAGCAATCTCAATGCTTCCTTTCTTTTATCCTTTGTAAACAATACATATTCCGTTTTCAATCATTCTGCTTTTAGCTCTCTAGTTAGTTTCTTCTTTTTTTCTGGAATCATTTAGGGATGAGGTTTATATCGATGAGAAGATTATTCGAAGATGTTTTATTTCCTAATCTCTTAATGCCTTGTCTAACATTGAAATTCTACAAAGCCAAAACAATATCATTACTTACCATCTGTTCTATGTTAAGAAATTTGTAATTCTGATTAGCATTATTGTACAAATTTTGTATTGTGAAAATGCTATACATACATGCAGGGCTACAAGAAGTATTTGTATATTTTCTTATTTTCATAAATACATATACACATACTTGGACTTAATTTATTAGTATATACCTATATAATGATGAAAATATTTACACATTTTTTTCAAATACTTTTCGTAGTTGCTGTATACTCATAGCATATCCGTGTATACAAATGCCTATTATATCATATTTCTTACGAACTCCTGCTTTTTAGCTCTTATCCCCCTTGTAAAATTTTCTCTTTGATTGCTAAACAAGAATTTCATTTATTTTCGCACTCTTTTCACTTTTCTCTTTCACACTCATTACTACTGAAAATACACAAAATTCTCAACCTTAAAGATCCAAATTAACCCTAAAAACTAGTATTATTAAAACGCATCCACGTTCATTGTGTCATTAAAATGACATAGACTAGTCTGTATGTCATATGTATATGTATAATTTTCTTCCTTTTTTTCTTCTACTAATAGGTTTCCCCCATCGATAAATATAAAAATATAAATTTGATATAAAACATCCATTAAAAGCGAAAATTAGCTTCCTTTCTAGGCACACTAAACGAAGCAATATGAATTTCTCACCATATATAATATTATTATCTTGCATCTCTCCTTTGTCTACCGTAATCGATACAGCCAGTACGATGGTCTAGCAATTTTTCAGTGGCTGACGTCCCTCTCGCGATAATCACCGGTTAGCTCGTGACAGACCGCGAACAGTAGGCTAATCTACGCGTTCGCGCCCATGAGAACGAAACATACGAGCGGTCTAGGCCAATTTAAATTTTCAGACAATCTCTCTAGCTCGTCCTCTATTCCAACGAAGGCCTGATTATACGTTTCGCGCATCCGTCGTTCGTGCACACGAGTCGAATTTTTATTAGCCAGCACGATACGACAAGATACGACAGAGAAGAGAGAGACAGAGTAGCTGGGTTTCGCAAAATCTTCAAAAATAATTCGATTAATATGCATATGAGGGAGAACGAGCATGTTCGTTGAAAGATTAGCCCTCGACATTAGAGGTGCAGCTTGAATGAAGGAATTCGCGTGGAGCCCGCTCGATGATAGAGCGAGTCGATTAGCAACGTTAAAAGGCACCCTGTAAAATTTGAGAACGAAACTAATTTGAAGTCGTGTGGTTGGTGTTTTGTTAGTTTGGTTTCATTCGGCTGAATACTTGTGATTCGAATGCTTGGTCATGATTAAAACATGCCCGTCCGTTTGAGTACTCTGGTGCAATCGGATGGTAGTTATCTGTTTAGGTGGAAGGGGTTGGTTAGGATATTATCGTGGATGGAAATTGGATACTTAGTCATTTTAATTGGACCGCGCGTGAAATTTCTTTTAATTGATGTGCGGACAAAATTTAATTTTTAGGGAGCGATATTAATTGGTATGCTTATTAATTGGTTTGAAGCAAATAGATAGTAATGAAGCATCTATAAAAAGAACCGTTTTCAATATTTCGTCAACGTCACACTGCTTTATAAACAACAACGAAATTATTATTAATGCATAATGGTGTGTAAGAATAATTTAACGAACAATGAAAAATTAATAAACAACGAGATTAAACGTTTCAACAATTATTTTTGTAGTGTACACCAGCTGTCATAAACATGAGGACAATTGCTGGTTATAATATTTATTGAAAGATTCTAATAAATTTTATTTCACTTTATATTTCATATCATAAGACACGAGTAATGCGAATGAAAAATCAAGTTCATAATAAAATAAGTAGGAAATTAAAGAAGTATAAATATAAATTTATATTAATTATCAATAAGTGTCTTAATACTTGTGGCTGGCAGTCTTAATTACCATATGAAAAACATAATAAATTCCAATGTCAAGCCTTTATTTTTCAATAGCTCTTTTGAATATATTTTTTCTCCTTTCTATCTTAACTACATATAAGAGAAGGATAAGATGAAACACTTCGACAATCATTTTTATAATGTATGTCAGTTTTATTTCAATCAGCGCATGAAAAATGGCAAATTCTAATATCAATACTTTATTTCTCAGTAATCTTTTCGACTATATTTTTTTTATTTTTAACTGTATATAAGGAAAGTATTAAGACATTCGTGTTCCTCGATTCCACGTGTATCACGATGAAATCATAATCTATACTATGTAGATCTGTCCCAAATATCGTGATACAAGACAAGGGATTCACCGCATCGAGCGATTCCCATAATTGCGGGAACAGGAAGAGAGGATAGAGGTCAAAGGCAGCGATGGGGATTCGAGGAAGGCCCAAGCGGTGACTATTTATACGAATTCGTCATGGGAAAAGGTTGAAGGAAGACGATGCATCAGAGCTGTGACGCGATGGCGCTGTTCGCTGGCGCTCTCAAAGCGGCTTTCACCCCGAAACAGAGCGACGATCGTTGGGTATTATTGACGCCAAAGAGCGCCCACGCACGTGCGTAAGTGAGTGCAGGCCGCCACGCGATGTTTGGCACCGACGACCGGGGCTAATTCGTTTTTCTGCGTATACGCTCCGTGGCCGGCGCAAACGTACGACTTTGGCGGCCGCCCAAACGAATGAATTATAACGGAGGCCGCGAGATCTCTTGGCACCAGGAACACCTAACGTCTGACGCGAAACGTTATAAATTCTCGCGACGCTTAACGCGCGATAAGTCCGCCCCGGGGAGAGCGGAGGAAATCTCCCGGCCACGCGATAAAAACGCCCGCGGACGTGTATCGTGTTGGCGGCTATTGTTGTTGCATTACCCCGTGAATTGATTTTCTTTCTTCTTTGTATCCTTTTCTGGATGTTCATTTTTTTAGGGACGAGACTGGAATATGGGGTATGGATTCAGCAGAAGTGAAATATCTTTTGGAGACGCGTAGAGAATAATTTGTGCTTGAGAAATATGGTTTATAAGTGGCTTATATAGTTCGTGGATTTTTAAGTTGAGTAGTAAATCGATCTCCTTTTTCTTCGTTCCATTTTCCAGGGATGAGACTGAAATACGAGTATGAACTCAGAAAGAGTCTTATGTGACATAAAATATTTTTTGGAATACAGTCATGATTCAGGAACTTTTTATACCGTATTATACTTCACACGTGTATTTCATAGTGTATAAATCAATTGAAAAATTGATTTTTTTCTTTTCCCCTTTTGAGGTGTTTTACTAAAATCAATATTTAACATTGGAATATAACTATGAACAAAAAAGATATCTAACTAGGTATGAAACATCCATTATAAATTGATCATAATTCACGTTCGAAGAACTCGTGTCCAGAACGCATGTGTAGTAAGTTCATGAATTGTAAATTCATTTCCCTCTTTCCCTCGCTATTTTTGAAATTAAAATTTACATATAAAAATGAATAAAAAGAAGGTGCCTTAAAAATCCTCTTCACGTTTTATGCTTACAATATTCTCTAAAAACAAACATCTTAAGACTCAGCCTCTCGCATCTCAATCTTCTTAAGCTAGTCCAAAAGCTCATCAGGTGATTTCGCAATTGAAAATTGAAAGAGGCTAAACAAATAAATGCATCGATCATTAGCGAGCAGTTGTACAGCGGCGTATTCACGTGGGCGCGCGTGAGCTCGCTCTCCTACTAGCGCGTGTGGCGTGGGTTCAGCGTGCGTGTGTCACGCGCGTGTGCGTGCCCGGTCGAGCGTGTGCAAGAGCAGACGTCGAGCTCGAGGGAGCGTGGAGTGCCGTGGAACAGCGGCGAACGAAGGTGGAGGAGTAGGTTGAGAGACGAACGAAGAGGAAGAGGAGAGGCTTGGCACTCGCGACCGAGAATACATAGGAGAGGGACGGAAAGGAGGGAGACCGAGCAGCTTAGTCCCACGCGACGGCTCGTGGCTCCTCGTGGCCGACGCGCGTCGCGTCGTCGCGTCGCCCTTTGTCGGGGATTGATAGCGAAATCGAGGATAAATCGGATAGCGTCTCCGCGTTCCACGTCTCGCGGCTATTGCGCGTGACCACACGAGTTTCAGTGTCTCTTTTTACTATTTTCTTGAATTCTTTTCGCAAATTATAAATGCACTGCTAGATATTTTTGCGGATTTATATTTTTATGAATATAATTAGAAAGATAGATCATCTAGATAAAAAATTATTTTATCTACTATACGTGTATTATAAAGAGCACTATGCTTTGGATCTTTTATTGTTTTATTTTATTTCTGCTTATTATGAGTTACAAATGTGATTAAAAAATAGGACCCAAGTAGAGAATTATTTTACCCATTAAAAATTATAACGAGCATTGTACGGTCGATATTTTACATATTTACCCATATTATCTGTATTCTATCTACTTTTGCACCATTAAGTTTTTCATACATGCATAATGATCTTTACGAGTTTATTATCTTGCCCATTTCGTACCACTTTTATATGCCGCTCCTTGGAAAATTATTATTTCCGATGGCTTTCGTCGGATACAAACTTTAGTTATCAGTAGTTTGAATTTTTTTGCATTTATTATCATTTATTATATATGAGAAATTTAAAAAGCAAAAAACCTGGAATTCATATGAATTCTAACACAAGAAATGTAAAATACTCAAAATAAAGAATACGTTATAATATTTAATAAATGAAACACATCCTTAGTTAGATTCCATTTTTGTTAATAATATTGATAAAATTTGAATTCCATAAACATTCGCGCTGCAGTTATTATGATGCTCTTCAAGTACCTATCATTTTGAATCAATAGAATAAATCAAAGTATTTTTACTTTTTTTACTGATTTTGATAAAGAATTAAATAAATCAAAATGCTCTTTTCTTAATATATATTAAAATTTCTTCTTTGTGTTCGTAACACGCTATACTTAAGTTTTAATATTCTGAGGCTCTTCTCATGCTTGTTTCGTTGCTTGTTCTTGTTGGTCGGTGTTAATAGTGAAATGGAGTTCGAAGTGGGAGTGGAGGTTCTTTAAACTCGTGGGAAGATGAGGCTTGGAAGCTGGTTCTTTTTGGTCGGATTCAAAGGATTTGGAAGGGTTAGGGAGGTTAGTAGAAAGTGATGAATGGGGTTTGCTTGTCTCTTGAGGATTTCGGTTTTAGGCTTAGACTTTACAGACTTCTTGTATAGATTAGAGTGGTCTTGGTTACTATAATTCTATGTATTGAAAATTCTGAAGATTGGAAATTCAATAGCACTTTAAGTACGTCGATTTCAATTACTTTCCTGTCTTTGATTTGGTATATGACTATTATCTTCCATAAATCTTCCTTTAAATTTTTCTCTTTATTGACAAGAATCTTAAACGTTTATTTAATGGATTTTACAATGTAATAGAAACATTTGTGAATATCTCAATACTTTTTCAAAGGTTTTGAAGGCTTAGAACGATAAGAGAATTAGAATTAGAGTTTCAATGCTAAACTAATGGTTCAAAATTTGACCTCGAAACTGAAAAAACATCAAAAAGAGAGCAATGGCAAGAATTCTCCAACAGTACATAAATCCAGCCAAATAAAACGTTTGCACCTAATCATCCGCCATAAATCTCATGAAAAATTCAACACATCCGTGTTGTCGGTGATTCTCACGGAACTTGCATCTATTTCCCAACACGAGGACATCCCAGAGTCCTGAAGAGTAACCCACGTTTCCCGAAAGCCCACGACGTCCACTATGTATGGCGACATGTCATGCTCACGCAACCGTCGTCAATTAATACAGACCAAACGGAAGAAAGAGAAGAAAAAAGAAGCCATGAACTTTCATAAGCGGTTCGTGGGAGAGCCCCGTGAAGGAGCTTCAATTCATTAGCCTGATACCACACGACTGTCAGTGACTCCCTATGGCGAACGAGTAGTGATGGGATCTGAAACACTTCGAATTGCATCGAGTAAATTCGAATCGCCTCAAATGTTATTCGAAGCTTGATTCGAACACTTGAAAATTTTGATCAGGTTGGAAATCTTGAAAATCTTTAAAGATCTTAAGAGTTTAGGTAGGTTTTGAGAGCTTGATGAGTATTCGATATTTTACGAGTGTCTTGATTGCTTTTGTTTAAGCAGTGTCATTGACATAAAATAATAAAGAAAGTCTGGAGAGTTCGTGTTACGATAAAAAAGTTATGATAAAGGTTTCTAATCATGCTCGATGAATGATTCACATTTGTTGTGATACATTGGCTCACGAAAGTATTCGAATATAGACATTTTTATGTATATATGTACTTCATAAAACATTTAAAAATTTCATTAGTACCGTAACGATATACGATTATCGTGGTGATATCAATAAAATTTGAAATCAATCCAAAAATGTATATAGAAGTTACAAGATATTTATTGCAAACGTACACTTCGCAAGAATCTCCAAAGTATATGGATATTCAGCTAAATTAATAAGCCAGAATATACTGTATAGTGAGACCATCAAGTACATGTTTAAGACCTATCGATAGCACATGAATGCTGTATACCGACTTTTTTTAAAAGTCTTGCAATAAATATCTTGCATCTTCTATATAAATTTTCGAATTGATTTCAAATTTTATCAATACGATCACGATAGTCGCGTCTGATTACAATGTTAATGAAATTTCAAAAAGTCTCATATAATGCACATAATATATTCATAAAAATTTTCTGTAGCAAGGTGAAATACTCTTGTGAACCATTATACACATAATGCAGGCCCGAAGCGATTCGAAATGTTTCAGATTCGATCACTACGAACAAGCATCGCGTCGCCTTCATTCAGCATTATAGAAAGAGCGAAAAGAGACACACTGTGGGAAACGCGCCTTAAGGTCACCGCGAGAACGTGCTTCGGCCGCGTGGTTTACGGGTCTGCTTCGTATTAACCTCGTCCAAGTATTTAAATGGAAAGTTAAGGTAAACGCGCCAATTAAGGTCGCATTCGACGTTGTATCACGCGTCGGCATGGTCAAAGACTACCGGCTGGGATCCGTTTCTTCGTAGCCGTCTATCCAACAGAATGGATCGACTGGGTCCACGTAACGGAGTAGCTCGGTCGTTGTCGATCAACCGCGATCGAACGAATCGCTTCGAATGAATCTCTGCTGGGAGAATCGATTTCGCTGTAGCGGATCGACAGATCCACGCATGGAACACCTGGCGCTGAGAACGCGACCTGGTTAGATCGCTTTCAGGAAGTTGCATGTATGCCCGTTTCGTGTGAATCTTCTTATTGTAGAATTCTTAGCCTGAAATGCTATTTGATGTTTAACCCTAGGACACTCAAGGAAGGGTCAAAAAATGCCCGCGGATTTCGAAATATTATAGGTCAGTACAATTTAATAACGACCGTGATACAGTATATTGATGGGAAAAAGTGGGATGAGTTTCATAAAAGGAGAAAAGGGAACGAGAAGTTTTCGAGACTTCAAAGTTTCAATATCGTTGGTTGTTTCATTAGTTCCGTCGTGCTTTTAATTTTTGCACGAAACTATGATTGTTTGTTAGTTTGTTAGTTGCACATTTTCGTTATTGATAAACGATTCTTAATATGAAAATGCAATTTTTAATATAAATTTCAAGAAAATTGTGGAAATAATGGAAGTATGCCAATTGCAATTTCGAACGATGAATACATATACATGATACTGCATATGTCTTTTTGTAAAAATAAAGAATACGTTATATGTACGCGATATTGCATTCTTTCTGAATTTTATAAAGAAATGTAACAATGGCAACTGAAAATTATTAATTGAAGTATATCTATACCAAAGGTTGCTTCATCCCAACCAAGTTCAAAAAGTTTTGTATATACAACTTTCTTAAACTGATCAATGATCCTTATTATTTCTTAATGGAATTTTTGAAACGTGATGGGATACTGGTGAGGTGCGTTGATATTTTTCAAGCCAATATTATTCGACAGAGAAATTTTGATTCTTTGTTCGGTTTGTAACGTAGATAAGTAAACCGTAAATGGAAGTTATACTCTAATACTTGTTGGATACCTAGTATTTGAATTCAATATACATAGTATCTATTATTCTTTACGAAATTCACATTCTTATGGTCTTAGCGCTGACTGTCTTTTTTTATTTCTCAGTAGGATGTTTATATTTTTGAGATGTGGGTATTTCTCTAGTTGTCATCCAATGTAGTAACGTGTTCACCGCGTATCCGACTTTCATTTCTTACAATGCTGTACGTTAACAAATAATTTTCATACAATAACTGTCTTTATATTGTGCAACTTTACATACCTATGTGTTTAATATGAATTATTATAAAATAATAATTTCATTTTCATAATTTCGTGATTTTTAGTTCACGTGCCACATTCAAGTCGATATCATACATAACCGAAAAAAATGTGCCAACCCGAACGTGCATCGTACGTGGTGAACGTGTTAATGATCAATTAAAAGCTCAAAGAAGGAGGTTTGCCAAGAATATCTTAAGCAATCGGAAGCTATATACCCGCATGTGAGTTGTTCCGTTGAATTTAGAGCTTGTTCGATTTCCTCCGGTTCGAATAGCGCAACACTCGTTGCCTCATGGCTCTGTCAGCAACTCCTAAACAGAGACGGCCTCGAGAGATCGCGGTTCACAAACGCGAGGCGTTCCACGAAGCGACGTGCGTGGCCGCCGCCGCGCCGCGCCACGCCGGCACGCTGCGCGAACGTGTTAAGTGTTAATTCAGCTGAATCAATATACACTCCGTGGAATTTTGAATCAGATTCGCGCCACGCGCGCGTGGGCGCATCTCCGCAGGAAATAGCGCTACGAGCCAGCCTTGGACGAACAAACGAACCCGATCGGTGACAGAAGTAGACGCCCAGATGCCTCATCATCGATTTTGTATGTACGGCCGCTTAAAAATGACTGGACACTCGTTTATTTTTGACAAAACAAACATAGTTTTATAAGTTAGTATACAGGACTATCAATCTTACAAATTAGAATACAGAAATATTACAATTAATATACAGGAACACAAGTTAGTATAAGAGAATTAACATGTCCAAGTGTTGTTATTTAAGGAATTCATTTCCGATTATTTCATTTCGTGTGATTCAAATCGGAATTTTTATTTATGGGTGGATACATGATAGCGTAAGATTGCGAATGGGATGGAGTGCGTGGATAAAGCGGAAACATGAGACAGGAAGTGTGTTTGGAACATGTACATGCACATAGTATGCATATATGTATTGAAACAAGATTCAGAAAATTTTAGAAATTACTCATGTTTCGTTATGTTAGGATTAATATAGTACGGTTTAGGTATATTGTAAGATAAGTTCGATCTTTTGGTTCGTATCAGTGATTAAAATACGATGTTTGTTGGAATATAGATCATTATACTTAGAGGAACAGTAATAGTATAATTATACTCTGATGCTTGATTTGTTTTATTGAAAGAATTTGATAGTTTATTTCAATTACCACTTATTTCAATTTACAAACTATCACCCAATTAAATATCCATCGATTAGAACGTATGATTTTATGAGATCTAAAAAACTTGAAATATTTTATCCTTTTTGTTAAAATATTTATTGTTTTTATATGTCACAATTATTTGTCATCCAATCAAAGTCAGTTCATTGATACTTGATTATCGTACAGTGTGTATCGTGTATTCCATTTCTCTATATATTTTGCAATATTTTATAGTATATCAAATACACTTTTACATTGAAATAGTGGGTGTGTTTTGATACGTAATAAAACCAAGTCATACTGTTAATTGCAGAAAGATTTCCAATACTTTGTTCCTTAATAGTTAACCCATTACATCCAATTCAATGATCCAACGATTCTTCAACCTCGATTCCACCGAAATCTCGATCAAATGGAAGATCGAACCGCAGCTGATATTAGACAAAGATCGATGGCGAATCGATCAATCGAAATCCCTGTTACCCTAGCGTTGCTGGAACGCTTTGGCGCGCGATAACAGTTATCAACGAATCGCACAAACACTCGTAGCACTGGCTATCGGTGGCTTTATCTGGTGTGTGGCACACGTGACGGTGCAAAAACAAGAGCGCCTTTCGTTATCTGTGCGGCGCGTCGCGTCACCGTTTAAAAAATGTCCCCATATATTTCACAATCAATGGACGGCTGGCGCTGCCGCGAGCGGGACCCGTTTCTAATTTATCCCCGACCGGTCAAATTACAATTCCAACCGGGGGAATAAACTCGTCTCTCTGGCCGTGTCTCACGCCCAACTTATATATACATACATACAGCCTTACTTCTCGAGAGACACAGGCGTTTGACCAACTTCTTTTTTCGACACAGTTCCTCTCTCTTTCTCTGGTCGCGTAAAGAGAACGCATAACGATCGTGACGCAAAATAAATGATTTCGTATTAACAATCGGCATTGAATGGCTCGGGCTGGGCTCGTAAATCAGACGCATTTGTTAGCGGCCGCGCTTCGGCAGCGACGTTGAAAAATGCCCACCGGGCCCAATCGGCCGGCAATATTTCAATATTAGTTTAGCCATTGTGCTCGGCTCAGAGAGCTGGCCCACGGCTTGGTCAAACCTCTCGCTTCTCTCGTCGTCGCCCCCATACACACGCCATATAACTGGTTCACTCGCGAGATTACGGTCAATATTTTCGCGACCGCGACGAGAGTCAACGTTCCACTACGTGACGTAACGAAAATATTTGCCCGGCTTCCTGCTCTACCGCGATAAAAAGCCTTTCCTCGACACCCTGTCGTTTTCGAATTTATGGCCGATCGATCGATCCTCCAGAGTGTCGAGCATGCGCGCCCGAGAGGGTGCTACCGATACGAGGGGAAGAGATTGTTTGCCTCGGCGAGGGTTTGTTGTGCAGTCTACATGGAGATTTATATAGGAATTTTTGAACCATGTGGGTTCCTTCTGGTCGGTTGAGAGAGTTTATAGTAAACCTGGTATGATTTTTGAATATTTTATTACGCTGATATATATATTTATTCCAGTTATAGATTATAATAATAGTAATAATAATAACGATGTAATATAATGTTAGTTACTGCTGGACGATTCTTTTACAACTGATTTTTAATAGTCCACGATCAACGCTACGAGTCAGTTGTCGAAGTCCATGAAATTCTAATTGTAATATTTTTTTTATTTCTTCATTTCGCTCTTCGTTCTGTAAATCTCATCTTGCAATGAATAAAGTTGTAGGAGTATATCCCTGTTTACAAATATTAAAATACTTACAAAGAGTGAAGAATAATTAGAAAGCTATTTAAGAATTATTGCCTGATTCGAGACCTAGTAAAGATACATAGAGAAATTGTTAAAATAAATAAGGAATTCATACATTCGACATTACCGTAAAAATCTGATCTTCGTATTACATATAACATTCAATTTTTTTCCCATTTCCATATATCACGTATTAACAAATTCTGGCAGTAGTTATTAATTTTTCTGCTATATGTGTTCTTAATTAACCCCAAATCTCGATTTAAATTTTGCATCTGTTTCATAGAAAACCTTTTCAGTGAAATTTTTAGATCAAGGGATTGTGGGGATCAAGACATATGATTCTTAATATATCATGCTTTTCTTGTAACACTCATAGAAATAGTTATAAGAAATCTGTGTATCGTTATCTTGCATAATTGCAAAATCATGGTCTATTAATAATAGTTATCTTGATAATTTATATCAATTGTCACTTTTTATATGATACCAAGTGTTCTAATATTAATGAACAAGGATGTTTTTACTTCTAGAGAATCGAGTAAACGTGTACTTATACAATTAATGTAAGATATTAATAAATAGTGGAATCGATCACTTTGACTTCTCAGATGTTGGTATTGTATAATAATTCACTAATTGCAAGTTAAATGTTTGAAACTGTTTCAGTAAAGGCACAGTTTCATTCTGAAGAAACTTAAGAGAAAAATTTCACTTTGCGATTGCCCGTGAATGAATAACAATCGTTAAGCCAAACGTGTCCAAACAAAAATATCGAATAACGAGCAAGAAAGATCCAACTGTTTAAAGATTAAACCGTATCTCGGAATCACATCGCGTCACTGAAATTTCCCTTATTGTAGGTGCCCCGCTGCATTTCAACTTTCGCCCTCGATATCGAACACCGAAACGCAAGTGACTCGACTCAAACAAGAAATCAACGAGACAGAGCACAAAGTACCGCGGCCTGATCTCAATAAGATCACGTCCCATGATCGAGAATCGACAGTGGTGAACTAAATACGCGTCGGGGACGCAGGGGCGATCTTATTTCGACAGGGACTCATCTCGAAAGAAATGGGCGAACGGATGTACACCTGTACGACAAAAACGGTGCTTGATTTTTCGGCGTTCTCGTACCCCATATATGTAACACGTAATTGGTCATATTTTTAACATTCCGATAGAGAAACGCGTTCCGTTCACGCATACCACTCGTCGTGTCTTTCTTTCCTTGTCTTTTGTTTCTCACATACCACGCACACACATGCACAAAGGCTTGGATTGAATCACGTTTCGACGACTTTTTTGTAGACCGGTTCGACGACCGGTTCCCGCCAAAATTGGATTCAAATCGGGCATTAAATCGGGCGCAAAGTTTGTAACTCTCTGTGACGCACGCTGTTCATCCTTTTGTCTCCAAGGAGCTGCGAGACCTCCACGTAGATGTACGTTCGTTCCCCTACGTCTTGTTCCATCTCTGTTTGGCGATGAAAATGCTCGTTAAAGGATACCACTGGCTGATGGACGTGCGTAGTCAGTGATGGATGAACCGAGGCTTCGAGCCGATTGCTTCGAATTAACGCGATCCGTGACGAGTGGTCGGTGCGATTCCTGCTTTGCTGCTTTGCGAAACTTTATCTGACCGGGGAGAGCAGAAAGCTTGTGAGGGATTTTACACAGAAAAATAGGGAAATTGTGCGTGCTTGAAGGGTTAAGCCTTTCCCTTTCAACCGACATAACTCGGTAGAAAGAAACTACACGAAAAGGTTTCATTGCGAGTAAACTCGGATAGATAGCAATTTTTCACTCATCATTTTCTATGTAATCTTCTAAGTATCTCGGAGTAATAATTACGATATAATCGACGATATAATAATTTCTTACGTAATAACAATTATACCAAGATATTTGATGAGTCTCATTGTCCACGAAAGGTCAATAAAAAGAATCGATCCTTTTAACAAACATTTTCCGCTATGAACAGACAAGGCGAAGGATTAAAGTTTGCCCGGATCTATAGGATCGAGAGGATCGGTCGATCGAGAGTAGTTGAGGACGAAAAAGCGTGGCCCGCGCGTAGCACGCTCGATTACGAAAGCGGACAGACCGCACGGCGGCCTATACGAGATTCCGCTCACGCGTGTCGCATGAAATTATGCATCTCGCATTTTTTCCCCCGGTCGGTTGACAATGCGACCGTGGCGCTCGTCCCCGGATGCCATTTGTGGAAAAGCCACGCAATTATCCGCCGGCAAATCTGAGCGGCAGCTGTGTACTCCAAGTTTGGTCTCTTCCTCTTTCTCGCTCCCACTTTCCGCCTGGGTCGACCGTGGTCCCGTTCACCTCTTTTCAAGTTCCTTTCTTCTCTCGTCGTCACACTCTGCCGACTTTACTCTATTCTCCGCTCGTGCTCGCTCGCGACATACTCGCGTGCGGTCTCTCACGGCGATCCTCGTCTCATTCGAACCGCCTGATGTCTTCATTGGATGGCTAGCTCACCTTGAATAGGGAGGTGTATGCGAACTGACCAAGGACGCGAAAACAGCGTCAGCTGCTAATCAATGATGTATTTCGGATTTCGAGATAACGGATGATTACGACATCCTGTAGGCGCCACTCGAGCGATGCAGTTTGATTCAGGATAGTCCGAGATAGAGAGCGTGTTGTTGGTCCCTGGGATCTTTGGATGTTTAAGAAGCATTTCGAAGCTGATAAACAGATTTTTATGGATTTATTTGAAATTTAAATATTACAAAATAATTACAAAAATATTTAAATATGAAATTAGAAAAATATACAAAATGCATGTAACATGCGAAGACATGAAAACCACTCAAAGTGAAGTACTTGCCACAATATCGAATGGATGAAATAAATCTTTACATAGATAACATTTATCCACCTATGTTAATAAAAATATGAAATTGCATAAAACTCCACAATCTACTGATAAAGCTCGTACGTTGTCCCTAATATTTTATATTCTGCACATTATTATTTATAAATGAAATCTTAATCAATCAGAATCAAATGATGATTTTTCGGCATATATATATCGTTAAGAAATCACACTTTTTGACGTTTTCCTTGACGATGTTCGTATTCAACTGTTTAACAACATCCACGTTAGATTGTATATGAAAGAATAATAGGGATATTGAGAGCAAGTGAAAGAACGTCGATGAAATTGTTTCTTGATTCCGGAAAGTTCTTTTAAGAATTCTATTGATTTAACCCTATTGATTTAATAGGTTGTGAGTTTGGAAAAAACACAGAAAAATGAAAATTCCATTGACTTAAATTTGTAATTCTATCGATTTTATAGAAGAACATAGATTAACAAAATGTTTGGTATTTTGTGTATTGTAATAATCGACTGATCAGAGATTTGATGAAACGATGATTTACTTCGATTAAAGAAAAGAAATATATTTCTCGCACTTCATAATAGGAGGATTGTACCACAGTTTGATGATCGATCATTTAAGAAAAAAAAACTTCCACTGTTTGTCGTGACGCGTAGCGTGCAAAATTTCTTGGCAAATACCGAACAGATAGCCGATCTCGTCACGAGGTCGTCGTAACAAAGCGTGTATCATTTTTATTAGCATCGTTCCTTGCCATTAGTTTCTTACAAACATCAGTTTTTTCCATCGAGTTTAAAGAGATTGCATATATCAGCTTTATCACATTTAGCATATCGTTCAATGCAAACGAGCATATTTTTTTAATTTCTTGAATATCGTCGCAAGAAGGAGCGATAAGATCCCTAAATAAATGAAACCGAATAAAGCCAAACTAAATTGAGAAAATTACTCACAATACCAGAGATGGATTATAACTATTTGAAAAATTGACATTTAATTTCAAACAAATTCGATTCTCGCACATCTATGTGAATTGTTCTATACAAAAGATTCGCCTCCTTTAAACAATAATCAACAATGTCTTTAAACAATAAGAAAACAGTATAATACATACAATAACTCATAAAGCAATAGTAAATAGCATGAAAGAGTTCAAAATTATCAAACGAAAATTTAATTTATGCCGTCCTTACACCGACGACTAATCTTCAAACCATCAAACATAGGAGAACATGAAGTTGTTCGCTTATACGACGATCTCAGACTACAATGTTGACCGGAGTCGTCCCACGTCGAACACAATAGACGACATCAGGCATCGCGACTACATTGCAACAATAAAAAAAGAAAAAATATAAAAAAAAATCAAAATGACGAAGAGGGAGGAAAAAGGACGAAAGGAAGAAAGGAAGGAAGAAAGAACCGTAGCTCATTTCGCGCTGGACAGGCCGACGACGCCCAGTCTGGGTCGAGTTATTTCAGACGAGCCGCGTTCCGCGTGCTCTGTGCCTTCGCAACCGTACATTTAGCTTTGAACGTGGACAGCTAGACAGGTACAGAGAGAACAAGCGGACCGGTTTAATATAGATATACTGCTTAATTAGCAGTTGCGCGACTCGCTTCGCTTTTTTGCGGATTTACGACGCCGGGCACATTCGGTCCGGTTCCACGGTGTTCTATTAGTCCTGAGGGATGTAGTTCACCCGGTTGTTAATTATCCAAGAACACGCGAATGTATGTAGGCTGTAATCGAATTAACGCCGATGGAGGAACGTTGATAACCTGGCCGAGGTGAATTGCTATGTCTTGTGCGACTTTAGAGGATTGAATATTACAAGGGACGAGGTGCCTTCAGTTTCAGTGATTACGTATCGTGGTATCGTTGCTGAGTTTGTGGTACTTGATTTCTGATTTATTGCTGTAATAAGGTGCTTTGAATCTACTCTTCCTTTGATATTATCTCATTGCAGAACTTCCTAACTGCTATTCTTCGTAATATCATTTTTAGAAGTGTAATTTAGAAGTTAATTCTTCTAATGATTACAAGTTGAGTTAAATGATCGTGAGCCAAGTTTATGCGTTGTATGTTTTATTTCGAGTCCATACAGGGTTCTACGTTTTATTCGAAAAGTAATATGTTTTAAATGCACGATACATTGTACCAAATTATCTAAGTTCTAATCGTGAAGTTATGCAATTCTATATGGAATTTTTCACATTATTAAATATCATACTGGATATCACCATGCATAATTATTCGTAAAACGTGTTTGAAGCAGCATGATAAAAGCTTCCACAATGTTGTGTAAATCAATTACGAAAGACTACTTATGATCATACATGAACTTCAAGCTCATAGTTACTTATAGAAGTTCTTCTTCTGTTTAAGATGTTTAAAGAATCTTTTAAAAGTAAAACTAATTAATTGCTGAATTATAACGAGTAGATTCGTGTATTTCATGACCCCAGGAGCAATTTATCAATGAACAGATGCTTGGTTAAAGATATCATGATAGATAAACTCATGAAAGTAAAAAATTCATAACATCGTATTGAATTATAAAGAATAACCTCGTTCGTATCTCTACATTAAGCGAATTTATTAAATTATATATTTTGTTTAACTTCTAAATTTTTATATTTATTACATATATGTATAATATTTATCTCGCGCGTTTTCTTACATGATTTCCTATTTATACGCGTTTTTTTTTTGTTTTATCATTCACGTATAAAGCACAGTTTTGGTTTTGAACATATTTACTTAAGAATTCGCCTAATACACGCATATGATGAACTTTAAAATTTATTTTTCTTGAAAACGAAGCGTTTCGTGAGAATATTTTATTCTACGTTTTCAACTTATTTTCATCTGTAGAATAACCTTCTATCGATTATTTAGAATACCGACTGCTTTCCAGTGCGAAGTTAACCATATTCAAATGTATTTGATAAATTTGCAAACTTAATTTTCTCGAAGATCAAGCGCAACATGAAAAAATTCTATTCTATATTTTCTTATTATCACGTTATTCGGCCTTGTATATTTTGCTTAAGCTTTAATCGCGAGAAGTTTCGCATCCTGTCGCATCGCAGGTTCGGAAGGCATCTCGCGACACACGGCTCGATAAATTGAAATCCTTATCGTGGTTCCAAGGCGGAAGGTACGGGAACGAGTCGTAGCTAACAAGATCAAAAGTTGGGGGTGGGTCGTCCGGGACAGACGTGGGACGTGGTGCGTCGGTGCGCCATCCGCGTGGGATCACCGTAGTGTGCGTGCAGATCGCCCAGGTCCAGGTCGTTACCCAGATACCAAGACGTCGTGTGCGTCCACTACCACCGACGCCGCCGTCGTGACGCGTCCTATAACGACGTAACGTGTGGGAGTCTCTCTGGCTCTTTTGCCTCGGCTTCTATCTCGCGGCTCCGTATTTCTCGTTATTCCATTTTCTCGGGACTGTCTCCTAGTCCCTTTTACGCAAAACGTCGCTCGGGCGATACCTTTCTGCGTTGTTCCTTGGAAAGTTTAATACAATGATAAACCAAACTGTGAAAATTAAAAGATCATACGAAATTTTTGAAAATATGTTAATGCAGAAATTTGAAATTTTTTAATCATTTTATTGGAATGAAATATTTGTATCTACTCGTATTCATATTCAATTAACATTTATAGTATCGCTGGTTTATCAGAATTATTTCTTGAATTTGTATGTTTTGTAGAATACCAGAAGAATAAAATAGAATGTGTCTTTCGGACAGAAAAGTATTATAGCTTCAAAGATACAAATCCACTTTTCTTTCGCGTATTTTAAAGTATTTACACCCCTGTTCATAGGTATTAGGATTGGGACTCTTGTTACACTTCCAAGTTGTTAGAGAAATAAGTAATCAATTAGAACTTAGAATCAGTTAGAATCTGTACAAGATGACGATTCAAGACATGACGAAATATTACGAAATTATTTGAAAGAATTTAAAGAGATATGAATTTAAACATTGATAGAATTTAAACTGAATTAAATAGCGCAAAGTCTAAATCTGATTTCTTGAATTGTTTTTCAACAACATACGTCCAAATAACGACATATAAAACATAAAATCGGTGTCAGATACAAATCAAATCAAAAGCCCTAATCCCATTCTATGAATATCAAAACTGATTAAAACGGTGATAGAAGGATACAATGGATTTAAATGAAGAAAACATCTAATCTTATAATATAATTCGTAAGATATTTATTACGATGTTGAATATATGATTTCTCTACAGCCTAAGATTTCAAATAAGGTTTAACAACTTTTCAGTAGTTTATCAGGTTTACCTTTTTCTATAACAAATCTAATACTTATAAACAAAGGTGTATAAATGTAAATAATAAAAATTGGATAATTTAACTTCCAAGTTACGCCATATTGTAAACATACGAAATAGGTATTCTTCATTCAGGTTACTTTTAAGTAGATGAAGATCGTGTTAGATCAGACGCGATCGAAGAAACAAAATCAACCTTCCTCCTCACAACGCTCTTTCTTAACTTTCTAATTTATTCTCGTCGCTGCATTCTCCACTCGTCTTCTGCATTTATAATTTCAATTTTTCGTGTTCTTGTTCGACCTCGATCCGCTTTACACCTTTTCGCTTTACCTCGTTTCTTTTTGCGTATCTCGCCGCGACACGAACACGAAACGCAGCTCTTGTCGACATCGACGCGCCATCACCCAGCTCGATAAATTTAGACGGTCGATGTCGAGAGCTGGACTGTCGTTCGACAGAACGAAGCTTAATGATCGAAAATTTAACTCGGTATCAACAACGCAGTTCCGATCGCGCATCTTCGATGATCACGCATGATTTACGGAAATACGCGTTTTTATTTCCATTTTTAATCACGTGTTGTGTTTGCAGAATATCCATGTGATAATCAAAGCTTTTAAGAAGGAATTGAAACATTTTTATCTTGACAAATTTTTCTTTTATTAGTTAATGAGTAGTAATTTTCGTATGTTTTTTATACATTTTTTGATTAGGGGAAACGAATTATTTCATCATTCTGGTTGATCATAACATAATAATTTCTATATGTAGAGGTCTCTTATCTTTTTACGCATAATGTAAATTATATTATGTCTATATTTGCGAGGACTAAAACTGGCCTGTACAGGTTTCCGTTTAAGTCACGATCTAGTTAAGGGATTAATTTAAAAAAATAAAAATATTTTATATAAATATATATAGATAAATATAGGTATAGATACATATATAATTTATTGATTAAATACAAACCCTTTGTTGTATTTATAAATTATTATTTCTGTAATTATACTTCGTATGACGAAGCAGATATTTAATCAACTGTTAAAAATAAAAATAGTACAAAATAATTATACTGTACTCTATAAAAATACGCAGACATTTAATAAAATAAAATACCAATATAATGAAAGCTTTCAATAAAGTTTTATGTATTTTTTGAAACTCGGAAGAAGAAGAATTTTTAGAAGATCGAGATGTATCAAATTATTAAATACTTCTTTAGTATATTTTTAGTTCTACCACTTACATCTATTATTAACCCTTTAAACTGGTTTATTTTATATATATTTTGGAATTCTTATCAATATGTACATCCATTGCATTATACAATAGTTGATCGAGTTTAATATTTGACATTTTTTTCAATAAGAATTAAAGCCTTTCCCAAGAATCTTAGGGGTAAATTCTCACTTATCAAAATTTCATTACGAAAGATTAATTATTTGGATAAGGCACAATTCAGTACGAGTTCCTCGATTATCCACAAACAAACTCTTAAACGAATAACATACAATACAAATCCCAAATTTTCTAAATTTCGTAATTATTCGCGTTTAACGAAAGCATCTTACTTCAAGGTGTTAATTCGTACAAGTTCTAAACCTACGAATACAAGTTTCTTAATTATCCATTAATAAACATTTAGACGAATAACCGTAAAATTTTTTAATTTCTATCTTTCCTTCTTTAAATCTCATAATCATGCGTCTTGATCAAAAGTCTCTATCTAGTTTCTAGATACTAGTTCGTACAAGCGTCAAGCATACTGTAAGTACTTCATGCTCCTTCCATACAAGATAAACCATCGAATGAAATATTTATAGTACTAGCGCCTCATCTCTCCCCTTCCTTTCTAGAAACTGCAGCTTCACGGCAACGTGCGCGCGTTGTATCTCAAGATCTTGATCTTACGTTTGCTAAACTCCTACAACGGTTGCCGCGATGAAATACGACGCAGTCGGCCAGGGAAGCTTTAGTTATAACGGCCTGGACAAATTACGACTGGCGCGTGACTAAAATGGTCACGCCGGACGAATTGTCGATCGTTAACACCTCCGTGCCAGCGAGCGCGCCGGCATTATTTGCATGAGGTTGGTTCATGCTGCATGAAAAAATAAACGCTGGGAAAAATCAAAGAGAAAACGCCGTTTGTCGCACCTTCTTTAGGTACCAATCGATGCACTGGCGAAATTTGCGAATTTTTTAATATCAGTGTGTAAAACTTTCACTTTTCACTAAACTCATAAAGTTTGTTTCGAAATCGATGGCTCGCGAATAAAAGTCAGAAAGGAGCAGAATCGATGGAAAAGATTCTATGTATTGCGGATTTTTGTGCAATTATGTAAAACTTGGACAGAATATACATAATCTATAGAAATATATATACGAAATATCCAAAGTAGTATATCCATTATAATTTTTAACAAGTAAAACGAATCTCTACTTCAGTTCTATTTCTTGAGTCGTGTTGGTAAAAATATAAGACATAAAAATTCGTAGTCTAGTTGTAACAGTTAAGTTTCGTGTATCAAAGTTTCCGATGATATATACAAGTTTTAAAATTTGTATTATACATCGTTAAAAAAATAACATCCCTTTTTAATAATTCTGGAACGAAAATGTGCTCTGATATTTATTTATTATCATGACACACGACAGCAACTCCCCTCGTCTAAACTTACAAAAGCTTCTCTCAACTCCACCAATGTATGACAAATCCAAAACCAAGGTTACAAGAACCTCGTTCTCTCTGAAACCAAGGTTACAAGCCCTCTTAAACCAAGATTACAAGTCACCTCATCCCAAAATACCTCTGATCCTCTATAAAAGCCCACCCAGTTCACTTTCAATTTTATCATAATTTTAAACGCTCAGGTACGGCATCTGCCAAAAAATGTCAGCACCGAGCTCGAAAAATTCAAAGAATCGTTACAATTTTATCATAAACGACCCAGATCTGCCTTCCTCGGAGATGTTCTACGGGAAGATCACCGGAATGATCTCATATTCTCGGCGAGTCTTATCCATTTAAATTCCCAACCAGGCTGGAAATCGCCATCGGTACGGATTACCGATCTCGTGGAATTTTCGCGTGACGATCGACCACGATCATCGCGATATCGCTTGGATCGGTTACTAGATCGCGGCCGGTGGCCCGGTGCTAGGCGACAATGCAGAAACACGACGGCGACGACGTGTGGGCTCGGCTGAGGTGTGGGTTCGGCCGCGTTTAAGCGGTCGTATTTGGCGATACACGACAGAAAACGGTCGTGTGGGCTCGTTCAGCCTACCCAGCATCGTCGTGCTCGGAGATCTGTACTCTGGCGAAAGCGATACTCGGAAATTAATCGCGAGGTCAGTTTTTTGCGGCTCGTTGTAGTTCGCCAATAAAATTGCTAATGCAATGGCAATAAAGCGGAAGAAGTATTCCTTCGTAAACGTATTTTCCTTCTGGTCAGGATGAGAGACTATGTCTGGATATATTCCTTCTTCTTCTTTGATTGCTTTTTCCTCTGCTGCTTAATCGTGAAACGATTGCATGATAGATAGATAGAGAGAGAGAGAGAGAGAGAGAGAGAAGAACGAGACCGTTTTAATTTGACAAGATCGGGAACGACGTTCGTCACGCGAGCCTCAACGACGTGCACCAAGCTGAAGAGGTTAATGGAAAGTTATCTTCTTTAATCTCGAAGGCTGTCGCGCGCTCGTGCACGTCGCGCCTCGCCGTCAGAGCCAATTGAAGCGGCACGTGATCACCGCGGTGACTGGGTAATCGCGTCGTTCTTCTGCCATTCGAGGCGCACGCGGCTTCCACGTCGCGTGCTACACAGTCGTCACATTTTCGATGTTATTAGAGCGATATAGGCTGTTTTCGAGTCGAATGGATGGTAATTCGCGCTTTTCTGAAATCATCATTATTTTTTGTAGTGTTGCTTTTGGTTGGATCCCCGTGAATGTAGAAACAGTTGAAGTTAGGTTAATGAACATGTAGCTTCGTTAATTAATTTAGAAAGATTATATGTCTGAGTTAATAGCGTAAGAAATTGAAATTAAATATTGTATTTGACGTATTGAATACTCTTATTGATCTATCGAGCAACAGAAGCAAGCAATAGAATAGTAAAATATTACTAAGGCACAAAGAATCTTACATATTGTCGAAGATAAGATAAAGTAACTTATGTATTGTTTTTGCCGACGTACAAAAGATGTATTACAATAATATATACTTTGCAGCAACCTATTATATAAATCAGAGGTACAAACAAAGATTTCTATAATCTTAAAAAAGATAGTTTGTTATCGTTTCAGAGGATACGACAATTTCTGCAAACTTCATAAAATAGTAGAACCTAATTGGAAGAAAAGATAGTATCAGGAAAAATATTAAGTGAATCCTTGAATAACTACGATATTAAAAGCAGTAGTCAACAAGTTTCAATTATCTAAACAAAACAACTTCCAAGTAAGATGCTTTTAATGAACTAATCATTCCAATTTTCCTTACATCGTCTGAACCTTATCAACCATCAAATCGACTTCTACGCCGCTCTTACCGTAAAATTCCATTTCTCGTGGTGCACTTTGCTCGTTAAACCTTCGAACAAAAACCCGTGACAAATTTTCAGATAGCGTTTGCTCTACAAACAGTGGATCGCGGGTCGCGGTAGAAACGTGCGCAAACATCGTCTCGGGAGGATATCGAGGAGCCTGTAGAAAAGCTCGTGGACGTTGCTGAGGATGTTGTAACTCATCGTTCGCCTATTGACACCTGTTCAAACGCGATGGCTGGTGAAGGGACGGCAAAGGTCGCGATCGAAAAACGCCGCGTTCACGGGAACCGCCGTGTCACCCACACACGTCGTTGGTCTCTTGTTAAGGAAGCCGCAATTTAACAGGAGCGGGATAATACGACGAAGAAGGAAAGGACGGGGAGTCTCCTTAAAGCCTACGCGGCTAGGTCGGCCCACTTGAGAAGGCTCGAATGCGTCGAGCACACTCTGAGATGCATGATCGAAAGGACAGGGGTAGGCGCTAAGAATGACCTGCCTACGATCGTCTAATTAGGCGTAAACCGCGTTCCTCGTGTTCCTTATGCGTTGCCAGGCCGGCAGAATATGGTTCCGTGGATGATCTGCGTGAACCGACACGTGGGCTACAGGATATTAATCGTCGCGGGAACAAGAGACTTGTTAGGCGCGGGTCGAACGACTTATCTTTCAAGATCGCAACTAGAATATGGTTTATGTTTGATTAACTACGGGGGTAACCTTTGACTATTTATCGAATAGTTTTTTCATTGCTTCTCCGACTTTTTACTCCATTACAGGATTACATTCTGAGATATTTTTTCAATATATATGTTAATTCATATTTTTAACAACTAGGAAATTGGAGTCAAAGCAGAAATTTGTTCCACACATTAAACCTTTGCCGTACAGCTTTTTGTAAGGGCTACTAAATTTCTCGTGACGGCTATAACCGTTGTTTGCAACAATGTGTTAAGCATATAAACTAAATTGTGGTCTTTTATTCACATTATCATCCACCTATAGATTATCCAACCTTTCTTACCATAATTTTTGTTTTAGCCAATTAAGGACCAGGAAATAGTTTATCACAATATTTTAAATACTTCAATTTTTCTAAATGTCATACAATTTTAAAGTCTAGATGGAAGAAATAGCGATGAACGAAATATTAAAATCCTTAGAATTGCCTCTGTAGAGGATAGTTGATCGTGTGGTTTAAATGACGAGATAACTCGATGTTAAAACTGTCAAATATATTTAAAAATAATTAATAAATACAGAGAATGTTCACTAAGAATCTCGATATTAATTGATTCGCTAAACACTGTGTGAGACTGAACAACTCGTCACATTACGATCCCATTCGTTTATTTATACTGGTCGGGGCAAAATTTAAATTTGAGTTTGTTTGACGGTTGCACGTAGCGGCGACATTGTTTTGCTCGGAGTTTATTTATTATTACATTATGTAATGTACAAAACAACAACATGATTCGAATTGTCCTGTATCTCATGTGCCGCTACACTTCTCATAACTAGAATGTTAAAGAGCAGAATTTAATAACTATAGTAAATTGATTGAAGATTATATAAGATTATATAAATGAAGAATTTTTAAACATAATGCAGTATATTTTTGGGAGAAACTCGAAAACGGTCTGATAAACGTTACAAATATAATCGAATCGCTACAGTTCATCGTACCTGATAAAAATAACATCAAAGACGACCCTTGTACCTTTAGTACATCTGCCATATGGCGTGTGGCACTTGGGGTGTTAGATTCGTCCCTTCATAGGTTCTCTCCACAGTACCACACTTTCGAGTATCACGCAGATAAAAGATCTTCTCCTCTGTTGCTCATATCGTAAACACGTTTACACGTGGCTGGGATTTTCATCGTCGCGTTCCTTCCTTTAACTTATAGATGATATGAGTATGTACATGCATTTGTAAGAAAGATATCTATACTGATATTTAATTCTACCCAACCTACTCGAATTATTTGGCAAAATAAATGGAGGTTCTAAAATATTATCTGGTAGCTAGGCACAAAAAGGCAGAAGAAGATAAAAGTATTTAAGAAGTCTTTAAATCTTTCTAAGTCTGAATTAAGTTGGGAAAGAGCATAATGTTATATTCTATTGAATTTCAATTGTCTCATTTACGATGTATGTGAGAAAAATAAATAAATATTAATACGAAAACCAACACTGAGTAGAATTTCATTTATTCATTCGAAATTTTTGTTCATTTTCGATTAATAAACTTTTACTCGTTGAACTCGCTTATTTGAACTTAAGTTCCTATCATATGATATGATGTGGATTTTGATACATTTATGGAAAATTTAAAGGTGCAAAATTTCTAGAATGTACATAATATACAAAAGTATATTATTTTCTTGCAATATTGTGTAAGTAGGACAAATCACGGACTAGGTCCCAGTCTTTTAATTCGTGTTTATAAAAATATGAATTTTATCGATTACTGTGTAAGCTGTTCGTCTCTCGACAATTTCAGATAAATGGAATTCTATTATAACGAATAATAATAACAATAACGAATTAATCCAGCCAATCTGAAACGAAATGTACATTGAAAGACACAACACTCATAAAACATAGAGCTGAATAGGGACAACTTTAAACCATCCGATTCTATACCTGAAAAGGTTAATCCCATTTCGATGGAAACAAGCAGACACTGTCTCCGCTCAAAAAGCTAACAACCGAAATTGCTGAACTCTCGAAAGATACACGTGTCCACGTGGCTTTCCCGAGAAGGATATCCCGTAACCAATTCCAAAAACGAGCCGACAGAAATGTAACGCGATCGTAGCCGGTCCGTCCGATCGATCGCGAAGAAGCGGCAGCTGCTTGCACGATCGAGTCAATATTTAATACAGTGGCCCCGCTGTTGTCCTGTGACCAGTTTCGGAAGGGTGACGTCCCACCCCTTTCATCCAGTCGGGCTGCGTTGGCGCATTCTTGCCGGTTTTTGTCGGCGGTTGGTATATCGAAGAAACGTCGAAACTCCAATTCGGGATATCGACGCAAGACGAGGATATCGAATCGGCTGGCGCTTCGACCACGATTCCATCGTGGATCGAAGGAACGACGAAAAAAGGGGGCAGATATTAATAAGATGACACTGTTCGCTTGAACTCGTACGAACGATTGACAGATGTTACTCGGCCAGAGGTAGCTGTTCTTGAGAACGATCGTTCCTTCTCCTCTCGATTCCAACTCACGATAATTATCTTTTTCTACGCTTGTCATGTAGTGACGATGATTTTGTTTTCTTTTTAAAACCGCCAAAATTCCACGGAACGAACGCGTGCACGCGAGAGATGGCATATATGGTGTATCATTTATGACGAGAATCGAAGATTCGATTTTTTGGATGGAAAGGATAATGGTAACTGGTGAGATTCTTAGGGCTGGAAAGGGAACCAGCCTTCTTTGGGGAACACACTGTGCGTCTGGTACAGAGGACCGCGCGCGGTCAGGATCGCATCTAGATTCGGTTTTTTGATCTTCTGGCAAACCGTGGGACGCCGTGGTCCAGCGGGGAACGAGCCAAATATGTCCGTTGCCGGAGCCACATTTTCATTGACTTTTTGCCGACGAATGAATTATCGCGACGGTCTGCACGTGAAACGTTTCGCGACCTCAGGGGTATAAGCGCGGCCGATCGATTCCACGAATTTTTTGAATATCGAAAAGTTAAAACGAAATTATGGTGATTCGACGTTCACTCTGCCATCTTTTGATGTTATCGTTGTCTGGTAGATTCGTGTGTTTCACAGCAGAAATGGTATTTTGATTTTACTTTCTATTGGCCCTTTTTCCCATTACGTGTAAATGCAACGCTATTGAAAAACATACGAAAGTATTCGAACAATTACCATAGGAAATTTTTATGAATATATTATGCGTGTTATGCAACATTTCTTGAAATTTTATTAGCACTGAAATGATCTGCCAATGTATATACATATAAGATTATAAGGTGTTTATTGCAAATATGCATTTAATGAAAAATTATATGAATCTTGTAATTTTTGTGAAGTGTATGTTTGCAATACATGCCTTTTAACTGGCATATACATTCTCGAATTTGTTTCAAACTTTACCGATGTGATCATAATATATCATAATTATATCACGTGTATCTATTATAAAAAATGGTTTATGTAACACATGTGGTATGTATTCAGAACAATTTGTCACAAGTGTTCAAATACTTTCGCGAGCCTATCTAAATAAAATAAGTTATTGTTTTATCGAGTTAGACACGTTACCGAAGACCGTTCCTACAGAATGTAGAATCTACGATATCTCCAAATTTCATAAAATTTTAGGATGTAGATGGAGAAAGAAGTATTACCGAAAAAGATATTGACCAGATTCTTGAAATTCATCTTTAAAAGTACAATGTGAATTTGACAGAATTTGATAATCCTAAACTGATTTAAGTACTAAAAAGTTACAAATGAAATGTTGCACCTAATTAACTTAACTGAACCTTAACATGTTGACTGCCACCAGTGACCATTGGTGGACCTACGTTACTAAATTTTTTAGGATGATTGAAACAAGATAAATTGAATGTTCAACAATGTGAATATCATAGATAACATTGCCAGAGAAAAGGTGTGCAGATACAAATATTCTGCGAAAATTAAATACTTCAATGCAGTAGGTACATTTCAATCTATTGCGAGTCCCAGGGCAAAATATAGGTATATAAAATTCACAAGACAATTAACGTGTTAATAGCTTAAAGATCTCTGAAAGCCACCTGAACAAGATCAAAATGGCTCTGTGGAATGGATTCTCACCGCGTTCGGAGTGAAAATATCCGAAGCTGAGTCATCGGAAGAGCGGGCCACGCGCTGCTCTCGTTGGAGGGGATTCGAAGAACAAGCGGACCGCCGCTACACGGGAATGTATTCCGAATGTTTCCCTCGTAATCGTCTGTTTGTAGGTACGTCCGTGGATCGTCTGGGGTTGGCAAAGGGTGGTGGAACGGGGCCAGGAGAAATGGAAGGAGAGGACAGCTTCTTGCGTTGCATGTTTGTCGTCGAATCCGCCGCGTGATTGACGGACGTTAGCGAGAGACGAGGGCTGCCTCTCTGTATCGTGACATCCTCTGATCCGATGTTTATCTTGCACCGCTACGAGCTCGTTCCTGTTGTTCTCCAAAAGTAGGTATGTAGTACCCGAGAGCGCGATCTTTGCGATCGTATTTCGTGCTGCGTCCTCCTTGGCTGGAATCGATCTTGCTGGACCGTGAGTAGTGGATTAGCGTTCGTGAAAGCCCTCGCAATGGGAAGGAGAACGAACGTGGATCAATCCACAGATAGGGGAGAGAACCGAGAGATTGACATGCGGACCGGGCGGGAGCCTTTAACGCAGAAAGATCGAAGGTCCAACGATCGGAATCGGATGTAGAACCCGCGCGCTACATCTATCGTATCGCTCCTTTTGATGTTTTCGCCAACGTTTCGTTTATTGCCTTTTGCTTTCAACTCGAACGCGTTGGTTAGGCTCTCACGAGTTTGCTCTACGATTTCGTAGAAATTTCCAGGAGCTCGATATTTCTTAGGATGCTCTATCTATTAGGTTTGATTCGTCTTTTTTAGGAAGTTGGAAGGTACAGATTTCTACAAGGTTTTGGTTAGTCTAATTTGACTAGATAACATATAATCTTTTAGTGTGTTTATTAATACTAATTAGTAATACGAAAATATGCAGTCTTTCGTTAACTGAGTATTGATAATATGAAACATGTGTATTTTTCTAGCAACTGAGTATCAATATTATAAAAACTCGTTTCCTTCTAGTATTTGGATATTGTAATATGAAAACGTGTATTCCTGTAGTGATCGAGTATTGAATAAGTTTAGTCTTATGATTTTGAAATCAATGTGAATAGGTTGAAATAAATTTATGAAGGATTAGAATAGAATTAATTCGACCTAGAATATTATTCATATTTTTCTTGGCAAGTGAATTTTCTTCGATGCTTCATTTCTTAATGTTTCTAAAATTAAGACGCCACTTTTATAATCATTTCTTATACTCCAGTTATAAGTGATCTATGAAGACTCTGTGAAATATTAATAAAAATTGTAGCTGAAAATTATTTCTCATTAAATACACAAAGAATATTTCCATACCAATGTATCACACTACCGAAAAATATTCGAGACAGAATTTTACTTCATCGGTGACACAGAATGAATAAAGTCTCGACACCAGCGAGAATGTTTTGCGAGCAGACATTCTACCGGTATTCGAAACGCGACTCTAAAGAATGTTAATTTTACATTTAATCATGGGTATCGGTTTCTACCAACGCAGTTATTGCGCGAAAGGAATGATTATGGAACGCAACGAAATTGTTACACCCAGTGGAACGCGAGTCGTTCTCGCGAGCAAGGGTAATCAATACAATTATTATGCTCCTGTTCCAGTGCATTTTCTGGAGCGCTGTACACTGTACAACCTTCGGTCCACGACGGAGGGAAGAAAAAAATAATAAAGGCTAAGAGAAAGGGAACTGTTCTCGAGAATACCTCACAAGAACGCGTTTTTCCTCGCTCGAAAAATAACGTGTCAGGGTCGTTGTATTCGAGATGTAAATTACTTTTCGGAATGAAGTCTCGCGTTTCAGTGAAAAGCTATGATTTTCCCGGACAAAACATAGTTTTTAGTTCTGAATAGAAAGACTGTTTCATTATTTTTAAACTGACGTCTAAAAATTACACGTGACGCGGTGGTGCTATAAAAATCTCAAGTTATTTGTACTCTTCGAGATATACTGCATTGTAAGAATACAATAACGATAATACATTTAAACAATTTCCGTTCTAAAACTGTCAAAAATATTGGAATCCTTTGCTCCGCTTCTCTCGGCAAAGAACCAAGTAATTATTGTTAGATTTCAGAAATTCTCTCTAAGGATGCAGTTCAATTTATGACACATCAGTGTAATAGAAAACAAAAGATAAAAAATAACAAACTCTACTCGAATATCCAAATAATATTTTTCACTAAAAGGAACAGCTATAAATTTACCTAAGAAGACTAAAATAAAAGATTATAATCTTCTACCAAGAAGCCTAATCTTTTCCCACTAAAGCAGTCAGAAACGTTGCAACCCTCAGCGTCATTCCTCTCAGCGAAGAAGTAAAACCGATTTCAAAGACAAAGAAGTGTAGACCGATTTCACAGACTTTCTCGGAAGATCGAGTGGAAGAAGGGTTGTTGAATTTTCCCCGCGGCTTGCAGAATATTTTCGTAGCTCTCGTTCGTGGCTAGCCAGTGCTCGTTCGTAGCAAAGAATAAATAACTCGGTAGCTGCTTAATGGATCGTAAAAGCGTCGCAAATTTCGCGGCCGTGGGGAGAGGACGGTGCGGTTCTGAAGGCAATTTCCAAGCATAATTCGCACCTGGTCCAATAAGCATCATCCACGGACTACCGAGTTGAATTTCGATCGTCCGGCTAAACCTCGTAAAATCCTCCCTTGTCCGCCGGTTAATCAAGATCTCCGACGGTGCACTCTGACGAAAAGTGATAAAACTTTCGTTTCTACGTCGTAAATGGCTCACCTTGAAACGCTGACTCCCTCCAAGCCGATAACTTTTACGCAGCGATTTCGTTTATCGCCACTGTTGCCTGCACACGCTTTCCAACGGCGGTGCTTACAATTCCAACATTTTATTAAATAAAGGCTACTGCGTACGTTTAATGCCGAAAGTTTCGTTTCTACGATTGAGATAGTAAAATTGGATAATGACGAGCTTCGGTGAACGTTTTATTTTCGTTTAAGTTTGTAAGGAGGGATTGTTTTATGAAGTTGAGGATTCGGATATACTCTTTACGTTCAATGAAAAACATTAACAAATGTTGTATTATTTAATACTCTGCGTTATAAGGCACACGCGATGCGAATGAAATTACACATTTACGATAAAATGACTAGAAAATAAAAACAATGGAGGACGTTTAATTTGAACATCCAATTATTTGTACATGTCCTAAGATTTATGGCCTGGGATAACGCATGCTCACGTATTTATCTACACTTGTCACAGTATCTAACCTATGTAAATCCAGAATCATTCACAGCCTACTCATCATTCGTTGTCTGTACCAAAATGCATTCGGCACAATACTTCCATCGAATTAACTGTCAACAACGATTACGTGAAATTTAAAGGCTGGTAAATTAAAATCCTCGCGTTCACACCTCCGCTATAGTTCGCGGAATTATCGAACGTTTTACGCGCAATTACGCTTTAAGTGGTTTTCCTGTCCATCGTTTGACCGGTGCTTTCCGTTGGTTCCTCATCTTCTGACTTCATTGCTATGCATGGAACGGCGCAAGGATCGCAGGAGGACGACCAAGGTAATTGATTCCTGTCCGAACGAGATATTTACATACGCTAATGGCGTGCTTTCGGCTTATTTGGCTCTCGTATTCGCCACGTTTCGCTTCGTGTGTTCATCTCTGCGTATCTTACTAGTGGCATGATACACGCGATTTCAGAATCGAACAGAGCTCGAATTTCTTGTTTCTGTGTAGTATACTCGAATTGTTTCGGATAAGTAACCGCTTTCGAAGGTCGATGAATAATCGTCTCGTTGATAGCCTCGCTTCCAAAGACTTTTAATTGCCATTGACATCGGCTTAATGCAGACGTCACGTTCTGATAGATGGTAATTATGGCGAACGGATTAACGTTTGATGGCACGATGACGAGTTAGTCGTGAATTTTTTTCCTTGTTTGGTAGAAGAATTTTAACCCTGCTACGATCCTCAAATCTTTGTATTTCAATCTCGTTCTCATTTTAACAAAGAGAAAGAATTTATGACGTTTCGAGGAAATGTTTAATATGAAGCTGAAATGAAAAATCATGCATACCAATACGACCTTTTTTTTTATATTTTGTTTAGGTTAAGGATATTCTCTTAGAATAATATAATTGAAAAATCGAAAATGACCGAAAGAATAAAAATATACAAATTACTTTGGAAAGCTGCTTCAAAGAATTTTCAAAGTTTCCGAAATTCATTTCTAATTCCAGAAAACCATCCAAAACACTGTATATAAATTTTAAACCGAAAAAAAACGGACTAACAAGTAACACACGCACACTTATATACCAATTAACTCACGATTCAAATTATTAATTATAAATTCAATGACCAAAATTACCTGAAAAATTTTTCGGAGCTTGCAAAATTCCTCACAACTCCAAACACCGCCAAATTACTGGAAATGTGTGCTCAAACTCTAACCCAGATAGAACCACACCTCTGCAATTAAAATTTTATCAGTGAACTAATATTAGACTGCGAATTTTTGTACAAACTTACAATTTTTATGAACACGATTAAAAACGGAACTTAAGTGGAAATATCTTCTTATACTTTGCATACTTTATATATTTTTACATATTATATACATTCTATACATTTCTGCATTTTTAAATTTTGCATATATGCATAACAATCCGTAATCTACTGGTTATAACGAGTTACCATAGTTTTTAAAATTTACCACTAGGAACCACTAAATCCGTCAACCTCTCTACCTCTGAATCCCAAACTAGAAGCGCACTCACACAAAGAATTGACTGGCTCATTAATGGCACGAGAAACAGGGTCCGAAGCGAAGGCAGCGTTGAAATTCATCACGAAGCTGGTCAGTGTCACGTCGGAATCTCGGGGTCGCTTAGGAACACCCGAACCTGGAACAGGCTCACATTGTTCGCGACGATTCCCTCGACACGACTATATCTAACTGGAGAGTCTAACTCTCTATCGGGTTTCTACACGCTCACCCACGTGGCGTATCGGCGGAGCACACGGCGGAGCGGAAGACGCGCGACGCACGGGCAGCAAGCGCACGTGTCGCGCTTTTCTAGCTCGGTATTACGCGCTTGGGAGCAAACAACGAAATAAGAGCATCAGATAGGCGGCCCCACGGTCGTGCCTCTCCCCGTGGTACACTTCATAAATAACTCCGGTTTCTCGACCCACACACGGCCACGCGAGCGCACGCTCGCTCATTGCTTTCCGCCTCTCTCCTATCTAAGGTGGACCGAGAGGGTAATCGTCGAAGTACGCGTCCACTCAAGAGTAAAACTATCGCGAGGTGCTCTCGAGAGTATTTCTCGTAAGTGAACACTACGTTGAGAAACACGACTATCCGAGTCACTATCAGATAGGATAGAGAATGAGAGTCGCTCTCAAAGCGGTATCCACTTGCGAGAAACACCCTCGAGAGCAACTCACGATTGTTTAACTCTAGAGTAAACGAGTACCTTTACGTACCTTACGTAGCGGATGTTTATGGATTTGTAGGGAAAGGACGTGGTTAAAAAGTGCCAAATCTGTACCGTTTTGAGCCTAAAATTGTAAGAAAATATCATATATCGTATACTTTGTCGTCAATGATTGATTGAGAAAGTATCGACCGAAAAAAAAGAATAAAATATAACGATGGTTCTTCGTATTTATTATATTCCATTTTGTTTTGGAAGTAAGTTATAATGTAATAACTTATCGCATTTTGTTAATAGAAATTGATAACAATTTATGCGAATGTTTATGCAATTTTATATCTTTATAAACATGTAGGTACGACACAACAACAAGTTTTTTACTTTGAATGTTTCGTATATTCTTACATGTTATATGCATTTTGTAGATTTGTGAAACCTTAAGCCAAAAATGCATACGCATCTTTTGTCTGGTTATTAATTAACAATTTGTCCAATATGCTTTTACATGCTATATAAATATCCACTTTCCTTTACAGAATAGGATTCAATTTCTTGCACTCCATGCATTCTTTTCGCAAGTTATGATCACTTGAAGTGAGAAACTTCCAATTCGTTGTTTCGCGAATCATTCCATACACAATTTCACTTCGTACTTAATTTTCTTTTATCATCCAAACACTAGCTAATTGTAAGTTTCTCGGCTGAGAGATCTCCAGTTTGGTAATCATCTTGTATTCTTTTAAATACAATAATAAAATGCAACATTCAAGTGCAAATGTTCGATCGTTAGACGGTGAACGAATGTTTATTTACACTTTTACTAAATATTTTACTAAATTATTGTTAACCATATTTAACAACTAATAATTAGCCTCAAACAGTTTTATATATAAAAGTTTCGTATACATATATAAAATACATTAATAGCCCAATGCAATTAATAAAGTTGCCTTCTTGACGAAAGAATCGATTGTAAGAAACTTCAAAAGAGAAAAAGATATTACTAAATTTTACGAAAGCGTAGGGAGAGTCATGATATAAACTCCACACCATACTGCGCACCGTAATAGTCGTAACCCGAGGATGAAGAACGCGACTGAGAAAACGTGTCGACGGTGTTCTGTCTTTCTTGTAGTAGATTTAACCGAGGAGCGTTATTAACCCAAATTGGCCGTGCTTCGTGCCCTTATCCAATCCCACGCGAGCTACGTACTTCTATGCCGACACGGGAATTATATCGCCCCGGGGCTGTAACTGGTCACGTGTTCTGACTCGTTCTGGATGCACGTTTTGATGGGGTAGGAATGTGGAATTGGATTTCACAGGAATTTGAGGAGGATAGATCGGTCTGTGTATTTCGTTTGTTCGATACTTCGTATTTCATATTTCAAATTTCTCAGGTGTATTTCAAGACACAATGGAAAATAAATCGGTTTGTATTAGAAAATCATTAAAAACGTGAAAAGAAGATTTCAAGTGTAAAAAATAGGAAATTACAAAAATAATATTATACTATTGTTTCTTAGAGTCTATTTTTTGTAACAATTACGTTTGGTAATTAATTGTTTTGTAAGCTTCCAAATAATTTTTCACTTTTGTTGAAAAGAAGAAAGAAGAAGGCTAATCAATTTATTTAATTGTTCATTTTTTATATTTCTTTTGCAGTGAATGTGCATCTCGATCTGTTATTATGCGCAGATTGGAACTCTCTGGTTCTTAACTCGCGAAAATGCTCGTACCATCAATAAGCGGTATTTTGCATCTCCAAAGCTACTCTCGCAAGTTAAACCAATTTTAAAGAAAGGAGCGAGGCGCTAGGACGGTGTGCAGAGTTCAGCCGTGATCCGCAACTCGTGCAAGCATTTGGGAATATGTAAATACCGGATTACACGCGGCGAGCAAGGTTTCCGAACGAAGTGTCAGCCGCGAAAGAGCTTACAGGAACAATGGTCGATCGTGACTGGCGTAGATCGATACGATTCGACGTGTATGCTCATGGTGTTAGTGTGCCACGGGCCAACCTATGTAAATCTAGACGGACAACGCTGTAAGTAAGCTTGATCCGTTCTAAGAATAGCGGGACAATATGTTCCACGTTGAATCCAAGAAATCGGTTTGTTCGTTTCGCAATCGAACCTCTGCGAACCTTTCAACATCCTCGCTTCTCGTCGACCGGACGTATCGATCAAAATATAAAATAATAAGATCAAAGAACACAAACGCGGTACAATTTCGATCGATCTGTTGAAGAAAATCGTTGTATACCGCGTTCTTCGTCGCGATTGAGAAGATATCACGTATTCACTCACAACTCGAATTATTATAAATTACAATTTCGAGCGAGTAGGTTTAGCCGAGTTGGTCAAGAGTCGAGTTTTATGTTACACAATTGCGTTGAGAATACTAAGTGTCTTTCCTTTCTTTTTCTTTCGTCTGAGTATGTTTGATGCGATGCCTTAGGCAGTTAAAGTTCGCCTTATTACGCGCTTAAAACCTGTAAGTGTAGGTGTAGATTTATTGACAATTAGGATTGGCTTCTTGAGCTTCAATGTGTGTGGACAGGAAATATTTCCAAAAACCTGTACGCGTCTGAATTAAATCAAGTGGCATTAGGTTTCTGAGTAATAAATTGTGGGATAGGTGTTCTTTCTGATTTTGAATAGGAATTCGTTACGATTGTATCTTGCTATTTTGTTAATTAGTGTATTGTTGTGTGTTTTGTTCAGTGTTCTTCACATGAGTGAGTTCTACAATATGGGTCATAATGTCTGTCTTTCGGCTTCCACATGTCATTTTCGCAAACTGTAGCCGCGAGTGGTGTCAAGAATGATTCTTACAAATATGTTCTGTACTCTTTGTGCGTTGTGCGTGTATTTTGTAGACAGCGGACTCGAATTGTTCTCATTGTTTCATGAATGGCTGGCTTCCAGGTGATTTGCATAGAGTACTAACAATAAGCGTGCAAAATAATTTTCGATAATTGCGTTTTCGTTGGTGTTGCCAGTCCGCATCTACGATTACCTACCTAAATGATTGATCTTGGCTATAAAATCCGAAGGGATCTCGCGACGGAGCAACAGTTCTCGATTTTATTGGGGGTGCGTCTGAAATTTCAGAACCATCGTCATCGGTGTTGGTCAACTGCTTAGAAATCTCAGTTTACAATTCCGATTTTATTCTTACGTCTCAACAGAAATAGATAAAAAAGGAGGAAATTGATTTTGCACGAGATCGGTAGAAAATGTGCGGATTCGTCGATTCGCAGGCTGAGACTGCTGACACATATCGAAAACTTGCCAGCACCATCGTTCCTCGAAATAAACATCGTTCGCTTCCAAAGAGCGAAGAAATTCGAGCCGCTTAGGTATTCCGTTTGATTATTCAGCGTCTGGCAGCCGTTAGCAGACGCTTCGTCATATTAACATTCTCGAAATACAAAACCACCATTCAGAGAAGGGAAACATCGATAGACTACGGCCCCGGTTGTGTATTGCGCATGCATTGAATATCGGCGTGCCGTGATTCGAGTCGATGCTTGCATTTCGAAACGCCTTGTCGAAAGTCGTGTCGATGGTTTTTTCGATTAATTGCTCCATTAATTGTCGAGATATTGTTGCTTGTTCGGTCCTTGAATTGTTTCGTCGCGTCAGCATGAGCTTGGAGTTTTTAAGGAGGTTATTTCCTTCTTCGAATGACTTTTGTTTCAACATCTCTCCTGGTTTTTCTAGCGTCATTTTTCATAGAATATGGAGTTAAGTCGTCGGGAAATAGATATAATATTTCGAGAGGTGGAAAAATAGATGCATATGTCAGGTACTTTAACGGCAAATGACTTTCGAGTGTTGTTTTTATAGGTAAAATAGGGAATAATTGATTCTCTACAGGCAACGTGAAATTGTAAAAGTGGAATCTTGACAATAAATCAGAGTTCAAGAAACTCATGGTAATCGTATTGTCACTGAGCAGATTTCAATTCAAATCAAATTCCAATGCACTTGAAATAAAGCTTTACATGGAACCTACAGTTTACTATACTACGGATGTTTATGCGAATTCATATTTTTATAAATGCAACTAAAAGAGCAAGATCTAGTCAGAGATTTGTTTCACTTACCAAGTATTACAACAGATACTATACTTTAGATATCTTATATACTTTTGTATATTCCATGCATTTTGTAAATTGTTGCGCCCGTAAATTTTCCATAAATGCATCAAAATTCACAGTCCATTTATTACTGAAAGTATATGGCGATATATCTAACAATCGGTTAGTGAACCTTAAAATCTGCTAATCCTCTAAAATACAAGAAGTAGGAGAGTAGAAGAATGTTCAAAAAATTCCACGAGCTCAAAAACAGGTCTGTCGGCAAAAACTAAATTGAAAGCAAAGGCCGATTAATCGATGACACACTCACAACATACTTCAACTTGTCTGTTCTACGAAAACACACGTCCAGAAGTATCGATTTCTTACCAATGAACTCGCATCTGACAGTCATCGAGCACAAGGCAGTCGTGTTCACCGCCAGTCGGTTGATCTTCATGGTGAACATCGGTAAATGCGCGCTGGCCAAAAGTCCAGGGGCAAAAGAAACCCGAACGACCATTTCTGTGGCACGTGGAACGCACGAAAATGCCCGGCTTCTTCTGCCTCGCGAGCAAAGGGCCGCGTTTCGCGAACGGCAGCACGATAAACGGCGCCTTAGAAAAAACTTGGAAGACGATCCTGTACGTGAGACGCGAGACAAACGGCTAATCTTGGACGGTGTACCTTCGTCCCTTCGATAGGTTCGTGGCCCTTTCTGGCATCGTGCTTATGGCGCTCGAACACTCATTCTGATTTATTCCTGCTCATAGCGATGCGTGTCTCGTTCGCGGTCTAAGTAGAATAGGACGTCGCCGGTCAGACTATTAGACAGGCGACGCGTCGCGTTTAACTGACGCGGGACGAGTTTTTGCTTCCCTTGGATTATACAGGCTACTTTGGCATGATGAAATCTGTAGAATGTTTTGTGTACTGTTACTTAACGCAGATATTAACAATATCAGAGCATAGTAAATATATGAAGAATACTTGATTACCTTGTTTGTCTCTAGAGTCTCTTGAAAAAGAACTAATACTGATAATAGAAGTGCTAAGAAGACCAATATGTCTTAAGAATATTAATACGTTTCAAGAATACTATCTGATTGTTTAAAGACTTTTTCAACATAGTTTCCAATTTTATATTTATGTCTTTTTATATTTGTACCCCGGGAACATATTTACCCCAAAGCATTTTATTCAGCGTCAAGATTTTAAAATAAAATTCACTTTTCTATCACAATCTAAATTCCGAAGAATCTATAATACGACTTTAAAGAATCAAATATTACGTTCTATCAAATTTTCTAATTTTATACCACCAAATTCCAATTACTTACGTGCTCCAAAACATCTTCCTCATCGACTTCAAGATTCCAAAATATACATATCATTCTCCCTCTATTTAAGGGAGGGACTAACCATAGATAAAAGGGCATGAACTTTTAACCTAATTTAATAGTACAAGAGACTACGACTTAATCTCTCTGTCGATCCATTGCAACAAATTCCCGTTTAATGCGCTGCAACGCGAATCTGCCATGATCTTGAGCAAGATTCCAGCAAACGAAACCAGAACGAGAAAGATAGAGGAGGCAGAAGCCTTCGCAGCAGCGTTTTTCTACGAGGACAGATAATCATCGTTCGCTCCAGCAGCGTGTCACCGGATAGCACTTATCAGTAAGAGATTGACGACGAGGTCTGCGAGCGAAGGCAGTCACCAACCGCGGCGCGGAAGCGTGTGGGGGATAGAGAGCAAGGCACCGAGGCATAGAGCGATGCTGAAACGGGAGAGAAAAGCAAACGTGGAGGGAATGAAACGAAGCCAGACCCCCCACTTGCTGTTCGCGAGTGGCGGCGCGTGTCAACCTTGCCTTGTCCTTGAAACCACGCGACCGCGACCGTACAACGAGCCAAGTCGCTTCGGAACTTTACTAGACGCTCTCGCTCGGTTCTAGCCGTTCTAGGAATCAGCTGATTGACCGACAAAAGAGGAATTCCTAGTGGCTCCTGTGGTCGCATTTTCGCGGACCTGCACAGACACGAAATAATTAACGTTGTCTGCCATGGAAACGACTGACAATGAGTTCCCATTCTTCGTCTTTTTTCTCGAGGCTCGGTTCGAGAACCTGCTTGGAAGAAGGCTTGAACAATTGCTCTTACGTCATGATCCTAACCACTAGTTTCGTCCTTTGAACGAATAATTTCTAGTTTGCGCCGATGTTCTTGAAAATATCTTTGGAAGATTGAAACTGTGATTCATGTTTTCTAGAGAAATATTATATTAGTATTTAATTACAGAAGCGACTATATTTTGCCTTAGATATGTAATTTATCAGATTATTTAATGGTTTTATTTGTTAGATGTAGTATATTGCGAAAATTATTATGTTTTGTTTAGCATAATGATAATAGTATTATTTTCCGTCTGTTTTTGTTAAGACATTTTTATACTTGAAAGTATTCAATTACTGATTCTTCTAAAACTTTTTATTATATTGTGGTGATGAAATGGAAGTTCAAACTGCAGCACTGCAGAAAACGATTAGCCATTTCGATTCGTGGTGTTCATAAGTACATACATGAATGTAGAAAAATTCCATTGCCTTGACCTATGAACTTTTACACGTGGTTTTATAACTTAATGGATTTACGTAAAATCATGTAACACAAGTTGCTTAAAAGTTAACAAAAACCCGTAGTTTACATTTTCACCTTCTTCGTTTTTATTTCAGAAGCTTGGCATACTAAGCAGAGAATATTTTCTGATAACTGTCCACTTCTATCGATGCATACCAAAGCATCAAATCTCACCGGCGAGTTACGGAAGCACAAAAACGAAAAGGTAAATTAAACACAGTTCTAGAATATATGTATCAATCATTCGAATAATTATCATTACCACGTAGCTTGTACCGTGTCACGCGACTCGAAGGTTGCGTCGTTTCTTTGTACGAACAGTCTTTTTATCTGTTATGCCGTGTCATTCGCAATTTTAGTGACAACCCGAAAGTCGCGCGGTTCATTCAGTTAGAAACAAAAGACTAAAAAAAAGATAGAAAAGGAGAAAAAAATTTCTCTTTTCTCCGAGTAGAGATTCTTTTCTTGTCTGTAGTAATAGGGATCCGCAGATAATGATTCGACGACGCGAAAAATCATGTGATTTAATTAAATTAGCCGGTGAAATTATGCGACTCGATTATCATCCTAATGACCATTAGAGGCAAACTCCAGGGTCGGGGCTAATAAATAAAAGAACGTTTCCCCGAACGGAGGACTGGTTCAAGTTGTGAACTGGCAATTATGGCCGCGTTTCGACGCGAAGAAATGATCCTTCTCGTAGCATTGTCGCCATGGAAATCGTACGTGAGAGGTTAGAGATGAGAATCCGGTCAGATCTCGGTATCTCGTGAGACCTGTTTGTCGGAGATTTTACGTAACAAAAGATAACCAACTCGTCGGCGCGTAGATAACTAGGAATTCTAGCTCCCGTGTCTGTTACTTATGCAACATGTCAGCTAGTGTAAGATGGGCACTTTTGTACCTAGAAACCATACGATATACGTATATACTTAGAACAGCACTGTTAAGTATGTACAATTGGTGCAATTAATGTGCCGGAGTTGTAAAGTAAACTATTAAGTGGTGACATCCATTGGGATAATCATATATATCACCATACCATATAGGATCAAACATTGAAATAATTTTCAAAGATCATTTATAAAATGACGTTTAAAATTTTTATATAATGTATGCGATTAACTTTGTCTTGTATGTATTTTCAATTCCATTTAAGTTATTTAAGCTTCAAATGAATAATAAATTCAATCAGCCAATATATACAAAATTTTCTTTAAATCTATTACGAAGGAACAGACAACTGTAAATTAAATCATACTGTGTTAAACGATGCTCAAGTTTCTTATTCCCTTTTATATGCCTCGAACTGCAATTCCAACTCTCAATTACACCAATTTCAACACTTAGTCTATTTTAAAACCCAACTATGTACTCGTATATACCTCCCTCCAACTGTACATTCGAAAGGAAATCATCGAATGGTCACGAGTTGCCATTGAAACTCATCAACCAGATTGAAAATACTTTATGCTCTTCTATTTATATGTATGCATTTCCTCGTTCGTTACTACGAAAAGTATAGCACGACTGGAAGCGTTATTTACTTTGACCCTAGCGCCGGATTTGCGATCGAAAACGATAAGGTGCTACCGCGCAACTTGTCATTCAACGTGATATTGCGTGTGCCGCTACTTCTGCGCCGTAAATTGCGGTGCCAGAGACGCCACCGGCCAGCCAGAGGTGCATTATGGTAATGCACCGGCATCGTGGTTTCTTGTAAAATCCAGACGCCTAGGCAACGGTCCAAAATTTCCTCTAGTCACTTCCTGCTTTCGAAACTGCATCACCAATAGCATGTATTATGTCTAGACATCGATATTAAACACTCTAATCTCGAATACGAAATCTTTTACTATTCAACAACAAAAAAAGTCTATATACAATCTGTACAATAATAGCAAATAATAGCATAACGAGGAGACGATAAATATAGCCTCTTGGAAACCTTTCACCGTTCGATACAGCATAGTGTCTTCGATGACGTTTCTAAATATCAATCCAAAGAATTTTCCGATCTGGAAGCGTGGCTCGACTCTCTGGAAAATTACTCATAGTTGATTACGGGAGAAAGTCGACAACGATAATCAGTTATCAAAGTCTCGAGATTAGATTCTCCTCGTTGCCTGATAATTTCGAATCCGTGACTTCTTCCGTTCCACTCTCCACGTGTATTCTTTTGTGATTAGCACGATTCAGGAAAATGGTTCGATCGAATTGCAGACGCCCTCTGTGATCCTTGCGAGGCGAAAAGGGCACGACTTTCGAAGGTACAAGGGCCTCACAGTGTTCGAGGATCCATCACCAGGAGGCAGCAGGTTCTTGTCGGCCCACGTTTTCGGCCTAGCTCGGTGGTAGAGATACGAATTTCGGGTCCTCGTCGGGTGCCAGGACCACGAAAGGAGCCCCCCAACACCGGTTTAATACAGGAGAACCTACGATATTCTCCTTCAGGTGGCAGCACCTCGGCGGCAATGCTCAGGTACCTTCGCTCAGTATGCATTGGGAGCTGCAGCGGCGCAGATGGTGCATAGGGCCCCACTTGTAATAGTTTTGAAGCATTTAGCTAGACTACCTGCGAAATACTCTTTCGTATGATAGAATGCTCTTATAGGATTATACTCTGTTCTCTTAAACTTGGTATGGCTACGAGTAAATTGTATTTGAAGAGTAAAAACTTGGAATAATGAACGATCGATCTTTGCTTCTTTCGTATTTATCTCTTTTCGTATATTATCGGTCTTAGATTGCTAATATAATTAAACGAAGATTCGTTCAAGACTGGAAGCAATGTTAAAGTTGAGAAACGTAGACTAAACTTACGATAGAAAAATTGCACTTAAAAAAGATGAAGTTTGAATCTGAAAAGATTGATTTAGAAATTGGTAAATCTAAAAGAGGTAATGGAGGTAAGGGACGAGGAAATAAACGAGACCAATAATTGAGTTTTGACAAAGAGATCAATATTTATTTGATGCTCTTGTTGATAAGCGTCGATCTTTTGTTCTATTCTCAGGATAGAGAGGAATTTATAAATTTTCTCCGCACTCGATATAAATATAAATTAGGACAGATCATACTCATACGATCACGCTCAGCCTCTCACGCTCTCCTGCTCCTCTTCTTTCACGCACAAGGCTTAAGTAATCTACAAACTAGGCGATTTCGCAGTTAGTTTTACATACGTTCCTCGTACTTATTACAACCACGGTACACGGCAAAACACTCGCTTGGCCGTTTTCTCCGTACAAGAAACAGAATGGAAGACCTCGGTGATTCTTGTTGCGTAAGGCACTTAAAATATGATATTCGTCTAACGTTATATACAAAAGGTAAAAGGAAATCAAAATAGAACGCGAAAACATCGTAGAGGAAGGAAAGAAACAGTTAACAGGACGATACCGATGAAATGAAAAATGATGAAAAAAGATTTACGAAGGGTTATTTTTTAAATCCAGGTTCTCGACGAATACGATGTTTAACTGATAAAATAAAACAATATTTACAAGGCACTGTATAAGGCACTGCCTCATAGGCTACTGGCCGACTGCACACACTCGGGAAATATCGAATTCTCACGGTTTGACAGCGACAAGATCCTAGCTCGCAGGACACCTTTCACCCTAACAAAAACACGACTTCGAAAACGCGATACGTAAGGAACAATGATCCGTGTCCCGCGGGACTGTTCTCCACCAAATCCACGTCTCTTCCGCCGAAGCGTATATATCACTCGAGACATGTCTTCTTCACCCGCGATCGATTATACAGCAATTAGCCCAAATTTTCTTCGATATCTTGACCCCAATGAGCAACGCGAAAATTCAGTTTCACTCTTGACGACTCTTTACCACGGCCTCCACGGTTTATCTTCCACTTCTGGCACAACGCTCTTCCTCATCACCAATGCAAGAGGTTTCTGAAGAGGAGGACTGTATACACGAGGATCGAATTCTGGATCGCTTGTGTAACCGTTGGCTGGCGACGTCGCGACGTCTCTGTGACTGTTTCCATTGGTGTAAGCTGCAGGTTGTTCGCGGAAAGTCGCTGGAGGTGCTTCGAATGCTACTGGACTCGCCGCCGACGTGGACGTCGAGCTAGCAGAAGATGACGAGGACGATGCCGATGCCGTGCTAGCCGTTCTCTGAGGAATTGGGATCAGAGTTGGCAGAGGCGAGGTTGGCGCCGGAGATGCGGCTGGTGACGTAACAGGAGTCGCTTTTGCACCCGCTGGGAGCACCAATGCGATGTCTCCATTTGGTAATCTCGTTGGGACCAATTGAAGACCCGTGCCATTCGCGTTCGTGAAGAAGATCCCGTTTGATTGTTGCACCTGAATCCTCGGGGTTGCGTCCACTTGAGGCAGAATGTGCACTTGGAGCTGCGTAGTCGGTGGCGCCGGTTGGACAGGCTGCTGATTCGTCGCCTGCGTGTTGTTGCTTGCCTCAACCGGACCAAGGTAGGTGGCCAAGTGGGCCATCAAACGTCTCTTCACCGAGGCGTCCAGCCCGGGAAACCTGCCAACCTCACCGGCGCATTCCGTGAAACCAGCACGGAATTTGTTTAGTACGTTCGGATCGGTCGCGGCCGCCAAGGCAACCTGTTGACGCTGGAGCGATTCCAGGTGTTTCACTGTCATCTCCAGAATGTCGGCCTTCTCCAGTTTCGAATGTCGCGATGGCTGTAATCGCAAACATAATACCGCGATTATATAACAGTTCGGATCATAGATAGCTGAATTTTGGATAAAAGTCGCGAAAAATTTGCAGTTGCGTTCTAAGTCTTATCTATATCGAACCTTTCACCAATTTTTTGTTAATTAATCCGAAATTAACGATATCGATAGTAATTTCGACCGATTTCTTACTAAAGAATTTTTCAAGACAACGAAATAATAATACGATTTCCTTTTTAATTTAAATTCATGGTTCTATGGAACAAGTCATGATTTTGAGCGCGAATTTTCAATTAAAATGTTATATTATCTATAGCTAAAATTCAAAGAGAAGAAAAAGTTGACGATTGAAAATCGAATAACATGCGGGGGAGCGTTCGAATTACATGATGTCAAGATACTTACGTCTTTTTTCATGGCGTCCAGTATGAGGGTCTTCAGGTCGTTTAGGCAGTTGTTAATGCGGGCTCGTCGCCGTTTTTCCATAATCGGTTTATTGCTCTGTAACAAAAAGAGGATAGTCAGGTCAGGCACGTTGCCGAGTTACTTCAATTAATCGTTCGTTGCAAAGCATCGTTTGGTCAACGGTGCAAAATCGACACAATACTCTGTGTTTCCATTCTTTCCAAGAGAGACAAACATTCGTCGAGACTAATGCACTTTAATAATCATCGACAAAATTGTATTTCCCAATATCAACCATGACTCGTCGATCTCTTTCATTGTATTTGTGGTCTACTTTCATTTATTTATTATTTATTATATAATATATTATATTATATTATTTATTCTATAATTATTAAAAACACTATTTTCAAACTTTCTTCCAAAATTCACTGATTATAGTTTCGTGACAATGAAAAAGCCGCATGTTCAAACATCCTTCGAAAATTCTTAGACAGTCTCGAAAGACCGTCTCAGAAGCTTCAAAAGATTTTCGACTTCATGGATCGACCAGTCTCGTGACAATGAAAACGTTCCAAATCAATAAATTCCCGAAAGGACGTGAAATCTTGATAGAGACACTAACCCGCCGATTCTCTCCAGATCTTCTCGTAGTGGTAGTCGTGGTAGTGGTTTGCGCAGGAGGTTGTCCAGCTTCCTGGGGCACGTGTTGCGCCGGCGGCGTAGCACCGACAGTGACACCGCCTGTTGGCATCGTGGCACCCACTCCGGTCACCATCGTCCCGAAACAGTTCTTATATCACAGAACAGAAATCAAACGAGAAATTCGACAAATCGTTTAACACAATTTGCCGTTCTGCTACACACTGCACTGTTAATCCAAAGTAACGATCTTTCTAGCGAGTGTTCACTAAAACGTATGGCCAGGCTGGTGTTTTGCACTCGTAATCCAAGTGACTGATCAAACGATAATTGAAGAATATTCGAAGAGGGTAATTCGTATATTATTTCTCGAACGAGAGAACAGAGTAAAGAGAACGTTGTCTCTCCACACGTCCCTTGCTCGCTCAACTCTCTCACTGAACTCCGACCACTCGGAACGGGCGTCAGAGCACGACTGACTGAACGAACGACGAACGTCTTCTGTCGTCTCGTCGAAGCGTGCCACCCGATGGAATGCCCGATGGAGGCGCTGCCACTTTAAGGGTGGGGGCAAACGGCGACCAGCCGACACAGGAGGGGATAGCGCGTGACGGTTTAACCTGGACTTCCCTTCCACCACCGAATTCCGACGGTCGGTCGGCACCCGGTTGCCTTTAAGTGCCCCCACCCAGGGCATGAACCCCCTTCCAGGTTCCTCTAAACCGACGACCGTGCCGGGTTGCCTCGCGCAAATCCCCACCAGAGAACCCGACTCCCGGACTCGGATCGATTCGATTTTTGTGCACTGTCATCGACTGTTTTTCCCTCCTTTCTCTCATACTCCTTTTCTCTTTGTGGAAAATACGTTTCACCACCCTTCGACCTAGTGTCGGATGGGTGGCCAATATCTTTGAAACTGCGTTCGAATTTTGTGAAAGAGGACGGAAATTTTGAAAATTTTTAAAGGAAAATTTATTTGGAAGTCGTTGAAGATACGTTACATATGGTAGTTTTAAACTCGAAAACATTCCTGGTATGTATTATAGATTAGGCTAGCTAGAGCTGATCATTGACGACTTCTGCTTTACACAATTTTCTTGATTTTAGAGTAATAATAATTAATGCTTAGCTTTTTGGAAATTTCTCAGAATCGATTGGAAGAAACCAAAATTTCTTTATTATACAAAATACGTGTATGAATATACTGCTTCGTCAAATATGACATGATTATTGATGTTTGAGACAAAAAGACGAGGTTAAAAAATCTTCAAAACTCCGCATTAAAAATTTCGAAAGTCATGAATGCCAAAAATCGAAATAGGTGGAGTTGTATGGAAATCATAGATGATCGTGAGCGATAACCGATAAGGAACAATGCCATGCCGTGTTTTCCCCGACAGAGGCGATTAGTCTCGTGACGCGTATCGCGCGTCGAAAGGTCATTAGAACCGGCTGCTCATGGTATATACGACGTCGCGGATCGAGAAGTGGCAATGGTAATTTCTACACAGGGACGCACATACACACGGAACAAGCACGAACGTCATCGGGACTTATATCACGTTCTTCGAAAATAGCCGAGTGCCACCGTGCGTCGAGTGCGGACTGACGCACGCGCGCACCACTGGCACGTGCCTCCTACTCCCTCCCCGAGTCTTTCGAAATTACTCTTTCTACTTGTGCGACCGATTAAACGCGCGCCGCGGCATTTATCTCGGCGCATACGTGCACGTATGCTCGGCACGAAACTCGGATACGTAGTATTTCTTCGGATGTGCCACGCAACCACTTCGTAATTGATACTGGATCCGATAGAACCCGCTGTTTATCGCGGGTTTCATTTTAAGTTGGAGAAAGCGTGGTTGTGTGGACTTGGAATGGCATGAAGAATTTTGTATGGATCATTTGGAGTAGTACTATTCGTGTGAGAAATTCCGGAATTTTTATATTCAATTTTGCCTACATTAATCTTGAGATCTAAAGAAATCGCTTAGATTTCAATTTTGTATAGAACGCAGTGTTTATTAAATTCTTCGATTTAATTGTGAGTTGATGGGATTGTGGTAGAGTTCCTATATTATGGAATTCCCAATGAATCATTTAGGGTTATGCTACAGAAATGTCATGAATAGTGAAATTTTTACATCCAATCTGATAAGATTGTGGAATTTCCGATGCATCATATTTTGGCATAGTACCGAATTTTGATATTCCTTTATTGTGTCTATTGTCAAACTACAAAGATATCTGCGTAAAATAAAAAAAAATCGTAAAAACAAGATATCTCGAGTTACCCACGCAAGTGAATATTTCAAACCTCTATCATCATTAGACACCAACGAGTCAAATAATCATCAAAGCCAGACGTGTGATTTTTCTAGAAAATATTGCAATTTCTGAGTGCCTATCCTATTTCCGCAACGAGAAGCGTCATCCCGATAACAAATCGGCTCGCGCAGCGTCACTCGAACCATCTCTTACATACACCAATTCCCGGGTCTATCTGCTAGGAGTATCTCAAACTTCGTGAGAGCACAGGCGTGTCAAAGGCTCGGCGGGAAGATAATCAGCGGAGCCAGTGCGGGATGGTTCCGGCGCCGAGCGAAGCCAGCAGCGTATTTCAGCCGCTGAACTTTGCCGCCCTACAAAGGGTAGGAAACGGGTAAAGCGTGTAAAGGGCGTCTGGGAGGGGGAAGCAAGTCCAGGAGTTCGTAGAAGTGCGATAAGTGCGACGAAGATCGCTGCGGGGATCGTGCTCTCGCATCCCTTTTGAGCGAAGCAGAGAGGGGTAGAATGGTTGGTAAAGGACGAAGGGACTCACCCTTCCTAAGGCCAAACAATGACAGTGGAGGGTTACGAGGAAAGAACCGATCAAACCTGCAGGAACGACGCTGCTCGACTACAACTGGGAGCGAGACGAAGAACCGCTGGCCGCCAATCACGTGACCAAGATTCGACGCGGCGTACGACGTATGCGCGCTGATTGGCCGCATCTCACCCCCACCACGCACCTGGCTCGAGGACGAGCGTGCCGCGCACGACGGTTGCGTGGGTGGTGGGGACGCGATCGTCATTCGACTTTGAGCGCTGAAGCGGTATAGCCGCGTCGCGGCGCGTGGGTCGCGGTCGTGGCCCTCCGGGGCCCCTCGATCCCTCGTGGAATGCGTAGAGGAGAAAAAGTGTGCGGCGTGACGGAGCCAGGAGAATACCTGTGGCCTCCGCGATCTATCCTTCCGTGCATTCGGCCGCACGCGGAAAATTGGGCGCCCGTCGTGCGAGTGCACGTCGAGGGCACACTCCATGGCCATCGACCGGTTCGTAGATACATCGAGAATGTAATTGAAGTGCGCTAGACCGGCCGCTGGAAATTGAGTTGTACTTGAAGTACACTTCGCTTTTCTATCGAAGATCGAATGCAATTTCAAGAAATGGAAAACATGAAAATAGAACGTTTAGCTCTGAAATGTCTTTACACGCTAACGATAAAGGGAGTGGTTTGTGGGGTAAGCTAGGAATTGATAGGGAACTTCGAATGCTATTATAGTACGTGAGTAGTAGATTTAAGGAATATGTAGACAGAGAAGATTATCTTTCGTTAAGGAGATACTCGATATTTATTTATTAACGTATAAGGACCATTATCTGTAAGGTATATATATATATATATTTGTATTTCTTAAGATTTTGTATCTATTAGAAGAATCTGTAATGATTTTATTCCCATCTACTTGTATAATTGATTCATAATTTACTCAAAAGAACGATTTGATAATATCATGCTGTACAATTAGTTGTGACGAACGAGTAATATAAGGTATGTCGAAAGGTATGAGTAACATAACAAGTATGTTGTATGTTATAATGTTACATAGGTGGAGTAAGAAGGGTGAATGAGAAGACGAGATGCACCGATAGTGTGCTTCCACCTGTCGGCGATCACAGTAGGCTTTTTCCTCTGAATCTCTAGCGCACTCGATGTTTGTTGGCTCGACGGAATCTGAACTGTTCAATCTCATTTAAATTTATTCTCCCTTTATTGACATTCTATTTTAAATTTCTTTCTATTTGCAATTCCAATTAAATCAGTTTCAACAATTAACATTTATAATAAACTATAATCATTGATTTTTTACAATGTCGCGTTTTGTGCAATCACGCAGAAAGGATATTTAAATTATTTTTTCCCCTTTTCTAGAAAACCTGTCGCGACATAATCGATCGTTCGCGTTTCTCCCCTGTCTCTTCGAACGTGTTCAATATTCTCCCGAGTCTCTATGAGTCACAGAAACGTCTAGACTCTCTAGGCTCTAGACTGTCTACAGATAAGGATCGTAATACTTTGATATTACACATGGTGGGTGTTAATCTCTCAATAAATTCTGCCAAGTTACGTGTACCACGTCGAAATTCTATTCGATATACAATCAGCTTTCATTATTACTTTTCAACGTTTCCATTCGCATTTGCATGAAGACTTAAAACACCAACTTCATACCCCATGCAAATCCCTTTCTGCATAACGACTCTCGAAGTGTCTCCTGTATAGTGGCCAAAGGTGTACGCTGTACACACTTCCACATAACAATACCTCGCTCTCAAGTATCGAATTTTAACTTATCGATTTTCCTATGAGACGTACCAGAAGGGTGATATGATTTTCAACACTTCTAATCCCATTGCAAACTTCGCGTTTACAGATTTATTTATAGTAACTTCATAATAATTGCAAATTACCATCGAAGGAGATACATGTAATAACAAAAGAGAAGAGGAAAAGGTGGTCACGAAAGAACGTGTTTCCTTCGCATAACAAACTGCTACATCCTTTTTCAAAATGACTCACAGTTATTCGAGACACAGTGATTACAGGATATTACGAGTTATTAATGTTTATGTAAATATACCTACAACTCGTTATTCAGTCGTCAAATGACTTCTCTTTCACCGAAGACAGTCATTTTCGTAATCTAAACTTCGATTTATCGGTCGTGCACCACGTTCGTGGCCAACATTCGAATTCGGCTATCTCGCCGAGGATCGATCTTCCGTCGACCCGTCACGTGTTTAATATACTCGAGTGGTCTGATAAAGCGGCTTACATCGCGATACGCACCGGAGCCAACTTAATTCCTCGATATAACCCTTCCGAGAAAACCCTTCCCTCTCCAAATAACTTCCATATACCCGAAAATATGGCTTTACTCCGAAAATTCACTTCTCCTTATGGATACAACTGTTCAACGTGTTATTCAATAGTATTATGCGAGTTTTGACGAATTTCTGCAAAAGCTATTAAGACCGCCTTAAAATATTCTGTATACCTGTGGTTTTATGGTGTTAAGACGGTTTGTCAATGGCGTGCACGAGATCAGTGTGACTCATTAGCCTTATAGGGTGCCGGTGGATTACGTAGGCCTCGGCTGGTGGTCGGATAAAAATGTACACGCTGCGGTATTCGCCTTTACTCCCTGCAGACCGACATTAATATACGCTCCCCTTGCGTCGAAATATCAGATTAGGGTGTGTGCAATCCGCTTCTGCTGCTCCATGGATTATTATACCTCACAGGAAAAATAAAGGAGCTTCGCGAAATGGGCGCATGTATTTATATAGATTCACAAATCTTGAGGTACTCTTCGAGTCCAGGTTTAACTCTTAATTTTAAGGAAACGATATGTATAGTGTGACTATTCGTATTTGTTGTTGGAGTATGAGTATATAGGTCGATGGGGATGTTTTATCATCACCGTAGAAGAATAGCTCGTTTCCGGAAGCGTATTATAACGTCAAGTTTGTATACTGCGAATTTTTTATTTAATAAGGAAGTTGCGAAAGAATACTTTATCTAAAATTAAGCAAAATTATATACGACTAGTTCTATCCAAGTTTAATACGTCTAGTTTAATCGAAAAAGGACACGATTCTGAAAGTATCTCTGGAATAAAATGAGCTTGAATAGAAATAACGGAACTATCAGAATAAGATACAATAAGTTATTTTTAGTACATACAGAAATTGCGAATTAAAATATTTAAAAAATCGACCCTCCATTCTCATTTTCGATGAAACGATCCCTAGATAGCTTGCTATTTCATGAAAATTTATCGCGGTTATAGGGCGAACGTGAAAATAAAGCGAGTACGCGTACGATTTTTTCCCTTCTAACCCGATAAAACTGTATCTTTCGTTGCCACCGGGCTTTTTCATTTGCATTAGACCATTGCACCATTGTGGATTGTTATCCTGTGGTTTAAGTTCTCTTTTTATTTTACTGTATTCCCACTTTTGAAAGGCAAAATGGAAATTGGAATATATTGTACAATAGTTTGTACATTAAGTTAAACGATGGAATCGCTTGCTGCGCTGATAAATATTTTTATTATGAAAAATTCACACACATAGCTAAATTTTTCTTTATTTTGTATGATAACGATTTACAGTATGATAATACGCATTTTTTAAAAATATGCAGAAGTCAAATCCTTTTATGGCAGTCAAGAGATATCTTCTAATAAACACGTAATCATAAAATCTAGATACACTGACTACAAAAGATATCTATTGGTCCTATGTTTCATCTTTGTATCATCAAATTTCTGTAGTCGTATAACAATACCTATTATTATAAATGATACGGAAATTTACTATACTTTGACTTAATTAATTAGTAGGCAAATTAAATGCTATTGTATAATAACTACAATAGTATGTCAATACTTTTTGTACCCATAAGACGAATCATCAAAAATAAATATTATTAAATAACTGAAATTATATTATATTACGCTATGTCCATTTTGCATTAATAGATTTCAGACGTTTACTTGAATTTACATTTTTATAAATATGTACACATAAGGAAATGATACTTAAGAAAAAAGCTAAAAATTTATTTGGAAAGAAAGCTAAATATTTATTTCGATCGTAATATAACGAGTATTTTACTTCGAGTATTTTTAATCTCTATGCTTAAATTTTCCGTAAGTGTATAAACGTTCGCGATCTATCCTTTGGTATCCATTCGAAATGTAGTTACTTAAACACGAACCGCTCCGAGTGAAGCGATTTACATGAATACTAACTCGAGTGATCAGAACGAAGCTTTGCATGCTCTTTACAAGAAACAAGCTAGGATCTGTAGATTATACTATGCGACTAATCAGTTTCGAAGCACGCGAAACGCTCGAGTTTCAGTTTAAGCAAATTGGACGCGTTTCCCCCGAGGACAGGAAGACAGCCGGTAACCTCCTCCGGTTAAAATCGAATGACCGTAGCGAAACCTCTTACCCTCTCGTTTCGCGATCGTTATCGAGTTTTCGGTGCATTCTGCCGCACACGATGACAGCCTAAACACGTTTCTAAGCAAACGAAAAGAAAACCGCTTCCACGGAACTGCACGAGATCTGCAATTCTGTAGCAATGGGGCGCAGCCTGTTTTATGCCTCGATCATTATACCAAACGATCCACGACGTGGCCACCTATCCCCTTATTGAATCTAACTGCGCCGGAAACGAGACTGTTAAACCTACCTGTCCGTTGTAATTGGACGACAAAGATGGAAAATTATTTAGCGTGAAGCTGATTTTATTTGAAACTGAATAGGTTTGGATGTACACGTTCGTTCATAAGAACGTGGACTTCTGGCGAATATTTAAGAAATTATTACAACCTAAAGATGTTTAGAATTATTTGGCAAAATATAGTTGCCTTGCTAGAAGAACAACTTTCAAGAAGAGTAAATTTTTCTGGTAATTGTTTTAAAATAAAAAATTGTTAATAATTCGATTATTTAGCAATTGAGAAATTTCTTCCTTTTATAATAAAGTAATAGTCTTTGGGTTTTGAGGTTCTCTAATAAAATATTATTTACGTACGCACAGTGGTTATTATCGATAAAAAAGGTTCGAACAATTTTTAAATTCCAAAATATTTCTTATAAAATAGTATAATTTTGTCAAGTAAAACAATGGCATTATCATATCACAAAAAATAAAGTTCAGTTATAATTTTATATAAAATTGTAATTAAATATGTCTTTCTTTGATAATCTCTGTCATATTATCACTTGTAATTTCATATAAGATCAGCAAGTGTTTTCACACTTATGAAAGAGTGTGTACTCACGCTGTACACGATTAATTTTCCTCTCTACTCTTCTTTCTGTCTCGTATTTGCTTAACCGATAATAGGGCCAAATTGTTAGCCTGTCAGTCAGATAGAGCGCAACACGCACACAAACACGGACGAATCAAGTGCACGCTGCGTGCCAGTTTTATGACTCGCCCGGGGCTGCCAATCGAACGCGTTCGAATGCACCGACGATAGGATCGGAATGGCACGCGTAATTTTCGGTGCTCGATTTTTCGAAACCAGGCCGTCACTCTCGGCATATACGCACACGACGCGAGAAGATCGATACGGACGGTGATGCTGTCGAAAGAAACGCGCTCGGAATGGCGTGCATCGATGAAGAGGCGCGTTTGTCGTCAATGAACGACGGATGTGTTACGCGAATGACAGTTTTCATTTCGAGATCAGACAGAGACCTTAATTCCTTTCGTTTGGATCGCTTTATGCGAATCAATTGGCTGTCTTTTTCACCGTCGAGTGATATTTTTTCGTTGATGGAAAGATTAATTGAGGGACTCTGAGGAAAAATGGTACGCTATTTAAGTCTCCTGCGATCGTGTAAGTTTTATATTTCAATCTTGTTGCCATTTTGCCAAGTAAAAAAGATTTGTAATGTTGTGAGCGGATGTGTGACACGAAAATGGAACGAAAAATCAAGCATACTAACAACGACAATCTTTTTATATTTTATTCAAACTTGAAATACTTTTTAGCGTTAGAAAAATACAATTGGATCGAAATTAATCGGAAATACCTATGCAGAAAGATTAAAATACTTTAATCTTTATACCTATATTAAACTTGTATTTTTTTAAATGATAATATTAAAGGTACAGTCTTAATGCTGTCACAGTCTGAAATGTAGCACTTAACGTTTGCATCTTGTACCGTTAATGCTTAATACTTCTGCGTCTAACGCTGTCTCCTCGGAAATCTCCTCTTGTTGGGCATGCTTACGCCAGGAATACGTCTCAAGCAGTTTTAGATACAGCGATGTTAAGTATATCAGTGTAACAGTGTCAAGTGTGATTTTTAAAATTAATTTCTATTATATCATGTAAATCTATCAAGCCTTCTGCTTGTTTGATTGCTGAAATGAAATGCATAGTAACGACTACTTGTTTCAAAGAATATGTAGCCATTTGTTATCAAATGAGAACAAAATTTTATAGCTTTTGACGTGTCAAATTCGTGTATAATGACAAACAAGAAAAAAATGATAAAAACAGAATTAATACCGCAAATAAATTATAAATGTAACGTAATAAGTTATAAGTACGAAATTTTGATCGTTTTATCGGCCAGCTTTCCTGGTTTATCACATGAATCGCTTTAATCATGCGCTATTGAATTTTTCAGCTTACTATCCCTTATCTGACCGTGCTGAGTATCCATTGGAAAATTTTGAGGCTGATAGACGCTTGTAAATTCTACGAAGCTAGAAAATAGAACTAGGAAACAGGAAATTTCCATTCCGATTATCTTAACGCCCTGAGGCAACAAAAACGTATCAGCGTGTTATAAAGCTACAATTGGCAAACTTATACAATTGCAACAAATAGAAGAACATGTGAATTCAGGGCCTTTCTTTGATAAGTAGACTGCGAATATTTGTACATTTATGACAAATTTAAAAGTCAAAGAATGCATATATGTAATGCGCATAATATGCAGAAATATAGAAAAAATACAAAGTATAGTGCTGGTTATAATATTTTGTGGATAAAACGAATCATAGGTTACTTAGGCTTTATTTTATTAATTTTATTCACAAAAATATGAATTTGCATAAACATCCCCCGTCTATTGATAAAATATGTTTATTTCGAAACTCATTACTGAAACTCATTATCATCTATCTCGAGATGACATTTCTTATGCAACAATCAAACGACTTCGTAAATCAAAATCAGTTTTCAATTTCCTTTACTTTACAATATTATTATCAACAAAATAATTTCTCTTACAGGGGCGGGTAATTCAAGTGAGGGATTAAAAGAAGCATTTTCAGCGGCGTTTTTCAAGCTATCGCGGCTGAAGGAGGAAAACAAAAAAGAACACGATAGGAAGGTTGAAGAAACGAAAAATTGCAGGATACTATTTTTCACTAGCGGACAAATGTTTCGGCTCGGTGAAGTCACGGTATGATCGTATTTACGGTGGGTAAGTAACGAGCTAGCTCGTATTTTTCTGTGTCGTCCGTAGAAATAAATTTCAAAAAATTACTTCTGCGACTGTACGTCCTGAAAAACGCATCGTCGCGTTTTTTTCACAAATTGAGTGAAAAAAGATGCAAAAAAATAGGAGAGGTGGAAAAAAATGTCAGGGATTCAATAAACATATATCGACGAAAAATGTGTTCTTTTTTTTCTCGTTTCGATCGAGAAAAGAGATTTCACGACGTACTAGAAAAAAAGTCAGCCTGAGTAATAGTCAATCTTTAGGTGTGCAAAAGGGTTACTGATTCGTTCGACGAGTTTTGGAATTTTTAACCGAAGATTCTAACCTTTTTGTAGAATTTTTCAAGTTTACCTGCTGACGATAGAAAATCGTTATGATTTACGTTCAGTAGTTTTGTAATGAAAATACAATCGTGAATTTCTCTTTTAATAAGAGTAGTGAGGTATTTTTAAGAATAGGGAAGTTTCTCCATGGAGTTCTAATCGTTCGATGTCATTTGATGATTGTCTTGCGAAGGGTGTGACACTCAGAAATCTTAGATATTTTTGTGAAATTTAATTCTGCAAATGTAAAATAATTTATCACTGATTTTCAAAATCCAAGTACTACTAAGAGAATTAGAAAACATTATTATTAATTAAAAAAAAATACATTAGATATTTAATGAAAACAGTTCGTTCCTTGGTTTATTTTAGAATTTGTTTCTTTAAATATTACGTAACACCGTGTTAAAAATACAATAAAATATTTAGTGGCATGACTCAAAGATTAAAAATTACAGAACACTTGTACTAATCTAATAATGGAGAGAGATATTTTTCATTTTTCAACCGGACGTAAATATTCAGAGATAATCCCACTCTAGACCTTGGTAATCATTAGCTAAAACCAAATATTTGTAGAAGGGTTGCACCTTCGGTTGATGGTAAGAATGCTGAAAGGAAAGAGTTACGAGGCTCGTGACACATTTCTGAGTAAAATTACTGCTTGCAATGATCGAGGTAATTATATAGGTTTATTATATAGCGTCAGTTGATTGAGAAAATTCTTCTCACTTGTAACCACATAATCAGTGTTTCTCAAAACAAAACAAAAATTATAAATTTCTTTCATAGTTGAATATTTCTTGATCGTCAAATCTAAAATGGATAAATAGAACTTTTTATGAAAAGAAAGAACCTTTCACTTTTATTTTTCACTTCTACTCGCTTCTACTACTTTTTCTTTCTATATTCAAAAAGTTCATTTTCATTATCCTCGTGTTATCTTTTTCCTGGTTACATATGCAGATCAAAAAAGAGATTGAATTTTTAACAGAACTGCGAATGAAGGAATAAATTATTTATATAATCCGCTTTTATTGCAGAGGAGATTCGGACTTTCTATTTATTTTACGATTAGATGTGAAATTAAACGTGTGTAATGACGTCGAGCAGCTTTCTAGAAACGAAAGAGCAATGAAATAAGGAATCTGTTGTACATTGCCCAATGACAGGCGTTGATGTTTTTCAAATATTGCGCTTATAGAAACTAACGGAGGACACGGTCAGTCGAAGCACGAACGCTTACCTCTTTAATTAGGGTTAAATCGTAAAACGCACACGGCTGACCTTGGTAGGTCCTTAAGCCTTTGGAAAGAGTAAAATTTGCAAACAGCGGTCGTAAAGTTGATGGATAGGGGAAGTATAAGCCTGTCTGTCCGTACCCTTTATGATCGGTTGACCGTAGCTGAATATCTGGAGTTCATTTCACCCGGTACTTTTAAATATATTATATATATAGGATGTTGTATTTCAATTGCATATTTGGATGTATATAATTGTTTTAGGGTAGCATAAGTGTGCTGTAAGACGAGTCACGTAGTAATGTAAGAAAGTATGTAAACCGGAAGTCGTCTAAAGCCGAAAGGCAGGGACTATGTTTAATAAATAATAATAAATAAATAATATAATTGTTTTAGGAATATTAAATGTATGTTGTATTTCAATTGCATATTTTGATGTATATAATTGTTTTAGGAATAGTAAATGAATAACAAATGATTTCTTTCATAATAAAAACAGTTCTTAAGGACTCCTCCCGCGATAAAATATCTTTTAATTTTTCTGATCTTATTTTTGCAATTAGAATATTCGTCTGGATTTAGTTTGGGTTTTGCCACCTCACTTTATTGTATTTCATTGTATCATTAACTCTTTATAATCAAAGTTTGGTATGCTTATAACCAGAAGTCACGCTACAATTTCAAAGATCGAGGTTCTGAATATCTTAAACAAATTCGAGACCAGTAGAACAATGCCTTAAACTATCTCTAATTTCGCGTGCACTACATTATATTTTATTTGGAGAAAAATCCTCGACACTCCTGATATCAGAAAGCGATTGCCTTGTTCTTACAGCGTGGATAAAACGTAGATCAATAAGTAGATAAAAAAATATTCGTTAAAAGTTCACTACAAATTTTCACTGTTCGAAGTAAAGCCTTTAAAACATCAAAGTCTGAGCACAAGTTCTTCGAATGATCGTAAAAAAGTTGGCTGTACACCATTTTGACGCTAAAAAGACAGCTAAATTGTGATATAACGTGTTCGCCCATCGCGAGGATATTTTTAAACACTTTCGACAGGCAAGATTTGGCTAGCATAAAGTCGCTTGTTTGTCTCGTGGACAGGAAAAAAATGGAGAAGCCCCATAGAAGGGTAGGAGAGGGTAAATACACGACAAGATAGCAATATACTCAAAAACCGCAACAGTCTTTCTAACTGCTATATTTTTTCTTCAATGTCTTCTCCTCTCCTTCACAAGGTTCATAGGGTTGGAGATAGTATGCGACAACAATTGATGTTTGGCAATAAACCCATAAAAAAAGTACGAGCCAGGAAGGGTCAAAACTCGTAAGAATTGTAAAAAGGGTGTAGGTGTGCTGAAAAGGAAAATCTACCGGTAAAGGTTAAAAATCGCAAAGATGAGGACATCGTAAACCCTTCAACAAGACGAGAGAACATTTTTAACTACGTTCCTTTATTGTCTACGCAATCGTAAAACGATCGTCGGTCTTAATGTTGCTCGCGAAGGCCATTTTTTTATTTTTTTCCCCGTTTTACTTCCTCTTCCACATTCAATCCTTTTTTTTACCACAAATTTCACTTCTTTATTTAGTGAAACATTCGTAAAGCACATCCTTAGTGTATGGCGGGGGTATCATAAAAGGGTTGCGGATATCTGTTCACTCTTTCACAATTGCCGCAGCTTAAGTCGTGGTGGCACGGGTAAAAAGGATTGACAGAATGCAATTGTCAGCTCTGTGAACCCTTTTATTGGTGATCAGCGATCCATTCTGCTTAACCCGCTCGTATATACCCTTTTTTTGTGCTGTATTTTTCAAGGGGTTACCTTCTGTCCAGCCTTTAAAAACGATGGGACATTGGCACGCGCCGTCGCGTGTTCATGGATACGATCCTTTATTTCAGGGGCAAGTAACATTTTAACCGCCAAGATAGATTTTCTCCGGTATCAATTTATTAGAAGTGTGACAATATTGACTTAATTGTATCATTATGATTTTTTAATCGAACGATTTATATATCGAATTGAGATCAATTTTTGGATTTATGATATTGGATCTCTTATTGTCTCGTATATCAAGAAGTCGTATTGATCAATTCTACATTTTATAAGCTTCCACTTTCTGTATTTAGATATTCGATTAGAATTTAATTTCTCAAGAAACAAATTATTTGTTTTCATAAGGTTTTTCATCATAAAGAAATCGCATAGGAAATAGTAGAGTTCAGAAGTACAACACCACCATTACTTTCCCATTTTTCTAATTTATGGAATTGATCAGTATGGCTTCTCAATGCTTCGTATGATAAAATGATAGATTTAAAAGGACAGACTGTATAGCTTCGATTCATAGAGATGTGTATCTGTATCAGTGCAAATCACAGAGAAAACGATTGAAGTTCTCTTCTCATCCAGCCATATCTATGTCATTCACCCCGTTAATACTTTCGAAAATGAACATGATGTGGTTCTTAAGTAAATATAAAATGCAACGAGTTCCTGAGGAGGAGAAATTTTCAATAGTATTTGTGCAACTCCTTAAGTCACAAACGATCGAACTTCCTTCTTTGTTCATCGTCGATAATATCCGTCTGTTGGGTATTTTTTTTATGATTTTTTTATACGTATGATTTTCATACTCGTGAAAGTATTCGAGAAAGGAACGCGGCGAAACGAGGTCGACGCGATAACAGGATCACGATGATTGCATTTTCTGGTGCATTTTCGATATCAATTCCTCTCTCCCCAATGGAGAGTTACACTGGCGCACCGATCGTTAAATCGTTACCTAGTCTACTTATTTTATTTTTTCTGTCATGTAAATGCGATACTGTTCCGCGAAACGTTGCCTCAACAATCGTACAACAAGGGAGGTATTATTTCCGCTGCACTGATTGTAAATTTCTTGGAAATCGTTTTCTTCTTTACATCCCTGTTCAAGCGAAAAACACGGCTTGAAGTTTCAGCGAGAGCGAACTTTCACGATCATTTTTGACGATGATTGGTATCACTGATGCTATACGGATCGCGTATTTTAATACCGAGTAATACCGCGTTACATAAAATTTCATTGTCACTTCGATGAGAATACATTGTTTTTATGGCCAGGTATAAAGATAAACATTTTCAATTTGTGTGGTAAAAAGAAAATTGAAGGTGCGGTTGAAATATGATTAGTTCTCAATTTCATGAATTTCGCAATGTATTTTATCCTTTTTCCTTTTCGTTCTTAAGTTTTATATTTTTCTGTTTTTTAATTCTAATTTCTCTGGAAATCAAGATTCGTAGCGAGAGAAATATTTTTGTTGCATATTTCTAGTTGGAACAGATTTTTAGAAATGGTGGAAAATTTATTCGTATCACGTTATTATATAATAAACGTAATCTTTGAAACAAAAGATTTCGATAAATACATTTTGCCTTAAAATAAAAGTCTTTGATTAAAATATGAGACATTTTAACAAATACATTCTTGTTATTTCATCATAGTTGTGACAAATTTATATTCGCAAAGAACAATCTAAAAATATTTTGTCCTAAAAGCGATCTTAGCCACGAAACCTACAATTTAATGATTTAATTGCATAAATAGTTCCATAATATGTAACACAGCATTTGTGCAATACGATGAATATTTTAAAGAAAGTAGGAATCTATCAAGATTTTATAAGAACTAAGACAAAGAAATAAAGACGCTGGTATATTCCTTTTTTATAAATTTTTAAAAGAAAAAAATGTTAAAAAGAAGAGACATAGACAAGAGTTATATTCGCTGTGAATTCTTCAACATCTTCACACGCCCTTCACTTACTTCAAACCCCCTTTCTTTTCACTTTGCTCTCGCTTAACTCGCGCCAGACAAGTTTCGGAAACACGGAACTCCCGCTGATCTAATGTATAGTCGATTTTGGTGGATGAAGTCGCATTGTAAGAGGAAGAATCGCGGCACCACACGGCCCACGCCGCAGGAGTATCGCGTTGCGCCTCACGTCCGAACGAGTTTGCTCACGCGTTGCCGGCTGGTCGAGTGGATTTCTGCCGTCTCGCGGCGCGGTCTGCTCAATTTGCACTTCATTTGCTTCAGATCGGGTTGCCCTCTTTTTTGGCACGTGCACATGCAACGCGAGTGTCGCGTCCTAGGAATCTCCCACGAGAGTGCGGCCGGATTCCTTCGCAATCGGATAACCGCTTGCGATGCCTGTCCCGCGCGATCAACGTTATTGACGAACCCGAACGCAGGTAATAAGAGGATCGTCCTATCGTGCAGACTTCGATCAGGTTAATCGGACGTCCATTGTGACGTTACCGGTGGATTCTCTTAGTTCTCGTGTTGTGGGAGAATTTTTGTGGGAAGATTCTTGTAGACATTTGTATTGTGAGAATAGGAAATTGAAAATATATGGTCAATCGTAATTTTGGGTGGAATATTCTGTAACTTGCAGATTTTAAAACCCAAGTTTATATTGAGGGACGAAATAAAACTTGGTTACCGCATTTATATACTAATCAATTAGGCCTATATTAAATTTTGTATCATGTAGTATAGTATGTTTGTATGGTCACAAAAATTTCACGGTATGAGACATGTAGAATTTGATGAAAAAAGGCTTCGTTAGAAAATAACAGTATGTACAAACACTTTCTGCGGCCATTGTATATGTAAAAAGAAATTGAAATTTAGTGAAAAATTAGAGTACAAGATTACAGTTCCTCTATTCCTAGAAAAGACGTATTTCCAGAAGCAGAAAATAAATTCCTAATAAGATTTCCTTATCAGTTACGAAATGAAATATTTGTAGGGAAGCAATGGGTGTTCTCACTGGAAGAATCTTATCTGGTATATAAATAAAGAGATATTCCTCCAAAGCATGATCTATCATACGTTTTACATTACGAAAAGAGTATTCAAATGTTCCAGCTAACAGGTACATCATATTTCAATTTTCATGCGACAAGAATCCATTGTGATTTCTAACATATTACTTACAACGGATCCATGGCATTTCGAGCGTGTCTCACCTTTCCTCTACGAAAGAACGACGAACGAGGCGACGTTCAATTAACAAAGATCGTCTGGATGGTCGATCATTTATTTTCCCTTGTTAGAAAGCCTTCTCCACCCGACGAAGTTCGAAATGTCACGGCTTGAAACGTTTCGATCGCGACCAGCTGCGTTCATGGAAGTATCGTTGCGAAAATGGAAAAAAAGCATTCGTTGCGAGAGAGAGAGAGAGAGAGAGAGAGAGAGAGAGAGAGGATTGCAACACTGTCGGCAGGAATCGATGTCCTTTCAACGGATGGTGGATGTACCATCGCTTGTAATTTGCGCCCACGCGGTGTAATCGATGCGGCTCGTGCGTTTCAGTCGAACATGCACCACCGATGCTATCGAGTTCACAGTCGAAGAAATGCGGCGAATTAAATTCTAGGTAGTTGTTACGTTCGATACTTTTCTCTATAAATTGCCGATTTTTCAAGCTGCAAAGTAGGTACATCTTTTCATTAATTTCAATGAGAATAATTACGTTTTTTAAGGAAATTCGGATACTAGTAATTTAATTTTATTTTAATTGTTAGGATTGTTAGAATCGTTTGAATTATCAGGATCAGGGGAAATTTTAATTCTACTAATTTAATTTAATTGTATTAGGTTTATTGGAATTACTGGGATTATTAGAATTAGTGGAAATTTTAATAAGATGATTATTTATCTTATTCACGATTGTAGATTTAGATAAAATCGTTGATAAATTGTAGTTCATTTTTTCATTTAAAACTTTTGATACGTTTGGCTCGTTACTCACAAATTTATTTTTAACAAGAATTCTCCAAGAATAGAATTTTCTAAAATTTGATGTCGCGGAAGATTACTCTTGATTAGATACTTTCATTAGAAACTACGTCAACGTGTTATTTAAAGACTAAAAAAATGCTAAAATCATATTTTTAACGTTATGTACTTAATTATTTTCTTGGCAAAGTATATTTTGTTATTGTTAGATGATGCTGTAAATATCGAAGTCTGACACTAGTTATTTTTACCAGTTAGAAACTCTATTTAGAGGACTAACTTTCTTTGTACGTGGACCGAGTGCAGGTTAAAACGCATGTGTAGAAAGTGTGGGCTCCTTTCTATAACGTACGATGTATCCCCTAGGTTAGATTTCCATACGTAATCACGATCGTGCCGATCTCTTCATGGGAACGCGAACCGAGCTACGCAACAACGTCATTAGAAACTCCCACGTGTGGCTTAATAAAAATATGCTTCGATGATTAATTGGATGGCTTCTTTCTGAATCGAGTAAATTGAGAAATATCTTGGAAAAATAGTAGCCGTATACCGGCCTGGTATTACGCTTCCTTTGAAATCTATAATTTAAAGCACGTCTTGAAAACTACTGGAATGGAACGTTGATCGCTTAGAATTTTTATTGAGCTCTCGTGAACTCTTGGAGCGAAATAAGTAATTGACAAGGTATATGTATGTACCTAATACGAATTTTAATAAAAATGCTCCAAATTACATATGAAATGGACTATGTTTCTTCAGGTTTTAAATATTTTATTTCACTGATTGCACTTTTTTTTAATAACAATATCATTATTATTCGCATCGCGTAGCATAGAAAACTACCAAAATTATTCTATACAAAGAATCTTTTTTTTTTTAACTTTTACGCTACGTGATAATTAGGCTTTAGCTATAGTGTGTGACTACTTATTTTACGAATGTGTAACTATCACTAGTATGTGTTGGGCTATCAATCTTCCTGTCATGTATACAATTATAAAATTATATAATTACGAGACCTCGTATCCTTAGTCATTGCTTTACTATGTAATGATTAGCAAATTATAAGTATTAGCAGTATATCATATAAGTTCTATCGTAAATTCTTTTAAAATTTTATCAAATTGTACGATTTAAAAGAGAAGAACGCTAAGATCGAAGATCAATCGAAACACTAGAATAACTTCAACCTATTCAAGATTCTCCTGCGTATAAACTTTAACCATAACTGAACAAAAGTTAAACATATCTTTAGTTTAAAACTACTCGTCTATACTTCATTTCCAACTCAAATCCAGCAGATCTTTATCTAACCTGTTCAATCAGGAATCGCTCAAAGTAGCACGAGAACTTCGAAGATCTTCAAAATCTTTCTGCCTATAAATTTACGCTGACCGACGTTAATATCGTGGAGTATCAAATATCAGGAAAACGAAAGCGAGAAATCGAGGAAGTAACGGGAGAAGGAGAGAGAGAGAGAGAGGCATCGTGGTAAGACTGTGCAATAAGAAACGTGGCCATGCGTGCGACATGCGGTCGTTGTTCACAGATACGGTCGAGAGTACCCTACAGTAAAAGTAATTCGTCCGTTTTTCTGTTATAAAGCAATCTTTAACAATAAGATATTTATAGGATTAATTTTACTACTTGAACGGCGACCTGTAACAAGGGTCGTAGTTAGCAGGGTCCAGGTAGAAAACGAAAGAAGGTACCAAACGGAAAGGCAGGTCTTACCTTGCGTTGAGACCCGCGCACGCATATTTATTGTAGACGCGTGTACTTCATAAAGTTGTTGCAATTTTTCTGGTCTAAATAACCTCGTGATTGGTAATTGAGAATTTTGTACGGAAAAAATATAGAGATACTCTGATATACTTTTTTTGAAAACGATTGATAGGATTAATCTATTACCAACGGCGACTGATAGAATAAAAGATTAATCGAACGAGATATGAAAATACAAATTATAAAAAAAATGTTATAAAAAAGTCTATAAGAATACTGGCACGATGCTTTGATTCTTCCAACAACCATCGTACATACACAAAACTTCAAGAAAGAAAAAAGAAACAAACCTCACATTCACACACACATTTAGATCACACTCTACCCTAACTAAAGCAAAAGCCGTTAAAGAGCGTCAAACATCGTCGGAAGCGTCGATTAAACGCGACTGGAGATGCTTCTTACCCCAAATCATTACCGACATCGCGTCTCCTTTCTCCAAGCAAACAACTCCAAACGAGACCTCGTTTCATTGGCGCGAACGATGCATGAAGAAAGGAACCTCGGACGAAAAAAGAAGTTGAAAAAGAAAAAAGCGAATGATTAACGATTGTTCAAAAATAATTAAACCCTTTGATAGAACTCTGGCTGCCATTCATCCTCCCCCCCTTCTTTACCATACACAACCCTCTCTGCTCTTCGCTGACTACAGACGACTTGTTTTGATCGTTTTCTCGATCACGAGCCGCTCTAATGAAACTGACATTCCGAAACAAGAAGGCCCCCACCGGGATCGCGCGACTCACAGACGTGAAATAGGATTTCGTCTTCGTTTGCCGGATTAATGCGCGCGGCCGTTTAATCCGACAATATTAATGACCGTCGATTCTGCCTCCGTCTCGTGAGCCTGGCTCACGATTCAAGGATCTCGCGTTCCTTTTTAGAAGGAGTAGAGGGTTCGGCCACGGCTGGTTGGAGCGACAGAAAGGGAGAATGTCTATGGTGTCCCTCTCTTCTGAAAGCCTATTCAACGAGACGCTTGGCTTACGCGCCGCCCCACGACTACCGGAGTTCCACCGGCTGAAATTAATCGAGGTCTTATCATAATAATTTTATTCAGCCGGCCTGAAAGACCGTCTAGCCGCCGCCGCCGCCGCCGCCGCTGCCGAGGATTTCCAGCGAGAACCCTGGGGAAGCCGCTTTTTAATTCGTGGGAGAATCTAGCGAGACCGGGATTTGAATTTATCTGAAAGGGAGTCGAGTCTCGAAAGGGGACACTCCCGCGTCGCCACGGTGACTCCCGATGTTCTTTGGAAACATATCGAACCACTGGATCGTACGGATGTTGTACTTGGGAATACTGGAAATGGAGGGACGAGTGGTTCTTGCTTGGGAGCAGAATTGTGATTTCTTGGAAATTACGGGCAGAAGTGGCGTATTAATTGGTTATTTGTGATGATATATTGAGAGACGAGGGTGGAAGTAGAGAGTTCAAATTGGAATTGGAATTGGAATTTGAAAATATCGAAATATCTCGTTATCATTACAATTCAGGCAATAATATTTGGATATTTCAGACAAGAAAGTGAACGTCCTTTTTTCCTAGTTGTGAAAGGCAGCTTGCTAGAAATATAAGTTTGGATATCAACATTTTTAGAAAATTTTTTTGTTGACTGTAAAAGTTTCTAATGCTCGTACTGTTCTTATATAGGTAGATTGTTAAACTATAACGCTGTTAAAGTATATTAGAACAGATCTATTATACATATATTAGATTATAATAGGACTCTAGATTCATAAAATTCGTATATTGGTACACGAAGATTGTTAAACGATATAGTATTATTGTATGCTAGAATGTTTCTCCATTAAGATTGGACAGGAAGAAGTTAATTTTACTACTGCTTTCACTAAGCTTACCAATTGCTTACGCTATATAAAAGGATTATCCTGGAATTATTTCTAACTTTATCAAGAAATTCCACTTTACCCGCGATATTACCGTGATATTCGCGGTTTCCCGTGAAATATCGATGAAATAATATTCAAGCCGACGCGAATAACCGCGGAACGATGTTGCACACGTTTCGAACGCGATCATTCCTGTAACACCAGCTCTCCGTACAACCATCCTGAAGAAACTTTCAGTTCGTGCATTCTTTCCACGATCCAACAATTTGCCAGGAGCGTATCGCGGAAACGTTTCTTTCTCATAAATACACGAGAACACGAGTTTCTGGCTTCTACGAGACGATCGTCAAAGCGCAATATCGCACGACATCCGGGAACATTACACGCGCTTCACACGGTACGTGTCCACGTCCAGTCGGCCAAAAACGGCTCGGCTACTTCTACAAAATGATATGTTGTTTTCTAATGCAGCGTTTCCCAACTTTCGTCGAATTATTATATTTGGTGGAACACATATTTTCTTGGATAATTTTATTTGAAACCAAATAACTGAATATTTTTTGGTGCGACTGACATTTTCGTTGTGAATTTTGAGGAAACTTGGTATTCTTGAGAGTTGGATAGGAACGTGTCTATTTTATCGTAGTAATATGATTTTTTGTGATCTATTCTTGTAGTAAAAATAGATTTTTTGTTTGTAATTACATTACGTTAATAGATTCTCTGTCCAAAGTCAAATTATTTTCTCCTCAATTCGATAATCGCTTCTTTATTTCATTGTCGAAACTAATATCAATGAGAAACATATCCTTCGTGTTTAATAGAAAAGGCCGACGTCAATTTTTAATTCGAAATCAAACCAAATCACCTTCTTCCGACATAAAATTTTATTTATTTCCCTAGCATTACTAACAGGTTCATATCAACGAAAAAGATTTTTAACCCTCATAACGAAGCATCAATATAGATTTTCAATTCTAATCCAGACTAATCTCATGTCACAAGAATTTATCTCTTCTTTCACAATGATTTTATTCCTCAGTTCCATTCCAAATCAAAAGCCTTCTGGACTCAACTCTCCAAAAAAGATTATTAACAACACTTGTAGCATAAATAATTGCTAAAATTAAGGAAAATACTCGTAGCGTTCAAAACTGCTAAAATTGTTCAAAATACGATATCACGAGAATTGCGAAAAATACTTGTAACATTCATAGAATGTTAGAACAGGACGTTAGTAACAAGAGTTGGGAGACGCTGGCTGGCGTGGCGTCTCACCCCATAGAGGAAAACGTTTACGACGGTGGCGGGGGGTGGCGACGTACGTCGTGGACGTATCTAATCGACGGCACGGTTATGTAAATTTTATTGCGCCGCTTTAGAGTATGCCGGAACTAGGGAATTTATCTCGGCGTGGAAACGCGGTGCGACCCGCGCGTGAGAGATACACCCGTAGCTCGATCAGCGTGTTACAGGTGTGTCCGATTGCCATTGCCCAGACCCCGAATGGAAATTGATCGATTATGCTAACGGCCGGTGTGAACGCAACCGGGCGAGAAAATAAAAGAGGAACTCGAGGGAGCACGATTAGAGGCGCGGTGAAACCATACCGGCGTGGCACGGCGCGGCGAACCAAATTGAACCTCCGCGAGTGCATTATCGAGTCGAACGTGGGTGGAGAAGAGTTTTAAATCGAGAATGTTGCTAGAATATCGTTATAATAAAACGGAAAACGTTATAATAAAATGGCTTTTTATTTGAGCAAAATTTAAGAAGCGTATTTGAATTTTTGCGAATATTGAAATATTTGATCGTTGAAGGTAGCAGAATAAAATTTTTCATTAAAATTTTTCAAGCTTACAGCTTTATTGGAAAGAACATCAAATACGATACATCAGAGTAAATAGATTTTAAACATATAGTCTCTCGCAGGCAAACTTCATCGAACTTTCTTCTCTGACTTTCCTTTGTATTTTCATTGAATATATACGTATGATCCAGTGAAAATTTACAAATTCCGAGTTAAAAACTAAATTTTAAAACTTAACTCAAGGATTACTACTAACACCATAAATTGCCCTTATTTACTGTTATTACATATTTTATTAGTACTGAATGATATACTGTTATTATCTTAATAGTAATAATATTATTATTAGACTGCGAATGTTTACTTCTTCATGGGAAATATAAATATACGTTACAGTATCCAAATGATGAAACAAAGTTTCATTTATCATCTATTTCCTTACTGGCCTTTATAAAAGTACGAATTTGTATAAACTCTCACAGTCTATTTCAGTTATTGTTTACTGAATTACTTCTCCCGATCTGTCCTGCAATCCAACCAATTCTTTTTTGATTACCATTCATCGAGTCAAATACCAAACTCTCCTATCAATTGCCCACGATTTCATAACCGAAAAAACGAAGGGATACCGCGCACATTTACCAGTGCCATTAACTCCACTCGACAAACGGGGCGTCGACCCGTACACTCGTTAATTAATCAGCCAACCAACGGCATTCTTCGCGTACAGGTTTTTCATTAACCCGGGTCTTTCGAAACCCGGGATCCAACGGTTCCTTCGCGAAGGTAGCAGCATGGCGAAAAAAAGATCCGAAGTCGGTGAATTAAATTACGTCGGCGCGGTGCAGCGGGTCTCGCGCGCGATCGTCAATTACATCAGTCACGTGACGACAACGCGTCCCTTTATTTCCCCTTTGTTGCTTTTTCTCGCTCTTTCCCCCTCTCATCCTTCTCCGCCAATCGCGTTTCGTCCTTCTCCTGGCATTTACCTTCTTCTTACGACAAGTCTTTTTCACATAATTCCAATTATCTACGCCGGGGCCTGAACGTCGCGCTCGCAGCGCATTAATTAGCGGAAGCCTTCTCTTTCTGCGAGCGGAACGGACAAAAAAATTTTTCGTAAGAAGTCTCCCGACGTTTTGTCGAGCCCTTCGGGATAACACACGCGGGATTACTCGTTTCTTTTTTTTTCCTTTGTTTTTTTCTCCTTCGGAGGCATCCTTCACGCGATACCTCTACGTGATTCTCACCCCATTTCGAACATGGAACAGGTTTCACAGCGGTGGCTCGAGGGAAGAACAGTTTCGAAGGGGGCAGAAAGAAAAGGGGAGAGACACTCTCGATGGTTCTCGGTGTATATTTTTCTGCTTCCCTTTTCTCTGCATTGTGGTTTCGGTTCGTTAATTTCGTGATACGTCCGCGTTAATTGTGGGTAGCGAACTGTCTAATAGAAATAATATGATAATTCGAGGGAAACGATCGCGTCTCGTCGCCGCTCGAAAAAAGCGGTGGAAGAGATTTTAGCTGAGGGTTGTTTATTCTGCCGTGTAAATATTGGCGCAAGGGGTGGCCTCTGTCGAGAGGATTGAGATGCTAATTGCCTGGAAGAGCAAATTGGAATGTAGATAGTTGAAGGTTTTATGCTAGAATCAGATGGTAAAATTGGACACGCGGTGGATGTCGTTGGAAAATGGAGATTTCTTTTTATACTTTCGAAAGAAAGAATTGGATTGCGATGGTTGATTACAGATTGTTTTTGAATGGTAGATATTCAATGTTTTTATACTCGAAACTTTCAATCGTAAATGTAAAGTGCATCGATTTTGATGAGTAACTCTTTGATGCCTCGAATCTAATTTATTATACGTGACGATTTACTGGTTTGAAATTAAAATACCGAAATATTTGAACTAGGATAAATTTATCTAATATTGTTCCATTATATTCATAAAGAAAAGTGAGTCGGTAATAGATTAAAATGTCAGGAAAGTATGTGTAAAAGATATATTTGAATTTCAACAGAATGTGAACTCCTATTATATGAACTTCAATTAGTAGAAATGACGAGCTTCATAAAATTCAATTTTCTTCGTATTCTGATCTTATAAAATTCCACGAAAATGCACCACATGCACCAAAATTTCCAATTACAAGCAAGCAGATCCACATGTTACGCAGGCTAAATACCTATCGAGGCGAATACATCGAAAATAACACTTTGTCGATGATGGAGCCGGCGATACCACGGCAAACATCATTTGCTTCCAAGCTCGATACTCTGCGGACTCGGTATGCAAGAAGAAATCGATTTTAATAACAACGTAAAAGCGCGGAAGAAAATCGATCGACTGGTCGTATTACCATAAATTAATCGGAACGGGGCAGCCGTCCGTCGGAAAATGATTACCGTAAATTGATTTCGCCGCTGCTGTACCCGGCCCAAGGTACTGTACAAAAAACGCGGCTTGGACCAGCAGTCACCGTATACCACTGTGGTATCGAGAAAACAGCGTGTAATATTAAAATGTCCGGCGATAATCAAATTTTACGGCCGCGGTATGTAAACCTCGAAAATTGTGCCGACCACGCAGCACGCTCCTTGGCCTGCTCTCTTTCTCTTCTGCTTGCATTATTCCAGCAAAGGAAAGCGATCGTTCGATATTTCTGTCTAAGATCAGTCTAAGGACAGCTCTCGGAGCTCTGTCTGAGAAAGCTACTTCCATCGCATCACGCTTCGATCACAGTTCCTACAGAAATGCTAGAAGATACAAAGGGTTTGTAAAGCCTCCACTGTGAAGCAACAGCGAGGCATTTCTTGTTACTGTTCCGCGTTCCTTGAAAAAGTCGCCATCTGTCGCTGAACGTTTCTCCGAGCTTCCTCTTGTTTCCAGCAACAATGTTGCCTGTTTCTATTCGGAGGGGCAGAAACATATGTTCCCTCAATGTATACGTTTAGCTAGAGACAAGTAGCTTTGAAATCCAAACAAAACTGAAACGCTTCTCAGATTATGTTGCTTCAGCGTGGACAAAATGTTTCTATAAGAAATGTTTATTTATTGGAAATGTTTTGGAATATACAGCAGCAAGAACTGACAAAAAGTTCCTGATTATTTCAATCGAGACGAGGTTTAACGATCACTGCAGTAAGCGGTAATCAGCGCCGCGAAAAATCGATCTCTTTGCCACCTGTTCCTTTCGGCATGTTCACCACCTACAATCAAGCGTGGTCACTGCCTGACGAAACGATTATGCAGATTACGGAGCGAGGCCCCGGTTACGGATCATACATTGGCTGGCATACACGTGGTGACACCGCAATTTGCATCCTTAAATCGTGTAATCTGCCCGTTTAAGCGTTTTTAACGACCGCTGCCCTTCCACTCTGCTATCTTTCCTTATTTCAACCAACGTATCTTCTTCTTGGCGACCACGCACGCTTCGCGACGCACTCCTCTTCCGCACCGACTGAATAGCTCGCGA